>NC_049180.1:1288500-1932750 GCF_009769625.2 Cygnus olor | reverse complement strand
TACTGGTCGCTGTGGTAAGACGAGGATGGGATTTGGGGGTGGTGGAGGGGACCTGCAAGGTGTCTGCCTCTGTCCTGAGCTCTGCAGAGGTTTGGCTGTGACCTCAGATGACTCGTGTCCTCTCTGCAAGATGGCCCTTTGGGGATGTGTGCTGTGGGTCGGCCAGCAAAATGCAGAGGGCCTTGCACAAGAGGCACTAAAAACACACGGAAAAGCAGAAGAAGAGAATTCCTCCAGGAAAAGATTTTTTTTTTTTCAATCTGCTTTTAAACACAGCCCACAGCCCAGAGCCCATCTCACCTCACCCTGGGAATCATTTCCTTACCCTGCACGTCACCATCAGTTTTCATCCTGCTGGTCCTTGCTGTGCCTCTGGATGCTGCCTCGCGTTTCCCAGCCCTCCTGCTGCAGCCTCAGCCTCCCCTGCTGAGGTTCACCCCGAATTTTGGGCTGTCACCTCCACGGCACACTCGCCTTTTTCTGCACAGATGGTGCTTGGGGACAGGATGGAGCCCTTCAGCCTGGTACCACCTGGAGCCCCTTCTCCCATTGCTCTCCATCATCTGGCATCAGGATGAGGACTCTGTGGCCAAAAGGGCTTTGCTCAAGAAATGCCACCAATCTGCAGGAACTTGGCACTGCTCTGTGACCTGCTCAGCATGTCCGACACCAGGGACGTCTCCTGGAGGCACGATGAAGGCAAGGTTCAGAGTTCCTCCACGAGCTTCCACCTCCTTTTCTTCCGGAGGATGAGGAGTGTCAGGGACGAGCTCCAGCACAGGCGACACCAGGACACCGGTCTGTTGCTGGCAGGGACATGACTGCCGCTGGCTGTGCTGCACCTGCAAGTGGCTCTGGGTGCAAGAAAACCCAGAACTCGATTTTCTGCTCTCCTGTGCCCTTGTCTTCAGCGCACAAAAGTCCCCACAGCCCCATGCTCCAGCACAGTGCTGGCTGCTGTGCACAGAAGTCATTGCACAGGGCACATCCCTGCTCTGCTGCAGAGATTTTTCTCTCTGCTCCAAACTTTGTAATGTTTTAGGTCCGTGCTTCCCAGGCGCAGCTCCTGTGGCAGCAGCCCAGGCAGGGGACACCTTCCCCAGGGCATCCCCCTGGGGGGACACGGCCAGGGAGCCTCCGAGAGCGGCTTTCTGCCGGCAGCCCGGCTTTTGGGGCTGGAAGCTGAAATCCTGGAGTACAACATCGCCACCTGTTTGCCACATGCGAACATACAGCAGGATAAATCCCGCCAGGATGCACCCCGTAAGGCCAGTCCCATCAGGATGAGTCCCATCAGGATGAGTCCCATCAGGATGAACCCCATCAGGATGAGTCCCATCAGGATGAACACCCGAAGGGTAATCCCATCAGGATAATCCCACCAGAATGAGTCCCATCAGTCAGCCCCTGCACAGCCGAAGTCAGGGCGGGAGGGAGGAGGAGGGGATGGAGACAGGAGGCTCTGCTGGTCCCGTGCTGGCACGGACGCTGCGGTGCTGGTACCGCTTCTCCTGCTTCCACACCCTTCCGTGCTCGCCCGGAGCCCTTCACCACCAGGTTCTTAATGCGTTTTTTTCATCAAGAGGTTTAAGCAGGTCTCTGGAGCTCGACACGGGCGAGACCAAGTCAGTGAGAGTGGGACATGGCAGGCTGCGGGTGAGCTGCGTGGTACCCAAGTGATGGATGCTGCTGCGGCATCCCCTGGGAGGCTGCTGGAAGATCTGCTCTGCAGTGGCAGCTAGAAAACGCAGGGGGCCGTAGCAAACGGATCCCCCCTGCTCATCTCTCTCCCTCAAGCAAAACCCCTTTATGGGCTTCACTTTTCCCAAATGCTCACGGATCTTCTAGGGACTGGTTGAATCGAGCTGAGGTGCACTTGGTGCACGCTGCGTCGTGTTGGGGATCCACGGCTCTCATCATACTGGAGTCATTCTGCTGTGAAATGCAGGATCTGCACCCCAAAACCCACTGCTCCTGCCGGAAAAGTCTCTGCTCAGGGAAGATGCCCTGGAGAAGACCAGGCTGTGGGGTTGTGCTGCGTGGAGCAAGGCTGGGACTGAGCATCAGGGCACTGGGCTCACCCAACTCACTTCATTCATTTCGCTGGTTTTCAGTGGATATTTTGGATATCTGGCAATGGACTGAGAACCTACACACGTGGTGGGTTTATCTTCCTTCACCTCGATGCTAAAAGCTGATTTGTGCCTGTGCAACACCTATTGGGTATCCGAGTATTTTGGACAAATGCTCCTATGCTCCCCGTTTCCATGATCAGCGTGTGCACGGATTAAGCATCAGGCTTTTGTTTAAAAGAAACCTTCTAGAAAATGATGCAATGAAGCATTTGCATGTTTAAATTTGCAGGGATTTGAAATATTTAGATTCCGCTTATGGATTTTGGCATTTAATGGGGAGATCTTGAGTTTAAAGCCCTGGCTGCTGGCTGCGAGAGGGAGATGTGTGTGCACACACACGCATGTGCACGCACGCAGGGGTTTTCTCTTTTGGAAAGTGCTAATGGGAACAAGCCAACATAGATTGTTCCATTAATGGGGATTTATAGCACAAATCTGCTACTGTTTTGTCAAGACAAACAGAAATAAGTGGGCTTTTAGTGCTGGGAAAGCTGGCCCCAGGGCAGCGTGCTGTTTACTAGCAAAGGGCAGCTGCTCAGAAAAGGCTGCAGGGGAGCAGGAGGGAATAAACAGCAGAAGATGGAGACAAGAAGAAGCAGGATTTGAGGGAGGAAGGAATGAGATCAGGGGCACGGCCTCCAGCCCACTCCATTGAGCATGTTTTCCCCCTTAAAGTTTAGGTTGGTGAGCTCGGTTCTCATTTTCCCCCTTTTTGCTGTGTATTTTGAAAGCTGCCTTCCGCTCCAGAAGATGTGTCAGTGTTTATCCGAACGTAAATACTACTCCATGCCCTGGCTTCCCCGGAGGAGGGAGAACGTCGCAGCGGGTCCAGCTGCGGAGCGGCGGAGGTCCCGCAGCACCGCGAGGTGGAGAGGCGCTGGGCTTTGCTGCTGATGCTCAGAAACACGTGTCGGGAGGGTGTCACCTCCGCGGGCAGGTTTTGGGGCTGGCCCAGGCTGGGTGATGCAGTGGCGGAGGATATGAGCAGGCTGGGTTCGTGCGCGGGCATGGGCACTGCGGAGGTGAGACGTGTTTGGGGAGAAAGGTCCAAAAATAGGGTCTGGTGTGGTGTGGGGGAACGTGGCTCCGGTCCCCACCTTCAGCTGCCCACGTGGCTTTCGTGGGGCTGAAGCCACCTTCACTTGGTGTGACTTAGGTTTGCTCTCCTTGGTTTTGAAACCTCTCAGGAGCCCTGAACCGATGGTTCAGGAGCCAACATCATGTTCTGGACGTCTCTCCTGACATTCCTGCTAGGGTTTGGTCTCTGTGCCGGCAGAAATCTGACATTTCTGGGCAAACCTGACACTCTCCTGCCATGCCCCTTCCTCTCCAGTTTCCCACCACGAAGGTGAGGGACCGTTCTCCTCTTCCCTGAGGACATCCTCTTTCTTTCCCCACCCCATGCAGCATTAAATACGTATAAATATTTCTGCATCCTGCACCTCCAAGCCTTGGGTCTGCAGCTGTAGGTGGGACGCAGCACAAAGCTGTCACCCTTCTGTCCCCAAGGGGAATGGGCAGCCTCAGGAGCATGTACCAGCCCCAAGGGTGACAGCTGGGGACAGGTCAATGCCTGACCTGTGTCTGGGCTCGGGTCGGGGGTGCGAGGCTTTTGGAGCGAGCCTGTTTGTGCTGCGCATAAATACCGAATTGTTCTCCCCGCGCCATGCCTTATTATGCAAAGGCAAGTCCTAAAAAAATATTGGATTTCCTCTCTCGTAATTTAGAGGGAAAAAAAACAATTAAATAATTACCTGCCATTAGGCAGCGGTTGCGAGGTGTCCTCTCATCTCCCGTGCAGGGGAGCTGCCTGGCAAGGGGGAGCACCCGCGGGGTGTCCTCCTCCTGTGGGTGTGATGTCCTTGATGCACGTGGCGCTTGAAACTCTGGGAAAAGCTTCTTTTTATTCACACGCTTGTGCAAAAATCCGGGCAGAACTGCTCCGTCTGCAACAACACGTTGAAGAGGGTCTGTGCGCTGCTTGGTGCGGAAGGGAGCCGGGATGGAGAAGGGCAGGGGGGAAAGCCCAGGTGAGGTTAGGAGGAATTGAATTCGAAATGAAAAAAAGAAAAGAAAAAAAAAAGGATTAAATTCCATCTGGGTTGGTGACCTGCTGGAGGCAGGCTCAGCGATTCCCCTCACCCTCGGAGGTGGCACCCACCAGTTTCACTTCGAGGCTGTGAAACTGGAAAACCCAACGGCAACTTGGTTGCAAATGGAAAATGAGAATTACTCAGTCCTGTCTCAGCATTGAGCCTGGTCCGTGAACGAGCAAGAAGTGGGAGAAGCCGATGTGGTGACACCTCTCGGCAGGTGGCCCCGTGGTGGCAGGAGCGGTGGGTGGCAGGGGGAAGGTGGCCGCGGCTGGGACACAGTGGTACCCGTGGTCCCCTTCCAGCTCTTATTCTCTGAGGACACCCTAAAGCCGAGGTCTGCACCGGGAGCCCCATGGCCACGAGGCAATGCTAAAGCCATAGGAAGTGTGAGTCCTCCTCCTGTGGATGCAAACCGAGCAGCTTTCCACCCCCTCCCACGGCCCTTCGACCCAACTGCTTTCTGCACCGCTCGCCTGCTCTTTGCCGGGTTCCTGCCCGCAGCAGCGATGCTGGAGGAGAAAAATCCCACATCCTACCTCCGGCATGGGATGCTGCACCCCGGCAGCCCCTCGTGATGCATGAAGCCATGGCCCAGGAGCAGGGAGCGTGGGGCTGGCCGGGTGCTCCGCATCCCCCGCTCTCCTCCGCGGGTACAGGAAAGCCTTGAGCAAAGCGCAGTCGCCTCCGAGATGCCTATCTCGGCACGACCGCAATCTTTCAGCATCTAAACAGCCAGAAAATCGAGCCTTTGAGTTTCACACCTGCGAGGTGCCGAGGCCTGGATCAAGTGTGTGTTTGCGCAGGGGAGGGGAGGCAGCCCGGGAGGATGCGTTGTGCGCCCTGCCGCCACCGCCGCTCCCCCGGCACCGCGCTGGCACTTGCCTCCCGGATTGCAATTGCGAGGGAACAGCGTGCTTCTAGCAGGCATGGCACGTATTTCCAAGCCAAATAAAAGTCTGACCGCCGTGCAGAGCAGCAGAGCTGGCGGCGGGCAAGGCAGGGCGGCGGGACACAAGCCAGCCTGGTGCCACCCCGCAGCGGTCCCCTTCGGCGCAGCCGGTGCCACCGCTGCTGCGCGGGGACATTTCGCTCCTGTCCACTGCCAGGTTTTGCTGGTTTTTTTTCCCGCTGGGCACAAGGATGTAGTTTTCTGGCTCAGCGGGGGAAAAGGCAAGGCGAGCTTTGGTTGTTTTTATTAGACTTAAAAAGGAAGCTTTAAAGCAGACGTTCCTACGAGTTCTGAGCCCAGTCCGCACGTCGCAGCCGTGCCAGCACAGCCAAGTAGCAAAATCCTCACGTCGGCTGTTCGGCTCCCAGCTGCAGAAAGCTGGTGTCACCCAGCAGCCAAACCCTGTCCCCTTGCTGGGGGCTTGTGCTGCTCGCTGGGCATCCCCCCTAGCTTAGCACTTCCAGCTGGTCTGGCCTTGGGGTTCCCCCTTTGCTCCCAGCACCATTCTGGGCTGAAAAACTGTTATTCTGGTCCCAGGACTGCCCTGGGTAGCTGATTTCGGTCACTGCAGGCTGTGCCAAATGTCCGGGGACGTGGAGGGAGCGACAGGAATACGCACACACGCTCCTGTTTAATCTGGCTCTTGCTTTTGGATGTGGCAGCCCCTTAGAGCTCCCTTGTCATGCACTTCTGTGTGCTCAGCTGGGTCTGCGCCTGCTGCAGCTGGAGACAGAGGGGTCCTCGGGGCTTCGGGTGCCCCAGGTTCATGTCTGCCCCATCCCAGGCACAGGGGGCATTTCGGTGGGGAACATTCTGGCCCTACTTTTGACAATCTGGTACTTTTTGGCACTGCAAACGTGCCTGTTGGCAAGGGAAGAGGAGGATGCGGGGTGCCAGGGGCAGGCGTGCATCCTGCTCACATCTGGGCCCCTGAAAACGATGCTGTGCAGCCGAGCTGAGCGCCTCGCACCCACGTTTCTCAGCGAGGAGAAATGTCTGGGATGCTCTGAGATAAGGAGCCAGAATGATGGCATGGGAAGGGTGGCAGTGGCAGGACAGCAGCCACCGGCCACCAATTCCACTCCCTGCCTCAGTTTCCCTGCTCCTGCCCCGCTTTAGCACAGGGGTATCCTGCAATAGCGATGGTGAACAAAATAAAATAAAAAAGAAGAGGTAAGGAACAGAGATGGGGGATTTCTCCTGGGCTGAGCTGGTGAAGCAGGGATGTGTGTGGTGCTTGGTACAGCCTGAAGCTGCTGCTTGTGGTGCAACGTAACAGCTCGGTGGGGAGTTCTCGCTCTGCTCCTGCAACCCCTTCACCACCAGCCGCCTCCCTGGGGTCTCCCTGAGCTCCCAGGGGTGGCCGTGGGGAGCGCAGTGCTTCCAGGGGTGCTTCTGGGGCATCGTGCTGGGGTAGGCACCACCACGGCATCCTTGCAGCCAAACACACATGGCTCTTGGGGGGACTCGTGCCTCGGTTTCCCCATTGCAAGGAGGGTAGGAGTGCTCGGGTACATGCCCGGGATATCTGGCACGTCCCCGGCCGTGCTGAGAGCTGACAGTGACCTATTTACCTACAGCAGAACTTTCTGCTCCACTTGCTTGACCCGGCACCTTTCTGTTTGCTTAGAGCCGGGAACGTTTCCTCTCGGCCAAGCCTGGCGCGCACGCAGGTATGTTTGCACGGGCGCCCGTGCCCGAGAGACAGACTGCTGCTCTGTGCATCCCCGCTCCTCCACCTCCGAGGAATTCGGCCCCTTCTGCTGCAGTGCCATTGCAAAATTCACCCCCAAACGCTCCCACGTTTTTCTTTGCCCCCCATCCTTTAGGCTGCCCAGCCGTCGGCTCAGGGACGGGCAGTAGAAAGGTGACATTGTTCTGCCCTCAGCGTCCCGGCTCTGTAGCTGCCTCAGCCATGCGTGTTTGCATATGTTAAAAATATTTAGTCCGCTGCTAAAAAAAATATTATGCCCGAGATCTGGGGCCAGCTAAATATAATGCCATCTATGTGTCCGTGGCGCGGCGAGCCGGAGGCACAGAGGGGTACTATTTGTGGTCGGAGCGCGGGGCTGCGCTGTGAGCAGCGCTGCCGGGATGCTCCTGTCTGCAAGAAATGCTTTCACCCCCCCCAAGGGTTTATCCCCCCGAGGGATGAGGGGCATGGGCAGCTCTTGGCTCTGGTCTGGGGCTTTGCACCGGGCGCTGCTCGTGCTGGGTGCGTCCCCGTGCCCGGGGCGGGGACGCACAGGGCAAAGAGGAAAAGGAGATCAGGAGAAGATCTTGGCTCTAAGAAAAAGCAAAAAAAAGTGGACGAGCAGATGGGGCTAGCTCCTGTATTCAGAGCCAGGGGATGGCACATCGCAGGGATGAGCCCTGCTCCCTGAAACCCCCCTGTGCACGAGGTGTTTTTTTGGAGATGGGTGCATGGCACAGCAGAGAGCACGGAGACTCAAACTCCTCTCCTGTGTGCCGTGGATCCTGTAAGGGCAATTTACGGCCATTCCCAAGCTCGCTCGGGCTTTCCCCCTGCTCAGGCTGGGAAGAGGCTTCCCGAGAGGTTCCAGATAAAGAATCTCGAGCCAGCTGAGCGTGTGGGAGGGTAAACATTTCCCTGTAGTAACATCCCCCAGCGAGAGGCAGGAGAAAAGGGTTTGTTCTGGCCGCAGGGGGAGGACGGAGGGGAGCGAGGCTGGAGGCTTTCTGGGCAGGAGCATTAAGGAATAATTTCCTCCACTTTCTACAGATGTATTTATTTTTGAAGTGGGAAGAGGGGCTGGAGGGGGGTGAAATAATCCAGGGCAGAGCATGGAGGGATCCTCATACCCTCTTGCCTTTACTTTCGGGGGGACTTTTCCCCCTGCAAGAGCTGGGCGAGGCAGGAGGCAGCGGCCCCGCACACTGCGGCCATTCACAGCGGGCACGCTCGGGCCGGGAGGAGGATCATTTGTTCACGATACAGGCCGGGTAAAATGGGCTGGTTGTCTGAGCGGGGACGGAGCGTAATGTATAGAAGCGCAAGCCTCAATACGCCCATTTATTAGCGGAGCCCTTCGCGAAGCGGGCCCGTGAATAAACTATACAGCTCGCACAAAAATGTAAATGTTAGGGATCCCTCAGAGACATAATTACAGGAAAAAATAAGGACAGCTTGTCAGCCTTTGGGAAGCAGGCCTCCCGCTCCCCTCCCCGAGCTGCTGATCCGCAGCGTCCCGCTCCTCGCCGCGGCCCCGGCCCCGAATTAATCCCGCTGATTAACGACGGCCGCCTCTCCCCGGCCCGCGGCGCGCGCCTCGGTGCGCCGGGCGCTCGCATTCCTCCGGCCCGTGTGCCACCGGCTTCCCTGGACCCCAGTGAAAGGGTTCATTCATGCCTCCTCGCTGCCTTCTAGAGTTACCACACCCTGGGCCTCCGCTCCGCAGCGTCTCTCTGTTTTCCTTTCATTAGCAGGATTCCCAGCTTGAATGTCTGCGAAGGGCTGGGGAGGGATGCTGCGACCGGCTTGGCATCGGGGCTCTGCGCAGAGCTGCCCTGCACTCCTGCCGTTTGCCATCAAAACTGCTCGCTGTAGTCATAGGTTTGGTTTTGTTTTTTTTTTTTTTCCTCAAAAATTTACCTAAAAAAGCGACTCACAGCGCTGCTCCGTGCCTCAGTTTCCCCACGCGCAGCCTGCGGGTGCCCGGTTCCCACACCCCCCTGCTTTCACCCGCAGCAGCGATGGTTTTGGGGCCCTTGGCGTGGGACACGAGCGCAGCCAGGAGCATCACCGATAACCCAGATGTGCTGGGATGTTTTTTGCACTAGCCTTTGCCCCGTGTGTGTGTGCAGATGTGGGACGAGCAGCGGATGCTGGCCCACAGCCTGGTGCCACCCCAAGTCCCTTGTAGGGTGGCTGGAAGAAGCCCCCTGCAGGAGTGGGATCGGGGCATGGCCGTGCCCCAGCAGCCCGCGGTTTGGGTTATGTCGGCTTCCCTTCAAGCTAGTCAGCAAAGCCTTTACTGGAGCAAGATGAGATGAGAGCAAGGAAATGAGTTTCTGAGGGATCCGTGCTCGGGCACGGCGGGTTGCAAAGGGCGGTGATCAGCGCCGAGCAGTGACATGCAGAGGAGCCGCAGCTTTTGCCGCCCCCTCTGCCCCCCCACAGGTGAAAGCAGCCTTCCTGGCCCTGCTCTCCTGCTCAGCAGCCAGCTTTGTGGGGCTGCTGCTTTTCCATTGCTCTGTCCCTTCGTCTGACGGAGGTGGTTGTCCTCTCCCCATGGAAGGGTGCAAAAACGAGGCGTGGATGGGCGGTGGTGGGGACCCCCGGTGATGAGCACCCAGGTGGGAAAGGGGCTTTGGGAAGGCTCCGTCCCTTCCTCAGCAGCGGTGACGCCTGGTGCCAGGACCCCACGGGTGCTCCCCGCGGCTTGGCTGGGCTCCTGCAGCCTCCGCTGTGGTGGGAACGGCGTGGGCTCCTTCTGTCCCCCAGGGATGTGTCCCCACAAGTGCCCACAAGGGCGGCAACTGCTGTGTGCCAAGGCTTCAAAATCTCCCTTGCAGACACTGTTGGACTTGAAATAAATAGAGTTGTTGGCTATTAAACCTGCTCGTCCCACTGATCAGACTGCCCGCACGCTTCGCTGCTACCTGGCTGCATCTCCTGGTCTGGAGCCATCGTCCAGAAACGTCCCCCAAATCCTCGCAGCAGGACCTGGGGTGCCACTCCCCATGTCCTTGGCGCAGGCACAATCTGCCTTACCCTGCTCTCTGACTTCGAGCCCGTAGTCGCTCGGCTTGTGGTTTTGAGAAGCCTGAAATAAAGAACAAGCAAATGGCAAAGATGAGTGGTGCTGCCTGCGCAGTTCCCAGCCATGAATCAGCCTCTGGCTCCGCTCTGAGCTTTGGTCCTCAGCACCTGCCCCGGGGCAATCTCAGGACTGCTTGGCCAGCCCGTGCTCTCCGATGCTGTGCGAGCGTGGGCTGTGGATTCAGACCAGCATCAGGCACCCATGATACATGCTATGGCCAGACCAAAGCCTTTTTTCATCCCATCATTTGTGCGAACATCATTTTCTTTTGTATAAGATAAGTTGGGGTCGTCACCACCTGGGGGGAAATCGCAGCTCCTGGGTAAGAAGTGAAGCCCAGGTCCTGCGAATGATGGGCTGGGTTTTATTTTGATACAGCCCTATATGTATTTTAAGCAACGTTTATTAGTGATTTATTTCGTGTAGAAAGATGCACCTGGCTTTGATTTATGTTACACGAGAAACGTCTTGGCCAAAGCAAAAAGCACAGAGCTTAGAGAGGAGGGGGACACGAACTTTTTCTTTTATGGTGCATAATGAGACGTTTGCTCTGTGACAATTATATAAGTGGTTTCATGTTAGCGGATTCAAAACAAATCTATGAATACAGCATGTATTTTCAAATTCATTGTTTTGCCTCTGAATGAGTCTCCTAAAAAAGTCCCCGCCACGGATCTGGAGCCAGCTCGCTGCTAGACTGGTTTCAGCCCCAAGTAGCTCCGCTGGCTTTGGGGAAGTTCCTCGGGACTTACCTCATGTGCTAAAATGAGCTTTTTTCTGCCTTCATCCCTCCTGCTGGATGTGGTGTTGTGCTGGGGACCGCATCCGTGCAGTGTTTCGTGGTGACACTCGCCGAATAGATGTTAGAGGCTGGCGTCGTGCTACTCTTCTTCCCGGAACATGGCATCCTATGGATGCATGGAGGCTACAGAAGGGCTGTTTTAGGGGGTTTTCCCCAAAAAGTGGTGCACTACGTCAGCCAAACCTGCAAAAAGCTGTGCACAGGCTTACTTTCAGAAGGCAATAGCCAAGGTGGTGCCGAAGCCTGGGGGGTGCTGGGGGAGCCGGGATGGTGGCACGGTGGTGGCACGAGCCCGTCCCCATCGCCCCCATCATTCGGAGCTGCCGATGGGCTGGAGGCGAGCCGGGCGAAGGCAGCCTTTTTCAGTCCCTTCCTTCTGGTTTTCATCAAAACAGGCCTTTGCTGAAATTGCGCAGGCCTTTGGAGAGCTTTTGATCCAGACCGGTGTGTATTATCCTAGAGCAGGTTTCCGTAGGACGTGGGGCGTAACGGGAGCGAAAGCCTCGTGCAGGCAGCGTGGACGGGAAGATGTCCGAGGGCACGGCCGAGATTTCACTACAGCGATGAAAAATGCCTGTTTGCTTCTAGGGAAGAGAAAAAAATAGAGTGAGAGAAAGCTGTTAAATACGAGTAATTCAAAACCGTGCGCGCTTTATCGCAAACGATGTCCAAAAGTTGCTGGAGCCCCACTATTCCCGTCCGCAGGAGCCAGCCCGACTTTTCAAAGGCCGCTCACGGAGGTTGCTGTAAATAAGCTCGGGCTCGTCCGGGGGCTGCCTGGACACCGGCCAGGCGAGGGTTTGTGCTGAAACTCCGCTTGATGGCCGAGATGAAGATGACAACAGATTCTCTACGCTTCGCGGCGCTACGGAAATAATCGTCGCAACGTGGACGCGTCGACCGGTCCCCGCCAAGTTGTGCCGACCTCAGCCCGGCTCTCAGGCTTTACACCCGCTCCTGTCGGAGGAAAGCAAGGCAGACAACCCCCTCGGCCTCTTATCCTTACAAACTGGCAGAGCGCTTTTTGATTGTTACTCTTCACACGGGCGGCCCCGATCGCGGGGGCCAAAATCCCCCCGGCGCTCGCAGCGCCGCAGGCGGGCAGGGCCTGATCCTGCTCGCCCCGGGACGGCCGCAAATCGGCCCCAGCTGCCGGGAGGGCAGCGGGGTGGCTCTGGATTTACTCTGGTGTAACTGGGAGCGGGCTGCTGGTGCGGAGGATGTGTGCCTTTGATATTGTAACCTAAAACTGGCAGCTTTCCCTGCTCTGGCAGGAGTTTAGAAACATTGCCATATGAGCTGGTTTTCCAGAGGGGCCTGAAAATGCAATCCATTATCTGATATTTTGGAGCAGCTTTTTTAATTAAGGCTCTGGCTAAAGGGCTGATTCGAGAGGTGTGTTTTTCTTGTCCTTAGGGACTTGGCACATCCTGGCGTCTGTCACCCTCCCGAAACTACAGAGTCACTTTTCCTCCCGTGTCGTATTCGGAGCAAAGCCCTTTTATTATTTTTTTTCCTTTTTTTTTTTTTTTTTATTTATTTTTTTTTCCCCTACCAGAGGTGCAGATAAATCATTAGAGCCTCCGCTCAGCTCGTCTCCTTCTCCCGTAGCCCAACTTCTGTGCGCTACTGGCTGGTGCGGCTCGGAGGGGGCGTGAGCAGCGCGGCTCCGTGCCTGTGGTCAGTAATGAAGACTTCTCTTTTTATACACAGATTACGGAGGAACTGCACGGGCTGAGACGGCAGCTCTTAATTCCCCGACTTTTTGAATCTCCAGCCGTCGCCGAGGAGAATGCAGCCCTCCCCTCCGGCCGGCTTATAATGAGGTGAGTAAACACCCTTTTGTCATTTGGGGGCTCGCTCCCTGATGGAACATAAATATTATTTTTTGTTCGGGGCGAAGGACGGGGAGGAAAGGCGAATGTGCTGCTTGCCACATGTCAGTGTTCGGGTTTTAGTACCTCAGCCCCGGCGATTTCCTAGGGTTTGCTCTCCTGCGTGGTCTGCCTCGCCGACGGGTCCCGCGTTTCGCCCTGCAAAGTCCCCTTTCTGCAACTTTTCTCCCCGTTTCTCGCTCATTCAATGACTCAACGAGGCTTGTCAGCGCTAAAAAATGATGCCGCTCCGCTGCAAAGTATTCGGGCTATTCGTGTCATCCCGGACCTTTAAAAAGGAAAAAAAGCCTGGCCGTTCCCCTTGCCACCCCCCGGCTGCAAACTGCCCCGCTCTGCTGCCGGCCTCAGCCCGTCCCTGTCACCGGCGGGGGCACCGCGGCTGCCCGGCAAGCGAAGGGTTAATCCCGCTCCCCCCGCCCCGAGTTCATCTGCAAAAAATATGAAGTGAGGATGGATCTGCTCATCTGCTGAGCAGAGAAGTTGCCTTTGATGTCCGCCCTTCCTTTCCTCCTTCTCCTCCTTTTTTTTTCTCCCTTTTTTTTTTTCTCCCTTTTTCTATTTTTTTCTCTTTTTTTTTTTTTTTCCCATTTTTTCCCCTTTTTAACCCTTCTTCCCGTGCCGGCCACCTCCCTGGTGGGGCTCGGAGGGCCAAAACCTCTCCCTGCAGAGCCACGGTCTTGGGCTTGGGGGGGGGTCCCCCAAGGAGCAGCGGCCCCCCCCAGGCGTCCCCCCCGGGCAAACTGCCCCCCACCCAAAAATCCCAAATCCCCCCCACCTCGCCTGTCCCCAGGGCTGGCCCAGAGCCAGTTCCCGGTGCCTTTTGCTTTCTTTCTTTTTTTGGGGGGGGGGGGTATTGGGGGGGAGTTAACCCCTTTTCTTCGTGGCTGAAGGAAAATCGCCGCGGCCGCTTTAAGGCAGCAGTCCCTTTAAGCGACTTTCCATTTGCTGCTTTGGAGAGCTGAGAATTTGGTTTCCCAGATTTCCTTTGAATTGTGTGCAGTAGTTAGAGGGAGTTTAAATAAAAAAAAAAAAAAAAGGAAAAAAAAAACACAACTACTGTACGCTCGGGAAACCTTCTGCAGCAGCAGCAAGATGCAGGGAGAAAGGGAAAAAATTAGTTTGTTTTTTTTTAAAAAAAGTCGCCTGCTACAATTTTCCTTTGCTTTTCCAGTCCCATTGCCTCTTCCCTGCGTGGGGAGCGGTGGAATTGGGCAGTGGTAGAGAGGGAACCCCCTGACGCCCCCGGCCCCAAGTTGCCCCCCCCCCGGCACAGGCTGCACCGGGCACCGATGGGGTTAACGGCGCTCGCCAGCTGGGGAGCATCATAAATTTGCAGCCGTGCCCCACCAAATTAATTCGCACTTTCTTTTCCTAATGTTTGCGCCGAAGAAGAACGAACAAAAAAAAAAAAAAAAAAAAAAAAAAGGGAGAGAGAGAGAGAGAAAAGACCCTAAATAAATAAGCAGGCTGGAAGGGGGCTGGGGGGAGGCTCTGTTTCCTCAATTAGCTGGGACTTGCCTTCTCTTGACGAACGGAAGGCAGCGCGTTTTAGCCTCTGGATTTGTGGAGCTTTCTCCAAGTGCCAAGTCTGGTTATACGGGGACTTGGGAGGGTTCGCTGGAGGAATCCGAGGCGCGCTCTGCTCCGTTAACTCCTTCGGGGCTGAGCGCTGTTGGAGGCGCGTGCCCGAAGCGCCGGCAGCCGAGGAGGAAGCGTTGGGCACCCGGGAGCTTTGGGGAGGGGGCTGCCCGTCGGGACCCCCCGCAAGGTGTGCTGGAGGAGAGATGCCGGCACCCCGAGAGTGCCGAGACACCCTGTGGTGGAGCCGGGATGCTCGTCCTCATCCTCAACGAGTGGCTCACGGGGCTCTGGGGAAGGCAAAGAGCCCCTGGTGCAGCTGCGTGGGAGGTGGTGGTGGGTCGGAGCGGGGTCCTCGTGCCCCGGAGGAGAGGCTGAGGATGCGTTTTGCTGCGGTGAGGCACCAGCATCGCAGCCCACCTGGGCTGTGCCATTTGGGGCCCTACGGCACCGCTCCCGCAGCCAGCAGCCATGCAACCAGCAACGGCAGGAATTGCTTTGGGCGCCGCGAAAACATGGTCACAGTTTTGGAAAAAAAAAAAAAGCGAGAATTGGCTGCACGGCACCGCCAGCAAACACCTTCGGATGGGGAGCTCTGTAGGACCCCCCAACGGGGCCGCTGCAGGGAGGTGCTCCCCAGCAGGGCGCAGTCACCTGTGCACAGGTCGGCGAGGGCACGTGGGGGAGCGCCTTCACCTGTCGGGGAAAAAAATCCTCCTGGACATGCAGAACCCTTGCAAGGGAGGCTTTGGCCGTGCGTGGACGTGGGATGTCGTGACGTGGTTCCTGCAGACCCGCCGTGCCTTTGCCCCGTGGTCCCCATCGCGCCCCGCGCTGCGCCTGGAGGGCAGCCCGCCCGCCTCCACCAGCACGCCACGGCTCCTTTCCCCCGCGCTGGAACTGTAAAGGGGCCTTAAAAAGGAAGCAAAAGTAACTTAAATTTAATTTACACTCACTTAGAGGCCTCTTTACGTGGCTGGAGGAGCATAAAGGGGCCTTAATGCAGCTGGGAATCAGCCCCTGCGCGTATCTGCCGGCTGGCTGCTGGGCATTCACGTTGCACAGGCTCACCTCCGGCTGCAGGCCAGCTTTTAATCCCTGAACCCAGATATAACGACGTCCAAGGAGGAACAGCAGTGGACCAAGTGGGGTTAGGCCTCGTTTACACGTGGGGAAAGTGAAATCAGGGCTGGGCTTCCAACGAATGGTTTGCAGGGAGCGTGGTCGTGGCTTGCCAAGAAATTTGCGATACCTCACCGTAAAAGTTTTATTAAAAAGGATCGACTGTCTGCCTGCCTGCCTGCAGAGTCAAAAACCATTATCTCCTTCAGCACTGCTGTCTGCTCGGACTTGGAAGCTGGACTTCTCCTCGTTATCGGCCTCTCCTGCACATTTTGGGCAGGGAGCCCTGCGGGTTTGCCACGGTTGGGTTTCCTCTGTGTGCCGCGCTCCGGCGGCTCGTTTGTCACCGTGGCTGTTCGTCCAGGGACCCGTGATTAATGAATCCTCCCCCCGCGAGCACGCCCCTGTTGCTGCTGGCTGCTGGACCAGCACCTCAATGCTCTCGTGCCTCTTCTGTGAAACGCGAGGGAGCGGAGCAGAGGACTCCTGGAGGGGACGGCTGGCCGTGCTCCTGGTGGCCGAACGCCCGCTCGCATGGATGCAGCTTCCCGGGGAGTCTCACCCCGCTCTTGCCTTGTTATCACAAGCAAAGCCTGCTCCTGCAGCTTCCAGCCAGGCGAGGACATGGGATGGCGGCTGTGCACCCCGGGAGGCTCCGGGAGGCTGTTTGGGGTTTGTCTGTGTCCCTCCAGACCCCTGCTGCTCGCTGACTGGAGCCCCCACAGCGACCGCAGCTGGGGAGCTGCTTCCTTTAAGGCCCCAGCACCACGTCGTGGCCCAGCCAGGTGATGTGTGACACCAGGTCCAAAAGCCACTTAGCAGCGTCCCGACACCGGGAATCCCAAAGCCACTGCTGTCCTGGGCTCTCCGCATCCCGGAGGAGCTGGAAGAAGTAATTTCCAAGCCCAGGTTTGGTGAATTGGAGCTCTCTGCCCGCACAGCGTGGGTTTCCTGCGGTAAAACCCAGCAGGCGTGCAAGAGCTGGGATGTCCCAATGGGGTGCTGCGATGCAGCATCTCTTGGCCTTCACGGTCCTCCAAGCTTCCCCAAGCTCCACACCAGCAAGATCTGCTAGCAGTGAGAGTGTGATGCTGGTCAGCGTCACTCGTGGGCAGTGCTGACAGCTCTGACAACCGAAAGGGTCCTGAGCTGCCTCCCCCCCGCTACCCTGCGCTCCCCCCGGGGGCTGCCCCACAAAGAGCCTGCGGATGAGGCTCTCAGAGGCAGTGACAGACAAAATGGGCTGAGGTCTGATGCTTCCTCCCCGTTCCCATGCTTGTGGGGTCTCTGACATCCGTCCGCTCCACTGCACGTGGCGGGACGCTGTGCTCCATGAGGATGCTCTCCCCTTCCTTCCCCCGGCATCCTGCAAATGCAGGAACGAAATGCAGCAGGAAAGACGGAGCAGCGCTCATGCTGTTCCTGTGGTTTTGTTGGTTTTTTTTTTTTGGTTTGCATTCTCACCATCTGATTTATGGACACGTTTAATGGGCACCTGCTCCCGACGTTGCTGGGCTGGCAGGCGCAGAGCGGGGCCGGGAGCGCAGCACACGTGTGCCGGGCTCTGGCAGGGAGGCCAGCAGGTATTTGCTCTGCGTTTTGGCCTCCTTGCAAGGCCGTCCTCCCCCGTGCCAGCAGCCCTTGCTGCCTGCCCACCTGCTTTCCAGGCAGCGCTCTGAAGCCTGCCGGGCACCGCGTTTCTCCCCAGCCCGTGGCTTTGCCTGCGGGTTGCCCCGTGTCCCTCGCACGGGGACAGCTCCTGGCACCCAGGGCGATGCACAGCAGCTTGCAAACCACAGGCCTCAAACCTCCCATCCTCACCCTGCCTCGATAGAGATCTCCTTAGGAAGGCATGTGAAAAATGCAGCCGCAGGCAGGCATCGGTGTCCCTTTAAAAGAAGAGCCTCATCCATTTTCGTTTGGGATCTGCTGCTTTTTAATTACGGGTAAGCGCCGGCCCCCTCCCCAGCGCTGGGCAGCGCTGCCCAGACCTCAGGAATTATCGAACGCCCCTTCCTGTCAAGCTGTCGTGTTTAATTAGCACCCTCCTGCCCCAGCCCGGGTTAAACCCAGGCTGCAATAACAGCGAGCCCGGGGCACAGGAACACCTTGGGATCACCGCCCGGCGAAGGCAGCACAGAGGGACCCCCTCTTCTCCCAGCACTGCCAAATTCATTCATTTTTCCTCGTAGCCTGACCCTGCCTTCGCAGCCCTCATCAGCCCAGAGTGGGGATGCTGCAAAGTCGGGGTTTGTGGAGGAAGAGGAGGGGGAGGCAGACTGGGAGCAAGGGGGGGGCACGGTGGTGAAAGCTGCCTAGACCCCGGGCAGCTTCGGGAACGGTTTTCGTACACCAGCGCCGGGCTGCAGAGAATGAGAATGAACCCCCCGTGCTCTCCTGGTACTTATCAGTGTCCAGGAAGCAAATTTTTGCAGCTGACAGCCAAACGCAGCATTTTGCAGTGCCGAGAGAAGGTCCATCGAGCTGTGGACGGCTTCCAGAGCCAGCTGCTGGAGCAGAGCTGACCTGCTTGGCCGGCCCCGGTCCAGTAACTCGCTCGTGTTTGCATTTAATTACAAACGTAAAAAAGCCCTTTCTTTTCACGACAACAAAGCCTTGAAGCACACTTCAAAGTGGGGTTTCTGGGACAGTTGCATACCTTTTAAGAATAGCCCTCCGCGCGCGGTGCCAAGCAGTGAATGGATCGCAGAGGGCCTGCAAAGAGCCCAGCGAGCACCACGGGGCAGCCCCGAGGGATGCACGGAGCCGCACCTCTGCTCTCCTTCCCCGGGGATTTTCGAGAAACTTCCTTGCAAAGCGCTGGGGAGGTGGCAGGGTGGCGCTTGGAGAGCGTTAGGGAGCAGCACCCACCCCGGCTCAGACCCCGTTGCTTGGAGGCAGCAACTGGCCGCCTGGCAAGTCAAAACCGAAACGCCCATGGCAGGGAAAAGGCTGGAGGGGAAACTGAGGCAGCGCTGGCCCAGAGCCGGTGTTCTCCCCAGCTTCTGAGGGCTCTCCCATCCCGACAGCCCGGCCTTGCTGCTGCTTGTGGTCACCACCCCAGGGCTGGTGGCCGGGTTTGCATTTCTCAGGGGACGTATCCGTTTGTGTGCGATGCCTGGCGGGCACCTGGGAGCCGGGAAGCCGCTGATGAAGATGAAGAGCTTTGACCTGTGCCACGAAACAAGGCTCAGGTCTCTTCCCCTTCCCTCTTTCCGAGGCCTCCCAGGAGGTGAAGTCGTGGAGGAGGAAATCCGGCGCTTCAGACGAGGAGCAACGCGAGCTTTGGGGGCAGAGTATTACTTTATAGAACCTCCTCATCCTCTTCAAGCACCTTAAAAAGACATCCCCCTTTCCAGGATTGCGCCAACAGTGCAGAACCCCGCATTGTGAAGGCGCAGGGCACGACAAGAGCTGGCTGAGATGCCAGCAGCATCCCGCTTCGCCTGCAGCATCCTTTGGGGTCGGTGCAGCTGATGTCCCCAAAACCCACGGGGCCACCCCAGCACCATTCCGTCGTGCCTGCCCAGCTTGTGTCCTGCAGCGTCGCCACTCCCATCGCCTCCAAGGGTGCTGCTCTTTTCCTCCAGGGAGAAATGTCCAGGGAGCCAGCGCCTTGTAGGGCCGGGATAAAGCACCGCAACCCCAGCAGAAGCAGATTGTTATCTGCAGGAGAGGAAACCTGGTTCCCAAGGAAAAGGAGACCGCATTTAACTCCGGGAAAAGCTCTCCGTACTTGAAGCGTGCTTTTCTTGGACTGCTCTGCTGTATTTATGCAGGCTGGTATGTGGGGAGTAATTAGAACCTCATCCCAAGCACTTGACGAGCGTGTTTTCCATTCTAGATGTTGACAGGTCAGGCTCTCCGGCCGTCCCTCTGTGCCTAAAAATGTTGACATTTTATCTCTGCTGAAAACAAAACAAGGGCCCGTGAAGCTCCTGGGCCACGGGGAGCGATGGCTGTTATTCGCAGCGTGGCAGTGGCACGTGGGATGCTTCATGTGCCTGTGAAACCGCCGGATTCCCTGTGCCAGATTTGAGGTGCTGGGCATGGGGTGCGTGGCCGGGCTGCAAGGACGAGCTGATCCCAGCCGGGCTGGGGACTCGGGCACCTCGTGGCAGCCACCGGAGGGTCCCCACAGCTCCACGAGCACAGGCAGGAAGAGATGGCACTCTGGGCCAAGGGTTTCACTAAAATCCCTGTGTCTAACCTGAAAGCAGAGAGGCATGAGGATGCCAAGGACGCATCTCGCTCTTCTCTCTCCAAAAGTCCTTTTAAAATGGGCAGGAAATACCCAGGAGGCAGCCTGGGCTTGGAGAGCTTAAGGAGCTGCTGGAGGAGGTTTCAGCAGCTGAGCTGAACTGAAATCGTTTCAGTCCGTTCGTGAAACGAGCCCAGAAGGACTCGTGCACCTTGTGCAGCCTGGGGGGCCCATCGGAAACCGTCCCTGTCCTTACCCATCACGGTCCCCGTGTCCCTGGGTGTCAGGGGACGGGACGCAGGGGACGGGATGCAGGGGATGTGCTGGCTGGGTGCAAGGACCCGCCGAGCCGCTGCCGGATCCCCGTGTCGCAGGGTCGCTTTCCTCCCCATTCCCTCCCCGTGCAACCCAGCCCTGCCGCCTAACGCTGCTCATTTCCTCTACCCATTAACGAGGGCTCGGAGCGAAAAGCTGCACGCTTCGGCTGCCCTAACCCCGAGCTAAACCGGCAGCCGGGGCGCACAAAGAGCCGCCTGTTCGGCCCTCGCTGGCACCGGCCCCTTGTCTGCTCCTGACACAATGGTGTTTGCCTTGGCCGGCGTGCAGAGGCACGCGAGGGAGCTGGTGGCGGGGTGTCACGGCCAGCAGGGTTCCCCCGTGCTGCCGGAGAAGCTGCCCAGCACCGCGGTGCTGCACGGCTGCGCAGGGGGTGGCCGCGTGTGCAGGACCTGCTGCGGCGTCACGGTGATCGGCGGCCACTTAGAAATTTAAAATAAAAGGTATTTACTGGTCCAGTATTGTTCCTGAAATGGGAAGTTTGGGCTTTTTTTTGTGCATCTCTTTTTTTTTTTTCATTGGACATTAATCTCCAGTGGCTCCAACCTGTGTTTTTGGGTAATTTTTCCTCCACAATGCTTCACCCAGCTCCAGCAGTGCTGCAAGTGCCGTGCTTCCCGGTAGCATTTCCACCCAGGCTGGGGGTTTATTTCATGCAAAGTCCTTCCGAGTGTGTTTTGGTGGCCTCTTCTCTCTCCAGGGCGAGAAGCATTTCATTGCCATTTATCCGACCCCAGCAGAGCGGACCGGCTCCTCCTGGCTGGTGACATCGCAGCGCGGTGACATTGCAGCGTGGTGATGGTGCAGTGGTGGTAATGATTGTGCAGATGACTGGTGCAGATGACTGGTGATGATTTTAGTGAAAACCCACCCTGGCTATCACCCTGCGTGGCCGGGTTAAACGTGGGCTTGTTCCCTTGAAGGCCGCTGCAGGTGGGAGCGGGTGAAGCCGTGCTCCGGAGCGTGGCTGAGCTGTGCCAGGATGGGTGCCCCCTGCCTCCGCTCCCCATTTTAATTCCATCTGCGCCCCCCTTCCTGCCAGCCCCACCGCCTGCGACTATCAGCTGCTCTGCGTTTTGCACGAAATCAGCAGGTTTTCGTGCCAAGTTGACTGTGATATCATTTCTGAGGAGTTTGTAATCTGGCTGCGGCGCTGCAGGCTGGGCGAGCTGTGGGTGTGCACAGCCGAGCACCGCGTGCGCGCAGGGTGTGCTGGTGGGTGGGCTGTGAGCGCTCTTTAGATGTTTTTGTGTTTGTTTGTTAATTTGGAGGGAGCACAAGGGGAGATTGCAGGAGCCTGTAGGTGCTGTGGAGGTTGGAGAAGCAAATCTCCAACTGCAAAGTGCCCGGGTCGGGGCTGTGATCCCAGGTGTGAGCAGTGTGTGATGCTGCAGAGGGCCTAGGGACAAGCTTTAATACAGCTTCAGTGCATAAAAAAATATGGGAGAATCCAGGAATTGAATCTCCTAAGCCTGTTGAAGAGCAGGGAGGTTTGATTTCAGGCTGGAAAGAGCAGCAGGGATGGAAGGCACCTGGTGGCAGAGGCTCCCGGTTGAGCTGTCTGGGTTGCCGAGGCTGCAGGCTGGGCAATTCAAACGGGAAAGCTTTTAGAAGTGGGGATAATTAACTTTGGAAGAGATTACGAAAGCCGTGGTGAATTCTCTGTCACTGAGAGAGCCTGCATCAGCCTCTGGACGCTGGTGCAAAATATCTGCTTTCATTCAACCGCAGGCTCTCGGGGCGAGGCCAGAATCCCTCGGTGAGACGTTTCTGGCCAGCGGCGCGCTGGAAGCCAGCGACTGGCTGATCGCGGGGAATAGTAGTAATCTTAATTTATCACATACTTCTCATCCCAGAGCACTTCCCCAGGCCGAGCCATCTCCGCTGCCAACTGCTCGCGGCGCTCGCTTCAACCACCCGGGCTGAAACGTTTCCTGGGCTGGGACGGCAGCGGGGGCTGCCGGGAGGCAGGGCCAGGTTGCTCCGCAGAGCCTCTGCTCGCAGGAGAGAGGAATCCTTCCTCCAAACGGAGCTCCCCGACGGGAAAGTTGGCCAGGGAGGGTTTCACAACCCTGGGTTCACAGCAAGGTCCCGGGGATGGATCCGGGGCTTGCGCGGTGCGGATCTGGTCTGCGTCCTGGTGGGTTTTGCAATCCGACGTGCCGCCCGTGTCTGCTGGGTGTCCTCGCCTGCGGCCGGGAAATCTCACGGCACCGACTGCACGAGCGTCCTGGGACGGCGGCACCAGCACCACGAAGGCTTCAGCGCGCAGAGATTTCCACTCAGCCGTGTGTCCAGGCCAGGAGACCTTCACTGGATCAATCCTGAAGGCCAGCAGCAACTTGTTTCAGTATTGCTTGGTGTCAAAAATCAAGGTCTGCAGCTTTCCTTGGCTAAGCGGGCCGCGCGCCCCGGTGCGTGCCGTGCCGGGCAGGCTGCAGAGCACCCCTGCGCCATCCCCAGCACCCCGACCCTACAACTTCCAAAACCATTTCCTGGGAAGCCTCCCCCTGCGTCTTCCCACACCCCGATGGGGACTTACCTCCAGGGCTCATTTATAAACCCCGACGTTTCGTTTCATTGCTCGTGCCCCGGCGAGGGCCGGGCTTGAACTCCACGCTTTTATTCCACGCGGCTCCTATTTATTTCTCGGGCGGATTAGGAAATTGCGGCTGTCACTAACCGTTAGCCCGGCTGTTTCCTCAGCGCTCCCCCTGAGAGCTGACGGTTCATTAGGGCGCTGTGCCCGTCGGGATCCTGCCACCACCTCGGCTGGGAGAGGCTTTTCCTCGTGGCTTTGCCGGAGCAGCCCCGCACGCGGCTCGGTCGCGCCTCGCGCAATCTGAACCAGCTGTCCAAATGCAGGCAGCGATAAGTTAAAACTAACAAAAATAAAGGGCTCCCCAGGTAACGGCTTCTTATCCCAGTTATCATTTTTATAAAGTCCAGCGGAAAGCAAGGGTAAGGCGGAGGGGCTGCTTGGTGGCATTTTTCAGGCTGTGTCGAGCCCCTCGCGGCGCGGGGGGGTGCAGTTATGGGTTTGTGTGCCGGGGCGGGGGGGGCAAACGGTAGCCCCGTTTGCAAGGTTTCGTGCCCTCTCTCAATTCCTAAGTAAACCTCTCGTCCCCCTGTCAGCTTTGATTTGTAACCATACTCGTGGCATCTGGTTTTCATATGAAGCGTGGAATACAGGGGATGCTGTCTGCTCGCTTCTGCCCAGAGCTATTCATCTGGGGCCGGCTAGCGAAAAAAAAAAAAAAAAAAAAAAAAAAAAACCAGCCCGCTCCTGAAAGGCACTAATCATCGCGGAGGCGGCCGGCAGAGAAAGGGGCTGCTGTCCCCGCGCTGGAGCAGGGCAGGATGCGGAGCCGGGAGCAGGCGGAGAAGGAGGTGAAGGAGGAGGAGGAGAAGGAGGAGGAGGAGGAGAGGAACCATCACCCACCTGCAGGATGGGGACCTCCCAAACGCATCCCGGCACGTTGGGATGGAGACGGGGACAGGCTTGCAGGAGGGCTCCACAAATAACTGGTGGCACGTGCATGTAGGACGCCTCCCCTCTGGTTTGCCCCCAGCATCATTTCCCCGTGCTCTCGGCAGCATCGTTTGGCACGGGGTGCAGCTGAGCATCCCGAATGCTATCACACGCGGTTGCCGGTGCAAGGGGGTCTGCTCCCACGAGGCTCGGGCAGTGCCAGCGTGGTGTTTGCGTGCTCTTGTAGGGTCTTGGTGATTTTTCCAGGGGATGAATTGGGATTGTTTCAACGCGGTGTGATCAGGGTCAGCTTTGTGGATCAGATGCTTTGCTTTTCCCCTGTGTCTTGGTGCTGGCATCCACAAAGCCGGGAGGAAAACCTGAGATGGAGCCAGTGCCGGGACACCAGCCCGGCTGGTGGCTTCTCAGGGACGAGCCCGTCCCCTGCCTGTGGAGTGATTTGTGTGATTTGCTTTGAGGCAGCAGCGAAGAGCTGCTTCTGTGGGCTGTGACAAGGCCGCCCAAATCCCAGCGCAATGTCAGATGGGATCGCCACGTGCGGCGGGTGATTCTGGGCTGCTGGTGAGCAGGATCGTCCCCGTGCGCCCCCGGGGCAGGGCTGGCGTTTGGGTCTCAGCCACTGCCCTGTGTTCATCACCACCGTCCTCTCCATCGTGCAGCCCACAAGATGCTCCCCTCCTGCTCCCCAGGGCTCCCGAACTGGGACCTGCGTCCTGAGACCCTTGACCCCGCAGGCAAGCCACCCCCATGCCCCATAAGGCCATTAGAGAAGCACTCTCTGACATCATCTGTAATTTTAACGTGACGGTCTAACTTTCCTAAGCCAGCAGCTTGTTTTCAGCAGCAAGGAATGCTCTGGAGGAAGCAATTTTATTTTCCCGTCCCGTGCTGGATTTCCTAGGACGCAGCCTTTGATCCAGACTCCTGATGTTATCAAGTAGGAAGCTGCAGCTCTTTGAAGTGGGCTTCATGTTGCGCTTTAAACTTCTGGGGTTTTGAAGCCTCCAGCACCAGGGACATCTTTTGTACAGATCGCCCCGGCCGCGCGTCCCAGGGCTGGGGCTGCAAAGGATGCGCGCCGGCTCAGCATCAGGGTTAGGAGCTCGCAGAAGCAGCATCCCGTGGCACAAATCCGCCCCGTCCCCGCTCCCTAACAGCAGCAGGCTGCTCCGGGAGATTTGCTGCTTCAAGGAGCCCGTGGGGTTCGGGCACTCGGCTGCCAGTCGTGGTTGTGGTTTTCAGCGTCTGGCCGTGCTGCTGGGACCCGGGGCGGTGGAAATGGGTCACGTCCTGAGTCCCGAATTGCTGCGCAGCGCCGTGGTGCTTGCAGGGTTGTGCTTGTCTGGGTCGTTGGAAAATGAAGCCAACTTTCTGCTTGGCTTCTGCAATTTGCCTGGATTCCAGGCCGGGTGGCCAGCCCCTGTCCGAAACTTCACCCCCAAAACGCCCCCTGCTCCTCACACCTTGTCTCCGAATAGGTGCCACGGATCCAGCTGGGAGCACAGCACGAGGCTTCCCAAATTCCACAGAAAGTTCCCCGGGAATGGGAACGGTCCCGGCAGCCCCGTTTGGGGGCTCAGCACACCTGGAGAGGGTCGGAGTGGACGGGGATGGCTCCCATCTCCAGCACCCCCCATGCAGACCTTTCCCCCTGACCCTGCCTGCTCCCTTCTCCCACAGCCCCGGTGCCTGTGCCGCCCGCTGAGCACCGCTCCCTCCCAGCACCACGGGGCAAGCGCTGCTACCACGAGCCGAGGAGGATTCCCCCGGGACCGAGGGGAATGGCCTCTCCATCCTCCGGGAGCCGCTGCTACGGGGAGCTCCGCGCAGCCGGGGCTTGCGGGGAACCCAAGTAGGACAGAGCCGTCCTGGGGTGCCAGGTAGGTGGCGGGGACACGGCCGCCGTCCTTGGGCAGGAGATGCAGAGCGGGTGCTCAGAATACGTCCCGTGGCTCGAGGTGCCCAGCCCTGGGGGGCGAGGTGTGGGCTCCAAATGCGTCGGGCACCCCCTGTACGGTGCCGGAGCACCGTCCGTCTGTCTGTCCATCCATCCTGCTCCTCATGGGACAGCAGCTGCTGTGGGTGTGTGATGCAAACTCCTGTGCAAATGCTCCAAATCCAGTCCGGTCTGCCCAATGCCTGCTCTTGTTGAGGGCTGTCAGCCCCCGTCGCAGCGCCCGTCAGCTCCGTCGAGGATGCGCTAGCTGCCGGGAGGGATGGCCAGAGCAGTGGGTTGTCCCATGACAACGTCCTGCTCTGCTCTGCAGGATAACACTGCCGCTCCGTGCAGCAAGATGTTCCTCTCCCCGTGCCCTGGGTGCTTGTCCCAGCGCCGTTCCCTCCCTCGCCGGCTGGTTTTAAGCAGGGAAAATCCACTCTGGTTTCCCGATGGCATAAGGATGCTGGACACGTGCATCAGCCCATGCTGCTTCTGGCAGCTGGACGCCTTGACCTGATGAGCTCCCCCTAGGTTTGCACCGAGCCTACTACCCCACGGGTGTTTTAGGGCAGAAAATGGTGATTTTTTCTCCCCCTTGCAAGCCGTGCCCTGAACTTGTGTGCCGCAGGCAGAAACTGTTTTGACTGTGCTGCTGAGGCCACCACAAAGCAGTTCAAGCTCTTCCCTTGAGAAAGGTTCATGAGGAAGATGGAAACTAGGCCCTTAATGCCCCAAGAATTTTCTTCTCTTTCCCCCACCCCATCTTCCCTTCCATAAACTTTCAAGCTCATCCAAAAGCTGCAGTCTTCTGCTTCCATACATTGATCGCAGGACAGGGAAGCTGCAGCTTTGCCAGCAGCGCAGGATTTCCATTGAGTTCTAAGTGGAAGCAAATGGTTTAAAAGGAAATTAAATTTACAGCTCTGTAAAAAAAAATGCATTTTATTGCTTTGCCTGTCATTCCGGAGAGGCAGGGAGATAAAGGAATGCTTTGCATTTGTCTCTCGTCTCGGAGGCTGGAGGCGAAGAGGAGCAAACCCACCGATCACGCAACCGCTGGGCAGCCGGATCCGGCCCCGTCCCAGTGCCCGGATCCCCGATCCCCGCGGCTCGGAGGTGATGCTCGAGGCTGCTCCGTTCCCCTGAGCGGATGCAGGAGCTGTGCTGCCTCCAGCCCGCACAGCAGCGCCGGGGGCTTCATTCCCTTGGGGATATGCAGCTCCTCTCCGTGGTTTATTGGTGAATCTCCTCCACGTGCCGTCACAGCGCTGATCGGGGTGCTTCGAAGAAATGACACTGAAATAGCTGGGTTAGACATCATCGAAAGCCAGCACAGTGAATTCTTCTGCAGAAAGCGGAGGCAGAGGGGCTGTGCCTTAATGGTAAAAGCAGCATGGCACGGGGCCGCGAGGGGCCGGCTGGCTGCGGGCTCACCAGCGCGGCACGGCAAGG
Organism: Cygnus olor; assembly: GCF_009769625.2. Taxonomy (NCBI): domain Eukaryota; kingdom Metazoa; phylum Chordata; class Aves; order Anseriformes; family Anatidae; genus Cygnus; species Cygnus olor. Next base: position 1,905,968 of record NC_049180.1, on the reverse strand, counting down.
TGCAAAGCCCCAGGGTGGGTTCAGCGACTCCTCCGGGTTGGTTTTTGCACCGACATCCACAGCTCGTGTTCTGCACACAGCCGTCTTCCCAGGACAAGTCCTTCCTGGGGCTGAGAGCCCAGGGGGTGCCCGTGGGGAGCAGCTGAACGTTTTTCTTCCACTGCAAGGCCCCAGCCCCAGCACGGGACGAGGGCGGCCGAGGGATGCTCTGGTTGTGCCCCGCGAGCCGCAGTGAGCCGAGGGAAGGAGCTCGGCCTCTCCCCGCGCCACAAAGGCAACGCGCCGAGCGTTTTGGCGGAGGAGGAACCCTGTCCCGGCCCCAGCCCTCCCAGCTGTGTCAATAGAGGAGGAAGAAACAAAAGTGCTCTTTCTTCGCCTGTTGTTTTCGCAGAGGGGGACACGCTGGTGGCAGTCGTTGCGCGGTGACGCTGGCTGGATGCTCTGGACGCATTGGATGCAGCCGAGCTCTCCGCAGCCTGGTGGGAAGCATCTGACAGCGGGGTGCAACGAGGGAACTCCCAGAAGGTCTGCTCATAAATGTATGCTCCCTTTTGCCCAGGACATTATTGAGCAGAGGGCAGCTCACTAAAGGAAGGGCTCTCTCGCCTTTTCCCCGCAGCGTGGCTCAGCCAGGACTTTTCACCCAGCAGCATCCTTGTTCCCACCAGGTGCCCGGGGTGGTTGGGACACCCTGGGACACCTCGGGCCAAGCAGCAGCAGCTTCTTCAATGCTTTGCAAGACCCAGATGGGTTTGGTTGCCCATCACCTGCCGATGCTGGGCTTCGAAGCGCCCCGCGCTGCCCATCCAGCCGGGTTGGCCACGCGCCACCATCGCGGCGGGTCCCCGAGCAGCCCAGGTGCAGGCAGCGGTGGCCGCAGCTGCCTCCCGCCCCTCGGGCGCGCTTCCTCTCGCCGTCCCCATGCGCAGCCTCCCAGCCCCGCCGTCAGCTGTGAAAACAAGAGGAGCAGGAGCACGGGGCAGGGAGATGCGGCCGGCTCCTCCGGCAAAGCCCCTGCGCCCACGGGGAGGCAAAGCAAGGCGACGGCGAAGGGCGAGCGGTGCTGCGTGGGCAGCTGGGGCTGAGCAGCAGGAGGGCGCCCGGCCCCGTGAAAGCTGGAATAGGTCGGTGCAGCCCGGCACGCCCGGTGCCAGCAGCAGCTTCCAGGGTTTCTCTGGCAGAGCGGAGAATAAAGTTTAAATGGGCATCGAGCTGTGGTCCGCAATTGCGCACAAACCCCTGTAAAAGACCCAAATGGGAGAAGGTGGTTCATGGGGAAGGTGTTGGGAGCAGGATGGAGAAAAAGAAGGGATTTCCCCCTGCCAGCAGGCATCCTCAGGTGCTTCTCATCGTTCAGACTCACATCGCCGTAGCTGCTTCTGGGATGAAAATAATGAAATGTGAGAGTTAAGCCATTGTGACTGCTCGCTTTAAAGAGCCAAGCCTAAAAACATTTTTTTTTTGTCCTTTATACCCTTATTTTCCACATATACAATGTGGGAGAAGGAGGTGACAGTGCTCTGGCCGGGTTCTTTGAGCCCCTGCAGCCAAGCCCGGGGCTGCCCACCGCGCTCGCCTCGCACGGAGCCCAGCTTGGGGCTGAGTCACCCGGCGAGCAGATAAGCGGCGGCGCGAGGAGCTGCTCCGACTCACGCTTTTCCATGAAAAGCAGCAGATTTATGCGCCGCGCGCGCAGGGGCAGCGTGATATAAATCAGCTGCTCTCCTGTGTCATCTCCATTGCCGCCGCCGGTTCCCACGCGTATATCCATTTTAATCTCAAGGCTGACAGGGAGAAATCATTCCTCGCCGCTTCTGGGGACAGGCAGCATGCCGTGGGCAGGAGAAGGGGAGTCCCGGAGAGAGAGCGATGTTTGCTGCTCCAAGAAAGCACCTTCCGTCAGCAGATACACATTCTGGAGGCTCCTTCTCTGGACGGATGCACCGGCCAGCTCTGTTGCTGCCATACAGGTGTGACGGCTCAGATTTGGGGTGCCAAGCCCCTTGTCCCCCTTGTCCCCGTGCAGCACCGCAGTGCCAGTGCTCAGGGACATGAGCTGAGGAGCCCCGGTGCCTGGGTTTGCAGTGCTGATGCTCGGCTGGTTGTTGGCAGCTGTAGCCACGGAGAGGAAAACAATACACAAGCGCACCGCAATTAAACAGCCTCCTAATTGCAGCACTACACGCGGCTCTTCCGCTGCTTTCTAAGTTTGGTGGCATAATTACAGCAGCAGGGCAGAGGCAGCATCTGGGCTCCCACCGTGCCAAGCCCTGCCTTCCAGGGATTTTTGGATTTGACCGTCTAAAGCCTGGCAGCGGATAAAAGGGACGAGCAACCCCCCCCCGGCTCTCCTGGGTTTGGCACCACGAGCAAAGTCCTCCGCGCCCCCTGCAGACCCCGCCGTGCTTGCGGATGGCACGGAGGCAGGCAGCGGGTTTTGCTGTCCTCGTAACGCGTTTTTGAGAAACAGCTTCAAAAAAAAACACGCACAAGTCCTGCTCTAGTTGACTACTGTAATTCCCAGTTTAGAAACCCGCGGCAAGGAAGATTAAAGGGTGGCCAGCGGAAGGAGGCTGGGTGTCAGGACGCTGGGACAGACGCGGGTGCGAGGGAGTTGTCCTCCCGCTGTGCCTCCATCTCCCCGCCTCGGCTCAGTTTTGGGGGACTCAGCACCACAAACCCCTTTCTTCTTGTCAATCCCCACTTGTTATTGTAGGGTCACTCGTGCAGAAGGGTTTTTTTACCCTACTACATATGGGGCAGGCTGGGGCTGGCCGCTGCTGGTTTCCCTTTGGTGACGCCTCTCTGCCACTTCCAGCATTCCTCTGCCACCACCCCGCGAGCCAGCCCCTGCACCCACGCTCTCTTTTGGGGGAATCCAGGCTAAAAACACGTCTTCGCTGAGGCTGTTCCCAGCCTGGGCCACCCAAACCCCTGGAAAAGCCCCGTTTGGGTGCGGGTGGAGACAGACACACAGACGGGCGCGCAGACGGATATTTAATTCTTTTTTTTTTTCTTCTTTTTTTTCTTTTTGGACTGCGGGTTTGAGGAATCCCCGAGATAAATGCCACTTTCTGTGTTAAAAGGAGGGCGCCTTGGAAGGCCGGGGGAGGGAAGCTGAATCGCAGGCTGTGTTTTCGGGGGAAACGTGTCTGGGGTGCCGAACGTTTTTCCATCACACAGGCGGGTTTGTGTGGGTTCACCTGGGCAGGAAGCGGCGGGGTAAAGCGATACCCCACGGGGCACGGGGGCCCTGCTCCAACACCCCGTCTCCCCGAACCCGATAGCAGCCGGTGGCTGGTAATGAAATAAACAGCCACTTTACGGCAGCTCTCGCGCCCGGCACCATGTGCGAAAATTATTACTCGCACCGTTTTGTTGGAAAAGGGAGGAAAAAAGAGCACGGCGGCGAGAGGTGCATGCGTTTATTTGCTCCGCAGCCCCGTGGTGGCTTTCACAAGATTCCCCCTTCACCTCCGAATTCGTGCTGCTTTTTGGAGGGTGCACATGACCCCAAGGAACAGGCAAGAGAATAAGAGCTCGCATGCCCCATCCTCGTCCCGTTGCATGCACAAAAACCCTTGCACATCCTCCTGCAACCGGCTCCCGCGTGCTCCCACCTGGATTGAATCTCCAGGTGAAGGAAAAATCCAGCCGGCCTGTGAATTCACTGCGCAGCTATGCGGGCTGTGCTAAGGCTGCAGCAGCACCGCGTCGGTCGTTGCTAAATAGCGGAGGGAAATGAATAGTTTCCGGTGGCCATGGCATTAGGTATTGTCTGGGGTGGTTTGTGCCGGGAAGGAAAACGATCGTGGGATGAGCCTGCTCTGGGAGCGGGGGCACTGACCCTGCTCCTGCCCCTTCCCGCTGCTGGAAAGCTGGAGAAAACCCCTAATGAGGGGAATTCTCCCTTTTTTCAGAAGTGAGATTTTTTTTTTTTTTTTTTTTTTTTGTGTGTGTGTGAAAAATTGTCACTCTTTGGAAGAATTCAGTTTTCCAGCCAGGATGTAAAAATACACATTTTTTCCTTTATCCGGACTCCCAGAGGGTTGGGTTCGTTTTGTTCTTTTTCATTAATCCTCCAGAGGCTGAAGATGAGGAAAGAGCTGAGACACGCTGGAAAGCTTGGAGCCCGCTCCCTGATACCGCAACGTGCCCCGGGCTGAGGGTGCTGGCCCCAGTTTCCCCAGTTCCCCCCAGTTCTGCAGCAGGACTGGCCAACCTGAAGGATGCTCGGAGCCATCCCCGTCTCCTTCCCAGCGCCCTTCAGCTCCCTGCAGGCGATGCAGGTGCCCTCTGGGTGCGTGAGCTTTAGTGGGGGACAGTGAGCCACCATGCTTGGGTTGAGGCCCTATTTTGGGGCTATTTCTGTGCTTTTCAGCTCCCTTTTGTTTGCAGCATCACCTCCACGTTGTGATTCAGCCCCCGGAGCAGCTGCATCTGTGTTTTCTCTGCAGGAAGGGCAACAGCATCCTTCCCTCAGACCTGCTCTTCCTTAGCCGATGTGCTTTACACATCTTCCTGCTCGGCCTGAAAGTGATGCCCCGAAGCAGAAGGGAAATTCCCCGTCCTCGCTTCGCATCTTGCGAGCACATGTCGAGGAGGGACGCTGTCCCCCCTTGCAGCACGGTGCTGTACCCACAGCTTTTTCACCTCCAGCAAAAGGAAAATATTTGCACGATGCCTTTCTCCAGCCCTCCGCGATCCCCCGTGCTAATTTCTCAGCTGATGAAAGAAAAATACACAAGTGTGAGGAAGGGGATTTTGTCGCTCGGCAGTTCTCTGGAGAAAACCTCCCTCCCAAGGAAACAGAGCCTGGGCTTGTCCCGCCGATGAATATTGGCATTATTCAGCCACGCTTGCACACGGATGGTGCCTGCTTAAAAAGAAAAGGAAATTAAGGGGAAAAAAAAAAAAGCAGAAGAAATGCATGGGGACTCAGCAAGTTTTCCCACCTTGCTATTTCGTGCTTTGTGTCCTCTCCTGCTGCGCTGGGGGCACAGGGACTTTAGAAAAGCTTTTGGGACCAAAATGTGTGCCTCCCGTCGCCTCGATGATGGTGGGCTCACTGCAGCATCCCGTGATGCCTTGGCTTTGTCAGAGGGCAGGACCTGTTTCCTGAGGTTTGGGCGAGGGTATGAGAGCCACAAGGACCTCTGGTGCTGTGCCCCCTCCCCATGTGCCACCCGGGGGGGGGCTGCGGGTGCCCCGCTTTGGCAGAACGCTTTTTGCGGGTCGCCCCCTGAAGTTCTGTGCTTGTGCAGGGCTCATGTCAATAAGCCTGGTCCGAGCAGCCCAACTCGGGCATTTTATGGCGCAGGATGTGCAAATCCTCTCTGGTTTCATTGCGCTGCCAGGCACCGATTTGGAGATAGGTGGGCATGAGGTGACCGCATCAATACCTTGGTGTCACCTGGAAAAAAGGGAGAGGAAACCTCACGAAGCACCGTGGCAGAGCGCGCCTGCCTTGGGTCCTTCCGTGCAGGCATCAGGGCTTTAATGCCAGCCCCCAAACCCTCCCCAAGCCCGTCCCAGCCCCTGGTGCAGGCAGAGGCGGCCGGGCGCTGCCGTCCTGCTGCTCCCCAGCTGGGGCTGCCGGCTCCTGTAAAGCTCCCGAGCGTTCGCAGCATCTTTACGAAGCAGCCGATTGAAGTGCGCCATGAATGCGCCTCTGTTCATCAGCCTTTTTATAGCTCCGCGCGTTTTTTTTGGCCCCCGAGCCTTTTCTGCTCCTGGGGAGAACAGAGGGCATTTCTCAGCCTCGGCGTCCGCCGCGAGACGGGGCAGGCAGGCAGGAGGGGGCTCGGTGGATGCCAGGCAGCTCGCGTTTCGGGGGGGGGGGGCCGTGCTGCCCAAAATGCGACGCTCGCATCTCACCGATGCCCCGGTGCAGGCTGAAAGCTCGGCACTGCTCCACCGATGCGTTTTGCAGCTCAGATGTGAAGGCAGCATCGTGCCGTGGTGCGCTGGGAGCCCGGCAGAGACCTCGGCAGCTCGTGGCATGCAGTGTTTGCGCCGTCAGCGCTGTCACCGCGCTGAGCTGCAAAAATTGATAGCAGCGTATTTTGTCCCCCCGGTGTCTCAGTCCAGGCTCCGTCCTCTGGTGCTTGCTGTTTGCTGCAAAGCCCCAAATGCGAGAGGGAAGGGAATCCTCCTGCCTGAAGGCGGATTTGCTCCCGTCCTGCAGAAATATCGTGCGACATGCTGGAGGTGATGGCAAGCCGGTCTTTCAGCAACAGCTGTGGAGGAAGCCAAAATGGATTTTCTCCACCAAAAGACAACGAATTGCCACGGCACCCATCCTGCTTCGTGCCCTCCATCAGGTGCAACTCCCTGCGCCGATGCGGTTGCTCCAGCCCCAAGGGCAGGTGGGAGCCTGGAGGCCCCCTCAGTACCTCCATCCACCCAGATCTGGGGAGGGGACACCCCAAAAAGCCCCCCCCGCACACACACACTGCCCGGCCACTGCTGCCTTGCGCAGGCGCTCCCCTTCCCCCAGGCCAGGAGCCATCTGCTTCTCCTTCGCCGCGCGGAGGATTGCAAGGCGCTGACGCACACCGTTGGCCGAACAATGGGGAAATGTTCTGGAGCAGACATAAATCAAGGGGCTGGGCAGCGCGGACCTGGTCGCATTCGGTTTTTCCAGAGGACATCGGTTAAGAAAAGGAGTAAATAGGCAGTAAATTAAGCAGGCAGGCAGCAGCCGCGTTAAAACCCTCGCTCGCCGCGAGCGCTGGAGGCTGGCGGGGACGGGGATGGGGACGGCTGCGTGCGTGGGTTTCGTCTCGGGGTCTGCGCCGCAGCTGCAGGTCCGGGCAGCCGAGGGGGGCTGCGAGCATCCGGCGGGGCAGCATCGGGGCGTGGGGACAGGCACCGGCCTCTCCGGTAGTGCTCTGCCCTGCCCCACAGCCCTGCTTCGCCTTTCCCGGCAGCGCTGATAGCAGCTTCCCGAGCAGGAGGCTTTCGGTATGCAGTGCGCGCAGTGGGGCTTTCTGTTCCGGGCTTATCGGGTCAGCAAAAACCGCTCGGGGTTTGGCAGGAGCGCGGGGACGGCGCCGGCACGTGGGTAAGGCGAGGCGCGTGCTGGGGGTTGTCCCCGCTGCTGCGCCAGCGACAGTGTGACACCGCGGTGTGGCACGGGCGGGCGTGGGCGTGAGCCGACGTGGGGCGTGGGGAGGGGGAGTGTGTGCGCGTTTGTGGCTGTTTGAGGTCCCCGTGTGCCGGGCGAGCGTGGGTGGGCAGAGGGATGGAGCACGGGGAGAAGGCGGTGCAGCCCTGCTCCTTTCCAGGAGCACAGCCCCTGCCCTCCCGAGACTCAGAGCACACCTGACCCGCGATGTGCCTCTCACCTGGGTGTCTGGGCACACGATGCAGGCTGCTGCTCAGAGCCACCCAGGGCCCAGCTGAAGGGCTTTTCACTCTGGTGGCTTCCAAAGCACGGCTCCATCATCCCCAGGGGAGCGCATGGGAACGCACCCATGGGTGCTCCACCGGGGGTCTGCCCAAAGTGCCCATCCCTGTGAGATACGTGCCAGGATGCGGCATCTCCGGCCAGCTTTGCATTTCAGCCAGCTTTGCGTTTAGCTCAACATCTCGTTTGCTTTCTATTTTTCTGCGCGACTTCAGCGGGGACAGCCTGGGGTTAAAGCAAACCTTGCAGTGGACATGGTCTGGGGCTCTCGTTCGGTCTGCAGGGTGTTTTCCAGCAAAGCCATGCGTGGGCCTGCTCCCCCCCTGTGCCCTGGGTGTAATCGGATCCGTCCCCCACCAAGCAAGCATTTGTATTCGGAGCATTTTCTGAATGTTTTGCATTTGGGAGACACACGAGGAATGTCTGCTGGGGAGCGCAAGCAGCGTGCGAACCCGGCCCAGGCTGCGCTTCGGAGACCTCAGCCCCTTCTCCGGGGCTGTCCCGGTGCGAGCCCCACAACTTTCCCGGTGCAGAAAGGCTTTTTTGGGGTGAAATCCTGGCTTTTTGGTGATCAAGCACTGTTTGCAAAGCACCAGCTCCGCAGACATCTCCCGCTGCACGCTCCCCACCGGCATCCGCCTCCCACCGGCCACCTCCTGGCGAGCGCGGTGCCTGGAAGTCGCACCGAAATCACACCGAATTCGCACCGAATTCGCACCGGAGGCCCGGGCCGGGTCTCAGCACCGCTCCCGGCCCCTCGGAGCAGCCCCGGGGCCCCGCTGCAGTTTGCGGCCGGCTTCTGCTTCCCTCTGCAGGGCTCGGGTGCGCACTGCAGCGCGCCCCCGCCGCCTTCAGCTCGCTCTCTCGGCTATTAGACTTAATCAGGAAGGGGTTATATATATATGTATATATTTAAAATCCACTTTTCTTTTATACGGGTCAAATTATTATCACTTTTAATTGAAAAAAAAAAAAAAGCTGATAATATTCTGAACCAAATTTCTGGAAGAGAATAATTAACAGCGCAATAAATCCCCGAAGGAAACGCTCATTAATCTTGTCTTTCAGAAGCAGAATTTCAGAGGAGAGCTTATTTAAAACATTGCTAACAATTACAGGAAAGTTGACAGCTTAAAAGCTCCCCAAATCTTGCCGAAGTCTCCTCCTATCAGATCCTGCGGTAACGAGTTCGGGCTGGACGGGAGCGACCCTGCTGGGGGGGGACGCAGCCAGGGTGGCCACCGCCACCCGATGTCACCGGTCCTGCACAGGACAGCAGAATAGATGTGGGAAGGATGGGACCAGTGCTGTCCCCAGCCGCTTGCCTAAGGAAAGGGGGACTTCCAGTACCTGAGGAGCCGCAGCAGCCAGCGAGGGCTGAACCAGGAGCTCGGTGACGGCACCCACCTCATTTGAAGTCTGTGGCTGCGCTAATCGCCACGAGCCAATTCATTTCCCTCGGAGCAATGGATGTGTGTGTGTCTATGCAAAGGCAGAGCAGGCCGGATGAGCGCGGGGCAGATTCCGATCTCTGCTCCATCGGAGCTCGCCCGCTCCCGCGGCGAACCTGGCTCCAGCACGGCTCAGGCGCGACGATGCCGATGGCGAGGGGCTGGAAGAGCTGGCGCTGCTGGTGCTGCAGGAACATGCCGATGGGTTTAGGGCGTCTCGGCTGGGTTTTGGAGAGTTCTGGGGGCTTGATTTTAGCTCATCGGGTGCACCCAGGTGCGTGCCAGCACCACATTCATCGCATGTGGGCAGTGGTGAGAAAGGGACCGGCACAAAGAGGGACACTGTTGGCACTGCAGAGAGGCTGGGGCACAGCAGGAGGGGACACAGGGTGACGCTGGCACCGTGGCCGTGGCCCCCCCCGTCCCAGCACAGCCTCTGCAGCAGACGTGCCGCGGAACGAAGGGGACAAAAAGGATGCCAAAAGGACAAAAAGATAAATGAGGCTTGGGTGAAAATAAGGGTGATGTTCTCATCTGCTCTCGGGTTTCCTGTCCCTGTTTGACCACGGCTGTGAGCAGGAGCGGAGGGGAAGGCAGCTTGGAGCAGACCCAGGCTCTGCCGGGAGGAAGGAAACGTGATATTGGCCTGGGAATGGTGTCATTGCCTTTTCTTTTTTTTTTTTTTCTTTTTTTTTTTTTTTTACCCTTTTTTTGGGCCACAACAGGCTGGGCGGGAAGTGCAGAGCAGGGCCCTAGCTCGGGAAAGCAGGACGGGGGATGCAGCCGGCGTGCCGTGCCAATAGCCCAGCTCATGCCTGATGACATCGGCCTCATTCCCTGTCCCACGAGGGCTGGGGGCACCCGGGTGCTGCAGAGGGGCTCCCCAAAACCTGGTCCCCCACCAGCACCTCCGCGAGCGCGCGCCGTCACCGCTCACCATCTTCCCCCGGCTCCCCTTAAGCAGCTGCGCGCTCGTCATGATTTACACAAGGGTGTGGATGGAGAAGGTCTTGTAAAATATTAAAAAAAAGGGAGAGGAAAATCCTCCCCAGCCCCTTTTGGCTTATGCAAGCTCACTCTGCACTGATAGCGAATCCGCCCGGGTCACGCAGACCTGGGGAGATGCAGCGATTGCGCAGCCACAGCACTCGATACCTCTCCAAGGCCCTGGCTAACGAGAGCGCTTAATCCTGTGCTTAGTTCCATGTCTGTGCCTCAGAGTACTTAGCAATGTGCTAAGCAAGAGCCTGGTCCCATCCAAACGAGATGGATTTAGGCAGAAACAACCCCGTGCCCCGGTGCTCTCTGGCAGCCCCCACACCGTGCTCTGCAGGGCACCAGCCTGCTTTGACCCTCCTGATCTTCCTTAATCACTCCAAGCAGAGTTAATTTGTATTAAATCTCTTTTTTCCTGCTCCTCTGCCCTGCCCCAGACAGGTCCTGCTGCGGCGGGGACCCAGGGCTCCTGCGGTCCCCTCCTGGCTGCTCTTTGTCACCCGGAGCCATCGGTTTCAGCAGGCAGCTGCCCTGCCCCGCGCTGCCCCGCGCCTCTTATCTGCGTCCTGTTAAATGATCTCAAATATGTGATATGATAAAGACAAACAAACACCCGTTCAATTTAGTTCACCCTAATGCCAGACTCTACTTTTACCGAAGTAATTAAGATTAATGCAGCTGATAATTTGGGAAGCATTCTTAAATGTACCCTTCTGGCAGCATCTAACATGTAATTTTACCTTAGAAGATTTATCGGAGCACTTAGGTAACAGATAGTTCCTTAGCAAACAGGAGCATTTAGAAGGAAAATGAAAGATTAATATTTCTTAAACAAATGTCAAAATAGTCATTCTTTATTACAGCCCCACAAAGATGTTGCTGTCAGTCCCAGCCCCTCTGCTGATCCCCAGAGGAGATTAAACCCACGCAGTCCTGGGGGCTGGCGAGCAGGGCAAGAGGAGGTGCTCAGGTGCCTCCTCCATGGGATTCTTGAGGAGATCAGGCCCTTTGGAGGGCTCTGCTTGCCCATACCAAAACAAACCCGAACCATTTATTTACCATCAGCCTTCCTATTGCCTTTGGGAAGGACTCAGCAGCTGCTGGCTGAGCCTTGTGATGGGACCAGCATGAGTGACTGCAGCTGGTTTACACCCCGCTCCGGGCTCCTGTGGGTGCTGGGTTGGGCGTTACGGGATTTGCTTTGCTGGGTTGCCTCGATCCACCCGTCCCTTCTTATGCCGGCAGCATGCTGGGGTGACCTCCAGCCAGGGCTGAGCCCTTTCCCCTGCCTCCTCTCGTTCCACCACCCTCTCCATGCGTGGGACGCCTCAAAGGTGCCCTGGGGGGCATTTTCCAGACCTGCCAGCACCTCCAGCTCAGGCGGCGTGGATATTTGGGAGGGAGCCTGGGCACGGCGCCGAGACCCTGGCATGCAGCACCCCTACATCCCACAGGGTGCCCGGGCAGCGGCTCGGCTCGGCGCAGGGACGTGCCCGCCGCTCATTTGAAACTAGCCTGTGTTACAGCAGGCCGAGGAAGGAGTAGGACTCCGCAAAATCTGGATCCAGATTGAAAGCTGGACTCTCACCAGCTTGGAAATTCAAAGCTGTTCGGATCCAGAAAATCAATTTTTGACCATCGTGAGCAAGAAGCTAACTTCATAAATAACCTTCCAACTCCTCATCTGGCCAGAAAAAAAAAATCTGCTGGAAACAGCCTCTTGCGGTGCTCCTCACCCTGACAGAGCCAGACCAAACCATCCATGTGTGTGTGCTCACCAGCATCGCTTCCAGCCCCTCCATGTCCTTTTCAAGCCTCTGCACCAGTGCTCAGCCCCCCCCACGCTGTGAGCATCCCGTGGCTTCTCCTCAAGGGACACCCCAGCCTTTCTCAGAAAAAGCACGTGTCCATCACCAAACCTTCTCCTTCGCTCCCCAGCATGGTGCCGACCCCGGTCCCCAACCCCAGTCTCCCTCCCTGGGGACAAGCAGGGATGAGGGACCCATCGTGTCCCTCCCGAGGAGATGCTCCCACCTGCTGTGCCATGCAGGAGCTGGCTTGTGATTTCCTCTTTAATTGGCAGGTTAATATCTGAGGGATGAGCTGCTGCTGGCTTTGGCCAAGCAGCAGGCACACTCCCGGGGTGCTGTGAGCATCACCCAGCGCTTTGCTGCAGAGCTCCTGAACTCTGGGCTGGACCAGGAGCTGGCAGGGAGACAACAACCCCTGAAACCCCCCTGAGCTTCCTAAAAGTGCTCTTTTCCCCCATTCCCAAGTAGGAATGTGGGCGAGGACCCTACAGGCTGGGATGCAGGGGATGGGGTGGGATGCAGGGGATGGGGTGGGATACAGGAGAGGGGGATGCAGGGGATGGGGTGAGATACAGGAGAGGGGGAAGCAGACCCCTTTGGTTTTCCATCCCCACTTTGGTTTTCTGGCTCTGCGGGCACCCAGCTCGGTGTGGCCGTGGCAGGGCGTTTTTGGGGAGGGAACCCCTCCTTTTCACAGCCGCCTGCCAGAGCCCAGCCCAGGCGCTCGGAGCCACGGTGCCGGCAGCCAAGCCAAACACAGATTCCTGACATAGTTCTCTCTTTCCTTTGCAGCCAAGAAATTCATATTTCATGGGAGGTGGAAGTGAGTCCCGGCAGTAGCGGAGCGGCGGAGGGGTGCCAAGGTACGGCCAGCTGACGGCGCAGGATCCGATGCTATTTTTGGGAGTCAGGCGCTCGGATCCTCATCCCCGACGGGCTCGGGGGATGCCACGGCCCCCCCCCCAACCCCTGCTTGCGGTGATGCCGGGGCTCAGCCCCCGAGGCTGTGACCTCCCCAGCTGCTTTTCTGGCCACGCGGCCCCACTGCAGCCCGGCCACAAGAGACAGAAAGTTTAAACAGCCCCGGCTTTGAGAAGGGGCCAGTTCACAAGAGGAAGGGATTTTTCACAGCCCCAGCCAAAGCCTCGCCGTCAGAGGCAGCTGCCTGAGCCGCGCGGATGGGATGGACGCCCTTTATGCGGCGGTGAAGTGCACATGCATGGCACACATGGGCTCTTTGTGTCCCCCTGCCCTGCCTCGTGGCTTTTCCCTGAGGATGCAACCCATTTGGGTTTGCAGTTTTTCTTTCCACCTGCTCCTACACCCACCTCCATCTGCTTGGAGCTGTGGCTGCAGGAAGCACAGCACCTCTGACCCCGATACCCCCCAGGTAGCAGCCCCGCTATTCTGGGCTTGCTGCTTGCCCACCGGGGGGCGAACCCCAACCAGGACCCCCCACCCTAACCAGAACCCCCTGCGCCGAGCCCCACACACCTCCCAGCCCTATCAGGGCTTTGCGGTGCCGGGCAGTGTCCATAGAAATGGCAAGAACAGTTCCTGCCTCGATAATCTGACCAGACGATACAAGCGGCAGATAGGCGAGGGGGAGCGTTATCGGGCTGATGTGCAGATGGAGAGCTGAGTCACCGCGATTAAATGACTTCCCCAAGGTCACACAGGGGAGACGCCGAGCCAAGAGCTGAACCCGGGGCTGCCCAAGAGCCCTGAGCGGCTCCGTCCTCCTCTCCCGCTGCAGGGCACGAGATTTTCCTTCCCTGCCCTGCTGGCCCAAGGCTGGAGCCGCAGCGGGGTTCTGCAGAGGCAGCATTGCGGTTTCAGCCCTCTCTTCCTGCTTTGTTTCAGCAGCTTTTGTGGGAGGTTGTTTTTTCCTTTTTGTTTTTTTTTTTTTGGGGGGGGGGGTTCACACAACCGTTTGCTCCCTCGCCGCCATTTCCTGGAGCAGGGCAGGTGAGCCCCAAGAAGCTGCTGGGGACGTGGTGGCCACCTCGGTCCTCACACTGTGGTCCCCTCGTGGTGTCCTGGCTGAGATCAGAGCCCATAGCCTGCTGCTGGGACTCACAGGTCTTTTCTCCAGGAAAGGGGCTACCAGAATTGGCAGTGACACGGGCCACCGGGACGATGCAGGGGCGGTAGGATGGATGCTCTCGTGATGAAGAGCTGCTCTGTGCCGTCATGGCCACATCTCTACCACGCTTAGCAAAAGTCCACACTGGCAGCCCACACAACAGCAGGTGGGGAGCCTGCTCCCCAGTAGCCAGGTGTCTTTTAAGAAATATCACTTTTTATTTATTTATTTTGGAAATACAAACTTCCTTTGCCCCCGTCTTGTCGCTTCCCACCTCCTCTTCCAGGAGCTGAAGCATTAAAACCTAAAGAGGAGCCTGGGCCCAGCTGAGAGACAGGCAGAGGAGCAGGCTGAGCATATACAAATAATATAAATATAAATACAAATATAAATATAAATATAAATATAAGAGGAAACAGTCAGAGGAATGCAGCCAGTGCTGGTCCTGCGGGCACAGTGGGACACCAGGGCCACCGCCAGTGGGGATGGATTCCCCGAACCCTGCTGCAGGGATGCTTCAGCCACAGTTCTGAGGCACAAAACCTTAATTTACACCTTGCCTTATCCCAGACACCGTGTATGGGGTGAGCTCGCCCCATGCCCTGCCGAGGCTCTGCCACCACCACGGTGCAGCACGGCGCAGCAGTCGGCACCCACAGCTCTCCAGCAGCTCCTGCGTGCCGCCTGCTCCGCTTTCCCCAGCTCCAAAACCACCTCCAAACGCCTCTGCCGGCGCGGGGTTTGTTTCTCCTGGCGCTCAGCACCATCACAACTGCAAACCCCAGCCCTCGCCGTGCCCACGCTGCAGCTTTTAGGATACACAAATGAGCTTTTCCTTCGAAAAATGGCTCCTTTATGTGGCTGAAAGAGCGCGACTGTGATAAGGTAGCTAGCCCTGGCCTTGGTTATTTTATCTTGGCCAGGAGCCTTTGCAAATTTAAGCAGCAGCAAACAAGCTTTACAGTTGCAGCTTGAAGCGCATAAGTGGCACGTTGTTTTGCCAGCCGAAGCCCCGCGTGCCGAAGGGCTCTGTTGGCTTTGGCCAGTGTGATATCCCGCATCACGCCGGGATTCGTTTTACTTCGCCGAGTGACAAAAACGTCCTCCTGCTTGCTGTCACCTTCCTGCGAGCTCCTGCAGCATCCTCACGGAAGGGGTTGGCTCACCGCGAGCTGCAGGAGAACATCACTCACTTTTTCTTGCAGAAAGAAAATTTCTCATTTTTCTCAATTTCTCAAAAATCTCATTTTCTGCCCCGATCTTCCCTGGGCAGGAACGACAAGGCTGTGCAGCACCAGGTAGAGCCCGGCATGCATGGAAATGGGGCTGGGTAATTAACACAACTGCAATCAGCAGAACGCTAATGAGCTGTGGCTGGCCCCTATTTGCAGTCTGCCTCCCCCTCCCAAGCTCGGGGCAGTAACATGGCTTTGACCCCTGCAGCATGAGGTTTGTGGACACTGAAGAGGCATTTTTAGTGGGGAAGGAGAAAAAAAAACCTTCACTTTCTTAAAAAGAGAATCTTCAAAAAGGGGAATTGCTTTTTTTTTTCCCTTTTTTTTTCTTTAATATAACCTATGTCTGGGGCTAAAATTTAAAGGCTTTTAAAAGCTGCTCTTGACATTTGCTTCATGCCTAATGCCCGCAGATCCTCTCTTATAAAATCAGCTGGTAAATTCTGGACTTATTTTTTTAACAGTCTCAGCTACTTAGCAGCACCTAAAATCCGGAGCAGGGATAATTTGTGGCCGTGGGGAGCACTGCTGGGAAACAACCCCATTCTCCAGCAGGAGACGGTGACAGGCAGAGAGCAGAACTGCTGCTGGAGCCCAGCCCCGAGGGTCCGGGGTTGGTTTTTGGGGTGCCGAGAGGGGCCGCACCCACCACCTCGCCATCCCTCCGGCCTTGGCTGCCGGAGCCGGGACGTGGGGGCCCCCCTGGGGACACGGCTCCCAACTCGACCGACAGCCCTTCCCGGTAATCCGTAGGTGGAGCTCTTCTGTCATCTTTTTCTGCTTATGTTGCTGGGAAGTCCCCAGAAATAGCCTCCCGGGGAGGAAAAAGTGCCTGGCTCAGCAGCTTGTGGTGAAGGTGTGATGTTCCCAGCACCCTCTGAAGCACCAAAAGCTTCGCCCCGGGGCTGCCGGCTGGGTTTCGCTGCTCCCTGCCCATTGCAGCACGAAGGGAAGGGGTCCCAGAGTCTCCCCCCACCACACACCCCCTCTGCCCCCCAGCACAACGCAGCACTGCTCACTCCCTGCCGTTTCTCTCTTCCTTTCTCCAGGTCTGGGCTGAAAGGATGTATCAGACCCCTGCTGCCACCCGGGACCCCACACCACCCTGTCCCCATCCCTGTGCCCGGCCCCGCAGGACCGTGCCATGACGGGCGGGCAGGAGCCGGCAGCAGGACGGGCAAGCGGGGCTGCGTAGCCCCCCTCCCCGGCTACCATGACCGGAGAGACCCAGCATGTTTACACCATCAGCGACGCTGAGGCCGGCCCCAAAGAGCAGGACAAGGACTTTGGCTTCGAAGGCTGCGGCGAGAAGGATGGCAGGGCGCTCGGCGGCAGCTCGCAGCCCTGCACGCCCAGCGGGGGCGAGGGGACGTCCCCCTTCCCCGCCACCAAGGACAAGGAGCCCCACAGCCAGCGGGAAGCCGTGATCCGGCCGCAGCAGGCGGGCAAGATCGACTTCAAGTCCCTCCACAACAAGCCCAAGTTCGCGGGTGAGAGCGGCTGGGGCGGCATCAAGGGCAGCCCCCAGTCCCCCCCGGGGAAGGGCAGAGCCCGCGAGCGCAGCCGGCGGGCAGGGAAGGGCGAGCGGGGCCAGCACCAGCTCTACCGGCTCAGCATCGCCAGCGCCCGCCCCAGCCCCACCATCGGCATCGCCTACCCCCAGCAAAAAGTGACCCCCCCGAAGGCACCCGAAGCCAGCCGGGCTCCCGCGGCCGGCAGCTACCGCTTCCATGTGCCCGGCGTCCCCGAGGAGGAAGAGCTGAGCTTCGGCCGCTGCTTCCCCGAGGCCGCCGCCGGCCGTACCTCCACCAACTATACCTCACCACCCGCCGGCCCCCCGCGCCCGCCCCACGGCCCCAAAGGGCAGCCCCCCGCCGGCATCCCCCTCAAGAGCCCCGGCAGCAATGGGCAGCTACATTACTTAGAGTTTCAGGCGAACGGGGCGACCTCGTGGCCCTCTCCGGAGAAGAGCTTCGCAGGTGCTAGCTACGGGGTCAAGCCCAGCTCTTTCCCCGAGGGCAGCAAGGCGGGCGGCCACGCTCTGGGCGCTTTGCCCTTCCAGTTCCCCTTCCAGCTGCTGCACGACTCGGGGAAGGAGCCGTACCGCGGCGATGCCGAGTACCTGGACGTTGCCCTCGCCGCCGGCCAGGCGGCTCACGGCGCCTTCGGCTTCCACGCGTCCCCCCGAGAGTGGCAGGAGGAGGTGCCGGGCATCGGCTCTTTCGAGGGCGCGTGCCCCCCGGGCCGGCTGTACGGCGTGCCCACCCCGCTCCTGGCCCCGCCGCCCGCCCCGCACCGCGGCCCTCTGACGTGCTACAAGGGCAGGAGCGAGCATCCCGCCGACCCCAGCGGTGCTCTCTCGTCCTCTGGTGCTATCGACCAAAACCCAAGCACTTTCCAAGAAAACCAAGCTGTTTTTCCGTCTAGTTTACACTCGCCTAGTGTGCCAAAGCCAGTTGGTAAGGGGCAAGCCTCAGCCAAAGACAGTGTGCCCAGCCCGCGGCTGCTGCTCCCGAGCAGCCCTCTCAGAAGGAATATGCCACCAAACTCCCTCTCCCAAGTGCACTTTCAGAGCAAAGCCTATTGCGGCTCCCCCGCGGGCAGCGCGAGCGCAGGACCTGTGCCTTTCGAGACAAGCGTTCCCACTACGGCGCCCACCCACCCCCGGCTCGTGCAAGCCTGGGAGGGCGCCGCGAAGGCATTTTCTCCCATGGACCAGAACTCAGCACCTTATTCAAACCCTGTTGGAAGCCAGTTCTCATTTGAGTGCCAGCCTGGCCCCGAGCAGAGGCAGCACAGGCAGAAAAATGCCAGGATGCCTTGGCAGCAAATACACCTCACTTCTGCGGTGCCCGGCCAGAACAGGATCGAGTTGTCGAGGCAGATGAGCAGCCAGAAGCTCCCTTTCCCCCTCGGCACGCCGGAGTGGCCGGGCAGCGGCAAAGCCCACAAAGGGCCCCCCCTAAGCAGCTCCCCAGGGTATCACGGCAAAAAGCTCCTGTCGGGAGAGAGCCTCGGGGTGCAGCATGGGGACCCTGGCTTGACGGGCGCTTTTTCTTTTGAAAATGGCAAGGACCCGGCCTCTCCCGCCTGCGACTCAAGAAGCAAAGCCCTCTTCTACAGCATGGGCCAGGCAGGGCCACCTCCTCCTCCCTCCAGGAGCTCGTCGGGCTCAGCGTTGGTCCTGCCGCCGTCAGCCTTGGTGGCCGCCTCGCCCTGCGAGTCCCCGCTGCCATCCCCTGTCCCCAACCCCACCTGCGGCAGCACCTGCTCCTCGCTCTCCCCCATGTCCAGCAGCCCGCTCAACCCCAGCTTCGAAGACGGCCAGCTGTCCGGGGCGCTCACCCCCTCGCCCTTCTTCCACCACCCCTGCCATCCCAAGGAGGGCGTCAAAACCTTCCACCCCTCCGAGGTGCTGACCTCGGGCTCGCTCCACTACCACCCCCAGGACTCCATCAAGCCCTTCCACTTCCCTCCCGACACCCTGAAGGACGACCACCTCCTGAAATGCTCCCCAGAGAGCCCATTCCACAAACCTGGCGCGGAGGTGGCCAAAAGCTGCCTGGATGGCTTGGACGGGGAGCCGCCGCCGCCGCCATACGCGTCCCATCACCTGCTGGCCGGCTCGCTCAGCAGCGCCAGCCTGGACCAGCTGGACGTGCTGCTGACCTGCAAGCAGTGCGACCAGAACTACAGCAACCTGGCCTCCTTCTTGGAGCACCGCCAGTTCTGCACATCCCACCCCGCGCCCCACGCCGAGGCCAAGGAAGCCCCCCGGGCAGCCGAGGGGCGGCGAGGGCTGCCCCCCGAGCCCCCCAAGCCCCCCGCCACCAGCGGGGCCAGCCTGCCGCTGTCTCCAGACCCCCAGGCACATTTGCTGGCGCTGAACAAGGGCGAGGAGTTTCTGCTGGATGGGGAAAGCAAGAGCGACGGCAAGGAGGATGCTCTGAAGGGTGGCCTCTTCAACGGCCTCGCCGCCAGCTCCTTGCCTCTCACGGCCTCTGACCTGGACATTGACGACGCCAAGCTGGACAGCCTGATCACCGAAGCCCTCAACGGCCTGGGCTACCAGTCGGACAACCCAGAGATCGACAGCAGCTTCATAGACGTGTTTGCCGACGAGGAGCTGACGGGCATGAAGGCCGCTGGCAGCGGGGCGTCCCACAAGGCGAAGGAAGGCCTGGCCTCGGAGAGCAAACCCAGGCACGCAGCAGCGGAGGAGAAGGAAGGTTACTGTTATGAGGACAGCCACCCGGGGGGGGAGAGGGCGAAGAGACGGGCAGGAAAGCAGCACGGCCACAAGGGGAGGGCGGCACGGAGGCTGGTGGCCCACGAGGCCGAGCGGACGGAGCCGGCAGCGGAGGAGAGGACGGCCAGGCTGCGGGTGGGCAGGAAGAACAGTGTCCCACCGGTGTCCTCCAGGTCAGCCTCCGGCCAAAAGCAGCCCAAGAAACTCAACCAGGAGCCTCAGACAAAAAGCGAGGCCGGGCCGGGCGCTGCCACCAAGAGCTCCAAGCCACCTCGGTTCTCCATGAAGGAGGGGAAGAAGCGGAAACCCCGGAGCGGGACGTGGAGCAAGGAGCTCATCCACAAGATCGTGCAGCAGAAGAACAAGCTCCACCAGCTGCACGCAAAGAGCAGCAAGCAGGCGCAGCTCCCCCTGCACAACGAGAGGCTGGAGACCCCCACCCAGGAGGGCCGGCTCCAGGAGTACGAATACGTCTCCGACTCGGAGGACGAAGGGGCAGCGTGCAGCAAGCTCCGCGGAAGGAGGAAGCGGGGGGCAACGTTTATCGGGAGAGCCAAATACAGCTTCAGCAAGAAACGCCCGGGAAGAGGCGAGAGAGCCAAAGAGAAAGATCCAGCCTGGAGCTACAGCCGGAGAAGAGACCGTCAGAAAAGGGAGGCACCGGGGCACAGGAGGGCCGCCAGTCCGGAGGCTGCCAAGAAGGGGGATTGTGCCAGCAGAGCCCGCAGGAGGAGCAGCCAGTCGTCTACGGGCAGCAATCCCAGTGCGAGTGTGGCCACCGAGGCCGGTCCCACCGATCTGGTGGGGGAGAAGGCAGCCATACTGGGGAGGAGGCGCTCGGGCAGCCCAGCACGGACACCACGGGCTGCACTCGGCCATCCCGAGGACAGGAGCCCGAAGAAGAGCCAGAAAAGCAAGGAGAACTTCTCCCGGGGAACCAGACAGGTTGGCTCAGCCAAACCTTTGCTAGCAGGCCCCAGGTCCCATTCAAGTACTGAACCTGATGCTTCTGCAGGGGACGATGCAAAGGAGGAGCCACTACCGCCAAGCCAGGAGGGGCAGCTCCCCAGCACGGCCACCTCGGGCAGGAGCCCCATCAGGCTTCCCCATAAGAAGGAGGCAGAAGAGCCCAAAGGAGCAGCAAACCAAGCAGGAGAAGGCAGCCCAAAGGCTCAGGACTCGGTGGGGCTGGTGATGGTTGGCCAGAGGCAGCAGTTTGCCCCCTACACGGGTGACACAGTGAAGTACCACGTGGAAGAGCTGATGGCTCCATCCCGGAGCGAGCCCAGCCCCAGCAGTGCCACCGCTGCCTTCTCGGGAGCGAGCAGCAAGTACGGGAAGGCACAGGGGCTCACTGATGGTGGGAAGGGCTTTGCCACACCGGCTGCCCCGTTTGGGGGCGATGCGGTGGGGATGATGCTGGCTGCCAAGGCGCCCGATCCGTATGTCAGCAGTGACAATGCCTTTTTTGATCCCAAAGGTCTTCCTGCTCACTACGATGCCAACCTCTTCTCAAAGCCCCCAGCCTTGGGGTCCTCACACATGGATGACATGTACTTGTGCCGGGAGGACATCAGCACCGGCTCCTTTGAGCAGAAGCACGCCAGCATCTCCCCCTACACTGCAGAAACCCCACAGACCAAGGTCTCCTCCCCTCTCAGCTTTGATTCCTCCTCGATTTTTGGAGAGCTTCCTGTGACTGAGTTCGATTCACCACTGTACGAGAGCGTGTCTGCTGGCAAGGATGGCTACGTGGCAGCGTTTGCCTGCCCCAGCAGTGCCCCCAGCAAGCCGCTGCCCTTTGAGCAGCCGTACCCACCATTCATGCCGGAGAAGGACTGGTCCCTGATGGAGGAGGTGGCTCCAATGCTGCCAGAAGACATGGCTCACTTCCACGGCCTGGCGGTGGACAAGCCACTCGCCAAGAAATTCCCCGAGGAGGCACCCGTGCCCCCTGCCCAGCTGTCTCTGCCACTGCCGGACAGGATAACGGATTACAACGTGGCTTTTATGAACAACATGTCCGACGACGAGCTGGAGATCAAGCGGCTGGTGACGGAGCTGGAGAGCCAGCTGCAGACCAGCAAGCTGAGCGGCGAGGCTCCCGCCGCCCCGCCGAAGGGAGAGCATCACGCTGCTGCATCCCTGCGGGGACCGGCGGCCGAGCCTTTCCCACCCCTGCCTGCTGACCAGGGGACGGGCCACCAGAAGGGGCTGTTCATGGCAGATGACCTGGGCAGCTCGAGCCTCCTGGCCACCAAAGTCTGTGCCGGGGAGAGCCTGGGGGGTGAGAAGCCGGTGGTCGCAGGTGCCCGTGGTGGCTACGCGGGAGGCAGGGAGCCCTGGCACGGACCCGCAGCGGCGTTTGGCTCGCTGGATGCTGGGATGTGCACGCCAGCCCCCTCGGATGAGTTTTGCCCCAAAGACAGCAGGGAGCAGCTGCAGGGAGTTGCAGTCACCGAGGGAAGTAGCCCCAGAAAGATGGAAAATGAGTCTTCCTCCAATAGCCCACCCAACTCCTGTGCGCCAGACCCAGCTGAGGTGCCCATCTACAGAGACCCCCCTGCAAAAAGCCCTCCTGCTGTCACCAATGCCAGGATGGTGGAGGCAACCGAAGCCAACAAGGACACCCTGCCATCCCTGCCATGCAAACACGGTGCAGAGAGCTTCCCTGTGCCAGGGAAACCAAGTGAGCGCTTTGGTGATGCTGCAGAGCTGGAGAAGTTCAACGCCCATCTTCCAAACCATAAACCTGAGCTCGGCTTCCGGCCTGGTCCGGCCACAGCCATGGACCTCGCCTTTTCACCTCACGTCAAAGAGGTCCCGGATGCAGAAGAAAGACCCTTCGGCAAGTCCAAGGAACCCCAAATGGTGAAAAATGTCGTGGACTTCAAGGGGGATGGCGGTGGATCTGCGTTACTGGAAGAAGCAGGGGAGAGGAAGAGCCCCACAGCCTTGCCGGCCCCCGGGCACGGCGACAAAGCCAGCAAGCACAAAGCTCTGCTCTTTCACATGCTGAGCCTGCCCAAGGAGAGCAGCTGCAGCTCCCAGAGGACATCAGCCACCCAGGATGCCAACCCACTGCAGCAGCTCCAGCTCTTCGTGGCGCGGACGGTGAAGAGCAACGAAGAGGAGCTGTTGATGCCCTGCTTCCCCGTGCTGCTGGCCCCCGGCCACCCCCCTGCCACCAGCAAGGGCCAGCCAGAGCAGAAAGAGGAGAGTGGTGATGGTGAAAGTCAGGCGTATCGCCCTGCCCCAGGGGAAGGGGATGTCCCTGTCATGGGCAATGCAGAAAGCATTGCTGCCCCAGCTAAAGAGGCTGTGCCATTCCCCGGTGCCTGCAGGCAGCTGGAGCCGTTCAGTGCAATGGGCTCCTACAGTGCAAGACTATCCACGTTTGCTGGCCCGGAGCTGCAAAATAATGTGGCGGAGCTGCAGCACTTAGCAAATGAAGACGAGGAGCCAAATGACATTAATATCCGTGCAGATGGTGCTTCCCAAGAGCAAAATGACCTCTCGCCACTCAAAAACACAGCGGTGACCCCACCGCCAGGGCAAGGAAAGAAAGCTGATCAGCTCGTGGAAGAGCAGGAGCATAAAGATAAAAACAAAGTGGCCTTGGCATTTAAAACACATGAGCAATCCCATTTAAGCTGTGGTTTGATGGAGAAAGAAACGCTGGGCAGTGCAACATCAGCGGGGCTGGGAACAAACGAGGCTGAACGCAGAGCGTGGTGCCGGGGAGCTGACCGGGACGTGCAGACACCAGGATCTGTGGGCACAGGCAGTGCCCCCGCCAGCCCCACCAGCATACTCAGTCCCTCCAACGAGCCCCACGTGCATCCCCGTTTGTTGCAGGACACAAAAGTAAATGCAAAGGTTCCCAGAGAAGGAAATGGTAAGAAAAAGTCCCTCAACGGCTGTCATTATGCAAGTGAATCTCTGGCCAGCCTCCCCTCGCAGATGGGTTTTTCTCACCCCAACTACTTGCAGAATGGTGGGACCGAGGGCGGAGAATCCCCCAGCTTCAGCAGTCAGCTCTCAGAAGAAAATAAATTCAGCAAGTCCCCGCTGAACGCCTCGAGCTCATTCCTCGTGGCGAGATTTCCTCCTGAGGCCGATGGCAATCACACCCACCACCCCACCCCGAGCCCAACAGAACAAGGGACATGGAACAGGACCTCTGCTTTTCCTCCCCCCCTGCATCACTGTGGGGCCACGCCAACAGAGGCAGGTGGGGATGGTCACCACCGCTCCCCTGAAGGTGTTTTGGGAAGCTACGGACCGCCTGAAAGAGAAGGGATGGCGAGAGCCTGCGCTCCTCTGCGCGCTGATGCCCTGGTGGGCTCTGCCGTGGATGGTGCCCAGGAGCCATGCAGGAAGGATGGCTCGCCTCCCTGCTCGCCTTTCAGCCACAAAGGGGGTGGGAAGGAGGGACCCGAAACCGCCGGTGCCGTGCTGCCAGGATCTCATTTTAGAGAAAACCAAGCGTGCGCCGTCACCGACATGGTCATTAACTCCATTCCTCCAGAAACGCAAAATTACCCAACCCAACCCGCGACAGATCTTCTGCTGTTCACAGAAAGAGAGGTGAACCTAAATCAGGAGAAAAAGCTTGAGAACTGCTGTGATGATGGAAATAAGCATCGGAATGAACCAGAGGCTTTGTCCAATGGTTTTGTTGTTCAGGAGGTGCCAGCTGCTGTCTGTAGAGGGCTTAAAAGGACGGGAGATCTTGGTCCTGCTGAATCAAATGGCCACCAGCCTTCAGAGGCAGCAGAGGTGAGAACTGGTGATCTTTCCAAAACCACAGAGATCGGAGAAAAGAGTTTAGAAGGGGAGAAACCCAAGAGCCACAGGGCTGAGCACAGTGGAGAAGCTGTGAGTTGCGTGTTAAATAACATGGGCCAAGGAGAGGGCAACACACGTCACAGCACTCCAAGCCCTTCCCAAAATGAAATGCAGAAAGAAAAGAAGCCCAACGGGGTCCAGGTCACCTGCGACATTTGTTCAGCCTCCTTCCGCTCCAAGCCCGGCCTGACCCGGCACAAAGCTGTCAAGCACCAGGTGAAGCCCGGCAAGACTTCCAGGTCCACCTTGATTCCTGCGGATGAGACATCGAGGGCAGCCCAGAAGGTCTCCAGAAGGAGCCTGAAGGCTGTCAAAGAGAAAACCTGCAGCTCCCAGGTGCCACCCGCTGCTGAACAAGCGTCCAAGAAAATATGCACAGGCCTGGAGAAGGAGCCCAGCACGCAGATGCAGGAGGTGGTGAGCAGAGTGCTCAGCGACCTCAGCGTGATATCCCTCGAGGTGTCCCAGGAGCTGCACCGCACGCGTGTTGCGCACAGGGAGGTGAAGGCCAAAGGGCAGCACGCAGAGACGGGGGCAGGCGAGATGGCAGCGGGGACGCCGGACCCAGGCAGGCAAGGCAGGAAGGGAGAGAAGGGCAGGAGGAGCCAAAGCAAAGATCCCGGAGGGGTAAACGGCAATTCTGAGAAGAAGCTGAACAGGAAAGTGAGGCGAAGGAAAGCAAAGGCATTTCCCAACAGACATGAGCCCGATGGTCCGCCTGAGCTGGGGAAGAATTCAGGTCCTGCCCCTGCTGCCCTCAGCCCCAGCCTGCCCACTGTCACGGAGGGCCTGCATGAGCCAGGCAGGTGCATTTCAACAGAGGAACCCAACTCATCCCCTCCAAAAGCGAAGCAGTCCCCGTGCACAGCCGAGCTCGCAGAGGACCCAGGCAAAGGGATGGTGCCTTCAGAGGAGGTCATGAAGGAGCCAGTAACGGGCACAGCTCCCTGTCCCGCGGGGAAGAAAGATCCAAGTGAAGCAGAAAGCACGCAGGCTTGCAGAGCGTGGGTTAGCGGGTTTGTGAAGCAAGTGGAGGAGGGACTGGGTGAGGTAGGCGAGGAGCAGCACTGCGGTGCCGATGGCACGGAGGAGATGGAGGCTGAGACAGGAGGCAGTTCGGGAGGCAGCGGCTCTGGGAAATGGAGCGGTGTCCCAGGGGGTCTCAAATCACCTTCCCCAGGGGTACCATCGGTGGACACAAATGATTTGGAAACCCCCCAAAAGGCTCCCACGCATGGGGCTCTGCAGCCCCCACCGGTGTCCAGCCCTGCTCCCACGGAGCCGAAGCGCTGGGCGAAGGCAGAGCTGCCGCCGAGCAGGGAGCACCACGGGGACAATGCGGCCACCTCCGACCTCCAGGGCTTGTTTGACGACGATCCCACGTTCTCCCAGCTGTTCCCCCGGGACGACCAGCTCATCCGGAGGAAGTGCACGCGGGTGTATGGGAAGCGCAGCAAGAAGCCCAAGCCTGTCACTGAGGTGAGCCTCCGGCCGGCGGGTGCCATCGACCTCTTCTCCATCCGACTGGCGTCCGACCTCAGCGACACCGGCTCCTTCTGTGTCACCAGAGAGGACCCCTGCGAGTACGAAACCATCTCCGTCGACGACGCCTTGATGCTGAACATGTGTCACGGCAGCAAGGCGAAGAGCGGGGAAGCAGGTCCCGGTGGATCCACAAGCACAGCACTGCGGTCGGACAGCGAGAAGGCCAGCCCTGGGAGAGATGTCACTGACCTGGAGGACAATGTGCTAACTTTCTTGTGCCAGAACAGCCACATGGACAACGGCCCCAGCTTGAGCATCTGGGCGGGTCTGGAGAAGGAAGGAGAGAGCCTGTCCGCTGAGGAGATGTTTGAGGCTTCGGTGGGCCTGGAGAATGAGCACTCGCTCGGAGAAACGAGCTCCGAACCCCCCGACCTGGCGGAGGAGCCCTACGACGGCAAGAGCAGCGAGGATTCAGACTCCCCCGAATTCCACACGATTGACATCGAGATGCTGAATGCCAAGCTGAAAATGAGGGACGTGTGCTTCTTCGGTTCTTGCGAAGAGCTTCCTGGCAGCAGGGACGATGATGCTTCAAGCTTCAAGCCGAAGCCGGGGCAGCACAGCAAGCACGGCAGAAGTAAGCTAGAAGATGGGAAGCTGGGCAAAAACCGCGGCGACATCACCGTCAAGGCCAAGGACAAGCAGTACAAGTGCAAAGTCTGCTTCCAGTGGTTCCTGACGTTGGGGGAGCTGGACTTCCACAAGCTCACCCACAACCCCTCCCCGCCGCCCACCTGCTACATGTGCGTCCAGCGCAAGTTCAGCTCCCGGGAGCAGCTGAGGGACCACCTGAAGGAGAAGCACGCCAAGAACAAGGCCGGCCTGTGGGCCTGCGGGATGTGCCTGAAGGAGATTTCCGATGTCTGGATGTACAACGAGCACCTCCGCGAGCACGCCACCCAGTTCGCTCGCAAGGGGCAAGCGCAGAAGTCCGTGATGGGCCTGCCGGCCTGCTTCGGTGAGGACAACGATGCTGTCACCCAATTCCTCAACACCATCATGTGTCGGAAGCCCAGCAGGTCCTCCCGGCACGCCGAGCCCAGCAGCAAGCACACGCCTAGCAGGGAGAGCAGGAGCCCCAGGGAGCTGCCTCCGGAGCAGGAGGCCAAGGCAGTGAAAGAGCCTTCGGAGAGCAGCGTCAAGGTGAAGCCTCCTGCACCAAGCTCCTCCAAAGCATCTGCCAGTCCGTCTCCGGAGCACCCAGCAAAAAGCGAAGGCACCCCGAAATCTGTCCCCATGCACCCAGACTGCAAGGATCCTTCCAGGGACTGTCATCACTGCGGCAAGCAGTTTCCCAAGCCCTTCAAGCTGCAGCGGCACTTAGTGGTGCACAGTCTGCAGAAGATTTACCTGTGCCACAAGTGCCCGATGTTCTACCAGGAGACCAAAGAGCTTCGAAACCACCTCAGCCAGGAGCACGGGATAGTGGAGGAGCAGGAGATCAAGCACACCACGCTGTACGCCTGCGAGCTCTGCGCGGACGTCATGCACGTTATCAAGAAGTCCTTCATCTGCAGCATGTGCAACTACACCTTCTCCAAGAAAGAGCAGTACGACCGGCACATGGAGAAGCACCTTGCGGGCAGCAACAGGACTTTCAAATTCAGAGGGGTCATGAGGCCCGGCGCTGCCTCCAGGGAGGGCAGGGAGAAGGTGAGGGAGGACGGCGTGCCGCCGAGCAAGAAGAGGAAGGTTGCTCCCCACGGCACCTCGCCAGTCCACCTGGCCCACGCTGGTGACCTGCAGCTGGTGGAGGCTGTGAGCCCCAGCCTCCAGCCTCCTTCTGACCCCTTCCCTGTAGCACCCCGGGACCCGGCGGCACCTCTGCCCCAACCCCCCGTGAAAACCGAAGACCTTGTGGGTGACTTCTCCGACCTCCTGGCGGAGATGGAGAAATCCCAGTTTGACACCCTGCCGCCTCCACCCTGCCTCTCCCCGTCTTTGCCGCAGGCTGCGGCCAGCGGTGCCGAGCTCGGCCACATCGCTGCCCTCTCCATCGAGGAGCTGGAGAAAGGAGCGTTTGATGGGAAACCACTTCCTTTCCTGGACTCGCCCGGGTTTAGCATGGACCTTGCTGGGTTAGCATGCAACCAAGCCACAGACCAAAAGCTGTCTCCTCCACACCTCACCGAGAAATGCGGCTACGCCGATGCCCATAAAAGAACAAGTGTAAGCAACAAAGACGAATATACAGCGGGGGGGTTGGGAAACCCTGATGCAGCCACCGATGCCGTGGATGGGATCCCATTTCTCCAGCTTGCCAAGAAGGTCTCGGAGCTTCCTTCCCAGGGGGCAGAGGCTCCACCGGCCAAGGAGGCCCACAGGACGCAGTGGGGCACCCCCAGTGCCAGCGAGGCCTCTTCTTGGGAAGGCGCATCCAAAGCCACTTCTCCGGAGGCTGCCCAACAGCCCCTGCCCCTGAAGGACAAGACAGCATCACCTGCACTGAATAGGGCTGCCAAAGATTCAGCCCCGCAGAAGAAAACCACAGGGAACCAGTCTGGTGGTGAGGCTGCTCCCGAGGAGGGCCAGCAAGGTGGTGCGGTGAAGGACAAATCAGTGCCTGATGCCAGCACCAAGGAGAGCAGCGCTGGCACCAGGGACCACGGTGGCAACCCAAGCAGATCCTCCGGCCACCAGCTCCGAGGAGATTCTGCCGGCCACGCGGGCAAGCTTCACCTCAAGAGGAGGAAAGAGCACAAGTCCCTGAGCCACCGGTGCAGCGCCGGCTCCCGGGAGAACATGGAGGGAGACGGGAAGAAGAAGAAAGGCCGGGCGCCGGGCCCGGGCAGGAGCGAGAGCAGCGGCGAGCTGAAGCGCGCCGACTGGAGCATCGCCGAAACTCCTGCCCTGTCCCCGGGGAGGAGGGATGCTCACGGCAACAGGCTGCTGCCCAGGCCCAAGATGGGCACCCAACTGAAGAAGGTAGTCCTGGACGCTTGCAACCAGAAGAAGGGGGAGCTGCGGCACGCCAACGGCGACGTGCGGCGCAGGAAGGCCATTCTGGGGAAGAGCCTGCACCAGGTGCTGGCCAAGGGCACGGCGCCGGCCCCGCGCGGCTCCTTGCACGGCCCGCGCCCCGCGCGCGGCACCAAGCCCGCCGGCTCGGCCAGCTACCGCACCGCCGAGTCCCAGAACAACCTGCTCAGCCAACTCTTCGGGCAGAAATTAACCAGCTTTAAGATTCCTTTAAGAAGAGATACTTCAGAGTAATTTATGGAAGTGACTTACAGTGATCCGCAGCTGCTTTCACGGGGTTTGCAAGGGGAAAATTATCAAAGCATTAAATTCGTTTGTGTAGCATGATTTTTCTGTCTAGCTTAAATGAACTTGCACTGCAGCCTCTGTGAAATAGTTTGCTTTGTGTCTACTAATCTACTTTAATTCACCTGATTTATCATGCAAATGCTAGAACTTTGATGTTGCTGATGATTTTCATGAACTGAAATTGTAATCGCTTTGGGCAGACTGAATCGTCAAGAGCAAATGCTTTATTGCAGAAGTGCTGAGGTTATAAGGATACTTGCAAATCTCAGACCCTTTTGAGACTGTGTCTGTGTTATCTTTGTACAAAGTACTTGAAGAGATGAACTTCATTCCGTAGACGTCTTATTCATAAGGTGCAGTACACTGTAGAAAGCAAATTTTTTTTTTGAAGATTTTGCACAAATAATCCCGTACAATTCATTTAATTGGGAGCTGGCCTAAGAGATGATACAATTAAAAAAATAATAATAAAAATTAAATTAAGCATCAAGTGTCCCATATTTTGACAGCCATCCCTAAGAATTTGTTTCTACGTCGTCAGGAGAATACCGAAGCAGCCGGCAGGCTGTCCAAGCGCTGCCGCCGTCGCTGCCGTCCTTTGACCACTGTAGGTGATGTGCACGGAGGAGAGCTGCCACCGCTAGCAAACTGCACCTTGACACTTGTGACAAACTCTTGTTTTTTAGTTGTTGTTTTTTTTTTTTGGGGGGGGGGTTGTTTTTTTGTTGTTGTTTTTGTTCGTGTGGGGTTGTTTATTTTATTTTTTTTTTGCGCAACGACAAAACTGTGCCAACTTACCGCACCGCAACGGTACTGTCCGAGTGCCCTCAACGGTATAACTTCTAAAACTATCTTACTGTATTGAGTTAGTGGCTATATAGGTATCCGCTTTTTACTATGCAGTTACTGGTGCTATTCTTATTTTGTAATGTGAATACAGACTTCCTTGATCGAAAAAAATAAATAAATAAATAAATAAAAGGGAACCGTTAGGAAGTAGCCGTTACCTGTAAGAGAAAACAAAGCAGGAAAATCAAAGGTTAGGGAAAATCCTGTATGCTGGTACTCCGTAGTGTCGCGAAGGTTACGTCACGCCGGACAAGCACGTTATACAACCGAACTTCTGAACCGGAAAGTAATCTCAGGTGCAAACGAGGACATGGAAGATAACTAAATACTATTGAAATACTCCCAAGTCAAGGAGGTGAAGTAATGCACTGATGTGATATGAACAGTCAGAGTACTTTGCGTCTGTCCTGCAATTTTTTTTTGTTTTGTTTTGTTTCAGATTTAAAAGGAAAAAAAAAAAGAGGCTTTATTCTGTTAATATGTACCTTTACGATTCTTTGTATTGTATAAAAATATTGTAGGTAATTTACCTTGGGTGCAATGTGTTATGTCAAAAGTTTTTATTTTGATATTTTGTCAGAGAAGCAGAGAGAGAGCAGGAAACGCCATTTTATGATGTTGTATGTGTGCTTTTAAAGTGCCTCTTTAATATTGTTAAATAAAGTATGAGATGAAAATATGGGGTGGTACTGTAAAATCATACATGATTAATCTTTTCAAATATATTCCAATATTTTCACAGAAATTCCCTGTCTTGTGTGGCGTTTGTGGGCTCCTTCTCCCCGGCTGTGCTGGCAGAGCCTGACCCCGGCCCTGCAGCCCTGTTCTTGGCCCCTTTCCTGACCCGACCACGATGCTGCCAGTGCAGCAGGCGGACGCTTTGCACATTTTTGTGGTGTCCCGTGGGAACAGGAGGGCTTGGTGCCTCCGCCATCAGATTGCAATAATCTGCAGAGATGCAACTGGAAGCGTGAATCTCCAAGCAGCTCTGCAGCAGGGCCCTCAGCTGCAGCTTGGATTTTAAAGCTCTTCCCGACAGCACACGCTGCAGGTGCGCGCTCCGTCTGTCATTTATTTAGCCCCAGCAGAAACTCGTTCCCATTTTCCATCGCCCATGGACATGACCCCACGGTGCCCGTCCCCAGCGCCCTCACACCCTGGTCGCCACCACGGGGACATCTGCACCGTGGCCAGCAGACCCCGCTGACATTTCCCTTCCTCCTATACAAGCACCCCATTGCATTTCACACCTCAGCTGTGATACAGCCCTGTGGGTGCCTTATCCAGGGGGGGGCCCAGCTTGGTCAGCCCCAATTTGTCCTCGAGCTGACCTCTGCCGCGCTGCGCTGAGGTCTGGAGGTAGGAGGCTGACACAAAGCCGGGCATATTATATTCTTTAATTACTGTTGCAATCATAACATTTAAACGCTGTCAATGAGAGATAGCTCATAACCGCGGGCTAGAATCCTTGCCACTTGGGGCTTGTAACTAAAACTGCAGGATTAATTTGATTAATTGATAGAATTATTTTCCAAACTACTCTTTTGTTTATGGAGGCTTAAAATGCTTGCCGCCTGCACCCTCCTGGTGTGTTGCAGAGTGGAGATAAAGCGGCTGAAAATAATTAGTATGGCTTAATTTAGGGAAAAAAATAACCTCAAAAGAATTTTGCAGAAAATTTAAAGCAGCACATTTTACTTTGTTTTGGCAGGAAATATTATGGAGTTGGAAATGGGACTTTTATGTTTTCTCTCTCCTATATTTCACCAGGGCTGCAGCCCTACCGGGGAGAGGAGTATTTCACTCCGGTTTGCTGCTGCAGCTCTCCCACACCCCCAGCTCCATAACGTGGGCACCTGGAGGACAAAATCCCACCGGGAGTAACAGGTTTGCGGTGGGCAGGGTGCGGGGATGCCATTTGGAAGCAGCCCCAACCTTCCCCCTGCATGCCCTGAGCAATGCCCACCCCAGGCACCGCTCCCGCCGAACGCTGCCGCAAGCCCCAGCGCCAGCCCAGCATCCTCCCCGCAGCTCCCCATGCTGCTAAAGCCACAGCCGGAATATTTAATTCTTCTTTTTGCCTTCCAAGCTGGGAGGTGGAAAAAAATCCCCCCCGCTTCCATCAGCTCCTAAAGCCCTGGAGTTTGCTGAGTGTTGCATTTATCCGCGCACGTCGCCGTTGACACTTGGAGGATTGCAAGGCCCCCACCAGTGTAATGCCAGCAAGGAAGGACGAGCCCTGCTGCTCCTCGCTGCTGTGGCTTTTTTCCAGCTGCTGTTTGTTCTTAAAGCCCCCCCAAACCCAGCTGCCCTTTCTTCTAAGCCCCACGCCCAAGTTTCCGAGCTGTAAGTGCTTTAAGCCTCTCCGCCGTGCCGGGCAGATAACGGGATCCACCATGGTTGTCACGCTGCTAGCAGGGGCTGGAGATTTTTTGAGTCGCTCTTGAGTCAAATCTGGCCGTTCCTTGCACAGCAGTAATTTAAATCCTGGCCCCCACACTCCTCTTGCAGGGGACACGTGCACCCGCTGCCTCCTGCACCGGCTCAAGGGTGCAAATTGAAAATGTGGAAGCGAGCGGGATGGGGGCGCGATGCTCCCCATGTGCCAGCTCTGGAGATGTGGCTTTAAGGGCCAGGGAAACTGGGGAGGGTTTCAAAGGGAATTTTCCTGGGGATGAAACCAATAGGAAAAATAAAAAATTAAAAAAAAAAAAAAAAACACCAAAAAAAAAAAAAAACAGCATCAAGAAATCATGGAGCCCTAAAATATCCTGAGTTGGAAGGGATGCACAAGGATCATCGAGCCCAACCCAAACCCCAGCCTTGAATTTGGGCCTTGCAGCATCAGGGGCGGGAGAGTTTGTCTGCACACTTCCCCTGGCCTTCGACACCCCCCAGGAGCAACGGGCACTATTTCTTTGCGCCCTGCCACCGCCCGGCAGCAGGTGACGAGTGGCAGCAGGGCCAGCTGCGCGCACCGGTAGGTGGCAGGGCCCGCCCGGCACCCAGCCCTGCGGGGGCACCCCGGATGCAATTCCTCCCTTTTAGGACAAAACAAAACAAAAAAGCCTAAAATATGACTTTTTGCAGCTGTTCCTGCAGCCCCAAGCACAGCCCTGCTGTGCCACCGGCCGGCGCAGCTCCCACGGGTGCCCTGCACCTCTCGGGGTGCCCAGCGCAGCACCCAGCGCCGCAGCCGCCCGCCCCCCGGCCCTAAAATATGGCCGAGGCAGCGCCTCGCCTTTTTCCATTTACATTCCTCCGCCGACACATCCTCTCCCCGCGTCTCTAATAATATCGCCCCAGATTAATTGGCACTAATACAAATGTACACAGCTCCATAAAAAGATGTCACCTCGCGCACAATGGGGGAAACGGCTGCCGGCGCATTATCTCTGCTCTGCAGGCATGTAATTCACTCCTCGGGAAAACACGCTATTTATTCTGTTACCCTATAACAATCTCTCTGCAAACACAACGGGATGGGGGGGAGGGAAAAAAAAAAAAATACGAGCCACCCACGAGGAGATGTGGTGCTGTCACCGGCACCCAGCCCTGCGCCACGGCGGGTGGCACCCACGCAGGGGCACCCGTGGGTCCCCACGTGGGGCGATGGGGCAGGGAGATGCTCGGGGATGGTCCAGCAGCGTGGATCCAGCCCTCAGTCCTACATTTTCTGAAGCGATTGCAAATTCTCGGGCCTCGGGGGGATCTCGGAGGGCTTGGGAGGGTGCCAAGGAGCTAATTAAAAGGACACTGGCGAGGAATGCGCAAGGGTGAGGACTGACTGCAACCTGTTTGTCCCTGGGGCAGGGCTGGTGCT
Organism: Cygnus olor; assembly: GCF_009769625.2. NCBI lineage: Eukaryota > Metazoa > Chordata > Aves > Anseriformes > Anatidae > Cygnus > Cygnus olor. Next base: position 1,872,394 of record NC_049180.1, on the reverse strand, counting down.
GCAGGCAGCCTCTGGCACGTTTTTTTTTTGGCCAGTTGGAGGGGTTTTTGGCTGGTTTGAGGGGTTTTTGGCTGGTTTCAGGGGGTTTTGGCCACTCGTTGTAGAGCGAGAGGCAGCCACTTGGTGCCCAACCCCATTTGCGCACGCTCGTCCCCCACCACAGCCCCACGGATCCGTGTGTTTGTTGGCGTGCGTTTAACACCTGGTCTGATTTTTTTTATTATTTTTGGTAGTCCTTTGGGGACCCAGGAGTTGGACTCAATGATCCTTGTGGGCCCCTTCCAACTCGGATATTCTATGATCCTATGACAACCCCATGAACTGAAGGGTTTGCCCAAAGGTCTCCCCAGGAGGATGCGGCGCGAGCCAGAGCCCTCGGCTACCCGGCATCAGTGCTGAGCCTCAGGGGTGCACCCAAGGGTGCCAGCCCCAGCGCCCTGACCCCAAAACAACAAATGAAACCCCCCCAAGATGGCTTTGGGGAGCAGAACCCCCAATACCGCAGGGGTTCACCTCCAAGCAGAGCCGAAGCAGAGGACGGGCAGCACCCGGTGTCACGGCCCCGCAAGGACGTGCGCGGGCGCTCGGCGGCATTACGCACATGGCAAGGAATAGCAAGGCACTGGCAGCAGAGCCACCGGCCCCGAGCTCTGGCGGTCTCCAGGTCTGCAGCTCGGGCCCAAACGAGGTGAAACCACCCCGCACGCCTCGCTGGGACTTTTGGGGGTGGGCAGACAACGGGCGCAGAGCGAGCCCTTCTCTTCCGCTGCACCGCCCGCCCTCGCCGGTTTCTCTCTTACCCCTGGAACTCTTCTTAATTCCTAACTTAATTTCTTTTGACATCCTCATTGCCGGCTTGACCTCTTTACTGGAATCATGTGCCGCTTAAAACTCATTATCCCACCATTGAAACAGGAAGCTAATTAAAAACCCTTTAAAAAAAAGAGGGGAAAAAAATGATAGAGGAAAAAAAATGAGAAGGAAAAAAAAAAGCACACCCAGCGTTCAGGGGTGTACAGAGAGGGGACATGGCCAAGCTGCCGTGCCGTGCCGTGCCGTGCCGTGCCGTGCCATGCCATCAAGGGCTCCCGCAGAGTCCCAAGAGGCACTAACCCGGGAGCAGCGGTCCCAGCAAAGCCCCCCCCATGCCGAGGGTTGGGTTTGGCCCCATTTTTTGGTTACCCCTGAGAGCAAAAACGTTCGGGTCGCGGCCCCAACCCCGAGCAGCTCCCGTTGGCCGTGGGTTTTGGCCCCTCCACCCTCGCAAAGCTGGATCTGAAGGTGGGAGAGGCAGATGGGGAACTGTGGGGGCGCCGAATTTCGGGGGGCAGCACCCTGCAGAGCAGCACCCCGCAGGCACCCCAAGGGTCCCAATGCAAAAGGGGACAGGGCAGAGCAGGATGGGGCCCCCTGTGTGCTAGGTCCCCTCTGTGCACCCCTAGGTGGGGGGTCCTGGGTGGGCTTGGGGTCCCTTGCGGAGCTCAGTGGCTCCAAAGGGGAGCTGGAGACCCCAAAGTGTGTGTGTGTGTGGGGGGGGGAGGGTCAGGACCCCTGGTGCACCCCAGAAGGGGTAACCGGGGAGGGGCTGGGATCCCATGGGGGGCACCGGGGTCCCAGAGGATGCTCTGAGGACCCCAAAATGAGGTCAGGACCCCAAATTGAGGGGGCTGGGGGTCACAGAGGATGCTCTGAGGAGCCAAAAATGAGGTCGGTACCCCAAATTGGGGGGGCTGGGGTCCCACAAGATGCTCTGAGGGCCTAAAAAGGAGGTCAGGACCCCAAACTGGGGGGACTGGGACCCCAGAGGATGCTCTGAGGACCCCAAAAGAGGGTCGGGACCCCAAAATGAGGTGGGGACCCCAAATTGGGGGGGGGGGCTGGGATCCCACAGCAGGGCCGTGGGGACCCTGCGGGGGGGGGGGTGAGGGCCCCAAAAAGGGGACCCCTACAGGGGGGTGCAGGCCATGCTGGGGGGGGGGGGGGCAGAACCCCCGAGGGGAGGGGCCGAACCCCCCTGCCCGCTCCCGCCGCCGCCCCCGCCCCCTCCGCGCCGCGCGCCCCGCCCCGCGCCGCGCGCGCCGGCTACGCCATCCGGTGGGCGTGGCCGGCGGGGAGGGGAGGGGGGGAGGAGGGGAGGAGGGGAGGGGGCGGGGAGAGCGGGCAACAGCCTATGAGCGGCCGCGGCGGCGGCCGGCCCCGCCCCCTCGGAGGGCTGGGGCGGGCTCGAGGCGGCCTCGCGCCCCATTGAGAAAAATCCCGCGGCGGCGGCGGCTCCGCTCCGCCGCGCACGGCCCCGGCCCCGGCCCCGGCAGCGAGGGGCGGGCGGGCGATGCGAGCAGCCCCGGGGGGGGGGGGGCCCGCCCGCCGCCGCTGCCGCCGCCCCCGCCACCCACCCGCCGCCGCCGCCGCCGCCGCCCGCCCAGCAGCCAGCCGGGGCGCCGGGCTCGCCCCCCGCCGAGCGATGTCCAGGAGGAAACAGAGCAACCCCCGGCAGATCAAACGTGAGTCCCGGTTCCTCCCCCCGGTGCTATCTCACCTCGCTTTTTTTTTTTTTAATTTATTTTTAATTTTTTGCACACACCCCCCCCCCCCCGGTTCCTTCCCTTCTGCCCCAGTCTCCCCACGGGAGCCCCGTGCCTGGCTGCGCCCGGTGCCCGCTGCCCCCCTCCCCCCCCCGTTCCCCAGCCCCTTTCCCCGGCTCCGTTCCCCGTCCCCGTTCCCCAGCCCCATTCCCCGTCCCCATTCCCCAGCTCATCCCGGCCCCATTCCCCGTTCCCCAGCTCGTCCCCGCCGCCCCCCTCCCCCCCCCCCTTTCCCCTCCCCGGCGGCGCTGCCAGCTCGGTGGCTCCTCCGGTACCGGCTCCCGATGGGGGCCCCCGATAAGGCTCGAAAATATTCCGCTCTGCGAGTCCCGGCCCGATAAAGATCGCTCTGTCGGGACGGCCTCAAATTGGGATCTTATCTCCCCTGCCCGCCGCTCAGCCGCAGCGGGGCAGGGGCTCCCCGGGTCGCCCGCGGGGGTTCCGTCCCCCATGGGACACCCCCGGCTCCGGGGGGACTCCCCCGGCACCCAAAGGCCCCTTAGGGCAGGGAGGAGGTTGGGATCCTGGGGGTGTCGCTCCAGGACCGCCCCCCCCCCCCCCGAGCCCCGTTATCGGTGCCCACCGGCGCGATGCCGCGATGTGCCGCCACGTCTCCCAAGAAATTGGGCGAAGTGCTGGAAGTTTTTTCGGTGCCGGGCTCGGTTGGCTGCTTTTTTTTTTTTTTTTTCTTTTCCTCCTTCCTCTCTGTTGGTTTTCTTTTCTCCTTTTTTTTTTTTTTTTTTTTTTTTCTTCCCCTTGAGTCGATCGAAGCCGGTGATAAGGCCGAGATGCGAGGATAGGGAAGGCTGGCCACCATGTGATAATACAGCTTTATCTTTCTCTTGAAATAATTGCAAGGCTGAGTTGCACCTACCTGTTTCCCTGCCTGGGGTGATTGTTCTGGTGATAAAGCGCAGCTAGACTTTTACCCGGGTAGAGTTAAAAATAGTCCCGGCTGCCTCCTTGATTTTATTATTTTTTTAATTTTATTTTTTCCTTTCGGATAATTCTGTTTTATCCGACTTCCGCGGGTTTCCTTCCCCGGGCCTGGGCAGCGAAGCCCCTCTTGCGGGCGGCTCCATCCCCGGTGGCGATGGAGCACGCGAGCTCCAGCTGGGGGAAAACGGGAGAAGCCTCTCCGGTAGCCCCAGTAACGACACCGATCGGGGCGATAGCATCCTGCCGGCCCGTGGGCTCCGCGCCACGGCCACGGGGAGCCCACGGAGTGTGTGTGGGGGGGGGGGGGGGGCAGAGGGGGCCGCCGGGGCGCTCAGCCTCCGCGGGCGCGCGGGGGGGGCGCGGGCGGCTCGGCTCTCCCTTCCCCGGCTGCTTTCTGCCGAGATGTGAAGAAATGATAAAGTGGGAGGCTGATCTCAGGCCGCCAGCGATGGCCAAAACTGATTAAAAGCTGAAAGCTTGGAACCCTTCCTGTATGTGTCAACATGAAAACAGTCATTAGAGACGTGGAGCGCCGCGAGAGCGCGTTTCGGCTGCCTCCGACTGCTCTCTCCTGAGGAGGGAAAGTATGCATGAATCAGGGCTCTGGTAACCAGACTCCTCTAATGTACAGACCGGACCTGTTTCCACAAAGTCTATCCTTTTTATCATCTCGGCTGGAGCATTAAAACCTCCTCCAGATTCATATCTGCTTATTTTATTTTCCTCAGTGACGCTATGTTCTCTCTCTGTCTTCATCTCTTTTTTTTTTTTTTATTATATTTTTTTTTCATTTTTTTTTTCATTTTTTTCTGAAGCCCGATGAGCAGCGCAGATAAGGCTCGGAGGGGAGATCGCAGGGAGAGCGGGCGATCGCCAAGAGCGATAAGACAAAGATCAGACACTGGACTATATTTAACCAGCTGCTTTAACCTTCTCCTTCAGCTTTCTGTGCCGAAGCCTTTCTGACGCAGCGACTTTCCCCGGGGATGGGTGCGGGGTGGGGGGGGGTCCTGAGCCCCCTCCTGGAGGCAGGGTGCTGCCCGGAGCCCCCCGGCAGCAGGAAGGCTCTGCCAGCCGATGGCAGCTCCGTGGAGGCTTTTCAGCTTGTGGCAAAAGCTTTTTCATTTTGCAGGGGCCCTCCTGCCTGATACCTGCCCGTGCCTGGGGGGGGCGGTTGTGGCTCAGCCCCCCGCTCCATCAGCAGCGCTGAAAATGCAGCAGCCTCCCTGCAGCTGCTGCTGCTTTATTTTAATTTTATTTTTTTTTTTCCTTCTGCCTTTTGTTCTGCTGGTAGATAGATGCGAGGGGCTGATAGAGAGCAGGAGCTGATCTCTCGCCCAGATAGCCTGTTATATTTATTAACTTCAAACAGGGGAGCGCGGGCACACAGCTGAGGAGCGAGGCTCCTGGCAGCTGCGTGTGCGTGCGCTCACAGCGCCGGGTCCTCAGATGGGGGAACTGATAAGCCGCAGATTGATCTCGTGCTGTCGATGTGCCTCTCTCCGGGTGCTGTTGTTTTAATATATGTGTTGTTTTTGGTTTTTTTTTTTTTTTATTCCCCCTTCCTAAATTAACTGGAAGCGAACATTTTTTGTAGTAGTTTGCAGGAGCCTGCCTGTGGTTTTTTTTTCTTTTTCTTTTTTTTTTTCTTTTTATTTTTTTTTCTTTTCCCTTTCTATTCTGCTTTCAGCTAGAGTAGATCTGAGCTCCCGATAAGCGCGGAGGCCCGATCTCCATCCTGATAAAGATTGCCAGGGGAGATAAGGGCCACTTATCTCTCCCGACCAGACTGGAGCAGGATTCGCTACAATAACAAACATTGAAAAGAGGGGCAAAAGGGCTCCAACAATTTGTTCCACTGCAAATGTGATTAATGCAGGCGCTCTAATTATCTGATGGGGGGCAGCTGCATGTGTGTTTTCATTTCGCAGGGTGTGTTGTTTTTTGTTTTTGTTTTTTTTTTTTCTCCCCCCACATGCTCGCACTCTGAAACAAGCCTCGTGTAGAAGAGCTCTCCTCAGCGCCTTTTATCACCTACAGATGTTGCATTAGTTCGACGAGGGCTGACTTTCTTTTTCGATCGCTATCGCCCCGTTCTGCTCCGCGCAGCAAACACACGGCGGTGGTTTGTTTTTTTTTTTTTGGGGGGGGGGGGGGGGAGCGCAGTCACATTTTTGCGTGGGGATATTTTTTTAATTGCTATTAGATGGTGTTAGATAGCGAGCGTGATCTGTGCTGGTAAAACCCTGCCTCCTTCTCGATGGGGTGGTTTTTTTTGTTTTTTTTTTGTTTTTTATTTTATTTCCCTCCCTCCCTCGCTCAGCTCTGCCTGGGGCGCTGCGTGCCGGGGCCGTGGGAGCCATCCTTCCCGGGAGCGGGGCGCTTGTGGAAAGCCAGAGTGAATTTCTTGTAAAGATTACAGTAGCCGGCCCAGAGCCTATTTTTAGTGCCGGCGTGGTAACCCCGTGCCTTTTGATCCTCCCGGCACGCCTCCTGCCCTCTTCTCCTGCAGTTTGCTCTCTGAGCGGTCCTTTCCTTTCGGTAGCGCGCAGGTGACTAACTACCTCCGCTTTCTGATTTATTTTATTTTTCCCCTTGCTGCTGCACTTTTCCGTCCGCCGTCAGCCTCCGCTGCTCCGTGCCTCGGTTTCCTCCATGGGCGCCCGCCGGGGAGGGATGCTCCGGGACGGGTGGGCGTTGGGATGGCTGGGGTGGCGTATTTTTTCCCCCCCCGCCGGGCTGCTCCTCTGGCTGGGGAGGGTTCCCCGCCTCGTCTGCGGGGAGGACCCGAGGACAGGGGCGGCCTCCCAAAACCGGTATTTTCTGTGATGCCGGGGGACCGCTGCCGGGGCCGGCCCCCGTGTCTGTCCTGCTCCCACGGGCGCTGCCACCCTGCGTGCCAGCCCCTCCCCTCTTGTGCAAGCCCCTCGGAGGCGCTTGCCAGCCGTGACTCAGTGCCAGCCGTGCTGGCACGGGCGCCAAGCCCCGTGGCACCTCTGCCCCCGCAGCCGCTGCTGCCGGCTCCTTGGGATGCGCTGGGAGCAGCTTCTGGGGGCGAGGACCCGTCGTGGTCCCTTGGGGTGTCCCCGTGGCGTGCGGGGGGGTCCGGGCTGGGGTGGCGATGCTCTGATGGGGGTGGGACGTGGCTGTCACTGTAGGGGTGGGACGCATCCAGCAGGGCCCCAGCCCCTGTTCGGTGCTGGGCGGAGGGGTTCAATGAGCCGTGGGTGATGCTGGAAGATATTCCAGGTGGCAGAGGGCTGTGGTGTCCCACGGAGCCGCCGTGGGGTCACCGCTCTGCCAGGGGTCCGGGTGCGTGTGTCCCAGTGGACCCCCAGGTCTGGGAGAGGAGCTGTCCCCACGGCTGGTGGCAGAGGGGACGGCTCGTCCCTGCGTCCCTCCAGGGCAACGTTACCAATCTGCTGCGAAGGCTCTGGGCTGTGCCGTGCCCTGCCAGCCAGGGGATGGATGCCCCGTGGGTGCTCCCCTCGCAGCGCGCCCATTTTCTGACCCTGTTGAGGGGTTTATCCCTGGGCTGGCTTTCCCCCAAAAGCCCCCACCGGCGGGTCTGGCTGCACGCAGGATGCTGTCCGGTTGGCAGCGCAGCAAAATCTGTTGGCCAAGAGCATCCCGGCGGCGATGGGCTTGGCAAGCGGCCGCTTGCAGGGCCCGTGGGGAGATGGGCGCTGCCCTTTGTGCCCGCTGCTCTTCCACCCCCACGGGGACGTCCCCAGCACCAGCGGCCGGAGCGGGCAAAGGGCTGCAGGGAGGCACAGGGAGCCTCCGGCTGGGGCTGAAGGCTCTGGCTCCGGACTCACGCAGTTGGGCAAGGTCTCTGTTTTCCCTTCGCGAATCACAAGGCCACCTAGCAAGCTGCAGCTTCCCCTTTCGCCGAGTTGCGAGGCGGCCAGCTCGGGGCAGGGAAGGGAGCAGCGCTTTCCCCCGGGAGCGCTGCAGCAGATTGCGCCAGGAGATAGCGCCGTGCTGCAGGTGGGCTCCCCGCGCCGGGGCAGCCCCGGGGACACCGTGTGATGGTGGCATCCCGAAGGCAACCGGGAGCCGGAATCACCGTGGCCTTGTCCGCCTCTGGTGCCTGATGGTGGTGGGGGCATCCCCGGGGCATCCCGCAGCGCTCCCAACCCTGTGCCATCCATGGGGTCGATGCCACCCCCATCCGTGGCAACAGTGATGCTCCTGAGGTGCCCAAGCTGGGAGCAGCGGGGCTGGCGAAGCCTGGGGACAGAACTGCTGTGTTTTTCTTGGTGTTGGTGGATTTGGGGTCAAATACGCCCTTTCTGAGCAAGGGAGGAGGATGTTTGCCCTGCCTGCTGCTGTTCCCGCTGCAGCCTCAGAAAACGCAGGCTGTGGCGGTGCCGTGGAACAAAACCAGCCCGGATTTTTTCCCCCGTGCCCATGTGGTGAGAAGGGAAAGCCCTAAGCATGGGTCAGGGCACTGCAAGGGGATGGCAGGAGCAGAGAAACCTTCTGGCTTTCTGTATTTGGGAAGAAAAAGTGAAAAATGCCTCTGGCACCCAGGAGCGGCTCTTGCTGGCCGGCTCTGTGCATCCTGCAGGCACCCAGGTTTGATCCCTAGGAGGGGGAAGAGGAGGCTTCCTCCCTCCCCATGGAGAGGAGCACGGATGGAAGCAGAAGGCCCAGCTCTCTTTTTTTTTTTTTTCTGTGACACGTCCCGTGACCGTTTTTGCTGCCTGACTCAGGAGTTTTGGACGCTTCGGCTTGGCGAGGCCGATGTCCTGCTTCACGTTTTATCAGAAAAGTTCAAGTGTTTCGGGGGTAATAAAGTTCCCTCTTCCGATTGCCGCGGCAGTGATGGCTCCTCATTGTTCCTGTCGCAACATGTTTTTTTGGAAGGGATGAAATGCCGAAAGGAATGTAACTGCTGACCTTGGGCCGCAGTAGGGTTAAGGAGTGTGCGCCTATGAGTCACTCGCGATAAGAGCCTTCCACGGCTTTTTTTCCTCCAAAATAATTCTTTATCTCCTCTTTCTCACATCAACATATTTTCTTGACATCTCCCATTCAACGGCGCGCGGAGGAAACGCGCCTCTCCAATTTGTTCATCTGATGAAATATAGACGCATTGTCTTTGCCTTCCGAGCGGCAGCGGGGTCGGGCGGCGATTTCGGGGACGCGTGGGATGGGGACGGCGGTGGCGGCATCCCCGTGGCACGTTCGGTGCCGCCGGCATCGCCCAGACCCGGAGCTATTTTTATTTTTTTTTTTATTTTTTTTTCTTTCGGTGCCTTTCCCTCGCCTTCTCCACCGGGAAGTTGGGCCGCTCGCGCGCTGCTCCGTCTCCCAGGCGAGGCCTCTCGTGCTACTTCCAGCTCCTATGATAATGCGGAAAGTTGAACTGGCCCCATTACTGCGCTGCGATGGTTGCCTCGATAACGCCCCGATAATGGCAGCGATAGCAGCAGCTCGGTAGCCAATGGCTCTGCCGCTCCTCCCATTAACATTCCCCACCACGGCCCGGCTCGGAGCTGCCTATCTGCTCTCCATTTCCACTCCTCCGCTAGATAAGAATGGAAATACTGACTTCATAGCTCACTGATTAAAGTGTCTGGATTTCTTGATAATACACAGATAAATTATGTTTTTCAAAAAGAAGGTAGGGAAGGGAGTGCGAGGGGAGGGAAAAACCTCCAGTCCATTTTTATTATTATTTTTTCCCTTCCCTCTTTCTCAGGGCCGGACCAGAACGAGGGGCTCGGAGGGGTGTCGTGGCTTTTTGGGGCTGCAGGGCCAGGCTGCCTGGGCTCGTGCGAGCTGGGTTTGCTGGAAGCATGCGGGGCCATGCACCTCCCGGTGCTGCCACCAGTCCTGCTGCCACTCCATGCCTCCTGCTCCCGAAATACCGCAGTCGCTCGGTGCAGCCGGGCCACCTGCACCAGGTCCCCAGCCACAGGCGGTCACGTCCCCGCGGTGGGACGGGGACCCTCGGCCACCTGGGACCTGCTCGTGCCATGCTTCGCTGCACCTCCTGGGGGTGTTCGGTGTCACCGGCCGTGGTGATGCCGTGGGGCTGTGGCACGTGGTGGTGCCCCAGCCGATGGTGGCAGTGCCACCGCGATGCTGGCAGCGCCACCCAGGCACCCTCCTCCTGTCCCCCGCTTGTCCCCCGTGGACTCACAGCTGGTTTGCAGGGCACAGGGATGCTCGGGGAGGTGTTTGTATTTCTCAACCTGCTTTTGTAGCCTCAGGCCTGCTGGCTCTGCTCCCCAGGGTGCTTCTCCAAGCTCTTTTCTGCGACTGCTGGTCACGCTGTGGCTCTGAGCGCAGCGGACAGGTTCAGCCCCGAGGGTGATGACACCCAGCCCAGCAGGGATGCTTTGGGACCGGCCTCATCCTGCTGGCACGAGCTGTGCTGCATTAGACCATCCCAACCGTCCCATTCCAGCTTACAGAGGCTCCAGCCGTTGTGCCCGGTGGCCTCAAACAGGGCTGGGTGATGGGAGCAGGCAGGGCAGGCAAGGACCCTGAAAATCACCCGTTATCGGGCGCTTTCCTAAATTTTCCTTGAGGTTCTTCAGTCAGCCCTGGCAGAGCAAATGGGGCTCCCAGACCTCTGGGTTCCTCGCGCTCGGGAAGGTATCGACCGCAAGAATCTAAGTTTGTTTCATCTAAATATAAAACTAAAGAGCCAACAGTATAAAGTTCATTTTTTAATGTGCTGCCCCATTCCAGTTGGGCTGTTCTCTTTATTTTTTTTAGAGGAACTGTGATAAAAAGCAGCGATAAAGCCAGGACTGTTTTGTGTAGGAGTCGGTATCTGCGTTATCTATCTCCCTTTTTCACTCTCCGAGCAGCTCTGTTGTTTTTTACTCTTATCTCGCTCCACCAAAATGCCAAGAACAGGAAAAAAAAAAAAAAAAAAAAAGGCAGCCCAGGCGCGCGCGTTTGCACAGGCACAAACCCAGCATCGGTGGAGCTGGGCACAAAGCTCTGCCCCTAGGGAGCAGGAGGGTTGTGAAGGGTGCTGGGGGGGGCTGTGCACCCGCAGGTGCTCGGGCTGCCAGCGGGATGCAGGAGCCCCAGTGATGGGTTTTTGGGGCCAGCAGCTCCTGTGACCTTCGTCCCGGGGCTCGGTGCTGGCAGCCTGCCCTGCTGCTTGCAGATAGACTGCCTTGTACCCTGCTAGGGGTGTTTTCTGCTCCCGGAGCCCCCCACCCCTGCTCGTCCCTGTGTCAGTGGCCGGAGACCCAGCACCGGTCCTGGGTGGTGCTGGAAGCTGGCACTGGAGGAACTGGGAGCCGGCAGGGAGCCCCAGCTCGAGCATCACCGCTGGTGGCCTGATGGATCCAGCACTGCCCTTGTCCCTATCCCTCCATCCGTGTCCTTGCCGGGTGCTGCTGAGGATGGAAACTTCAGGACTGGGCAAAATTCGTCCGAAATCCTGTCCATTGCTGGTGGTTTTTGCTTCGGGATGGGCTCACGGGGCTGTAGTGGCTCCGCCAGTCGGTGACCCAAAGCGCAGCAGCGAGAGGTGGGGGCCAGCTCCGGTGAGGATCTCCGGGGTAATTCCGGGGTAATTTGTCGCTGGATTAGCACAGAGCCTGACCTCTGGCCTCGCCCTCACCTTGTGTCCGCGGGGCCGTGCCGGCGGGCGAGCATCCCGTCCTGCCGGGGCCCTGCGCAGGCTGCCCGTGGAACGGCGTTATTCCATGTTGGAGGGAAAATATGGGAAGTGAGGCTTTTCACCTGGAAGAAGCCCCTATTCCCCATGGAACAGCATTATTCCATGTTGGAGGGAAAATACGGGAATTGAGGCTTTTCACCCAGAAAAAGTCCCTTTGGCCACCAGCAGCCGAGGCACGTGGTACGGGAGCAGCAGGAGCGGTTTGCTTCGTGCACACCCACCTGGATCCTGATTTTTTGAGTCCTTCCCAAGGATCCTGTTGGATCCTTCCCTGTTAGCCCCCGGAGCGGGGGGGCTGCCAATGCTGCGCCGTCCGATCTGCTCGTGCCGGGCACCCCCCCTGTCGCGCATCCCCTCCTGCGCCCTGCTGGGTGCTGCCTCGGTTTCCCCGCTGTACACAAGCCACCGGGGCACCGTCCCCACGCAGGGACCCCCCCCCTTTTTACCCCCCCCAGCCCCTCCACCAGCCAGGCGGGGCTATGCTGAGCCATGTCCCCGTTCCGCGCAGCAATCTGCTCCTATCCATCTGATGCGCCGGGGCCGGGGACGGCTCTATTAGAAGCTCTCCTCTCTTAAAATCTATCAGGGCCCTATCGGCCCCATCTGAAACGTAAAGTCACTTCATTGTCATTGTTCCTGTATTTTCTTTCTCATTATTTTCCCGTGCCCCCCGCGGCCCGCTCCCCCTCCCCTCGGCGGCTGTTTGATATGATGCGGGCTCTCTCGCTATTAGTATTAGTAATCGCGTCCCCTGAAGTGAAACAATCTCCTGTAATCTATCAGCAGTTTATCGGACCTATCTGAGCGCCGGGAATGGCTGGGCCCGGCGATGGCGCCATGCTCGGGCGCTGATAAAGTTACAGAGTTCAGCCGGTGATGAATGTTAAGTAACTGCACCCCGCGCAGATAGGATGTGGACTTGGCAGGGGGAGCAGCTCCGGCTGAAACCAATCTCTCCCCTATCAGCAGGGCTGGTTTTTCTCAGGCTCTGCCTCTCCGCTTGGCTTTCCCCCCCCGCCGACGGGGGGCTGCTCGTTTTTGGGGAGGGATGCTTGGGATGGGGGTGCCACTGCCAGGCACCCGTGGTCCCCGGGGTGCAGGCAGGAGCCGTTACAGCATCCGTCCCTGCAGGTAAATTAAGCCAAAATAATAATTTATAATTAAAAAATTATCGCAAACTATAAAATCCCCCGCCTAATATTTTTCCGAATATTTCCGCCGAATATTTTTTCTTCTCCTTACCCTTTTAACACAGAAGAGCCGCGGGGCGAGTTTATCTGGGTGCGATAGAAAAGGGCTCCTAATTCGAGATAGGTACGGCTGGGGCTGGCCCCAACATTATCAGCTCCGTGCATGGGGTTGATATTAAAAATGCTGATATCTTGGAGGGGGGATGCTGCTCCAAACCTGCGCCGGGGCTGATAGGGGGGAGAGTTTTGCTGTGTGCTCAGAAAGGCTCGTTTTTCCTCCAAAACAGGGTCCCTGGGGCGGGAAGGTCCCTCCCGCTGCTTCCATCCCTGGCTTCCCCACGGAATACGTTGTAATTTTGGTAAGGTTAAGATGGGAAAGATCAGCCAAAGGGAGCCAAAAATAACCCGCTGGATAACGCGACCTATGGGGACCCGTGTCATTTCCCAGCCACCAAAACCTCGTTTGCCCTCGGCCGTGGCTCTTGGCATCCCCGCTCCGGCGCTGCCCGGGGCACCCGAGGCCATGCAGAGCATCGGGGCTGCTGGAAGAGAAACCTTAACAAGTACCAGGAAAAATTGGGTGAGAAGCACGGGCCGCTGGCCCATCAGATAGCGGCGGTTTTTGGATCGCCCTGCAGCCCAGGTTGCTCCCCGGGCGTTGCTCGCTGCGGGGCGGACGCAGCCCAACCTTGCTACGAGACCCTGGGGAATCCCCGGGCTGTGCCGGACCTGGCCGAATTGCTGCAGAACTGGGGGGCGGCTTTGCTGGGAGCGGGGGGCACAACCACGATGTATGGTTTGGGCACCTCCAACATATGGTTTGGGCACCCCCAGTTGGCGATGCCATAGCCGGGAGTGGATGCGGCGCTCCTTGAGGGTGGGTTTCCCAGGGCACACCTGCTCACCGTGCAGCCCTTTGCCTCTCGTCTGTGAATTTTGGGTTGGTTTGGGGGCAAAGAGGGAGCTTTGGGATTTCAAGGCAGCTGCGCCACCCCAAAGAGGTGCTATCCAAGCCCATCTCCCTGCTTGCGATGTGATCAGCGAGCATCCCGGTGAGGTTTCGCACACCAGGAGCGCTGCTTTGGGCCCGCGTAGTCCTGGTGGCAAGCCTCAGCTGGCCGATTTGGGATTTTTTTTGTTTCGGTTTTAATTTGGGGATGACTTTTGGGGTCAGCGTAGGGATGAGGAGGAGCTTGAAGGATGCGGTGGAAACGGAGAACAGGGCTGCACTCTGCTCTCCAGCGGCTCACCCCACGACTGCATCCGTGGCCCTGCCATGCCAAGCGTTGGCACCGGGGAGCTGGGGACACCGGGGGGGGTCCCCGGGCTGCGTGGGCACAGGGGGGACTAGCTTGGGGACACCGCGGTGCTCCCCCACCCCAGGGCTCTGCCGTCACCGCGAGCTGTTGGGCGATTATCAGCAAGGCACCGGGACGTGGCCAACCCTCAGTCCCCAGCTCACCGAGCGCCGTCGTTCAGCCCGACAGTGGCAGATACGTTTTATTTTAAGAAAATAAATAAAATAAGCTTCTGGACTTTGATGCATGCTGATAAAATTAAAAAAAAAAAGAAAACCAGAAGCGAGCGCGGGTCGCCCCCAGCTCGCACGTGCGCGCGGTCACAGCGGCGCTGGCAGCTCGCAGGCGGTGGCCAGGGCCCACTTCCACGGGACTCCTCCTCCTCCTCTTCCTCCTCCTCCTCCTCCCCGCTCGCAGAGCTGGTGGGAAAGTCTGGATCTGTTGCTATTTTCTATCTGTTATCGAGGCCTCTTATCGCTTTGCTCTTGTCTGCGTGCCTGCTTTTGGAGCGTCCAGGGTCTCTGTCTTGGCAGCCTGGAAAAGTCCCCCTCCTTTTTTTTTTCTTTTTTTTTTTTTTTTTCCCTTTTATTTAATTTACCAGATAAGTGCAAGGCATTGAGAAAAGGTTTTATTGTTCCTGTGCTGGGAGAACCTTAATTGGAGTGGAATGATCAAATCATTACCTGAGTAATGGTGATTTTCCCGATGCTGGAGAAGCCCCTCGGAGCCATCCCGCTCGCCGGGGCGCACGGCCGCTTGCTCCCCTCTTTGCTGGGGACCAGTTTTGGGGCTCAGCGCCCGGATGTGGCCCTGTGGGCGCAGGTTTGGTGGTGGGATGGGGGGGTCCTGGCCCCTATCCCGGGAGGGGAGTGGTGGTGGAGCAGGGACAGGCCAGGCGCTGGCACCCGAGTGACTTGGGTTAATGCGAGTTCGTACAATTGCTGTAATTTTTAAAAAAATAATCCCTCCTTGTTATCAGAAAAAAAAAAAAGAGAGAGAGAGAGAGAAGGAGGGAGGAGGAAGAAGAGTTAATCGCCAAGCGGAGTATCTTGGACCGGAGCATTTTTTGGCTCTTCCCCTCTCTGTAAAGCCAGCCTCAGTAATTCAGTTTTAAAGCATGAAAAAAGGGAGTTGATGAAATTCCACTATCAGCACTGAACCAATATGCAAAATATCTCGCCGAAAATCAAATAGCTATTATGTTTTCATTTCCATTTCAGCGTATTTGCTTAATGAAGAATAGACAGATCAGGCAAGCCGAGGGAGGCTGTGTGCGGTGATAACTGTGCAGGGCTTCCAGCAATCCCGGAGAAATGACGCTCTGCTCCCTGCTCCGCCGCTCGCTCTCCCTCTCTCGTCTTTTTTTTTTTTTCCTTTTTTTTAAAAAAAAAAAAACTAGCCAGTATTTCCTTTAACCCACCTGGCCGTGGTGCTTTATTCCCCTGGGGATGGGTGGGCTGGGGCAGGGCTGCTCACAGGGGCACGCTGGATGCGGGAAGGCGTCCTTGGTGACTTGGGTGCACGCGGCCGGCACAGGTGCCACTTGTCCCCCTGTGTCCCCATCCCCATAGGCACCCTGTGCCAGTGCGTTACCCAACAACGAGGTTTTATAGGATCAGTTCCCTCTACAGCACCTCTCGGGGTGGGTGGTGGGTGCCACGGGGCGCCCCGTTGGGCACCCTGGGGCGAGTGGCACGCGCGGCCCCGTCCCGTCCCACCCCAGCAGTGCAGGCACGAGTCGGGTTAACTTTATCAGGAGCCCGAGAGCCGCGAAGGCGTGAAAGAAAAAATTAGCCTAACAATGTTTCATTTACAGCGAGAGAAACGATTTTGTTAGCCGGCGATTGTTTCTGAATATTATCAGAGTCTTTTTAATTGTGCTGGAACTGAAATTAGCAGAATTAGAATAAATTGCCTTCCCTTCTCCGGCAGCCTCTTTATTCACGCTCATTGTTGTCTGCTTTGTATAGATTATGGGCCCTTTGTTCTCCCGGTGTAAATATCCCTGCCTGGAGTCACGGAGAGCGGCTGAGGTCTGCGCGCAGCCGCCCGCCGCGCTTCCCCCTGCCCCGGGTGCCGGGGCGATGCCGGGGGCTTGGCCGCCCGGTGCCCGCCGCGTGCCGGCACGAGCCGCCTGCCGGCCGCCTCCCTCCCTCCCTTCCTCCTTTTGGCCCCGTGGGATGCTGAGTTGCCATGGCAATGGCAGCGTGCCGAGGGCTGCGGGGTACCCGCGGCGCATCCCGCACCCACCCGCCCCGTGCTCCCCGTTTCCCGGTGCGGGGAGCCGTGGGGGATGCGCAATGGGGACCCCGCTCGCTTCTGGGGCTCGTTGCCCCAGCCCCGTGTCTGGGGGGGAAGCAGGCATCCCCCAGGGGACACCCTGGACCAAGGCAGTGGCTCTGTAAACCCCATTAGTGAGGGGACGAGGGACACCAGTGACATGCTGGCCAATGTGGGGGGTTACCCATCCTGTGCCATGCGGAGCCGTAGGGTGTCCCTGTCCGTGCCACCGGGACAGCACCCCTATCCCACCCTGCATCTTCTGCGCCCCCGAGCATCCCTCAAAGCAAGCTGGGGAGGGCTCCGGGGCTCTGCCCCCCACTGACCCCCCCCCCCCCCTCTGTGTTTCGCAGGTTCCCTGGGAGCAATGGAGGAAGGCGAGGACGCCCCGGCGGGGCAGAAGAGCCCCTCGGAGAGGGAAGGGGCCGCCTCGGATCGGGAGGGCTCTGCCGAGCGCGATGCCTCCAGTCCCCCCAGCAGCGAAGGTGAGAAGCACGTCAGGGCCTTCCGTTTGCTCCCCGTAGTGTGGGCTCAGCTGCTGGTGCTTGGTGTTAATTAGCTAATGAAGCATTCCCCGCCCCATCATTAGCCGGGGGGGGGGGGGTTAAGTAAGACCCAGGTGGGCCTTGGGTGCTCCATCCCCCTGCCCGGCGTGTCCCCGGGATGATGGCCAGGAGCAAGGATGCTCTTTGGTGGGTTCCTGTGGCCCTTCCCTGGCACGGAGGGGACCCCAGCAGCCGGAGCTGGGGACAGGCAGGAGCAATTTCGGCTCTCCCGGGGGCGGGAAAGTGCTGGGGGGGGTCGCACACCAGGCTGCTGGAAACCAGAGGTGGGCTGGGTTGCTGGCTGCCGGCGAGCACCATCACCCCCAAATCCATTCCAGCGCTTTTCACCTCCCCCCGATGGCTGCGTGGGAGGGACGGGGGGACACGGAGGGACCCTCGAGGCTGCCATCCGACGTGACATCGGTGAGGCCGGGGCCGGAGCCCCCGCTGTGCCGTTGCTGCCTGCTTCCTGCCCGTGCCGCCGCCGCCTGCCTGCCGCCGCTCCGCGCCCCACCCCGGGGCGGCCGCGTTTCAGGGCCGGGCTGCCGCGGTCCCCAGATATCCTTTAAGTTCCTTCCTGTGGAGGTGGGGGCAAATCCTAATCAGTTAATGTTTGCAGCGCCCTGCGAGATAACGGCGGCGGGGCAAGGCTAATGGAGCCGGCCGGGAAGGAGCCGAGGCTCCCGGGAAGCGCCCGAACCCCAAAAGCGCGGGGTCGGCCCGGCCAACGGGGCCCCAACGGGACCGGGGTCGGGGCAGGAGGGCAGGGGTGGCCGGAGGCAAACTTTGCTCGGCAGCACGGGGAGCGAGCGGCGTTATCTGATGGGGAGCGGGGCTGGGGGCGAGGGAGCTGGGAGCCCGGGCGCGGAGCTGCACCTGGCACTAGCCTGGCTTGATAAAGAGGTGATAGCAGAGATAACGCCGAGCAGCAATAACGGCCACTAAAGCTTTCAGCGAGATGGATAAAAATCAATATGCCAGGCACTTTGATTTATAGCCAAAAATAATAGGACTTTTATACCCGGTGATTGATTTATTTGATGTTAATCATCCCGCTTATCACCTGTATTAATAATCTCCAATGCCGGTGACGTCACCCCTGGGTGTTCGCTCTGGCGCCTATCGATTGGGCTCCGCGCTGGTTATCCGCCCGGGACGCGAAGGCAAACATGTACTTTGGGCGCTAATCTTCCACACTGTCATATGCAGATAGGCCTTATCTGCTGCATCTCCAACAGCAGTTAATGGAGAAAATAATTGTTATCAAGTTGCTATGAGTACGCCACAAATAGAGCCGTGACGGGAGCGGGACCGAACCGGGTGACGCGGGGCCCTCGGTGCCGAGGGGGTGGCGGCAGAGCCGGGTGTCCCCCGGGGCCGGCAGGGTGTTTTGGTGGCCCCTTTGGTGTGGGATGGGGGGCACCGGGGGCTTTGGGTGCCCCAGGCTGCCCAGGGGGACCCCATGTGGGCCTGGCTGTGGCCATAGCTTGGCGATGGGGCGTTTTGGGGTGCGAGCCCCGTGTGCGTCCTCGCCCCGGTGCATCGTGGCTGCGGCGCTCCTGCCCTCTGCGGGCGACTGCCTCTGAAGTTCCCTGCGTGTGACCTTGTGCCTCCCCTCTTCTGCTGCAGAGGCAGAGTCGAAAGACGTCCCGGAGAGTCCGAAGGAGCCCGAGAAACCGGATCCTGGAGAAAATCCACAGGAGCCGAACTCTTGGAATGGGCCAGGTGAGTGCCCGGCCAGTCACCGTGCTGCGTCCTGGGAGCGGGCTGCGGCTGGAGGCATCGGGGTGTTCTCCTCCAGGGAGGGTGGTGGGGCTGAGACTTGGGCACGCTGCGAGCACCGAGACTTCTGCTGGGACAGGAGATGCAGGAGGTGATGGTCACCTTCTCCCACATCCCTCGGGTCTGTAAAAGCCATGCCAGGAGCGGCCGGGCTGGAGGCAGCGCGGGCATCGCGCACCCTGGCGCAGGGAGGGCTCTGTCCTGCACCGCCACGCGCTGGCGAGGCCACTTCGCAAACATCCTGGCAACCACAAGAGCGAAGCTCGAGTGGTTTCACGATGCTTATCAAAACCCCAAGCAGCGAATAGAGTCAACTATCTCCCTGCTGGCATCTCCGTGCTGGGCTGCGCGGAGCCACAGGGGCCGGCTAGCCGTGTGGGTGCCCCGCGCCCTATCGCGCCGCTATCTCCAAACCTCCGCGCCGATGGGTTTAGGGTCGGGGCTTCTCCGCAGATTGGGTCTGCGGGCACGTGCCCGCCGGGGCTGGCAGCGGCACGGTGAGCCTGCCGGGTGGATGTGCTCCGGGCACGCTGCGGGTGCTGAGCAGCCCCCGTGTCCCCTCGGCAGCCCCGGGGGCCGTTTTGGCAGCAGCGCGTTTCCTCCCCGCCGCACATGACGGGAAGGGGTGACCTCGGTGCTGGATAGCGATCGCCCTTCGCCGCTGATCCCAGCCTGGTGATGGGGATGGCTGGGGCAGGGGACACGCTGCGTCCCCGTGGGCACCCAGGCGGGCTGGGCGATGGAGAGCCCTGGGAAGGGCCGGCAGCCAGCACACGTGTGCCGGCAGCTGCCGAAATCCCCACGGCACGGGGGAGAGCGATGGAGCGCCCGGCCCTGCTCCCCATCCCGTGCCAGCCGAGGGGAAGCGCGCGCCGGCCCCGCTGATATCCCCGTCCCTTCCTGCACGGCCAGCAGGAAGGAGCTGCGAGGCTCCAGCTCCTCTTTATCTGCTCCCCGGCCCTTTGTCCCCGTGACCGCAGGGCTCCCCGCTCCTGCGCTGCCATCCCCGTGGTCGCGATGCCTTGCTGGGGACCTTCTTCCTCTCCTAAAAGCAAACCTTCCCATCCCATCTGTGTGGCCAAAGCGAGCTCCAGCTCCATCCCCTTGGCCCACCGCAGGGTTTCCTATAAGTGGGACCGTGCGGGGTTGTACCGGGGTGCTCAGGAGGATGCTGCCCGGCCGGACCCCTCGCCGCGGGCTCCCCAAAACGAGCGGCGCGCGGTGCGAAGCCTCCGCTCCGGCCCTGCCTCCCCTTCCCCCTCAACCAGCGCGGGTTATTTGCATTCTTTATGTAAAAGAGATTTTATTATCGCCTTCTCCCAGCCCATCTCTATTCTGGTAATTGGAGTGGTATTAATTTCTGTGTGGCTGGGAGTTGATGGCGGTCCGGCGATGCTGCAGCGATAGGGTGTTCCTTTCGCACCAACCGCCGCGATAGCCCGTCTATCAGGCGCTCTGCAGGCTCTGCACTTATCAGGGATGGAGCTGGCAAAAAGGGAAACTCTGAGCAGCCTGAATTTTCTTTTTATCTGGCAGGATCCGCCGTATGTCAGCAATGGCAGCCGCGAAGATGCGGCCGGGGGAAGGGGGGGGCAGGCGCAAGGCCGCTCCCGGGTGCCTTTGTTCGCGCCCCGTGGGGTCTCGGGGGGCCGGGGGGCTTTGTGCTTAGGGTCTGCAAACCCCCTGCCCTCCGGGCGCGTATAATGGGTGCTCGGTGGGCACGCTGCCCTGCGGGTGCTCCCAGCTTAGGATATTTTTCCGAGGGGCTCATGAGTCCCCAGGGTGGCACAGCAGCGTGGAGATGTCACCCCCGTCCCCTCGCTGCTGTCCCTCCGCGCTGCAGCACCCGTGTGGGGACTCTCCCTGGGTCTCCTTGGCCCCGTGGGGCAGGAGGAGTATTTTTTTTGAGTATTTTTTTTTTTTTATCTTTGAAATGACCTTGTTCGCCAGGGTGGGCTGGCTGCTCGCAGCTCTGATATGCAAATAGCTGATACCATAATCTATAATCCTCAACTTGGGAGCGTTTACAGATGTGCGGGGCTGTTTCGGTGGCCGTGCCGAAGGGGGGCTGCTCCCCGGCCACGGTTTTGGTGGCTTCATCTCACTTTTGGACGCTTTCTGAAGAGGTGCTGGGAGGGGAACGCTGGTGCCCGTGCCCACCGGCAGCGAGCGGGGTCAGAGGGGGGGGACTTGGCGCCCACTCACGTCCCCCAAAACCGTCCCGTTATCGGCGCTCTCCCCTGCCCCGGCTTTCCATCTCGCCCACTCGTCGTTGTTTGCCTTGGAGCTGGGCCCGTGATGAGGACTTCGGGAGCACCTGCGGCCTCGGCTCCTCTCCAGCAGGGAGAGCTGGGGGCGTGGGACTGTCCCCTCCTGTCCCGAGCCAGCCTGGCCGTGCCCAGCTGCGCATCCCGGAGGGGTACGGCGAGATGCTCTGAGAAACGCCGCGAACTTGGTATCGGCGCGGGGCGGGGAGCAGGGGAGAGCAGAGCCACGAGTGAGGGCCAGGCAGCTCAACCTCAATATTAGACACTGGAGAATCCCCACTGGGACGCCAGGTAGAACGAAGCTTTTTGCTGGAGGAGCCGGGGGGAACCCCACAGTGGCACAGCCTCAACCTCACGGCACCGGTGTCTTGTCCCCCCCGCCCCCCCCCCCCCCCCCCAAAAAAAAAACCACGACCCCGGGGCAGCCGCCCCCGCCTCCTCCCTGGCACGCCGCCGATAGCAATCAGCCACCACACCAAAGGGGCCTTATCGCCTGCCCACATCCCCCCGGCGCTGCCACGGCGCCCAGGTACGGTGCCCGCTGCCCCCTCCGCGGTGCCAGCGCTCGGGGAGCCCCGGGGGACGCTTTGCCCCGTCCCGGTGTCGGGGCACGCGGGACCCCATCGATGTTTCGCCGGGCCCCAGCATCCCGCTGCTGCCTCGGCTCTTTGGGGTTTATTTCGCTGTCCCCGAGCTGTGACGATGATTTCGGGTTCATTACAGAGCAACGCTCAGGACTGCCTCCCCCCACGCGCCCCAAATCCCGCCTCGCACACCCACCCCGTGCAGTACCAGCTCCAGCACAGGGTGGGGGAATTTTTATTATTATTATTTTGCGCCCCATCTAATTAAAACTGCAAACTTTTTTTTTTTTTTTTCTCTTTCCCCCTTTCCACCCCCCCCCCCCCCTTCTCCCCTCCCCTTTCCCGTTCGCCTCCCTCCCTTGTTCGGTTGTGTTTATCTGCACCCTGACTCCTGTCTGAATAATCTCTCGCAGCCTGGAGCTTGTGTGCAAACCTCAAGGTTTATTATCGGGGCGAGCAGGGCACGACGAGGAGGGACGGCTCGTCCTGACGGACAGCCCCGCGCCCCGCCGCGCTCCCCCTTCCCCTCCGCGCTGGTATGTGTGGGTGGGAAAAATTATTCCAGCTATTTCTCTTTATCATCCCGAGCCGGGCCGAGCGGCAGATAGGCGTGTTTGTGGTAGATTGCCGGGGAGAGAGGGGGCGCAGGGGAGAAGTTGGGGTCCTGGGGACCCCCCCCCCCCCCGCCCAGCCTGTGCCCGCTGGAAGCAAAGCCAAGCCCCGTGCCGGCACCGAAGGCAGCGGGACGTTTGGTGGCAGGGCTGGGGATGGTCCCAGCGATGCTGGGGACACTTGTCCTGGTTTGGGGACACGGAGAGGGACCTGCAGGGTGCAGCGCCCTGCCGGGGTTGGGGACGCTGCAGGGCGGAGGGATGCTGAGGACGGTTTGGGGACACCTCTGGGTGGAGGGACGTAGATCTGCCCCGTACACTGGCCCAAGTCCCTCTGCTCCCCATTTCCATCTCACATTGGCTTCCTTCCTCCCCCCAGCTCCCCACGGCACCCCCTTGTTCCCCTCTGCCCTGTCTGGGCAGCACTGGGGGGGTCCCAGTTAGCCCCGAGTGGGGACGGAGCAGGGACAAGGGGCCCCCAGAGGTGCCAAACCCTGGCACAGGGCTCTGGCCGCCCCTCGCTGGGGGGACCCTGAAAGTTTCCCTCCTCCCGGCCCTCTGTGAGCGCTTTCTGTGCCCCTATGATTATTTCTGCCCCCCCCCCCAGAGCCCAGCTCGGTGCAACAAAGAGCCGGGGGGGCTGCGGGGCCGATCATATCCTGGCTGGGAGGGCACCCATTCAGCTCTGAAATGAGCCGCGATAGCATCTCACGCCAGGGCAGCCGCTATTGTCTGCGGGGGGGAAAAAAAGGGGGGGGGCTGGGGGCCCACTCTGCCTTTGTGTCCCCGTCCCTCTCCTACAGCTCTCCCTCGTGCCACCCCCTCCCGAGGGACGGGGACCCCTTGTCCCCGCGTCCCCGTGTGTTTGCGGGACGCAGCAACACCCCGAAAGCAAACGTCTCGGGGAGCTTTATCGGGCCGCATCCTGCTGGGGCAGGGCGCCCCGGCTGCGGGGGGAACCCGGGCACCGCGTGGCACCGCCGCGGCGCCTGCCAGCTGCGGGCCAGCTGGCGAGCGGGGCTCAGCACCCTTCCTTCACGCCCCCCCCGCCCCGTAAAGCACCCGCTGCGCTGCTCGGGGCAGGTAACAGCTCCTCCATTAAGCGGGGTCAGGGTTCGGCGCGATAAGGGCTCGCCGGTGTTCCGCGGCGAAAAATCAATACACGGCGAGCGATGGTGCGGGGCGATAAGGGCAGAAATCCTCCCCCCCCCCTCCGCCACCCCAGCAGCAGGGGGAAGGGGAGGCGCGTGAGGCCCAGACCCCAAAGCTGGGGGGCTGCTCAGCATCCCCCCGCGGCTCGGGGCTGTCCCACGGTGGCCCCGGGATCAGCGGGAGAGGGGCGAGAGCATCCCGAGCCGCCCGTCCTCGCCCGCTCTAATTTAAGCCCCGCTCGCTCCTTTGTTGTTCCCAAGGCTGCCCTGATTACTCGAGCACCCGGGACGGCAAAGCCGGGATAATCTCCTTAGCCCCTTTGGAGAGATTTCCCTTTGTGAGCGGAGGTGAAGAGTGGAGATGCTGCGTGTTCGCGGCTTAAGGCTCTTCCCAATCGGCTCCCTCCATCTTATCGGCGCGGTGCCATCACATCATTGCGCTAGTTGAGTTGTCAGGATTTATTCCTTCCGACGCCTTCCAGCCTTCGAAAAACAGCAGCCGGGGGCGTGCGGCGCCGGGGCTGGGGGCTCGGGGGGCTCCTCTTTTCCCCCCCGGCCTCGATTTTCCCAGCTGGGATGCTCCTGGGAGGCCGGGTACCAAGCGGTGGGTGGACAGACGGACGGACTCACCCTCCTCTCCGGGGGTCCCCGAGCCCCGAGGACAGCAAACGGGCAGGCGTGGGACCCCTTTGTCCCCCTGCTCTGTTTTTCTGGAACTAGGGGTGTCTCATTTGGGGTGGGGGCTGGCATTGGGGCCCCCAGGCCTGGCAGCCCCCCGGGGGCCGGGACGCAGTATTAATAGGACTGCTGCGTGGTGCTGCTGGTGCTGGGAAGCGGTCTCATGACTCCCTGATAGCTGTATTTATCCAGATAGTATCCAGGCAGCTGCAAACACTGCGGAGTCCTCGCATCGGAGATCCCGTCCCGGGGCAGATCTGATCCTTTAGGGTTTGGTTAAAGCATCGCGGATACGTTCGGGGCGAGGGGACGGAGGCCCCAGGACGTGGGAGCCTTTTGGGGTGGGACCAGCCCTTCTCTCCTGCTCGCTCCTGGAGGAAAATCGGACGTGTGTGTGTGTGCGCGCACACGTGTGGGTGTGGGTGTGCGTTTGCACCTCCTGAGCACCCAGGAGCCAGCGTGGGTCACGGCACTGCCTCCTCACCCGCCTGCTGCCCTTGCGCCATGGATGTCCCTTGCCACAAGGATGCCCGTGGTTTTCCTCTTGCAGGCGGGCCGTTGCAGACCGTGCCATGGCCATGGGGACACCGCCGTGTGTCGCCTCGCGTCCTGACCCCCCTGGGACCCCAGCCCCAGCCTGCCCCGGGTGCCCCAGGAGCTTTCTCTTTCATTTACCGGCCGATAGACGGCAGCGGCGCGATGACGGGATTAATCTTTGCTCCCCAGCAGAGCTCAGGCTGTTTCTCTGAAGTCTCTCGATGAGGAGATAAGGCAAGGCGAAGGGCCCGGGTGAGCAGGAGCTGCTGGCCCCTGGGCAAGCACCGGGGCGAGGGGACCAGCCCCGCTTTTGTGCCAGCCTCAGGGGATGGATTCTCCCTGAGCGGCACCGCTGTCCGCTTGCCGTGGGGACCCCGTGCTGTGCCCAGCAGGTGCCCCCATTGGGACCAAACCCCCCCCGGTGTTATTTTTTTCCCCTCCTTCCTTCCTTTTTGCTGCTTTTCCTGACCCGAAGCCAGCAGCCCCATCCCTGCCCGAGGTGGTTAATCATCTCGGAGATGAGAATTCCTGCGATAACGGCGGGGCCGCCCGCGGGGTACCGCCTCGCCGGGAACCGATGGCGAGATTAGATAACGGGGTCGGTTGTGTTACCCCGCGGGGTGGTGACACCGAGCGCCGGTGGCGAGGGCAGCGCAGGGCACCCGCACTTTGCTCCCTGGGGCTGCCGGGCTCTGCGCACCGGTCACCTCCAGCGGCCCCGTGGGGTGGCACCGCCGGGGTCCCGGCACGTCCCCGGTCCCTGCCGCGGCGCTTTGAGGACAGGGCGATTTGGCTGAATTTGGGGCTGTCGGGGCTGGCTTCCTGCGTGGACAGGGCCACCTGTGGGTGGCTGTCCCCGTCTGGGGACGCCGCGTGTGTGCTCGGCTTGGGTGGCATCCCCAAGGCCACCTGCTTTCCATTTTTTTTCCCGTTGTTTCCCCTGTGCCAGGCGATGCAAAGCGCAACGATGCTGTGTGTTTGTTTTGGGAAGAACTTTTCTTTTTTTTTTTCCTCCTCTCTCCGGGTGTTGTTGGCCGCCTCGGTGAGGAGCATGGGGACAGGCACCCAGCTGGGCGCCCCCCTGTCACCCCTTGTCCCTACAGCAGTGGGTTACCCCGCAAATGGGGGCACAGCCGGTTCCAGCAGCATCCCAAATCGTGCACAGGGTGCGGGCACAAATCCATCCACCAGCACCGGGCTCAGCACCACCAGGAGCCCCGCTTTGGCCCAGCCCCATGCTGAATTTTTGGGGGCCGCGGGTGGATGCGCCCCGCTGCGGCGTGCCCGGTGGCGGGGTCGGCTCTATTTTTGTCCCCCCGTCTGGAACGGTTTTCTCTTTATCAGCGCCTGTGTGTTTTCTCTGCTGGGGATTGATACACAGAAGATGAAGTGCTCTGACATGGGAAGTGTCAGGCGAACGCGCTTATCGCGGAGACGTGGTCTCCTGACCCAAACGCCGCTGATTAGCACTGAGACGGGGGGGGGGGGCAATGGGGGTGGGGGGTGGCAGTTGGGCTGGGACGGGGACCCGTTCCCCAGGGGCACCCAGGCAAAAGCCAGAGGTGAGCTAAATCCACACAGAGCCCATGGGGAGCGCCAGAGGGGGGCCGATGCAGGCCGGGGGTGCTGTCCCGGGGCCGGGCTGGTGATGGAGGTGGCTCAAGGGACCCCCAAGCCCACAGCAGTGCCTTTGGGAGCCAGCAAGAGCCGGCTGCTGGCAATAACTGGGTGCTGGAAGTGCAAATTGGTGGGCAGCAAGGTGCCGGGGAGGAGCAGCCCCCGTGGGGTCGTGGAGAGGGACGTACCCGTTGGCATGCCTCAGACCTTTGGGACCTTCAGCAACTCTGCAGACCTTTTCTCCCATCCATCCCTGCCAGATGGTGGTTTTTTTTTTCCCCAAGGGGCATCAGCTGCGCCCTTGGGATGTGCTCGGAGCCAGGGCAGCACAGGGCTTCCTCACCCACCCCCCGGATGGAGGGGACTCGAGGTGACACCGTGGGGCTGGGCGCTCGCAGGCACCTCCGCCCCGCGCTCAGCACCCAGCGCTCCCGGTGGCTTACCTGAAATAACCCCGGCGCAGAGAGGATCCAGATGTCAGCCCGGCTAATAAACGCATCAGATTCCAATCTCTGCAGCCACAGGATCGTTTTATCCTCCCCGCGTTCCTAGCCCTGAAAGCAATTTGCCTCCAAACGAGCGCAGCCTCCTCCCCGCCCACGGGACCCGCGCGTTGCAGCGGTGCCCTCGGAGGATGCAGCGAGCGCAGGAGCTGGGCACCAGTGTCCCCACGGACACATGGCTGGCTTTTGGGGGACCCCAGAGCGGCCCTGGGAGCCTCACACCGCTGGTGGCACCCGTGGGTGGCTCCCTGTCCTCGGGGAGCATCCTTTGTCCTGGGGTGCAGCGACCGGCCCCTTCCCGCGGCGCTGCGTGGCGAGGGGCAGCCAGCGCGCGTCCATCCGAGTATTGGTTACCTGCCATCTTATCTGCGCCCCGAAAGACAAAGGCACAGTTAAAACATTTTAGAGCAGCCTTCATAGTGTATTAACGTGTTATCTAACCCATTAAACCAGAGCCTTATCAGATAATCAAAGCCATTAAGCCCTGAAGCTGCTGCGACTTTGGGTGCGGGGATGGGAAGCGCTCCTTCCGCTCCGCCACGGCACCGAGCCCGGACCCCCGGCGCGGGCATGCAGGGACCGAGTGGTGCCCTCGGGGCTCTCCCGGCTTTGGGGCTGTGGTTTCGGCCGGTTGGGCACTCCAGCCCTGCTTCGGTTTTTCCCCCAAAACCAGCCTGAAAGAAACCTTCCCGTGCTTAACGCCTCCCAGGCACCCTTTGGGAAAGGGATCGGGATCGGGATGGGGACGGGGCTGCCCTCGGTGCCAGGGCCCGGCTGATGTCGTGTTTCCCTCCGCAGACGAGCTGGAGCTGGTGGTGCAGGATGGGGAGCAGCGGGTGCGAGCCTGCCGGAGCCTCCCCGAGGGCTTCTCCTGGGGCCCTTTCCAGGGCAGCATCCACAGCGAGCCGGCATCGCCAGGGCACGGCGAGACGGTAAGGGGCGCTGACGGGGAAGGGGGAAACCCACAGCAATGAGCGGTGTGGGGAGAGGAATCACTGGGGGGATTTTCCCTGCACCTGCACTGAGCTCCCTGACCCCATGGGAATCACCCGGCTGCTTTTGGGTGCCCGGGGCGCTCCCCTCGCCCTCACACGTCCACTTTGCACCATGGCTGCAACACGCGGCTGTTAAAACACCGGCCTGACGTGAGCCCACGTCGACACCCCCAGGCTGCCGGGGTCCCTTCCCCTCCAGGCACAGCTCCTGGTGCTGCCCGTCTGAGCTCGGAGCATCCCCGAGGACTGGGGCCGGCAGCACCCAGCGGGGCGCTGGCGGTCCCATCCCGTCCCCCCTGGTGTCACCTGTGCACGAGCAGGCTGCTCACCGGCACGTGCGTGCTTGCGGGGGAGATGGGGCTCGGGGTGGTTTGGGGCTCAGAGGGGAGCCCAGTGGCCACGGGGACAAGCGGAGAGAGGTGGCAAGGAGCGGGGTGGCACCCTTTGGGATTTCAGCCGGTTTAGTGCCTGAGCCTCGCGGTTTGGTGTTGTGCTGGAGCCACGCTGCCGGCGCCTCGTGCCTGCTCCGAGGGTGAACATCGGTGTGGGTGTGTGGGGGTGTGCACGGGTGTGCTGTAGGCCCTGGGGCCCCTCACGGCCGCATCCTTCCCCTCTGCCCCCTCCCCAGAGCCGTGCGAGGGCAGCTCCAGCGCAGGGTCCTCGCAGCCGGGGCTCTCATCTTGGCTCCATCCCCACCTCCTCCTCCTCCTCCTCGCTCCCTCACTCCTTTTTTTCTCTCTCTATTTTTTTTTTTTTCGCTCAGGCCCGTTTATCTTTGCCGAATTAAATCCTTGATTAACCCTTATCTGCCCAGTTTGGCTCCCTATCTCCCGGTTGGCGCCGTGTGTCCAGACACCCGGTACAGGATGATTGATTTCTTAAAGATATGCGCGGCTTTTCTCTGATACTTCATTTATTGTCTAAATATTTTTGCTCCCATTTCAGCAGCTCCCTTATCGAGCCGGGCTGATGATTCCCAGCCCTGCTTTCCTCCACCGCTCGCCTCCCTCCCTATCTCTGCTTGGGGGAAGCGAGGAAGGGATCGCAGCCCCATCCCTGATAGGGGCTGTCGCCCTTGGGTCCCTTCGCCTTTGTTGCTGGCGGCAGGAGGGGGGGGGGAGGCAAAGGGGGTGTCCCCAGGTGCCAGCTCGCGGCTGGAGATTTAGTGGGGACTTGGGGACGTCGGGTGGCTTCTGTGCATCTTTGGCCAGGAACGTGGCTTGCGCCCATCGTGGTAGGGATCGGGGTGGAGGTGATGGAGGAGCAGGATGCCTGCAGGTCCCACGGGGCTCCCCAAAATGCCCTCATTCAGGAGGGTGCACAACCCCTCTGGCAGTGCCAGCTGTAAAGGGGCAGCGCTCGGTGCCTGTCCCACGTCCCCCCAGCCCACCTGGCCCTATGGAGTGGGGGGAATGGCTCGGGGCTGGGGGGGCGATGGTGGGCAGCGCGGGGCTGCCCCGATAACGCCAGCCCGGGCGGATGCGGCGCAGATAGGGTTTCCGATGGTTATCGGTGCCGGTTCAGCGCGGAGACACTGACCCCTTTGTTCGAGGGAAAACAAGGGAGGTTTCTCAGCGCTGGCTGGGGGGCCGTGGCCGGGATGGGCAGCTCACTCCGCGGCCACGAAGGGGAGACGGGGAGGGTGCACCGGGGTGCTGGGAGCACCCTGGGGTGCTGCGGGGCTCCGTGGGGAGCAGCACCTGCACGGGGGCACCGCGGCTCCTCCGTGCACGCAGCAAATCTGCAAAGCAACAGCTGAAGCCTTGCAGGGGGGGGGCCCTGTGCTGTGCCCCCCCCACACACACACACTCTCCAGAGCTGCTTTCTGCAGCATCAGCAGCTGCGGGCGGGCGCTGCGTGTGCACCGGCGCGGCGTGCACGCGTGCGTGCGAGCCCGTGTGTGTGTGTGCGTGCGCGCGTGCGCTTTATCACGCTGCGAGCACTCGGCTCCTCGCAGCGATAAGGCCCAAACCGGCTGAGACTGTCAGTCTGAGTTTGAGGGTTTAGAAATATTGGGACGAATAATTAGATTTCATATCGTTACCGCGGCAGCCATCGGAGGATCAGGCAGATTAATTTCCAACCCCCCCCCCGCCCCCCCCCTTCCTCGCGCATTAATATTCATTAGAGATGCAGGAAGGCAGAGCCGGGCGCAACGCTGGCACGGGCAGAGCGGGGCACGCTGCCGTGCCCCCCAGCCCCGCTGTCCCCACGCTGTCCCCACGCTCACCCGCGTCTCTCCCTGCCCGCAGCAGAGCCCACCCGTGACACTGGTGCTGGGGGACGAGAGCTGCTGGCTGTCCCGCCTGCCCCTCGTGCCCGGAGAGCCCGACGCCAACGCCGTCATCTACAGGAAAGGTTGGTACCTGCCGGGGGGGGGCACAGCCACGGCTGCTGCAAGGGGTGGTGGTGCAAGATGCAGCGCGATACGCAGCGCAGGGAGTACTGCCAGCCGTGGTGCATGCACCTTGCAAGCCTCGGTGCAAGCATTACTGCCAGCGGTGGTGCAAAGATGTGCAGGTGTTGGTGCAATGCTCAGTGCGAGCATCGCTGCCAGCAGTGCTGCAAGTCACTGCAAGTAATACTGCAGTCAGTGGTGCACCGCAGTGCAAGTAATACTGCAGGCACTGGTGCAAGACAGTGCAAGGATTAACACAAGCATTGGTGCAAGACCCAGTGCAAGCGTACTGCAAGCGTTGGTGCAAGATTCAGTGCAATGCTCAGTGCAAGCAGTACTGCAAGCAGTGGG
The DNA here is from genome assembly GCF_009769625.2 of Cygnus olor. Taxonomy (NCBI): domain Eukaryota; kingdom Metazoa; phylum Chordata; class Aves; order Anseriformes; family Anatidae; genus Cygnus; species Cygnus olor. The sequence goes on along the minus strand of NC_049180.1, from coordinate 1,842,426 downwards.
GCAAGATTCAGTGCAAGCAGTACTGCAAGCATTGGTGCAGGGCTGAATGCACGCATTACTGCCAGCATTGGCGCAAGTCAGCGCAAGTATTGGTGCACTACCCAGTGCGAGCAGTTCTGCAAGCGTTGCTGCAAGACTTAGTGCAAGCATTGGTGCAAGATACCGTGCAATACTCACTCGGTGCAAGCAGTACTGCAAGCGTTGGTGCAGGACTCAATGCACGCATTACTGCCAGTAATCAGTGCAAGTACCGGTGCACCACTCCGTGCGAGCAGGTGTGCAAACGCGGCTGCAAGGCTCAGTGCAAGCACTGGTGCAAGATTCCGTGCAATACTCACTCGGTGCGGGCAGTACTGCACGTGCTGGTGCAGGACTGAGCGCAAGCACCCTTGGCAGCATCAGGGCTGTGCCAGGCAGCGCGGCTCAGGCGCAGGCTGACACCGCCACCTCCAGGCAAGCCGGGGCTTAGCCGCGGCTGGGGGAACGCGCCGAGCTGCTGATGGGGACCAGGGTGCGGGGTGGGTCACGCTAACTGCTCGCCCTTGCCCCCCCAGATGAAGCCGTGTGGTGCAGGACCACGCGCGCCGTGCGGGAGGACGAGCCCCTGTGCGCCTTCGTGGTGGCCGAGCCGCCGGCCATCCCCAGCCAGGCGCTGAAAGCGGAGCCCGGCGACTCGCCCTACCCGGCCGCGCTGCACTCCGACATCCAGCTGCTGCCCCAGCAGGCCGGCATGGCCGCCATCCTGGCCACCGCCGTGGTCAACAGTGAGTCCCCGGGGCTGGGGGGCACGGCGGGGGCTCGGGGCGACGCTGGCCGAGGGGTCCCCGGCCACCCGGCAGGGTGCAGCATCCCCGCGCTCGCCCCATCCCCTCCCGCCCGTCCCTTCCCTCCGCAGAGGACGTCTTCCCGTGCAAGGACTGCGGGATCTGGTACCGGAGCGAGCGCAACCTGCAAGCCCACCTGATGTACTACTGCGCCAGCCGGCAGAGCTCGGGCTCGCCCGCCGTGGACGAGAAGCCCAAGGAGACGTACCCCAACGAGCGCGTCTGCCCCTTCCCGCAGTGCAAGAAGAGCTGCCCCAGCGCCAGCTCCCTGGAAATCCACATGCGGAGCCACAGCGGTACGGCACGGGGACGCCGAGGGTCCCGGGATGGAGGGGACAGGGAGGTTGCACGGTCACCAGTTAGATGAGGGTCCCCCCCGCCCCAGTTAGGGCACTGGTTTGGGGCGGCGCCCTGCAGCTGGTGCTCGCTTGCAAAGCATAAACACGGAGCGGGCATGCTGCATGCTGGCTGTGGCACAGGGGGTGTCCCCACGGTCCCCGTCCCTCACCGCTGAGGTGTCCGCCCGTCTGTCTTGCAGGGGAGCGGCCGTTCGTCTGCCTGATCTGCCTGTCCGCGTTCACCACCAAAGCCAACTGCGAGCGGCACCTGAAGGTGCACACCGACACCCTCAACGGTGAGTTAGGGCCGCCTGGCGTCCTCAGGGGGCCATCCAACCCCTGTGGGTCCTGGGGACGGCAGCACCAGGGGATGGCACTGATGGGGACGGCCCCCCCCCCTCCCTCCCCATCCCCTCCATGCCCCTGCAATCCCTTGCAGGCGTCTGCCACAGCTGCGGCTTCATCTCCACCACGCGGGACATCCTCTACAGCCACCTGGTCACCAACCACATGATTTGCCAGCCGGGCTCCAAGGGAGAGGTGTACTCGCCAGCACCGGCGCTGCCCAACGCCAAACCCCTCGCCCCCGGTGAGTACGGGACGGGGGACGTGTGCCAGCACCCCCGCCGAAGCCTGGCATCGCCCCAGTGAGGGCTGCGTCCCCGCACGGCTCCGGCCATGGGGTGGGATGCTCGGACTCCCCCCCCCCCCCAGCTCCTCTAACACCTCTCTCCCCCCGGCAGGGCTGAGCCAGCCGAACAACCCGCCCGTGCTGAAGTGCAGCCTGCCGGCCTTCCTGCCCGAGGGGCTGCCGGCCCTCCCGCAGCACGTGGTGCTGCACGGCCCCCTGCCCGCCGTCCTGCCCGGCCCCGACGCCCCCCCGCAGCCCGCATCACCCCCCGACGCCGCAACGGGGCCCCCGGCCTCCGAGGTGCAGAACGGCGAGGTCAGAGCCCCTGCTGGTGAAGGGCCATCCTCCTCCTCCTCCTCCTCTTCCTCCTCTTCCTCCTCCGGCGAGCCCGTCCGCATCAAGGAGGAGCCCGCCGACAGCCCGCTGAGCGAGGCGGAGGCGCCGAAAAGCGGGGAGGGGGCCGGCAGCCCCGGCTCGGAGCCAGAAGCCGGCTCCCGAGCCTCGTCCCCCCGCAGCCTCCCCGCGGGGAAGGTGAAGTCGGAGCTCGCCAGCCCCACGCCGGGCTCCAGCCCCGTGCCCAGCGAGCCGGGGACGGGCACGGCGGGCGGCACCGTCTTCCTGCCCCAGTATCTCTTCGGCCACGAGGCCGCCGCGGTGGTGCCGCAGGCGTCGGAGATCCTGGCGAAGATGTCGGAGCTGGTGCACAGCCGGCTGAAGCAGGGCCACGGCGCGGTGCCGCCCGCCCTCTTCACCGGCACGCCGGTGCCCAAAGGCGCCACGTGCTTCGAGTGCGAGATCACCTTCAACAACATCAACAACTACTACGTGCACAAGCGCCTCTACTGCTCCAGCCGGCACCTGGCCGAGGACAGCCCCCCCGGCGTGCGCAAGCTCAAAGCTCCCCCCGGGGCACCCAAGGGTCCCGCAGCCCCGGGGACGCTGCTGGCCCCTCCGCCGGGCGAGGGGCAGGGGCCGCCCGCGGGGGACGGGGACAGCGGCCATGCCGCCACGCCGCCGCCGGCAGCCCCCCCGGAGGAGGGCAAAGCGGGGTCCCCCGAGGCGGAGGCGGCGTCGGGGCGGTGCAGCGAGGACAGCCAGAGCCCCGGCAGCTCGGCGGGGGACGAGGGGGACGAGGACCCCAGCAAGACGCTGTGCGAGGCGTGCAACATCCGCTTCAGCCGCCACGAGACCTACGTGGTGCACAAGCGCTTCTACTGCGCCTCGCGCCACGACCCGCCGCTGCGCCGCCCCGGCCTCACCAAAGTCCCCTTCCTGCCCCAGCCCCCCCGCACCCGCAAACGCCGCAAGCTCTACGAGATCCACGGGGCCGAGCCGGCGCCTCCCGCAGCGCCCGAGCCCAAGGCACCGGGGGCCGCCCCGTCGCCCAGCTCCAGCCCCGACGCCGACGGCCCCATCGACCTGAGCAAGTAGCCGCGGCGGCGAGGCGAGCCCGCGCCGGCCCCGCTGCTGCCGCTGGCCGACTACCACGAGTGCACCGCCTGCCGCATCAGCTTCAACAGCCTCGACAGCTACCTGGCCCACAAGAAGTACTCGTGCCCCGCCACCCCGCTGCAGCCCGGCGCCCTGGAGCACCTGCAGAAGATCAAGGGGGCCGTGCCCGCCGTGCTCAAGGGTGGCCGCAGCCCCGACGGCGCCGGCGAAGGGGAGAAGACGGCGCCGACGGGGAGCCCCGGGGGTCCCCCCAAGGCGCTGGCTCTGCCGCCCGCCTACCCCGGGGCATCGGGGGGGGGACTCGCTGCAGCGGTACCCCAAGGGTGCCAAGGTGCCCCTCTCCGTCTGCCCCTACTGCCCGCTCAACGGGGCCGTCAAGGGAGACCTCATCGAGCACTTCCGAAACGCCCACGGGCTCTTCGTGGCCAAACCGGTGGCGGCGGCCGGGCACGGGCTCCCCGATACCCCAACGCCCGGAGGGGGGGGGCGGCGGCAGGACGCCCGAGCCCCCCGCCGCTTCGCCCCCCCGCCCGCCCGCCCCCCGCCTCCGCCGGGACAGCTTCAACGGCAAGGAGGCTCGGGACCCCCCCGCCAACGGCAGCCCCCGGCCCCCCGCCTCGCCCCGGCCCCCCGCCTCGCCCGCCGCCCCCGAGGCGCTGCGGGAGGGCCCCCGCGAGCCCCCCACGCCCCCCGCCTACACGGACAGGGGGGGTGCAGACCCCCCCGGCCAAGGCGGTGGCCAGCCCCGTGCCCAACGGCAACCACAGGTACTGTCGCCTCTGCAACATCAAGTTCAGCAGCCTCTCCACCTTCATCGCGCACAAGAAGTACTACTGCTCGTCCCACGCGGCCGAGCACGTCAAGTAAAGTCGGGTGCCCTCCCCCCCCCACCCCACCCCCCCAGCCTCGTTTCGGGGCGGGGAGGGTTTTGTGGGAAAAGGAGCGGCCGGGGTGGGGGGGTGGGGGGTGCGCCCACCGTGCCGGGTGACCCCGCGGACGGAGGGGTGGTCGTAGAGGTGCGCCCAGCACCGCGGTGCCTGGCGCCGTGCCCATTGCAGGGGTCCGTTTGGGGTGATGGGGGCGTGCGGACCCTTGGGGGGGGGGGGTGGAGGATTAAGGGGGGGGCCCACGGACCCTTGGGTGCCCCCAGACCTCTTCCCCGAATCCCTCTGAAGTGGGGACGAGCAGCCTGCGGGGTTCACGCACATCCAAGGCGTGAGGACCTGAAGACATCGGGGTGCGGGCAGGGGGGGCCGGACCCCCCGGCCCTACAAAGCCCCCTACCTCAGCCCCATCGCCCTCCTCCACCCCGTGCTGCAGGGAAACTGAGGCGGGGGGGGGCTCTGCCCTGGGCAGACACTACAGGGATTGGGGGGGGGGGGGGGGGGGCACAACCGGCCCCCGGGCCAGGAGAGCACTGAAGGCGAGAGCGAAGCCGCCCTGCGAGCTGTGTGTATACGTGTGTACAGAAATAAATCCCTCTAACACCACCACGCTGCCGCCTCCCTGCGGGGGGGAGTAAGGGCTGGGGGCATGGGGTGCAGCCCCCACCCCTGGTGGGGCAGCAGGTGCGGGGATGGAGGCTGGCGGCTCGTTAATTAGCTGGTTAATGAAGGGGAGGAGCTGCCGTGGGTTCCTGTGCCGGAGCCCCAGAGCTGGGCTGGGGTCCCCAGGTGAGCGTTTTTGGGGTCTGGTGTGCTTGGGGTCGGTGTCCGCGGTGGCACGAGGAGGAGGTGGCCGCGTCCCCGCTCCCTTGGGGCTGGGGGGGCACCGGGCAGCCCGCTCGGGGCCACCCCTGGCCAAGGGGCTGGGGACGCTCAAGCAGCTGAGCCACCATCCACGATTAAATCCTAATTACATCGAACCATCGCAAGAGGAGCCTGGAGGGGTTAATGGGGGTTCTCCTCCATCCACGGTGAGGTTTGGGAGGACCTGGGGGGGGGATGCACGTACCCCCACCCCGCCATGCACAGCTTCTTTCCCCTCCCCAGCACAGGATGGCTTACCCCCCTGCAGGGAGGGGGCCTGATCCTGCCCCCCAGGTTGATGTAACCCCATACCCTGTTTTGTAGTTGAATGGGGCGGCCCCGGAGCCACCGGGCACGTGGGGTCCCCGTGGGGCCAGGAGCCCTCACAGGGCATCCCAAGGCTTCAGCTGCCCCCCAAGCCCTGCGGGGGGGGGGGGGGGGCAAAATGCCACCTCCCCCCCCCAAAAAAGGGGTGATGCAAGGATCCCTCGTGGGAGCCCAGCCTGGGACAATCCTACAGCAGCAGCTCCCTGGGGGGCTTCTTGCACCAGCATCCCCCCCCCCCCGCGCCCTCTTGCACCACCGCCTGGCCCAGCTCCGTGCCAAGCGGGGGGAACGGCCAACAGCCCCCCCCACCCCCCCCCACCCCCATTCCTCCATCCAGGGAGGGGAAAGGACGCGGAGCGGCGCTGGGAGAAGCACAGCTTTAACTTAAATAAATATATTTACAGAGTAACGGCTACCGCGGAGACGTGGCCGCATCCAGCCGGCGCGGCACAGGGGAACCCCCCCGCCCCCCGGCCCTCACTGCGGGGTCTTCTTGGGGGGCGGCGGGGGGAGGCTGCGGGGCAGGGCGCGGGGCAGCGCCGGGCTCCTCTCCTCCTCCTCCTTGTGCTCCTCGGTGGCGTCCAGGAGCTGCTCCATGTAGCAGGAGGTGCCCAGCAGCACGTGGCCCGTGGCCTGCATGGCGAAGAGCACCCAGCGCAGGGCTTCCCTGGGCGAAGCGGGGAGGTGGGGGGGAGGTGGGTGAGCACCCGCTGGTGGCTTGGGGTCCCTTTGGGGTCCCCTCGCTGCCCCCCTCCCCAGCAGGACGCGTTCCCCCCCCCCCGGCACTCACTTGACAAGGCGCTTGGCCCCGTGGCAGCGCAGGTCGTAGGACATGCTGTAGGTGCCGTAGAGCGTGGCTTTGACGTTGAGGCAGCCCAGGTCCCGCGGGCTGGTTTTGTAGAGGTCGAAAGTGATGCAGGCCACGTCGATCCTCCGGGGGGGCTTGCGGGACAGGCTCAGCTGGTAGCCGGGGGTCTAGGGCACAGCAGGACCCCAAGTTCCCAGCGGGTTCCCCCCCCCGCCCCGCCCCAGCATCCCCGGGCACCTCCTGGCGCAGCATCGCACCAGATCCCCGTGTGGGGTGCGGGGGGGGGGGGTGGGATAATTGGGGCCCCCGCCGCCCTCCCCCGGGGGCTCACCTTGGGGGCAGACCAGGCCTGCCCCTTGCTCAGCGCCATCAGCACCGCGCCCTCCTCCAGCGTGCGGAAGAAAGGCTCCGTCTCCACCGCCGTGCCGTCCTCGTCCAGGACCAGGGAGACGGGGCCGGGGGCCAGCAGGGCGCTCTGAGCCTGGCGAGGGGGCTTCGGTGAGGGGACAGCCCCCCCCCCACCCCAGACGGACGGAAGGACAGACGGACGGGCGGACAGCTCACCTGGCGCAGCAGCTCGGCGAGGCTCTGGGCCATGATGCCCTTGCGCAGGCTGCGGTCCCAGTTGCACACCCGAAAGGGACGGGGCCGCGGGGCCGGGCTCAGCAGCAGCTGCTGGGTCATGGAGGCGCTGGCGGAGACGCACCTGGGGGGGGGGGGGGGGGTTGGGGGGGGAACGGAGCCATCATGGGGGGGTCCCCGACACCCCCCCAGCACCCCCGAATTCCCCCTGGGGACCAGCGCACCCCCTCGGGAGACGCCACGGCGGGGACGACACCGGTGTCCCCTACCCGTGGGACGGCGCCGTCCCATCGCTTACTTGGAGACGGGGGCGGCCAGGCGCGAGCTCAGGGACTTGGCGTAATCCATCGCGGCACCGAGCACGGACCTGGCGGGGAGGAAGGGCTTCAGCCCCGGGCAGCGGCGGTCTCCGGCTCCTCGTGCCCCAAGCGGCCCCCGTCCCACCGGCCCCCCGTCCCAGCAGCCTTCCCGCGGGGGCTGCGCCTGCCCTTTGGCCGGGGCCAGGCTGGAGGCGGCGGGCAGAGCGTCCCCGTCCCCGCCAGCACGGCTCTTACGCAAAGCGGCGCCTGGGGCTGAGTCAGCGCTGGGGCGAAGGTGAGACGGAGACACGCAGCAAAGGCCTCACCCCGACCCGGGCAGGGGCCACCAGGGCTTGGGGCACGGATTTAGGGGCACCCACCAGGCAAACGTAACCCCAACGCTCCAGGGACAGGTCTACAGCCATCCCCATCCCCATCCCCATCCCCATCCCCATCCCCATCCCCATCCCCATCCCCATCCCCATCCCCATCCCCATCCCCATCCCATCCCCATCCCCATCCCCATCCCCATCCCCATCCCCATCCCCATCCCCAAACCTCCGCCCCAGGCCCCCAGCCGTGCCCCCCCCCCGCCCCACTCACCCTATATAGCTGATGGAAATAGTGGGGGCGGGACCAGTTTGGGGGGCGGGACCAGTTTGGGGGGGCGGGGCCAGCCTGCAGCTCCTCCCCCCCCCAGGCTGCCCCCTCCCCATGCCCCCAGGCACCATCCCAGTGCCCCCAAGCACCGCCCCAGTGCTCCCAGTAAGCCCCGTCCCCATGCCCCCGGTGCCCCCCCCCCCCCCCAGCACACGTAAGTGTGCACACCCCCAGTGCACTTGGGTGTGATAAGCAGCGTGCCAGCAGCAGCTCCCCGAGCACAGCCGTGTGCACGCACAGCTCCAGCTGCAGGCACCCGCCGCCACGCGCGCACGCGTGTGCCCCCTGCGCGCACACTCGTGCACCGCCACGTGCCCATTGGGACGCCTCCACGCGTGAGCCCTTCAAGGTATATGCGTGCGTGTGCACGCACGGACACCTCCATGTGCGTGTGCCAGTGTGCGCCCCCCCCCCCCCGTGCTCACTCCTCCACGTGCTTGCACGCCCCTGGCTGCCCGCGGCCCCTTTAAGGCGGGGCGGGGCCAGGCCGGGGCGGGGGCGTGGCCAGACGGAGAGGGGGCGTGGCCAGACTGAACGGGGGCGAGGCCAGATCGGAGCGGGGCGTGGTCGTGCTGGAGGGGCGGGGCCAGTCGGGGCGGGGGCGGGGCCAGACGAGGCGGGGGCGAGGCCAGGCGGGGCGTGGGCGTGGTCAGACGAGGCGGGGGCGTGGCCAGGCGGGGCGGGGGCGTGGCCAGGCGGGGCGCCGCTCTCCCGCTCCCCCCTCCCCTCCCCCCTTGCGCGCGGCCCGGCGCGTCTTGATGACGTCACGCCATGGCCGCCCTGCGCCGCCGCGAGTAGAGGCCCCGGCCCGACCGCGCCGCAGCCGCCGCCGCCGCCGCCGCCGCCCCCCCGCTGCCGCCGCCTTCCCCCCCCCCCCCCCCCCCCCAGCTTCCCGGCTCCGGTCCCGCTCCGCCCGGCTCCACCCGGCTCCGCCCGGCCCCTCCGGCCCGGCCCGGCCCGCCCAGGTCAGCGCCTCCCGCCCGGGCGCCGGCTGCGGCCTAGTGCCGGGGGTGGGCGGCCTGTGAGGAGAGGGGGAGGGGAGGGGGGGGGGAAGGGGGCTGAGGGGGGGCTGAGGGGGGAGGCCCCGGGTCGGGGGGTCGGGGGGTGGCCTGGGGTGAGGGGATGGGGGGGAGGGGCGGCCCTAGGGGGGCTCTGCGGGGCGGGGGGGGCCGCAGGAGGCGCTGACCGTGTCTGTGTCTGTGTCCGTGTCTGTGTCTGTCTGTGTCTGTCCGTCTGTCTGTCCCCCGGGCGCAGGCACTGCCGCAGGAGCCTCGGCCCCGGGGCGCAGCGCTCGCAGCCCGGCCTGGCAGGAGCCCCCCCCCAGGTAAGGCGTTGGGGTCCAACCCCCCCCCCCTCCCCAAGGTGGGAGCAGCCCCCGGGGACGGCTTCGTGGTGGGCGCACGGCGGCTGCGACACGGAGCCGCTGCGGGGGCTCTAAACCCCTCCTGTGAGGCGTCCCAGCAGGGAAATCTCCTTCTCAGAGCCCTCTTCTCGCCACCCCCACTGATGTTTTCTCCCTTTGCTGCTGTCAGTAACTCGGCCCTCCTGGAACGACTGCTGCTTTGGCTGTAGGAACACCTCCAAGGTGTGAATTCTGCCTCCTAAGGTTTGTCCAGATGAAGGAAAAGGGTGGAGATTTAATCCCGCTAGCTGCCTGCAAGACATCTGATCCACTTTTCCAAGCAGAGCTAGATTTTGTGATTATTCACAAATCCCGCAGAAAGTAGGAGCAGTTGTACTTGTTTTTTGTCAAGGGACCAAAGCTCCACTCATCCACAATTAGCGGTTGCTAACACAGAGCTGCAGGAAGAGCTCCGTGTGCTCCAGCTGTAGGAAAATCAGTTGCACTCCAAAACAAACTCCAGCTGCTTCCAGCTCCGCTTCTCTTCGGGTTTCAGCCCCGAGCCCGCCTGACAAAGCAGTGAGTGGCACCAGGTAACGTTCTGGATCAGAGCTCTCTGCGCTCGCCTTTAAAACTCAGCTCGCTGAAAATGGCTGTCACCAAGTAGTCCTCTTAAATTAACGGCAAAAGGCGGCTCAGTTTTCTGCATTAAAAGCTTTCCTGACAGCTGCCAGGTAATTGAGGTGCGCTGCTATGAATCTTCAAAGTCAGAGCTTCCCCGAGGACGTCAGAGAAGTGCGTGTTTCGGCTGGCTTACTCTGTTAGCAACCAGGGGTTCATTCAAAGCAGAGCCCTGGGTGCTTTGCTTTTTTTTTCTGTGTGTCTTCTTGATTTTATGTGACGCTCCTTTCCCAGCTCTCAAGGCGTTTTATCTCCTTCTCTTCCCATTTGCAGTGCTTTTCCACATTTTCACCCGCTGTGGTTTCTGCCCTTCATTTCTGTTTTGCTTCTGTTTTTTAAGTCTCTGTCCCCAAAGCCTTTTTTTGCTGTGTTTCCCTTCTGGCCTGTCGGCGCTGTTTCCCATTCACTCTCCTCAGCTCGCTCGTCGTTTTTCACCCATCCTTGTGGCTAGACTTAGCCCGTGCTCCACAACTTTTCTGGCCTGCGTTAACCACGGGCTTTCATGCGTCTGATTAATGGAAATATTTTAATTTTGCGTCAGGCTGCTTGGCTACAAAAGAGGGGAGAAAAAAAAATCTTTCTACTGGTCCAAAGAGCTCTTCCTCAAACGAAGAGGCCTTCGCTCTGTCTCACCAGCAGCTTTGAGAGGTCCTGTGGCCCCCCCGGGAGCTGTAAGGTAGCTCCTCGGGGGCTGTGGAAGTTTGGTTCGAGCGTGGTTCTTGCCACCTGGCTGGCAATTTATAATATTTAAAGACTGAAGCTGATGGATCTGCCAAGATCCAGGTTTCTGTAGTGTACCTAGTGCCCTCGGAAATGCCTGAGCTGCGGGTTCCTGCGCCGTGTTCGTGGTGTGTTCCTTGTTCACGGGGGGAAAAAGCTGTTCGTGGCTGAGCCTTGACGGGGGAAATGTACTGAATGAAAATAACGCTTCCCAGGAGTTTTTTTCGTTGGTTTCAGGTCCCGCCTTAACTGACAGCTGGATCTTACAGGTGCTGTGCTGAGTTAGAGGGAGCTGCCCTCCCGAGGCAGGGCAGCAGGTCGGTCCTTTCGGTGCTGGCTCTGCTCAGCCTGCCCGCAGGATGCTGCCTGCAGCAGCTGGGCAGTCAGCTGCGAGCGGAGCGGAGCTTTGCCAGCTTAATTAAAGGTATGGCTCGAACCTTCTGCGCGCTCTAGGTGGAAACAGAGCAATAAGAAACAGAATTTTAGCTTTCTGCCACAAATAGGCCCTGCGGTCAGGCCGCTGCGGGCTGACGGGAGCTGGATGGGGGCACGAAGATCCCGGGGGAGCAACTGGAGGGAAAGTCTTGCTCGCCCTTGGGGCTTTTGTGGGGACAGCGAGCGTTGCCTAGCTCGTACCTGGGAGCTGGGAGGCTGGCGTGTGCTTACTGCACGTGGGACAGCTGCAAAGTCCGCGATTTTTCTATTGAGAGGTCACGTGAGCTGCTTTTAAGGGGCTTTCAGCTCAATAAGGCATCCGCGAGTGCTTCTAGAGATGGTAAAAGACACAATTTTGGCCCAAAGTGCACCCCCCCCCCGTTAGATTTGCTCCAAAACCTCCCAGTGGAAAGGCTGTTCCAACTTCTTCAGCCTGGCAAAGTGGGGGTTCTGGAAACTTTTGTTTCGGTGGACTGTTCTGAACTAGTCTGGCTCAGACGCGAGGAGCGTTAAAGTTTGAGCAGATGAAGTCAGTATTGCAATAAAAGCAGCTTTGACCAAAGTCGTCTTTGCCTCAACTACCTGTGATTTTAAAGGTGCCTCTGAGATAAAACACTGCTAAGTGAGAAGTGTTGTCATATACCTGGTTTGTTACCCACTCGCTCTTAAGTTACAAGTCAAACAATCTTATCTGTAGCTTAGCAATTAATTTCTTTTGCTTCTGTAGCCAGTTTTGAAGACAGTAGGAAACTGCTTTAGTTTTAAGACACAAAAACTCCAAACTTGTGAATTATGAAGGTTGTGGGTTTCTGCTCTACCGCTTTTGTCAGTAGTATTCAGTTTAAGAGACTTCCGTGGAGCCAAATTTTCCTGGTATTCATCTGTAGCGGATTCATCATTAAAGGAGGATGAAAAGAAAAACTGAAAAAAAAAAAAAAAGTAACCTGCAGGATTCCAGAGATTGGGGATAACCGGTATTTACAGATTATTCTCAGACAAGATTTGGGACGTGCACTTTATATCGCGGTGAGATTTGCTACCCTGAAAAGAATAAAATCCACTGGAGCTTGAAAGAAGGCTTGAGTGACTGGCGAGTACTGTAGCATTTCACAAAATTCTTACTTTGGTGCTCTGCCTTTCCTAACTCTTAATTTATTCGTTTTTCTCGACGAATGGGTGGCTGCAAGTAATACCGATCGGGCCAGGGATAAGGCGTTCTCAATTAATCACTTAATTAATGCAGGTAAGCGTGTTACTGTGGTACTGAACCTTCACTTGCAGCCCTGGCTGGCGTCCTGGGGGTCTGCAGAGGATGGGGAATGGCTGGAGGACACGTTATCGTCCCCGTCTCGCTCCTTGCAGCGGCGGTGACCTAGTGGGGGGCTGGTCTAACTTCTGCGGGGCTGCTGCATCGAGCGCCTTGCAGGCTGCCTGGATTTTGTGAGCCCTTCTCAACTGGCTGTCGTTCATTGTGTTTCTTATCGTTTCTGCTGATGGAAATTAATAGGAAATTATGAAAAAAAAAACAAAACAACACCTCAGTGCACCAGTTGGTTACAATAATACCCGTAATAGCTGCCGGAGGAGGTGAATGCTTTATGCTCATCAGCTCAGCTGGGGGTGAGCATTCATATTTGTTTTTTTTTCCCAGCCCTCTGAGGGGCTCGGTGTCGAGTGCAGAGAGGCATCGGGTTTGCTTAAAAGCTTTTGCTTTGGCGCTGCTTGTTTGTAAGAAATCAGAAAGCAAATTTCCTGAGCACGTCCCTGCTGGACAGCTTTTACAGTCCTGCTGGCCTCTCCAGGCTGACCTTTCACGCGTAGTGCGCGAAGTGTAACTTCTCAGGCACTTAGGCAATTAAAATTGCTGTCACAGAATTGCTCTCGAAGCCAGTACCAATTTATGCAGGCGGTTATGAGCTCAGCAGCAACCTTGCTGCGCTCGGTAAGAATGTAATTTGTTTCAGATTCCGTCCTGTTTAACCGCCCAGCGCCGCTATCAGCGAGAGGCGATTGCTGTCTTTTAATTTTGGCTCTTAACTTTTCAGTAAAAGCACAACTTCGGTTGCGAGGAAGACCCAGCTCGCTCCGGCGTGCAGAGAAACAGGAGTAGCTCGCAGGCAGCTCCGAACGTGCCCCCGCTGCTCCCCAGGGCTCCGTCGGTCGTGTAGGTCGTCGGCGCGTTTATTAACTGGCTGATGTTTGTGCAGGGCTTTGAGACAACTTGAATAGACAACTTGAACAGATACTGGGGGCTAATATTTGTGCGTACTTGTCCTGTTCCTGAGAGAGTTTGTGAGCTTTTATTTTTTGAGGAGCATCCTTAGTCCCTCTGCAAAGCTCCCAAGGTGTAAGGAGCAGGATTTTCTCGAGAGTGGCTTTCATCTCGGGAGTTTGCTGCAAATACCAGCTAATGATGTCCTCGCTGTGGTGAAGGCGAGAGATGTTATCGCAGCGATGACAGTGCATCTGGCAGTGCCCAGGGCATAAATACAGCAGTCCTCGTCCTGCGAAGGTTAGAGAGAAGAGATGAGTGTGGGTAATAAAGGTGTGATGCCTTCCTGCTAACACACGGAAGCGGTGCTGCGTGTTCCTACACCTCTCCTCCTGCCTCGTTTCAGCCCTGAGCTCTCCGGCTGTAATCACCAAAATATTTTGGGTTTCAGGCTCTGGGAAGGCTTTTGGGTTTGCTGTGGTCGTGTTCGTGTTGCGTGGCAGCCTGTTTGGATGCTGCGGCGTGGCGTGCCTTCTGCCTGCCTGTCGTTTGCCGTAAATGACAGCACGAGCGAGCTTCCTGTGCTGAACCAGAGGAGCACAGCAGAGAACGGTGGTGGAAGGGGGGCAGGATAAGCGCTATATAGCGCAGGGCTGGCTGGTGGTAGCATTTCACAAAGAATTGTTTAAAGGAGCCACCAGAGTCATGTGTTTGTAGCGTTTCTGCTCCAAAACTTGTAAAAATAGGAGGTAAAAACCTGGCGACTGATGCCATGGGTCTGTTGCTCCAGCACTAAATGTGCTTGGGGGGAGGCTGTAGCTGGGAGTGGCTGAAATAAAAGGTGATACACAATAAGGTGAAGAAACCCTGTCGGTTCGTAATCCCAGGTCTTTTCTTTAGCCCTAACTCCGCTTCCGTTGTCCTCGGTTGGTCTCCAGCTTTTCGCTTCTGGCCGCTCCGGTTTGGTTTTTGAGGCAGCCGAGCACTGTTGGTTGTTGCTGAGCGGGGGGAGGAAGGGATTGTGGTCGTGTCTTGTTTGTAGGGCTAAGGACGTGCTACAGCAACAGCCCACAGCCAAAGGGCGAGGGGTTTTTATCACCGTGAGCTTTTGTCTAGCTGTGGACCAGCAGTCTTACTGCTAAGAGACGGGGCTCAAGCACTTCTTGGGTCGCACAGTCCTGCTAAAAATCCCGGGTTTGTGTTCTGGAGTAAAAGAAATAAACGTGTGGGGTTTTGTTTTCGCTTTCCCTGCTTTACATCTCGTGCATTTCCATTGCCTTTATTATGCTTGCACTAAGCAGAGGTCGGATTTTTAACCCGTATTCATACCACGCACGTGTTCCTATTGAACTGCCAGAAAAAGCGCGTGCTGGAGAAGGTTACGAAGTTTTCTGCTGCTTTGAAGGAGTTTTGGTTCTTTAGTGTACAAAGCAGGTGGAGGTTGGATGGCAATACATCTAAATTAAGCCTAATGAGAAGTCCAGGATTTTTCACGAATGCGTCCCGTCCTCGTTTTCGTATCTATTCTGGAAGCAGTGTAAAAAACAGTGCAAGTATATCACAGAACATGGGCTCTTTTTGCCAGAATCATTGTAAATGGTGTCACTGCCTCCTGGGGAGTCTGCGCTGTCTGCAGCGCCGTGTGCTTATGGTTATAAAAACGCCTGAAAACCTGACCCTGTGTTCTGGAGCTCGCTCGCTTGCTCCCCAAAGAAATGCCACTGCTGAATGTGCCTGGGGTGAGAAGGCCAGCGTGGGATTCCTGACGATTATTTGATGGGAGAGCTGGTGCAGCTCACCCATTAGAGCCTGTAGGTGAAATCCCAGCCTCGTGCTCTACCCTTGTATAATAAGGGTCTCTTACCTAGTCTGGAATAAATTCTTGATGCAATTTAAACTCTGTTTTCTTCTTGAAGACAGTAAGGTAAACCGTGTTCGTTAATTCAACTGTTGTTTGTTTTTTTCTTCAGGAGACACAAGGCAAGGTGAACCGTTCTTGATTTCCCAGCTTGTTCCCCATAACAAGTTTGTGTTTTTTTGTTGTTTTTTTTTTTCTTTACCCTCCGCAGACAAGTGGGTACTGATGGAAGTTTCCGACAGCCCTGAGCGAAACCCCTGCTCTCCTGGCGAGGAGGACCAGCAGCTTTCCGATGACGAAGTCCTGAAGGAGAGCGGTTCGGAGCGGGAGCTCGATGGAGAGGGCGGGCGAGGCAGCGTCCTGGGAGAGGAGGAGGAGGACGCGGCCCGGGGACTGAGTCAGGGTGAAGAGGAGAACCACTCGGATGAGGAGGACCGCTTGAGCGAAGCCAAGTCTCAGGACTCTGAGAACAACGAGCAGAGCGGGGAGCTGAAGAGCCCTCCGCCTCGCAAGGGAGAGGAGGAAGACCGCACGAACGACCTCGGAGATGAGGCGTCCTCCGTCACCCGCGAGCTGGATGAGCACGAGTTGGACTATGACGAGGAAGTTCCCGAGGAGCCAAGTGCTGCTGCTGCAGAGGAGGATGGCGAGAAAGCTGCTGGTGAGGATGACGAGGAAGAGGAGAAAGGAGACGATGCCCGCGAAGACGAGAAGAAATCCGGCGGTAAAAGCGACGATGAGAAGGATGGCCAGGATCCCGTTAAGGAGAAGAAGAAAGAAGACGACGACGGAGAGATTGATGACGGTGAAATTGATGTAAGTAGGAGCTGGTCCGAGGGGGGCAGAGCCCTGCTGGGGGAGGCCTGTCCTTGTGTTTGAATGTTTGCCTCTTGGAGTGCCGTGCCTTTTTCTCTTCTGTGACCCGAGCGTGCTAGCTGTGTCCCAAAGTAACGCGCTTTTTTCGTTGGAGGTAAAACCGCGCTGGGTGCCAAGTCCTAAACTCCAGGGCGCCCATTGCCACGTACTGTAGCAAAATTTTGTGCCACGTGGTGTTGGAGCAGCTGCAAACGAGCTTTTCCCTGCCCAGTATGGAACAGCTCCTCCAGTGCTTTAAGAAAGTATTCTGCTCTGGCTCTCGGAGGACTTCAGGGTGATGCTGACAGCAAATTGCTTAGCAGTGGATTAGGGGATCACAAGCTGCCTCAGCAGCTTCGTTTGAGAGGCCGGAGCTGTAGGGTGGCTCCGTACTCGAGGTGTGAGGCTATTTAAAAAAAAAAAATAAAAAAATGAAGTGCTTTTCCCCCGTTTGTCTTTGGGTAAGAAGCGCTGCAGGACAGCAGTTGGATTTAACGTAGCCTAATACCAGGTCCCTCTTGCAAACAGGACAAAACGGCTCTAGCAGGAGAGTTGAAACCCTCCTGTAGCTTCCTGGTGGCAAACACCGTGCTTATATCGGAACGGCAGGACTGCAGGGCGCCACGCAGAGAAGTGGCTGGTGGTGGTAGGTCCCTCACTGAGATAGCCCAGAGCATCAGCTGGCTCTGCTCCTCCCTGTCCCTGCCAAAAATGCCCCCGTGCAGGTAGACCAGCTTGGGGCCGCGTGCTGGTCTGTGGACACGTACGGATGGGTGCTTACCCGGTTACCTTAGGACCAGAAGATAACCATTCACTCCATAATCAGCTGTTCTTTGACCCCCCAAAAAATTTTTCTGTCGTTTTATTTATTTATTTTTTTAACTTCAGTGGTCCTTTGGCAAGTTCTGTGTCATTTGTTTTGTTTTTTTTTTAAAGGCGATGTCGGTTTTCTGCACCGTACCCGCTCTGCAGGCGGTTTTGTTAGACACCTGGGGTATTTTCGGAAAGTTTCTGGGAGTCGTGTATTTCTGATTCAGTTAGAAGGAATTTCTGCGTGCTGTGGGAGAGTCCAAGCAGGAAAAAGAAAATCCCGGCGTTCTGATTCTGTGCCTGCTTCTTGATTAAAATATGAATGCGTTCCTTTAGAATCCGAGGCATTCTTAGGAGCGCTCTCCTTACAAAGCCCGAGATGAAGCCGTGGTCTGTTTTTCATACGTTAACTCATAACGGGGTTCCCAGCTGCCTGATTCCAGGGAGACCCCCCAGAAATAAATACTGGCCCTTTTGTTCCCGCGCAGCCTTCGCCCGGCCCGTGTGAAGGGAGCCGAGCCGGTGATGCCGCTCACGCGCCCTTGAATGCCAGCCCGGCTTTGGGGGAAACTCCTCACTCTCTGCACTTTCTTCTGCTTCCAGACTTCCCCCCTTTGGAGGCGGGGGATATTAATACAAGTTTTAATGTGAATCCACGTGTCTTTAAGATCGGTTCCTGCTCAGGAGAGCGCTCCTTGCCTTGCCCCAAAAGGGCTGCCCCACGAGAGGCTGTTAACCCAGCTCTCTGTACACCCTTTAGAGACAAACGATGTTTTTTCCCCGTTTCCAGCTGTTAAAGTGACCCAAGCACACAACTTTCTTAATCTTCTCCTTGCCGCGGCGGCGTTCCGATGGCCGTGCGGTGGGAAGGCCTCGCCCGGTGGCTGGTCAGGTGTTTGATAGCTGGAAACCTCGGGGGGGGGGGTGAAAAAGGAGACCCCCGGCCCTTATTTCATGCTGCCTTTTAGGAGAAATCACCAATTTCCTTGGGGGTACGCCAGCCACCCCTGACAGCTCTCTGGTTGCTTGGGCCTTTTGGCATTGTTGCCTCTTTTTTATCCCTTTGGATTTTTCAGGTGTGGCCTCATGAAGGCAGCAAAGGCTTTTTTTTTTCCCTTTTTTTTTTTTTTTTTCCCCGGAGAACAAAGGCGAAGGCTGGTGCTTTCCAGCTTCAGCTTCTTTCCCCTTGAGGAGCTCCGTGGCTGTTATTCCACGCTCATCCCCGGTGGTTCTTCGTCTCTGAAGAAACCTCCGGCTTCCAGAATTCGGTCCCGTGTTGTGCGTGGGGATAACGCCGAGTTTCGCTGGGGCCGATTTCGTAGCCGCGTGGAGCTGAGCAGGAGGGAGGGAGTCGAGCTGCTGCCACAGAGGGCTGGAAGAAATAGATCCCACTTCGTTCCTGACGAGCTTGGGGTGGGGATTGATGCTCAACATTGAAGCATTTTGTGTTTCACTGCCGTGAGAGCAGAACTTAGCATATAAGCGCATCGCGTCTGTATTATCCCATTGCATTAAGTGCCTGTATGCAGGAATTCTGCTCTGTATTTTGAATCAATTAAGGAATCGGCTTGGGCTAAACAGCTACGCCACGGCGCTGAGCAGGGCACGGAGCAGTTAAAAGGCTCAGAAGGGCAGCAGCGTCGCCCAGCTGAGCTGCTCTAGCTGTCGGCGTGCACGCTCCTAGCCTGCAGGAAGGAAAGGTAACGCAATTTAGCTCGTTTGTGTGAAGCTGCCCCTAACTGCCTTCCACGTGCCGTCGGCTGGAAGTGCCCCACCAGCCAGCCGTACTCAGCTGAAGGCTGCTAATATCTTAATCCACCACGCCGTTTTTGAGCCTCGAAGCACGTACTGGGGAAGGTGGTGCTCCTTGGTCCGTATGTGGCACCGAGATGTTCGTAACGCCTGCTGGTCGCGCAGTCAGCTTGGAAACACTGAGCTTGATCCGTTTTCCTGGTCGTAGCAGCGCGTTCGGGGTGTTTGTCCCAACCTTTTATTGAATTCCCACTGTGTTGTGCCTCGGGGTGCGTTTTCAGCGACGGGTATTTGACCATATTGTGAAATGTCAAGTCGCCGCGGAAGGTGCAGCGTGTGAAATGTCAGCCTGCCTGTCTGTCTGTTCCAGGATGACGACCTGGAAGAAGGCGAAGTTAAAGATCCCAGCGACAGAAAAGTGAGGCCGCGTCCCACCTGCCGGTTCTTCATGAAAGGTAACGACGCGCTGTAGCGGTGGAAGCAAGCCAAAGGTGCTGTAGGTTTTTTCATTTGGTTTTGCAGCTGCTAAGCTGCTGTCTACACGATAATCTCTGCCCCAGGCATCCTCAGTATCACCTTTCCGTTCCTTGGTGGCCAGATGCCGAATTTACATAGAGCCAATATGCAAAAAATCCTCGGGCCCAGGTATGGTGAGCCCGGTAGAGGCAAATAAAGGAAAACAGCGTGGAATAAAACTGCTCGGGCTGATTTAACAACCTGCTATTGCTTAAAGAGGTTCTGTGGTGTTATTCCCTGGAAAACCAAAGGGCAAGCCTCGTTATTTCGTAGCAAGCGGACGCCTTGCCAAAATGTAACTGTTTCTTGCAATTCTACGTCCAGCTTACTTCCCTCGCTGATTGTTTTTTTTTAAATTGGAAATAGAAAATAGTTTCCCTGCGAGAAACAATGTGGCATCATGCTGGCTCCTGGTGAGCCCCTGCAGATATGCTTTGAAAAGCATCTGTTGACCAGGTTCCTGCGTGGCCTGGGTAGCGATGTCGGGTGTTGGCAACCCAAGCGTAGCTCCTTGCACAAGCAATCCAGAAACCCCAACGGGACGGCGTGTTTGAGGGATGCTGTTGGACCTGATGGGGATGCGTGCTGGTGGCCAGAACTTCCCATGGGCTGAGGAAATGGCCAGCTGGGGAGAAATTCTTCATGAAAACAAGATTTTTTATTTTTTTTTTCAAGCCAGAAGATCACACTGTGCTGTGTCAGGTACTACACTTGTGAAACAGGATTTGGATTGTCAGCCTCAGAAGAAATGGGGGCAGGAAGTCACATAACCTATTTCTTACTGCACGTGAGACTTAACTAAGGACTTGAGACTTTTAAACCTAACCAATTCTATTTCTTACTTTTTTTGATTCTTCCTAACGAGGCAAGCCCTGAAGTTTGTGCGACTGTGACAAATGCCTCGCAGTTCTCTAGCGCAGAGAGCAGGTTTTATAAAAGTTGTCTTATCTGAGCTGATTATAGCTCAGTTCTTCCTTCAGCTTCACCTCACTTGATGTTTACTCATTTACTTTGTTTTCTTTACAATCATCCACGAACGGTTTATTGAAATCTGAAATTAAAAGAAGGGTGGAGAGCAGGGTGGAGCCTTCATTCCTTGCGTCAGTAGCGTGTGCAACGTAGGGAGCTGCTCAGGGGGTTTCCAGCGATGTGACCGTCAGATAGCACTCACCTGCCTTCCTGAATGTCTTCCGGCACTGAATTTTCTGCCTGTGCCGAGACACGAGCGTGATAGCACGATGAGGGAACAGGGAAGTCCCTCTGCGAGGAGAGCTGTTTGTTCCTCAATCCCCAGCGTGACACACGGCACCGAGGTATTCGCCTGAGTCAAAGTTCAGGCTGTGGAATCTCCTGCCCCGGGATTTCATTGAGCTGGCATCAGTTCAGATAACGTTGACACTCGCTTCTGCTTGCACCCTAAAGGCCTCAGTGCCACCAGGGAGCTCGGACGCTGTTCACGTGCGACCTCGAAGGAAGATTTTCATCCTTGCTGTGTCTGAGGAGCCCTCGCGTGGCCGCGTCTGTCCCGTGGCATGAGTGACCGGCTGGGAAGCCTTCCAGCGAGGCAGCTTGACGTGCAGCCACCCTGACACACGTAGCAGAGCCCCTTGCTTGTCAGGGCAGTCGTTCCCCTTGTCGCTTCAGCGAGAGGCGTTGGTGGAGGTGTCTGACAGCCCCTGCGCTCAGACCTCTCCTGGCAGGCGCTTGCTAGTCACTGAGGAAAGACGCGGCAGTCACTGAGCTCCCGTGCAAAGGGATTTGTGCTCTTATTGCATTTGGCAGCACAAAAGCAGCCGGTGTTCCGCCTCTGATTGAGAGCCCCAGCTCGTGGTCCGTCTGGGACTGATGAGGAGCGTTTCCAGGGGCCGAGCGCTCTTTACCCAGGTGCAGCGTGAATTTCTGACTTGCTGCCCTGCCAGCTGGGATCTGGGAGGTTCCTCCTTGGGCCATGGCAGCGTTAACTGCTCTGTTCCATCTGAAATCAACGTGTTAATGCCCGAGAGAGCAGGGAGTTAGCGATGACTTTGTGATGCAGTTGTGCGCTGTGAAATCTGCAGAACGTCTCTTGCTTGACGTTGAGTGAATTGCCAGAAGAAAAAACGGGGTTTGTTTCTAAGGCGAGCTGAATTAAAATCAGGAATTAGCTTTGTATCCTGCCGGGGCCCCCCGAGTGTTACCATGATGGTGACTGAAGCTAACGAGCAGAGCAGCTTCAGGTTTCTGTCTGCTGCCCTCCTTAGCAGCGTCTCCTTTCCTGCGTTGTGCTGGCAAGCATCAGCTGGAGAGAAAATCTTTGCTGTGCTTTGTGCCTCACCAGAGAGCTGTTTGTTTCGAACGCGCTGCGAGGTTTTCCTTGCTGTCAGGTTGGAGTCACTGTTTTCTGGAAAAGATGAAGTTCTGACTTGAAGTGTTTGTCTTTAATATGACCTGAAGAGCTCACGGGCTTATTACTGCGTCTGCTTAACGGCGTGCGTGTGCATCCATCACTCCCTGCTCCCTGCCGTAAAAAGGTTCTTGTGCATTCATCCATTTGCGACTGGCTCTCTTGAATCTGCCCTCTCTGGGAGGGCGGGGGTGGCAAGAACATGCAAGTGGGTAACGCTCAACAAATTTGGAGAGAAGAGGGGTCAGGGATCTGAAGCGGCATTATGCCTTGGGTTCTAAGTGGTTGTGGGGCTGCAGAAACGCTTGCTGTAGTGGTCAGGCGTACGGGGGTCTAACGGAACTGTGTATTTCCACAGGTCATTGCACGTGGGGCATGAACTGTCGATTTATACACCCTGGGGTGAATGACAAAGGAAACTACTCCCTGATCTCCAAGCCCGAGCCCTTCTCCCCAAACGGCGCACCACCTATCGGCCCTCACCCGCTGATGCCGGCCAACCCTTGGGTATGGACCCCTCTTGTGTGAATTCCTGGCTTCTGCACGTAGCTTTTGGCTCCTGAGGAGGAGGTGAAGGCTTTATTAGAGCTAGTACTTGAGCTAAGTTCAATACATCTGTTGGGTGTGTGATTTTTAAAAGGTAATCTTGAAGTCCCTAGTAGAGGGGAATAATTTTCCAAGAAGCTCCTAGCTTTTGTCCTACTGATGCATCTCCAAAGTATCTAGAGGTACTCGGGGGTAAGTGTTTAGAAAAATGTGCGTTTGCTTAGGGCTACTGTTGAATGTCTGTCGTCTTCCTCTTCTAACAGGGAGGGCCAGTCGTTGATGAAATCTTACCTCCACCCCCTCCGGATCCTCCAACAGAAAGTGCCTGGGAGAGAGGACTCCGGCATGCTAAAGAGGTAAACGGCAGCCTCGGGTGCGCTGACTTGCTCCAAAATCCACTGACCTGTTGCACTGGGAGCGGACTGCTAGTAGAGCTCTTTCGGAGCACGTGGTGTCTTCCTCTTCTTAAGGAGCCTTCCTTTTGCCTTTTAACTTATTAACTGTGATAAACAGCAAGGAGCGGTTATTGTACAGAGCTGGCAGCCGGGTTTGGTTTTTTTGTTAGCATGAGCTAGGGAGAGCTCGTGGCCCGGGGTAGTTCAGGGTTGTTGAAGTCGAGCCCTCCGCAGAGCGAAACGCTTAGGCTGGTCCAGTTTCCCTTTCCTCAGTGCCTGTTTTTCTAGCACCTATAGGATCCGTGTGTCTGATCGTTACAGAAGGTGGGGTTTGCATGTTTGAAGCTTAGTGCCTGTCTGCTGCTGCTCTGAGCTGATGGAATAGCGAATTACGCTTTCTGCATCAAGAACGTTCCATTAGCGTGCGCGTTCCTAAGACTTGGGCAGAAGAATTTGGAGCAGGCTTCTCCCAAGTGAAGGGTTTTTAATGCGTCCATTTCTGTGCCTCAGAAAACTCCTCTCTTACTAATTCTTTCATTTTTATGTTATGGCAGGTACTAAAAAAGGCAACCATGAGAAAAGAACAGGAGCCTGACTTTGAGGAGAAGAGATTCACTGTGACTATTGGAGAGGATGAGCGTGAATTTGACAAAGAAAACGAGTTTTTCCGTGACTGGAATTACCGCATCACCAGGGATGTCAGAGATCCAGCGTAAGAGGCAGTTTTGTTCTTGCTACATGGGATAACGGGTGGGATGTGCAGTGCAGTGTGGCAGTCCTCAGGTTACTTGATCCTTTAAATCAGAGGAACGCCCATCTCAGAAAATGGAAACAACACCTGTTAAGCAGTCTGCACACGATTACAAACTGGGGCTGCCTCCACTCACACCAGTTAAACACTCTCTTCCCTTTGCAGTCTTCTTTACACCTTTCTACCTTTAATATCATTGGCATAGTGGTCCCTCGAGGACGCTATTTGTATAGTGCCTACCTCACACCAGCGCATTCTCCCGGCTTTTTTTCCCTCTTCGTGCTCTTATTCCAATCCCTGAGAATTTTTAAATGCTGAAGCTGGGGTTGCAAAGTTGCTCAGTGCCCAAGAGCCTCAGGGCAGTAGGGGCGCTGTCGCAGCTAGCTGAGTGTTTATTTGCAAGGGTGTTGGCACAGCAGGTGGTCTTAACAAACACCCCGACCAGTCCCAGATAAACTGTTCAGTAAGACACCGGTCAGAAAGCAAAGCTGTTAGCTGCCAGCGCATCGCCTGGGCAAAACCGAGCGTCCTAAACTTAAGTTGTAGGGGGAAGGAGATGAAATGGTGGAGACCTCAGCCACCCTCCCGTCATGATTGAGAGCGGGCAGGTGGCCTGAAACGGGAGCAAGGAGGCATCAGGCAGCTCTGGGAGATTGACGTGGTAGTTCTCAAGCCAAGAAGTGGGATGGAAAAGAGAGGTTTGCGTTCTGCAGGAATTTAGGTGAATGCACATTTCTCTCTTGCTCGCACATCCTCCGTTCTTCCTGCACGTACAGATTTGGGCAATATTTCCACTCACAGCAAAGTGTCTGCAGGGCTTGGCTCCGTCTTTTTGAGTGAAAGAATTGAGGGGGGAAAAAAAAAAATCTGCAAAAGAGCAGGTTAAGCTTTTGTTCAGTGGGCTTTGATTTGCTCTCAAGTGCAATTCCGCTCCCAGCTTTAAAAAAGAAGCAGCCTCCTCACTTCTGCAGGCTGTAACAAAGCAGTTGCCCCATACTGATGTTCTTTACCTGCGTAGAAATCACTCTGCCTTGTTCTTCTGTTCCTCTGAGAAGGCTTTCAGTTGTACCTGGGGCTTTGTTATCACCAGTGCTCTTGTGGATTAACTGTTTTATCTGTTTTATAACTGTGTATGGAAACCAGCATCTTCAGTCAGTGTTCTGGTTGTTTTATGCCACTGCCTCACTGATGTAACGATTTGCTGTGTTAGGTACAGGGCTTTGTTTTTTCGTACAGTCGAGAAAAAAGTGTTATATCGCATGTAGCCAGCGTTAAAGAGAAGTAAGCAAACATGGAATTTCTGAAAATTAAGGAATCTTTATGCGTAAGCAGGCTGTGGCGTTAAAATATATTAATTGTGTGTAGAGGCAAAAGTTTTTATTTCTGAAAATTAAGGAATCTTTATGCGTAAGCAGGCTGTGACGTTAAAATATATTAATTTTGTGTAGAGGCAAAAGTTTTTAAGTTGTTACCGCTGCATACTGTAGAAAAAAAGTGATTTTTCTCACACGCACATTGCGCGTGGGTTGACACCTTGCAGCAAACTAAGCGCTGGCGCTTCAGCTGGAATGTTACTAAATGCTTTCAGGACTGTCTTGTGACCTGTGCAGATGTCTGAATAGTTCATAAATCCCTTTTTCTTTTTTGAAAAACTATAGGGAGGTGGACATCAAAGAAAACATTAACTATGGGTAAGCAGGTCTTTGATTCCGGTACTGCTGCAACTGTAAGAAAGCGTTCCCTTTCCTTTCTCCATTGCACCTCTTAAAACTTCCTAGGCCACAGACAGCTGCCCCATCAGGTGTGGCTGGCAGTGTATTGCCCGGACGGATGTATTTGATTTGGGGCTGATACCAATTATTCAGCTGAGGATTTAAGCACTGAATTTTCAGTAACTGTCGCAAAGCACAGCAGGGGCGCTCGTTTAAATGAACAAAAAGTCCCCAAATGCCAGAGGAAGGGAATAATAGGGCGATTTGGATTTGAGCTGGGTTGAAAAGGAAAAGCTTCCTTTTTGGTGTAGCTAGAGACTTTTTGCTTTTCGGACACCTGATGTCGCTGAATCTGTATTGCTGCGTGGTTGGCATCAGGGGTTTGTTGCTGAATTAGGCGTTTGTATTCGCAGTTCCTGACATGCCTCCCCTTGGCTTATCATTTCAGACAGAAAAGTAGAAATCTTAAGCCATGTAAAAGCGTTGAAAGGAATATCGGTAGCCGCTTGACTTGCTGGGCAGCTCTCCCATCTCGGCCTCGTTTGGACTATTTGGCACCTAGGATGCAAGGGTGGGCCGTTTATTTCCCATGCTCACGAGTCAGAGTCTCATTACAGATAATCTGCAAGTTAGGAGCGCTCACTTTATAATCTCAGCTCTGCCCCTGCCTCCTCTGTGGCCCTGGAAGTTTCTTGTTCCCTGTACCCACCTCCCCGTCTTTACAGCAGATCTGATATTTTCACTCCAGGTGGCTGGCAGGGATTGCGTATTGTCGGGTACGTGAATTAAGAACCTCAAATGACCTTAACAGAAATGGTTAAATGGAGGACACGTTGCACATTTAGGGGGTGGGTTTTAGATCGTGTTCCTCCCCAAAAGGGATTAGGGTTTTTGCAGTTAGGGCGTGTCGCGTGCTTGCCGGTTCGCGTGCATGCTGGGGGCTGGAGCCTGTTTTCCACTGGAGAATATCGGCTGCAGGTACCTTCGGTGCATGGAGCAACCTCGGGTTTGGGGCCGAGCATTGCTGGCCTGCCCCCAAAGCCCAGCTTCTTGCACCGGAAGGCTCAGCAGCACCTTGTTTCCTTTCCGGTCAGCGCTGGGACGTGCCCCTCACCTCCGGTGGCAGAGGAGCAGGAGCTGACGGTGTTCTGCTCCTGGTGTTCCCGTGTGAGGGTTCCTGAGGTCGCTCTGTGCGCGAGGACACAAAACGCAGCTCTAAATCAATGGGGCAAAACGTGTTCCGTTACGTTGGAAGCAGCTGTAAAAAGCAATCGATGTTCCTGCGTTTTTACCACATTGATTTGAAGGCTGGGTTTGGCTAGTGGTGTCCTTTTTGTGTTTATCAAGAAAGCTTTGTGATTTTTCCCTGATAAGTTTCGTTTAAAAAAGACCATTTCTGTCCGTTTGGGCTGTGTAGGAAACGCACCGCTTTCCGTGGTCCTATTCCACTGAACATGGGCTTTCCTGTCAGTGCAGTGACCTACAACATGTAGCATTTGTGTGCTGACGAGGCGATATTTCCCTTTCTAACCTTCCCTCTTTTTCCTTGTAGGCTTGACCCCTATGCAGATCCCTATTATGACTATGAAATAGAACGGTTCTGGCGTGGTGGGCAGTATGAGAATTTCAGGGTTCAGTACACAGACCCAGACCCGTACCGTAACTACAGAGTAAGTAAGGTAATAACACCCCTTCCGCGCTTTCCTTTTCAACTTTCTTCCAGGTACTCACGGTGCTCGTCCCGTTTCCAGTGCAGCTCACTAGGATTTTTCTCGTACGTTCACGATCCTAAATCCTACAGGTAGCTAAACCTCGAGTTACTGGATGACTGTGCAGAGCACGCTCTGGGTGCGTGGGCTGGCAGGTCGCTGGCACTGCTGCCCGTAGCTCTTCGTGCTCTCCTCACCGAGGAGGTGCCTCTTCACGTGCCCCGGCTGCTGCTCTGAACGCGAGGCGGTTGTGCAGCCTTCCTTGGAAATTTTGGGGAGGGCGGGAGCCTCCAGGAAATGATCGGACCGGAGAACGGGTTGCTTGCTAGTTCCTAGGAAAGGATTAGACGTGGACAGGCGGAGGCTCCTGCGCGTCTGCCCGCTGCCGGTGGAGTTGCTCGTTAGTTGCTCTGAGTCAGACGAGGAAAGCACCCGGCCACCTTCCGAAATCCCAGGTGCAGCCTGTTGGCGTGGCACTGCTGTAAGGTGCAGGGCTCCGTGGAAACAGGGCTGGGAACCCTTCCCCTCCGCTTCCTTTTATCCTCGTGCAAACTGTTGTGCCTTGAGAGCAGTGTCAGAAAGAACAAATCCTGCCCGTTGGCAAGCTTTTCGGTAGCGCTCATCATGTCCCTAAAAAGGGGACTTTCCTTGTGCTGTAAGGCTTTGCTGTTTTCAGAAGCAGTGCAGAATTCGAAGCCTGTCCTGACCGTTGCTGTATGTGATGCACTGTCAATTATTTTCAGTGTGTGTTTGTAAAGTTAATTAGCTGGTCATAAACATGATGAACGCTGCGAGTAAATACTTGTAAACATCAGTACGTTCCTTTAATGGGCATAATAAGCAGAACTAGTCTTGTTGCCTTCAAAAATTATAACCGTGGTGAACGTGATGTGGTGCTTTGATCCTCCCCAGCTTCTCTCTGCTCAGGAAGCAGCGATGGAACGGACTCCGGGTTTATCTCGATGCTTTGCCCTAACGCAGGAGGGCATATGGGGTTGCTTTTAGTCTGAGACTTTGAAACCTTGCCCTTTTAGATGTTACCACAACGTTGCAACGATTTCTCCTTTTCTCTTTTTAAAGGAACGAGAGCGAGAACGGGAAAGGGAAAGAGAAAACAGACAACGCGAGAGGGAACGAGAAAGGGAGAGGGAACGGGAGCGGGAGCGGCGCCAGAGGGAGAGAGAACGGGAACGGGAGCGGGAGCGCGACAAGGAGCGCCAGCGGAGGAAAGAAGAGTGGGAACGCGAGAGGGAACGAGTGAAGAGAGATGAAAAAGACAGGCAGCACAGGGACCGGGACAGAGACCGAGACCGGGACAGAGACAGGGAGCGTGAAAAGGAGAAAGACAAACCAAAGCCCCGGTCTCCGCTGCTACCGAGGTAAGTGCTGGCTTGAGTTCAGACTTGGTTTTAGTTGATGTTGATCGAGCTGCGGATCGTGACCCAGGTTCATGCACGCCGGTGGGGAAGTCCCCAGTTATTTGCAGCTCTTCGGTCAAGCTGTAGTTTCGAGAGCAAGGTGATGCTTTACGTGAGCCCTGCTGGCCACTAAGTGGAGCTAAAACCTCAGATAAGAAGCAGGGAGCGTAACCTGGCGCTGAAAGGGCCGTGTTGGTCCTGTGGCCCCGAGGTACGGAGATGTTCAGCGTGACCCTGGTCCCTT
This sequence comes from Cygnus olor, assembly GCF_009769625.2. Lineage (NCBI taxonomy): Eukaryota > Metazoa > Chordata > Aves > Anseriformes > Anatidae > Cygnus > Cygnus olor. Next base: position 1,814,418 of record NC_049180.1, on the reverse strand, counting down.
GGGGCTAGGGCATCGCGGAAGGCTGGCCGAGGCCCCGGCTGGGAGTCCTGCCGATGGTGGTGACTCTTTGCAGCCTTGACAAATGCCCTTTGACAAGAATCGGGGCTGGTTTGGGAGTTTGTGGATAACAAAAGTATCTGGAGTTCATTGAATAAAACTCCTAGATGGGACTAGAAGAGGTAAACGGATTTTGTCTTGAAACCAGTTCCTGCTGGGTGTTAGGATGGAATTGGAGCATGGAGTTAGGTTTCTTGCCTCTGACTGCCTCAATTTGTTCAGTCTGTCTGAAAATTCTTGTTCTGGCCTGTGTGAAAGAGAAAATTGAACCAGATGGACTAAAAGCCTAGACATTTCAAAAACAAATCATGTTTTCTTTCTTTGTCGGTTCTTTCAGTACAGCGACTTAATGTACTGGGCGTGAGGCGTATTTGTAAAGCATCGTGTAAATACCAGAGCTGAATATGGAACTTGTCTTATGGGAAGCCCTGATGTTGGGCACCTTTTGATTCAGAATCAGGGAAAAGTATCGCATTTCCTGCTAAAACACATCTTCGGGAAAGCTGACCGGCAGCATCAGTACCTTGGAAATCAAAAGCAGACAGAGCCTTCCGATGGTGTGCACAAGTGTGTGTGTTGGGGTGAGGAGGTGTAGGGAAGGCGTGTTTCCCGGGACTCTGGAGCTTTTCCTTCTGGACGATGCCTTTTGTTTTCCTTCTGGGTGATGTGGTTTGTTTCCTGGGACTTGGAGGAGAGTGGGAAATAGGAGCGTGGCGAAGAGCCTGCTTTAACGAAGAGCAGGGCTCGGAAGGCCTGGAACGAGATGCCACGTGGCACTGCGTGGTTTCGGGTGGGAAAAGGGATTGGTCTCGGATCTGACACAGGGTTTTTGTTCCCATCCCTACATGGGAAAAGCGATGGTTGATGGTGACCCTTTTTTCCAAGAGGAAGTCACGGTTTCAGAACGCTTTGACTGTGTCTTGTGAGCGCTTCGATGCAGTAACAGTGGCAGAATGGTTACAGTAATACGGGGAACTACATTTAATTACCCTCTTCACTTACAGCCGTAATTTGTGCGCTTTAATTACACATTTACTGTGGGTTTATCCTCTCATCGGGTCAGTGATGGAAGAGATTTCGCTGCCCAGGCCCACATGGTGACGATGGGGAAGGCGACGTCAGCTGGCTGGCAGCGCGGGGCGTTAGTCACGAGCAGTCACCGTGCCCGGGATCGCTGCACGCGAGGCTGGGGCTGCTCCTTCCCCTGACACCTGGGTCACGGGGAGGGCTGCGGGGAAGAACTCGTGCCTCTTGTGTCTCCAGAACAGCCTTCTCAAGACAAGTCTTGGTAAATTAACAAGTCCTCGGTACGCCTCTTTGCTTTTTGAGTCGTTAACTCTGCTGGTCTTCCCAGAAGCGGAGCGTCGAGAACCTGCTGCTGCAAGTGTCCTCAGCCCTGTGCTGTAAGGCTGGAGCAGGTGCCTGTAGGGCGAGGCGGAGAGCCAGGAGGGAGGCAGAGCACGCAGGACTCTCTTTTGGCTTCCTTGGTGCCACTGAAGAAGCTGGCAGCGAGAAGCCCTGGTATTTCTGGATGCTGAATGAGGAGCTGATAATTCAGCTGATTTTTCCCTTGGCGAAGAGATCCCCTCATCCTGCACTTCGTGTTTCCCTATTCCCCCAAAGCCTTTACCACAGTTACAGGGTAAGTGCTCCCTGGGCAGCGTGCTTTTGTCCCACACGACCTTTCTGACGGGCTGCAGACCTCCCCGTGCTCGGGGTGCTGGAGCGCCCTCACCTTTCCTCCAGCCGCCTTCCTGCCGGGCTGGCTGCAGAGCTTCGCTTTTGGCACCTGGGCATCCAGCAGCTCCCGAGTTTGCTTAGTGCGTAAAACGTTTGCAATTGTTTTCGCGTTTCCCAGGTAGCAGGATGCGCCACGGTGGCACAACGCTCACCTGCAGCTCTATTCATAGCCTCCGTGCTTTCCCCAGTTGCCGCATCCCGATTTTTGGCAGGTTCAGCCCCCGAGGTGCCCTCGTCAGGGTGCCAGGGGCTGGCACACACCAGCGCCCTTCGCGTTCCTCCGACTGCTTCCTGTCCTGCTCGTGCCCTGCTGAGGAGCCTGGAGCACTGCCCCACGGGGTTGTGCAACCGGGAGGCATCACGGAGCGATGCCAGGCTGAGCACGGCCCTAATCGTGGCCCTAATCGTGGCCCTAATCACCGGTCTGTCTGCGTAGGAGCTCACCCTCGTAGAGGCTGCAGGAAGGAGCAAACAGCGACATGCACAGCGTGGAGTCGAAGGGGATGAAAGAAAACTCGAAGAGCAAATAGCCGGGGACGTGAAAGCAAGTTCCCTTTCAGCTGCATTGGAGGCCGGAAACTTTCCTCTGGTCTCTAAACAACAGCAGAGTTGAGGCTAAGAACAGCAGAGAGGACAGGAGGTCTTGCATGGCCGTTTGCTTCAGGCGGGGAGGATTAGAATTTAACGGCACACACCCACTGTAAACCCCAACAAATGGCAAATGGTTTTTCATTCGGTCCTTTAAGAGAAGAGGCTGCAGATGTGGGGCTTTGAGTGGGATTGCCGCTCAAGGATCGGGCTTTGGCGCAAGGAGCACGCAATCGCTGCTTTACGCTTCGTTGTTTGTGTGTGTTGTTTTGTTTTTTTCCCAAGCTTAAGACGAGCGCTCCATGAAGTTTATAACCTGAGATTGCAGCGCTAGTAAAATCGTTCCTCCTCCTCCTCCTCCTCCTCCTCCCTCCCGAGGCATCGAACACTTAGACAAGCCGGGACACCTTGTGATCGGCGCGAGGGATAAGGCGGCTGTCTGGCCCCGCGCTCCCCATCCCCAGAACGAGTTCTGATGCCCCGGGCTGTGACTGATTTTGCTGAGTGCAAAACTTCTGCTCTGCATCTTTATCTTGCCGCTGTCGTTCGCTGTTGTGCAAAGCGTTTCGGGGGGGCGGGGGGTAGAGAGCTGGCACGGAGCGCGTTGTTGGTGGGGACTCGGAGCGGTACAGGATGTCCTGACCTGAGCGCTGGATGCGGCCGGGGAGCTTCTGGCTTGGGGCTGTGACCCTGCACGCAGAAATAGCAGCTTGCTTTAATCCTCCTGTTGCCGCACAGGTCTTTATCCCGTCATCATCCGAGTGGATCTGAGCGTTCCAGCAGGGCATGAAGCAACGCGCTCGGTGTCGTCTGACTTGGGTTTGTTGCCAAAGCACCGAGGGGCACTGAGGATTCGGACCCACCGGCCGGGGCAGCAGGATCGTGCCCTGCTGCGGGTGGCACGAGGTCGTTGTCGACCAAGCGAAGGGAGAGGAGACCAGCCGGTGCTCTGGGGCAGTGAGGCAGGTCTCGGTTTCTTCCTCCCCTCTGAGAAGCACTGGGTTTTCTGTGCTTGGGGTGCTGTGGTCTGGGCTTAAAAGCGGCCTGGCCAAGTGCACCCTCGTTTGAGTTAAGGTGAGAACTTGGCGATGTCCAGCTCTTGAGGAGGTTTGTCCTACAGCCTGACCTGAAAGCCGTCTCCAGGTGGGCTAGCTCGGGCTGGGCGCGTGATATGGGGTCCAAAATCTGCCGTGTGCCAGTGCCAGGTAGGGTGAGGAGGAGGCGGTTGCGCTCAGAGACATCCCGGGGGGCGGACAGGAGGTGAGGGGAGCTGCAAAGCTGCCGGGCGGGAGCGGCGTCCCGCTGGGAGCACGTCCTGCTGAGCCCTCCTGTACTCACCGGGAGTCCTTCGGGAGGAAGTCGTCCTCAGCTGGGTTAGAGGCTGTCGATGGAGTGCACTTAGGCAGCTATTAAAAAATAAAAATAACACTTGCGAGCAGGGACACTGTCAAATTAAAAGCAATGTCAGAAAGGGCAGCTCTTTGGTAGCAAATCACGAGTCCTTCAGAAAACCCTTCCAGCAAGGAGCGTTGTGCTTCTGCCCAGCTTCTCCCGAGGTGGAAGTAGCCCCTGAGATGCCATAAAATGCTGCAGCCCCTGCGACAGAAGGGCTGCGGTCCCTTTTCAGAGAGCTCTTAGGTTTCTTGTTCAAGCTAGTTCACGTTGCCTTTGTAATAGGCCGTTATTAGTCCCCGGGGTGAGCGCGTTAATGAACAGGATAACCCGGAATCTAAAATCAATGAGTGCAGGTTACCCAGGGCTTGCAAGTTAGAAAGTGTTAGAATGAGGCTGATTAGATAAAGGAGTGGCAAAAATAAGGGAATGCAAATGGAGTGATTCATGAGCGTGTGTGAGGGAGAGGAGAGAGATCGCGAACCGACTGAACTCGTTTTAGGGACGAATTTGTAGTTCTGGGTGTTCCGGGGTCGTCATCATCTATCCCGATAGCTTCTGGGGGTCTCCCCATGGCACCAGAGCCACTGGATCTGCTCTTTGAGCTCTGTTGGCAGAGACTTTGGACTAATCCGCTGTTGTTCAAGTAGGTGCAGGTCTCTAGAGGGCTGTGATTACACAGTATCTTCTCCGAGTGTATATGGTGGGGGTCGGCTGGTGGATTTGGTCCTTAGTTTTTCCGGTAGAAATGTTGGCTTGTTGCTTGTTAACTCCTTCATTTGCTCGTGGTTGTTGCCCTGCCACAGGAGGAGGAGCAGACTGCACAGATGTGTGCTCTGCCCGGTTTCAGGTCAGGCATCCTCTCTCTCTGGATCCCTGGATCTCTCCGAATAAGTCCTAAAATCCCCGAGAAGTTACCGAAGGGAAAAGGCGGCGTTTGTCAGCAGGCACAGACGTGCTGTCCAGGCCTCTGGGCGGCTTCTTGGGATGCAGCAAAGTAAGAGAATAAAGCGAGCGGCCCCAGGCCGTTGGGTTTCCCAGGCTGGAGGGAGGTTTGTCCTCTCCAGCGGGACCTGGGCTCCTGCTGCTCTGCACGCTGCAGCCCTGCGGTGCCTTCCTCGGCGCTGCGATGCTCGGAAGGCTTTCCCTCCTCCTCGTCCTCGCTTACAGGACGTGTCCGTGCTTCTGCGTGTGCTCCTTGGGATCTGCAGCCCCTGCGAGGTAATGCTGCGGAGGTAGGGATTGCAATAACTTGTTTACATCCCCATTTTCTGCGGCGCAGCCTCCAGCCCGAGCGACGGAGCCTGGTTAGACAGCTCGGCTTTGATTTGTTCTCCCGGCTCGTTTGGGAAGCCGGCGATAATAAAAATGGCTCTGCAAACCAAAGCAGCAAAGCTCGTCGAAGTTCTCCGTGGAGCGTTGCTGTCGCCTGGAGTTTTCGTTCGTCTTCGCGGTTCTTGAGGTTGTGCCACAGTAGAAGGAGAAGGGTTTCGTAACCCTAGATCGAGATGAAGAAGGGCATCGAGTGACTCAGATGTGGATCTCAAGGAATGTGTTTTTCGTTGGCATTTTGGGGTTGGAGCTGCCTGAGAGATCCCACACGCTGGATTTTATTAAAGCAGACGGGAGAATCGCTGCATGCGGGCACCTCCGCTGGGAGAAGGCTCTCGAGGCGTCAAATGCTCAGCCCTCGGGGCAGATCGCATCCCGGATAGGTTTATCTGCCCGCTGTGATGATTTCATACTCCAGATTGTATCTCCACTATTTAATTTCAAAGCCTCTCCCCAGCAGGCTTTGAAGAAATCTTTTTTTTCTTTCTTTTTTTTTTTTAAGCAACTGATAACCCTGCTTGAGATGGAAACATCTCGAGAAGCAAAACCTTTGCTAACACCTCCCCAGGATGAGTGGCCGTGCTGTAAGCATTAGCACCGGATTCAGGGGTCAGGATTTCCTGCTGTAGGTGGCTCTGGGGGCTGTTGTATTTCTCCGGACACAGGGCGCTGGGGATGAGCGACTTTATTGTGCTGAGATGGAAAATCTGCCCGCGTGCACGTGCTCCGCTGGAGTTTATTCTGCAGAAATCACAGAGCCTTTACCGGCTGCCTCGGCACGTGCCTCCAAACGTTCCTCGAGTTCACTTCCTCTGGAAAATTCCACCGGCACCGAAGGAAGGCTTGCGCCGGTGACACAGCCCTCGCTTCCCCGCGAGAGACGAAAGGGCTTGCGAGCACGGCCGGACTTTCCTCTCTGAGCAAATCGAGCCGTAGCTGCCGGCCAAAACAGCAGCCCCGGAGCCAGGCCGACGTCAGCGATAAGGTTTGCGTTACCCGGGGTGGCGGCGTCACCCCGGGCGGGGGAAGGAAGGAAGCACTTTTCCCTGGGAAGCCTATTTTCCGGCTGAGATTAGAAGGGCTTCGGCGTCATTTGCATAACGCAGGAGGAGGAAGGCTCGGCCACGCGGCTCGACTTCCCCCTCCGAATTCCTGGCGGGCTCCTCGGTGCCGTGCCGCGCACGGGGCGGTCGGGAGCTGCTCCTCCTCGCTGCCAAAGCGGCGTTCGGCTCCAGCGCTCCGCTCGATTGCTGTAACTGAGCGCCAGCCAACTCCGGGTGAACGTGTTCGTTCTGGAAAATAAAGCTTTTAGTCATTTTAAGGTCAAAATGGGCTTCGGAAATAGCCGCGCTCGTGCCCCGGTGACGCACGGTGCTGCTGCTCCGGGCGCTGGAAGGAAACGGAGCTGCTTTCGCTCGGCCTTTGTCAGCCCCTTTAACTCCTTCTGTAATGTTTTCACCTGTTGTCATCCAACTAATTAGGGCGTTCATTCTCAAAGACCTTCCTCCGTGTCCCGAAAGTTGGAATTTGGTGAAAAAGGAGACCTGGGTTCGCACACATGCCTTGGTCTCGTGCGACTCCTTTGCCGGCAGCTTTGCTGCAGCTCGGCAGTGTGCTCATCCGAGGCTGAGATCGTAAAGCACAGGACCTGGCCTCGTGGTTCAGCACCCCAAAACAGCACGGCTTCTCTTCTTCCCCCCCCCGTTAGCCTTGTGCCAGCTCCAGCTGCTGTTCAGTCCCCACCATGGGCCAGCTGGACTCGCTGACCCAGCAAGAAGCTGGGTCTTTATTTTTTTTTTTTCCTCCCTCTTCAACCAAGGAGGTGAATTGGCTCACGGAGAGCTCTGACCAGTGCCACATCCAGCACAGGACGGGAAGCGGAAATGACCCAGTTGCAAGAGTGAAAGGTGGGACAGCCTACCCCAGGATCAAGCCATGGATAAAGGCACCCAGCCGCACAGCACCGGGAGCAGCGATCCTGCTCGCTGTGATGCCGGGCAGCCCCCCGGGCTCGGGCCAGCTGCCTGCCTCCTCTCCTCGCCTCGGGGAGCCCCGTTCCCAGCCTCTGCTTTCATCCCAACAACTGCACCCCGTCGGTCTGCAGCAGTGAACGTGATCGAAACGCCGACTGTTCGGGCTGCTAGCCTGCGACAGCCTCTTCAGAGACACCCGTGCAGGCTGTCACTGGGACGTTACTCCGAGGCAGATGGCGAGGAGCTTGGCAGCTGCTCAGGTTTGCTTTCAATTTTGCCTCCCGAATTCCACCGGAGGAGGCGAGCCAAATGGCATCGGATACAGGTCCCTTGTGTTAAGTTGAACAAGTTTATTGGGTGATGCCGCATGCCGGGCACGCAGGCAACTCTTGGGGAAAGACTTTGAAAATGTCCTGACACGCGCATCGCCTTTCTTTCTCGGCTGTAGTAAGGTGACGTGTTTACTGCTGAGTCAAAAGGCAAAGCGTATCCAGAAACGAGGCTTTCTGTTGTGGTTTTCCTGGGGAAAAAAAGCTCTCCTCCAGAAAGTGACTTCACCGGGAGAGAATTGCATCAAACCAGGTAATAGGTGCGAGTAATGAGACTTGCTCTCGTAGTCGCCTTTGCTCCAAGCCTTAGAGTTAAGTGCGAGCTGTTCCCACGCGGGGTCTGAGCAGAGGTTCAGCACCCAGGCTGTGAACGTGGGCAGGTTTGTGCTCTTTTTGAGAGAGAGAGAGAGATTCTGTAGGAGACTTTTCCTTCTGAGAACTGCTGTGGGATTCTTATCCGCATCTCGAGGTGGGAACTGCCTCTGTCCCAGCAGAATATTCCCCCTGCATCTCCCAAAACCCGCGGACTCGAGTCCCCAAGGAGAGGACACCGGAGAGGGACACAGTCTAATGATATTTGCTGGCATCCTCACGTCGTGCTCTCCTCCTCCTTGCTGCTGCTGTTTATCCTGCCGCTTGATACCAGCTGACTGGGCTGTACCTTAGCTTCTTTTCTCAGTCCTGGCGAGGGCTCTTTAGCCTTATCAGAGTATAATTAGTAGGTCAGGTCTATCTCAGCCCCGTGTTTGGAATCACGGTCTTCCTCCGTGATTAGATACCCAGATGTAGCTGCAGATGTAATACGGCAAAGTAGACCAGCCCACTGCAAGTGATGCGTTAAACAGCGTGTGTTGGAGCAGTTCTGGAAAGGGTGATGATGCTAAACGCAGATTCTGGTGAATAATGCTGAGCCATAAGCCCGCTTGGGGCTCTCTTAGTAGGCAGTCAGCAATTTCGTGTGCTGCTACGTCACCCTCAGAAGCATCTTCTGGGGCTGGAGTGAGATTTGTGGGACCGGCGAGCATGAAAGAAGAGCTTCTCCCCCTCCAACGTTCTGTATGCGCAGAGATAGATGCGGGACAAATCCTAAAATTGATGGAGTTATATCAGGGAAGATAGGGAAAGTGTAGGATGCCGTGCTGTGCGTGTGCAGGTTTGGCAGGAGGTGAGAGGTGGTAGGAGCTTAACTGAGTTAAGGCGGTTTTTGGTAGCGCCAAACCAGGAGGTGATGAGGCTCCCTAGGGACTGGTGAAGCCTTCAAAGGGAAGAAGAGGCTGCTAATGAAGGGCTTTAATTACCCCATTGTCTGCTGAGAAAGAATTGTGGCAAGAAATGTAATCCGTGGAATTATTAGAAAACTTTGGAGGTTGCTTTTTTATCTCGAAAGGTAGAGGAAGTCGTGTGGGGAGTGGTTGCTTCACGGTGCTGTGACTAATAGGGTGGTACTGGCTGAACCTGGGGCTGGAAGGTGCTGTCCCTCCCCCAAACCCTCAGAGTGAGAGGGTTCATTAGCTGGAGAAAAGGAATAAAGGCATAATTATACGGGTAATTTGATGAGCGCAATAGACTTCATAAACCTTTAAGCAAGCATAAACTTTGCCTAAAACCTGACGAAGAAGGTTATGAGCAGGTAATTGACCAGTCATGTGCAGGTTAGAGTAAGGGTGAGGAAAAAACCCACGTTAAATCATCCATAGATAAGAGATGCGATAAAGCCTGGCCTGAAGAAACTCATTAAGGAACTATCCTGTGCGGATGCTGAAAAGTTAGCACTGGGTTCTTTTCAGAGGGTTGTGGGGCAGAGTGGAAGCCCTGAGAATGAAAGAAACGGGCTAAAGAAACAGGTTAAAGAAACAGGTTAAACACAGCCCGAGCCATAAGAAGGGGAGGGAAGAAACATCTGGGTGTCTAGGCTGCCCCGTCAAATCTGCATGGTTATCAAGAGCAGGAGAGCACGTGTTCAGCTGTGTTTGTAAGCACCCAGAGAATAATGCGGCGATAAAACAGCCACCGTGAGCTCGGCCGGTGAGGTAGGCGTCCCCTTCGTACGGGTAAAAATGGATCAGCGTGCCTTGGCCGGGGTGAGGCTTGTGACACAGCCCCACGTGGTGCTCTGATAAGGGAGCTGTAGGAAAGCGATTCAAAGTGATTCAGGCTGCAGCCCTTCTCTTAGGGCCTGCTGCTTGTTTCCGGCACCTTGCTCTGTTGAGATGGAGCTTCAGGTGCACACCCCAAGGCTGTCCTCGGCCTGGGTCTGTTCAGGATTTTCGGTGCGCCGGGGGCAGGTTTAGGTTGCTCCAGTTCTCACCGCCTGGCATAGCAAGGAAGGAAGGAGCAGCTTCTGGGTTCCCTGCCCTCTTGTCAGTGCTTCGCTCCTTGGAGGCGCAGAGCCGAAGCTGAAATCAGCTGGCAGGTCCCAGGTCAGCCTGACAAAGTGGTTCACAAAACTGCAGGTGCTGCTTTTCGAAGGGCTTGTGGTCACTGTTTTTCAAAACAATAGCTGTTCTAATACTTACCTGCCACAAAATGATGCTGTATATCCTGCAGTGGAGCTTAAGAGCTGGTACTAGTATGCAGGACAAATTTTTGAGATCTTTTCCTGGCCCTGTGTTCCTGTTGGCCTTACGGTATAAAATGACCCCAGGATCTCAACTCCTCTTTTGTTTTCCAGCCGCCAGCCTGAGCCACCAAAGAAGGAGAAGGAGGCGACCACGATTACCGCCGCTCAGTCGAAGAGGGCAGATGAGTGGAAGGACCCGTGGCGCCGATCCAAGTCCCCCAAAAAGAAGCTCGGTCTCTCCGTCTCTCCCAGCCGCGCGCGCAGGCGCCGAAAAACCTCCGCTTCGTCGGCGTCTGCTTCTGGCTCTTCAAGGTAAGTGAAGGCGAAGAGCACGTCGCATCCAGGCCTTGTAGCGCATCAGGGAACGTGGCGTGCCTCTTTCTTGCTAGCAGGAGGTGTCAGCGTGTTTGGGGAAGCGGTTGAAGACTTGCTGCTCAGTGACTGTATGGGCACTGGCACGCAGGAGGCAGCGAGGTGGAAGCCAAAGGGGGCACGGAACCGTGGGTGCTGTGAGGAGATGTGATCTGCTGAAGACTAAGAAGAGGGGGAGGTCCTTAGAAAAATAGCTCTTAAGGGAAATTCGACTCAGATGTAGGTCCACATAGCTCATCTAGATGGGAACTGACCTTTATAGGAGAAGGAGGAGAATCGAGTTGGAACCTAGTCTAGTGGAAGGTTTTCCCTGTCCTTGACGGGGGTTGGATCTTTAAGGTCACTTCCAACCCAAATCGTTCTATGATTCCGTGATAAGCTGGATCCATTTCCTTTAAATGTTTGAGCTTGAAGCTCCTGCAAAGAGGAAAAAACGTATCAGAGAGGAATGAGGAACACGGCGAATTGAAGATACGGATCTTACAAAGCAAAGCCCTCCTGAAGCAGATAGCTTTTCTCACTGGAATCGCTGCACCTTTGATTTTCCTGTTTTTCTCCTACATATGTGACCCAGCCTAGCAGGAGGATTGCCTAGTGAAAAGAAGTAAAATTGTGTGGAAGGAGCTCTCAAAAAGGGATGGAAAGTCATTAGCTAAAGGGAAGGATGCCTGTTCAAGGACGCAAAGGGCTCTAGCAGCAGCAGAATCGTGTCTAAAAGAAAAGGTGGGGTGGGGACTGAGGGGAGACTCTAGTCCTGACAGTCCTTTGTGGAGAGGGTGGGCAATTTTTGGAGCAGTATTTGAGAACGTGGGAAGAGTGTACCTTGGTCTCCCAGGACTTCTCGAGAGGCACTGAATTTAAATACTTCTCTTGCAGGTCCTCTTCTCGGTCGTCCACCTATTCTGGGTCAGGTTCCTCCCGATCTCGTTCCAGATCGTCGTCCTACAGCTCTTACTCCAGCCGCTCTTCGCGACACAGCTCTTTCTCAGGCAGCAGGTCCAGGTAATGGCTCTTTGCATTTGCAAGTAACGGTGTGCTATGTCCCAAGCACTTGCTAGCAGCTACTTTTGGTGCTACTTGAAAGCAAATAGCCAGCTCTTGAGAGAAAATACTTGAAATACTTTCCTGTGTGAGCTGAATACGATAGACTGCAAGGCAGCGTGTTGTTTCAGTCGCTGAATGAAGTAGGTGTCAGCCACCCGCTCCTCTCCCCAGCACTCCCACCCACGTGTACGCTGCTGCTGTGGCTGGGCTGTTTCCCATACTTGTGGTAAACGAGCAGTTGTAGGAGCCTGGCTGAGATTAACGTTTCCGTCATTTGCATTTTATGATTGGAAGAAGCTACTGGCATCTCTTTTCTATTGCACTGGGATTTCTATTTAAAGAGGCAAATCACATTTCTTTAATAAAGCAGTCCATGCAGTTTTGTCTTGTGATAGACTCGACACTTCAAAGTAACAATCCTGTGTCCCATGCTGATTAAACGCAGGCATGTTTATAACTCTGCCACTTCCTTGCCCCCGCAGACAGTTTCCCAAGTCTGGAATATGCATAGTAGGAGAACTGGCTCCCTAGATAGGAGACACTTCTTAAGGGCTCAAATGCAGAGAGCCAGAGTGGATCACACAGCTGATGAGAGTGCATGGCTTTGTCTGGAGGGGTGATTTCTCTAGGAGAGACTCGGGTGGGAATTGTTCTAGACGCAAGCACCTAAGCTTTTCTAGCGGAGCAGGCTGACATTCCCCAGCCACCCCGTTCCAGCCTCAGCTGAAACAAATCATGCTGGACTTGCAAGTCAAAATCCTACTAACTATTCTTTAGACGTATTTCCCCCAAGGAAAGAATATGAAGAAAGTCTCCAGGTATTGGTGTGGAATATCTGAGGGTGGCTCTTCCTTGCAGCCAGCCGTATTTTTTTCCTTTTGTTTTCTACTTCTACCACCAGTCTGGTGACACAACTTGTTGTTCTGAGCAGAGTCCAGATATGAAACTAGGATAAGCTCAGACTCACTGGGACTAGTTCCTCAAATGCAGTCACCAGCCGAAGGAGGGAGTTGTGGGCTTAACGCACTGCTAAGGAGACCGAAAGCCTTCTGCAGCCCCAAAGACTGAGCCGAATGATCTCTCGTTCCTTTCTAGGTCACGATCCTTCTCATCTTCACCGTCTCCTTCCCCAACACCATCTCCACACAAGCCGCTTCTGAAGGCTAAAGGGGAGTTATTACCACCTGCTGGTAAAGGGTAAGGTTTTGTCTGTTTCGATAACACAGCCCAGAAAAGCCTCCAAACGGCAGCCTAATTCCTGACCTGAGTCAGACCCTTCTGACCTGCTTGACAGTTTAAGGAAGAAATGGAAGATGCAAAACGTGACCTCCGTAGAATGGTGTTTAGCTTTGCATGGCTGATTAAATGATGGCACTCTCACTTACTAAAACCAAGTTAAGCTGTACAGGTATCCTTAAGAATTGTATGTAGACGTGCGTGTTTAAATACACGCACAATTTGCTGTTTGAACATTTTGTGTGTGCGGATATGCTTGTGTAGGATCTATGCGAAAGTTTAATTCGTTCATCTACCGTAGCTTTAGTTAATACACAGCCTTAGAATAGCAAAGTGGTTCAGACTCGTCTACTCTTCATGTTGGATACAAATCAAAACAGCATTGGAGCTGTGAGACTGTTTGTTCGGCAGATTATGCCTCTGCTCTTTTAAATACTTGAAGTTGCTGTTTCACAAACCCTTGTAATACACAGCAAGTTATGGATCCGTTGGAGGGTGTCACAACACCGTAGTGATGTCACCGTTTTTAAGGTGACCTGCAAATGAATTACACCACGGGAATCCCCCTGAATTCTCCAGAATATGGGACAATAGCCCTTGCCAGGCTTTCTTGTACCTTGTTGACCTGCTTTTTTTTTTTTTCCTCTTAACTCAAAGGGGTCAACCCTTAAGGACACGCTCCCTGCCTGCAGCAATGTTTTTACACCCTTCCAGTGTGCATTGCGGTGCTGGTTTGGTAACACACAGCTCCAGCCAGCAGCCTGCACCAGCACGGGGATTGGTTTAGCCACGTAACATCGCGTGTGCTTAATCGCATGCTCTGCAGGGGATGAATCCAGATATTCTTAAACACGAGAGGCGGAATTAACAGTCTCTATTTTAGTATGCAGACAGCCGCCTCCTCCCCGGTTAATAGCAGGTGTGACATCACTGCAGGGAATGCTGAGCAGTAACCGGCCAGGAGACTAGAGCTTGGAGTGCTCTGAGCCCAGAAGTGAGCAGCTCCACAGTAATTCCCATCTCACGTGGTAGGTGCCGTATAAAGTCACAAGAACATTGTGTAGTGGTCACCCATCCACTATTCTGCAGGGTAAGGCAAGCAAGGGACAGGTCAAAGGGACGTCTGCACACATGTACTCCTTTGCACCTTGCAAATCTGAGTGAGGAGAGAGGTCGTTTTTTGCATAAACGGCGTGCAGTTTGATTTTGAGGCCCGATTGACAGATTTTAAGTAGGTATATGCGTTTTGGATAAAGAAGTGTAGACTCAAGTGGCTTAGAAACAACAGTGATTCTGCACAGTCTACCTCATGAGCTGATTTGCAAGTAGAAAACACATCAAAAATTGGCTGTTTTATAGGAACTTGTCTCTGGAAAGGTGACTTGGTTGAGAATAGTGGAAACAAATGCCTTTCAGTGAACCTGTGTTGTTTAAGAGTGGTTTGGTGAAATAAGCTTTCTTTTCCGAGTGGCTGTAGCTACAATAATCGTGTCTGGTCAGCACCAGGTACGAGTGTGTTTTATCGCTTTTGGAAATGCCTGTTTTCTGTAATCTGCTGAAATTGATCGTGCCCATGAAAATTCTGATCTTTGTAGTGAAAAATCTGTGAAGAAACTAGCTGCCCTTCCAGTCCCTCAGCCGCTCGCTAAAATTACAACAGCTGCACCAGAGCCAGCCAAACCAGGGGATAATAGAGAGGCAAGAAGGAAGGAACGTCAGACAAGGACTCCACCCAGGAGGTAAGAAAGCAGTGGGGTGGAGTGAGGTTTGGAAGATGGAGCAAACCCTGGGTTTCTCTCTAGAGTACCAGTTCCAAGGACTCTTGATATTCAAGATGTCTTTTTCCTGGGGCAGGAAGGAAGTGGGAAGAGAAGGGGAGGTTTGGAGGGTGAACACCAGTGACTTGCCACAGCAAAAGGCTCCTGTCCCTAAAGGGCTGGCTGGGTGATGGAGTAGGTGGAATGCATTAAATGTACCAAAAAGCAGCATCTGCAGTGCAAAAAAAAGGCCAGTTTTGGAGCAGCTGCTCGGGGAGGCTGAGCAGGGAGGAGGCAAAGGCGCGTTTGTTCCGGAGAACAGATCGGAGGTGCTGGAGGGTCAGGATTTGGGCCCTGTTTACACGTGCTAGTATGCAGGAGGTGTTTATTTCTTCTGTGTGGTCCAGGAGCTGGCTCATCAGCCTCCAGCAGTGCAGCTGGAGGAGACGAGGAGCTCCGCGATGTGCTCGGAGCCCAGCGTGCAGCTTGCTGGCTCCCCTGCCCTGCTTTCTCTTCCTGGCTTCGTCCTGTGCGACTAGTCTGAGCGTTTCAAGAGACTTGTTCTGTCTGTCCTCTGATTGTTTTCGTTGTCTCTTTCTCGTTCCTTTGCATTTGAAATGAGAGCGTCTGCTGATAGTTTGCAGACAAGGAGCACTTGTCTGGATGTAAATGTGTTTATTGGGCTTCAGCCATTATTCTGTATTTAGAAGTGTTACAGAGCAGATGCAGGTAGCGTTGCCTGTTCTTGGAGGGACTCTGAGTCGGCTAAACACAGCTGAAACTCTTCGTGCGTCCTTCTTACATCGCGAGGTGTGAAATAGCAGTGTGCTGCCTGATTGCCTAGTCTGTGGAAGGAGCAGTTTGGGGGACACGAAGTAAAATGCAGCCCAAATTTAATACATATGTCCTTATTATGGGCACGTGAGGAGTCTGAGGATGTTTTGTGCCTGCAGTAAGGCATACATTGGTTTTTGTGGACCACTGGATGGTACTTTCTATCAGTGTGTTTTGCAGGTAGCTGTAAATCTGTTTTCTGTTCAAGTTTTTGGAAGCGTCCGGAGTAGATTCTTAATTTTGCATGGGATTACCTCTCCTTTTTCTTCCCGGTAGCTAAAGAAAGGCCTGGGGCTGAGCAGTTATAATTTCTTTTCCATAGAAACTCCTTCAGTTCTACTTTGTTTCACTTAAACCAGTTAATCATCGTGGATGCCTTAAGTGACTTTCCCTTATATTTTTATTTCAGCCTTGGTTTGTTTTTTTCTTGCATGTACCCACACCACCTCCACGGCCCGGTGCTCTCCTTGCTGCGCAAACGACAAGACAGCTCTATCTGTGCTAGTACTGGTGTGTTACTCAAAAAACATGTATGGTTATTTACAGAGCCTGAAATACAAGGTAGTCCCAAAATAGCAATTTTCCTTTGTAGGAAGCATTTGCTCCTGGCATCACCAGGGGACTAAGGAGCCTTCAGCTCCCTCTTTGTCTGGCTCTGATGAGCATTATTCAGTCTTGCATAAAATATCTGCTCTCCAGAAAAGAGATTGGGAAGACAATGCTGAGAACAACATCTGAACCGATTACATTTGCAGAGCACCATTCTTTCAGACGGGTCAGGACGCCAGCGGAACTGTCCCTAAACGGTTCCTTCTAACCCCATTTCGCCGCCGAGCGCAGCGGGGTGAGGATGTCGTTTGCTGTGTTGCAGGCGGACTATCAGTGGCAGCATCAGCGGCAGCGCCAGCAGCTACAGCGGTTCCAGTTCCCGATCTAGGTCCTTGTCTCGGTCTCTCTCCAGATCTCATTCCAGATCGTCGTCTGCCTCAGTCTCCCACTCCGCGTCTGGGTCCAGGAAGTCCAGGTACAGCCTTGCCCCTCCGTAACCTTTGCTGAAGCAGCAGGGGCTGATAACTAATTGTAATTGTTTGGTTTCTCGCAAGGAAAGCGCTCTCAGCTTCAAGTATCAGCGGCTGTAGGTAACTAGGGCATGGAGCAGGATTGTCCCTTTGTGTGGGGTTATGAATCCCACATCCCAAATCACGGTACTACTGTGTTGATAGAGGCCCCGTGGCTTATCCAGGGAAGTAATTGGTCCTGGGTGCTGAACTGTCCATGTTTACCTAAATTATGGCCAAACCCCTTCTCCTGATGGCCAAGTCTGAACATTTTGTCTTGCTGGGGGGAAACCAACACCCCATAAATTAATTTATTTACAAGTAACAGTTTAGGGCTGAGGAGTTTTGCTGTTCTAAGCCTCTGCTGCCTCCAGTTACCGAATGTCCTTAGGGAAGGTGCTTGGCCTGCCCGGAGAGGTAGGTCAGAAGAGACCTAAAAGGCCCAGCTAATGATATTTTTACTTTGCTGGTGAAGTTGCACGACCAGTTCCCTTTGTATTTAGCCCCAAGTGGGTAGTTATAAGGCTGTTAATCTGTGAGATTTGTAAACAGCTAATTCCCTCCAGTAAGGAGTTGTGAAGTGAACCCCTTTCAAGTCCTTCCTGCAGATTTTTTGCATCTGTTCATAGACTGGAATCCCCAAAACTTCCCAAGCAGCCTTGAAACGCGAAGCTTCCCAGTGGTAAAGTACGGATTTAGAAGCAGACCTATCACCTAAAGCCGGTGGATGAAACAGGGTTTAGCTCCGACCATTGTTAATTCCCACGTGTGAACCCCGTGAAACTCCCAGATTCAATATCCGCATTATTTTACAGAAATGCCAGCTTGTTTACCGCGTGCTTGGCACGTTCGTCAGATCAGGCAGGTGATGCAAGAGGTTCGGAGAGCGCTCGGCTGTGCGAGGGCTTGAGGGGAGAGGATGTGAAAACCTTCACTGCAGGTGTTGCTCGTGCGGCACCGGGCCGTGCCGGCTGCTGTTGTGGGCGTGTGGACGAGGAGGGAATTTAGGAATTAGCCCGTACCCAAACCAGGTTTGCTGTCACAGTTGTGTAGCCAGGAGCTTTCCCAAAGGATTTTCTGACTCATCCGGTCACTGCTGTGGCCTTCAGTGAGACTTTCTCCCAGGATTTAGCCCTGTCTTGGGTACCCGTGGGTAGCAACTTGGCAGCTTGCTCCAGGTCCGCGTTGCAGCCGCTGCAGCCCCTGCAGCCGTGCACAGCCCGGCTTTCACTGAGCGAGCCTGGATCTCGCCAGCAGCTGCTGGGGTGCAGAAGTCGGTGTGGCCTGCAGAACCTGCTCGAGAGGCTGCGTAAATATTCACACGGTTAGGATACAGCTGGTCCTGCGCGGCGCTGGGAGCCGTGCAAGCCGGGTCCCAGCTGGCTGGGATTTGGGGCAAGACTGTGGGGGAGACAGGGCCCCCGAAGGGAAATCCACCTGGTTTTGGCCTAGCCCTGCTTTTTTGTCTGGCGTGCTCCTAAGTAGAAAGCCTTTCTTAGATTAATATGACTGTCTGATAGTTTTAATGTTGTGAATCCATTAGAAGATAGCCATCTTAGAGGCTTCCTTCCCTGTCATTACCACTCCTGGCAGCGTGTGCCTCTTCCCAATAGGCAGCTGGGCTCTCCTGTACCCTGAGGAGCCGGGCAGGAGATTTGGGCTGTAGGACTCGAGGTCTGTGAATAAACTCGTACAGCAAAAGCACTGCCAGGAAACCCTTGACCTGAGCCGTAACGCTGACATGTACGTGATAGCGCACACCCTGCTTTCACTTTTTGTTTACCTGGGGTAACAGTGACCTGCTTGAGTGTTGCCTTAATCCTGTTTATAAATAAACAGCACTTTCTAGACTTTAACACGTTCAGGATTTTCATATTGTCTGCGCCCCAGGAGGCGCATCCTTTTGTCTTTTCCCTGGATGTTGCCTGCCTGCCTTAGGAGCTTTCTGTCATCCCAGCCACTCTCTTTCGGTACACTGGGGGAATTAGAACCAAGCTGTCTGTCGCATCGCTGCCTGGTTCTTGTTGCGTTTGCGACTGTAACGGGTTGTTGGCTCTTTCCAGGTCCCTGAGCGTGAGCAGCGTTTCTTCTGTCTCTAGTGCCTCCTCCAGCAGCAGCTCCGTGCGCAGCGCTGACTCCGAAGACATGTACGCGGACCTGGCCAGCCCCGTGTCCTCAGCCAGCTCCCGATCCCCAACCCCGGCGCAGCAGAAGAAAGGTAGAGGTACCTGGTTTGGTATTTTCGTCTCTAAGAGGTACCGGGGAAAGGGGGGAGCAGAGATCTGCATGCAGCTTGCTTGATGATGCTGTAGGCGCCGGGAGAATCAGTCAGCAGGGCACAAGTGTCTGGCAGAGTCAGGTGAGACCACGGAAAAGGGAGGCTGTGGAGCAAACACACGTTCACATCCCTTTGTCTGCGTGTCTGTGGTGTAAAGATCCCTTTTCCTGCCCAGGAGTTCTGCCTGGTGCTCCCTCATTTTTGTTCTCTTTCACCACTGCAAGGTGATGGTGATATAGGCGCTTTATATATATAGAAATAAATATATATAAAACCTGGATGACTCCGGTATCAGGTTGTAATTCCCCTGTCCCTTTTAGACTGTAGCAGAGGTGGCGGCAAGAGCCGTTTGTTCTTTGTCTTTCATGTTAAGTGTTCTTTGCGGAAATTATGGTTTCCTGGATCTTCTGACCTTGGGGCCACACGCCACGCCAGCTGGTGTGGGCTTTTTCAGTGCTCGGAGGAGCACCCGCTCGCCCTGCAGGCAGGCGAAAGGAATTGGTCGCAAGCCATATGTATGCACTCTGCTTCCAACAGGAAAGTCAAAAAAAGAAGACAGCGCTAAAGAGGAGAAGCGGAAACGGGACGCGTCTGCTCAGCTCCTGAAATCGGCCAAGCCCGCGCAGGGGAGCAAATCCCAGCAGCTCCTGCAGCCCCAGCAGCCCGCAGCCCCCCAGGCTCAGCAGGGGGGCTTCAGCGCTCACAAGGAGATCAAACTGACGCTCTTGAATAAGGTGAGAGGAGGGGGGGGGGGGGGGTGCGCCATTCCCTCTGCCCCGGGGGGTCCGAGGAGCGGACGGGGCCGCGCTGGGGCTGCAGGCTCTGGCAGAAGGGGAGCTGCAGGCTCCGTGCTGTCGGGATGAGCTCGGGCGGGTAGCTGCAGCTGGGGCTGGAGAGGCGGCGCACGGAACCTGTCTGGCAGCACACACCCTGCAGTGGCTTCAGCTTGGGACTGTGTTGGCGGCTCCCCTGGGGCACATTCCTGCTGCAGCTTCAAGGGCTGTTCCTGGCTTTCTTTCTCGAAGGCTGCATCCCAGGCAGCCAGACGGAGGCATGTGCGGGGCCTTGCCCGCCGAGAGCATGCTCCGCGCACGCTTCCGAGTGAGCTGTCCTCCCCCTGGCCTGATCCAGAGCCAGCTGCTGACAGGTCATTAGCTGAGGCAGGGGGTAAAAGTGGCGTAAAGGAGCCTGCCCCCCGCGGCGAGCCTGGTGCTCTCCCCAGCGCTTACAACGGAGCCCGATGCCCAACTTCAGCGCAGACTCAATCCAGATCAGGCGAGCGTTTGACCTCATGGGGTTCTGTGCCGGAGCAGGGCGTTGGCTCCCGTCACGTGGCCGGGTTCCTGGTTTTATTGTGTTAATGTTTTTTTGGTTTTTTTTTTGTTTTTTTTTTTTTCTGACGGTCTGAATTTCCCGTTGCAATCTGAGGCCGCGGTTTTCCCTACTTCCCTGTGCTGTGACGCCAGGCGCCTTTATCGGCTCTGTGAAGCGTGCTCTGCGGGGAGGAGCGTGCAATTACACCTAACTGCGGGCTGGCACAGTCGGTGCTGGACCGAGGCGCAGCTCCCCAAGCCTCGTTGACATTTGCTATCCTTGGTGCTGCTGAAAAAGACTCCCCGAAGTGCTGCTCTTCTCCTGTTTCTGGCAGGAACGAAAATAGCCACGACACACAGCCACGGCGTTGGCCCCGCTGCACGGCCCGGCTGCCAGAGGCTGTTGCTGCTCCCTTGCAGTGGCAGGGGAATTATGCGGTGGCAGGGGAATTACGCGGTGCCGGGGATGGTGGGGACTGGAATGCACCAGGAGTTTAACAGGAGATGCGTTTGCATCAGCGAGCCAGCGCCCCGCGGGCACCCGTCGCGGGAACTAATCTGTTTGCTTCCCTCCCCGGAGGGAAATGGCCACTCAGCTCCGTTGTCTGCTTAATTCCATTCAGGCAGCTGACAAAGGAAGCAGGAAGAGATACGAGCCAGCAGACAAAGACAGGCCGACCTCTCCAGCAGCCAAACGGGCGAACCTGTCACCCGACAGAGGTGAGACATCGGCCGGCGGGGGGGTTCTGGCCCCGGCGGGGTTCCTGCCCTGCCACCAGGGGCAGCCCTCGAGCACCCCGGGTCGGGTGGCAAACGTCCCCTAAAAGTCTCTGCTGCGGGAGCCCCCTTGCTGGAGGGGTTTCCTGCAAGCGAAGCCTTGGAGCGAGCGATTGCCACCAGATCCGCGGGCGTCTCGGCCATCGTGCTGCGAAACCGTGGTGGCGACGAGACGCTGCGGGCTGGCTGTGAAGTAAGCGAGGTGAGGTCAGCCCTGGGCAGGCCGAGCCTGGCTGTGCCTAGCTGTCTTGTGGTGCGCCTTGCCAGCGCCGCGGCTCCGCCGTGTCTGTGCACCTCCACTGCAAAAAAAACAAAAAACAAAACAAAACAAAAAAAACCAACAACAGAAAAAGAAACAGGGAAGGCCTCGCTTTGAAGGCACGGCGCGCTCACCTCCACCTCAGGTACGCATCCGTCCTTCCCAGGAAGGCCGCCCCGTCTCTTGTCGTGGCACTGGATGCGGCTGTTGAATTCACAGGGGCTTCGCCTCGTGTTTCTCTGTATCGCAGTGGGATCTCAGGCTCCCGATAAGGCTTCTGGCAGTGCTTAGAAAGGGAGCACGGGCTGCCAAGGCTCCAGGATGGGTGCAGTACTTGGCTAGGTCATCCAGCCTGTGAAATGAGCCGATTTCCCCACTTGCGTGTGACACAATCTGATCTGCCCTGTGTGATTAGAAAGACGCAGGCTTTCCAAGTGTTCTCCTGTGTCCGAGTCCTCAGCAGTAGTTATTAGCACTTGGAAAACCAAGGCAGCGCGCTGCGCTGAGAGGGCCCTAAACGTGATGCTCCAGCCTCTGCTGTCACTGCTGAAAAACAAGGGGGGGGAAGCCGATGGCCAGAGGTGCCTCTGTTTTTGGCATCCCGTGCCAGCATCGCCACGTGATGTTGTTTTCCCTGTTGTCTTGGCTGTAGGTGTATCTTGTTGACTCTGGGTGCTCGCCAGAAAAAATTCTGCTTGCGTTCAACCACTGCAGCATTGGAGAGGAACTGGGTGAGGTTGAAGTTCACTGGGACCTAGTTCGCAACTGCTGCTGCGCTGCAGACAATTGAACGGGTTGATCTAGCAAACCGTGCTGATTTTATAGATGTAGCTGTAATTACGCACTCGATTTGTTGTCTGTATACTATAAAACACTTTTAAACAGTGGCAAACGGGACACGAGCCCCAGCAGCAATTCGGCCTCACCTCACAGGGGCGAGAGTATGCTCGATGGGATTGGGACTGAGCAAGAGGCACCAGCCTGTCCTCAAGAACCTCAGCACAGAGCTGTCGGTGTCTGTGCTGAGTCTCACGTCCCTCTTCTGTAACCTTGCTGTGATCAAATCCGCAGCGCTGCCCGTCTCGTGGTGTCGGGAGCAGAGCACTGACCTAACGAACGCGGGCAGCGGGTGCGCTGGGCCGTTGAGCACCTTTGCTCTCCGGAGCGGTGATGAAAGCGAGATCAGCAGCCCCGGGAATTACTGTCCTGGTAGCAGGGCGTGCGGCTTGGCTAGTGCTCGGGGCTCAGGACAGCCCCGGGGGCACGCGGGCTGCCTTCCGGGTGTAGCTCCGCTCCGTGCTCCGGGATATCAGTGGCTGGAAACCCGTTGCGGCTAAGCAGGACCCCCGCTGCCTTCTCACCGCCCACGAGTCCGCACGGCTCCGATGCGGCAGCTCCCTCCAGCCTCTGCTGAACAAACTCGGGGCGACGCCGGCTCCAGAAGCAGCAGAGCTGTGCTCACGCAGCGCTTGTTAAGCTGAAGTGCACCCTGGTAGCTGCCTTGGGTGCCTTCGTGCCCGCAAACTGGATCAGCTGCCCACAGATAATGGAGCACCCACGTGGTCCGCGCCGAGGTGGCACGGTGGGCAGGTAACGACCTCGGTGACGAGCAAGAACATCTCACCTTTTATTTCCCTGGTAGGCTCTCGTGACAGGAAGGCAGCCGGCAGAGCCTCTTCACCCAAGCAAGAGCGGCAGAGGGGCCAGAACACGAAACCATCTCCTGCGCAGGCAGACAGGTCAGTGCGCGCTTGTGCTCGTGGGGGTCTCAGGGACGAGGCCGGGGCAGCAGAGCCAAAGAGGAGGCCCTCGTCTCCCTAAAGTAACAGCCCTGCGGAGAAGAGCAGAGCCCTGTGCCCTCCTTCAGCCTTTCCTGGGTGGGCTGAGGCTCTCACGGGGAAGGTGAGCGCTTCTGATGACCTACACGTGCCGGAGAAGCGCTCGTGCTGCTTCCCGTTTCCCCAGTTGTTCGGTTCCTCCTCTTGGGGCAGCTTTGAGACTCTGACCGGAGAGTTTCCAGTTGCCATGGAGGCGCAGGGAGAGGAAGGACGCGAAGCTCCTTGGCCGGGAGCCAGAGGCGCTCAGGGGTTCACGCAGGAGCCACCGCTGAGCTGTTCCTGCTCAGGAAGGAGCCGGCGCCCGGGGGGGGTTTCTTGAGGTCGGTTCCGGCAAGCGGAGCCAAGTGGGTTAGGTGCGAGCGTGTGGTGCTAGGGAGGGGGAAGCTGCGGCCCCTGCTGCCCAGCTCCCCGTGCCTCGGGTGCCCAGTTCCCTTTCTTCGTACCCTGAGCTGCTCGGCGTGCTGCTGACGTTGAAACGTGGCCCCCGCGTGCCTCTAGGCGGTGCCTAGCGCTGGCTTCGTGCCTCCCGTCCCCTCTGGTGACAGCTGACCAGCTCACGGCCCATTTCTTGGCAGCCTGCACCTGCTGCTGGTGCTGGGAATGTCCCATTGCAGAACTGGATGTGGGGCTCCAGGGGCGTTGGGCTGCGCTCCGCTCCGAGCCCTTCGGCTAGAGGGTTGTGGAGCACCTTCTGCGGCACACCTAAAGCTTCCTCGGGCCTCGTTGCCCGTAGCCAGCCGGCGCTGCTTTGCATTTCTCTGGTGTCAGCTCCGAGGATCAACGTGAGCAAACGGGCGCAGCCCTGTCCTGAACCCCTGCCTTCCCTGGCCGGCAGGACTCATCTCATCCCCTCTCCCCAGCCTGGGGCGTGAGCGAGCCTCAGTTCCTGTGTGTCAGTGTCTTCCCAAACCAAAGCCTAGCCCCAGCCACCACAGCCCCGTTCTGCTGGCCCCGAGGTCCTGTTTTCTAGTGCTGAAGAGGAACCTCAGCCTTCCCAGGCTCACGGTGCTGACCGCCTCCTTGCTTTTGACCCTCTCCTGCCTGCTGCTGCCGGGGTTGGCAGTGTCGCCTGCTGGGTTTGGCACACCCCGTCGCAGCGGCCGAGGCGCTGAGCTTAAATCTCAGGGTTCCCCCCGGGGGCAGCTGAGCTTCCACTGCTTCAGACGGTTTACCAAAGTGACTCCTCTCATCTCAAACCTGTTCCTTCCACCCGTGCTCGGGGTGATTCCCTCCACTGGCGCAGCCCCCGGCTGGGTTTGTCCCCGTCGCGCCTCCAGCCTTCCTCACCGCCCTGTGCCTTTTTTTCCTCCCTCCCAGGAAGCGCCAGCTCTCGCCTCAGTCCAAGAGCTCCAGCAAAGTCACGAGCGTACCGGGCAAAGCGTCCGAGCCCGGCCCCACGGGCGCCAAGGCGGGCAAGTCCAGCACCCTGTCGCGACGGGAGGAGCTCCTGAAGCAGCTCAAGGCAGTGGAAGACGCCATTGCTCGCAAGCGGGCCAAAATCCCTGGGAAAGTATAGTGGGCCGTGCCCCTTTAGTGACTGTTCATGTTTTTATAAATAGTGTAAAAGCGGCCACTTTGGGATTTTGCAGTTCTGTCTTATTTTGGCTGCGATTCTTTTTAAAAAAAAAAAACAAAAAAAACACCCCCTCCCAAAAAAAAACAAAAAAAAAAAAACACGAAGTTTGTCAGCTGAGACCGTGCGCTCCGGCTCCCCCGTGGGGCAGGGCAGCCCGTGCCAGCACCAGGACGGGGGCCATCGCCCCCCTTTTCCATGTAAATTATGCACAGAGGACTCCAGCCCTGTCGGATGCTCTCACTACTTCCTCTTTCTCTCTTTCTCTCTCTTCACTTTCTCCTCTTTGCTAGCCTTGAGTTGTATTCTCCTAGTTAGCCCTGCTGTGTGTTGAGTGTCTTCAGCAATGCAGTTCTATATACTGTGTAACGAGAGAGCCGAAAACTGCTGTGAACTACTGGCGACATCACCTTCTCCCCTGCCCTCCTCCACCAGGAACAAAAATATATATATATTCTTGACTGAAATCTGATTGGAAAATGACATGTCTTTTATTTTAAGCAGCGGATTGTTTTAGTTGATTTAAAAGGAGCCCTGAAGCTGTTGTGGGATGTCTGTCTAACAAGGAGGGTCCTTTTTCCTTTTTTTTTTCTTTTTTTTTTTTTTTTTGAGGGATATTCCCTGAAATAAAGTATTTTGATAACCAGTTCTTCCTTTCTCCGCTGTCCTCTGCGTGCCCCTCTCCTCCCTCTCCCTTGCCTTAAGGGACCTGTCCCCAGCCCTGGTTCCAGGCTCTGTGGTTTTTATTCCCCATGTAAACCCCCCAGTGCCCTTTTTACCCCCCATGCACCTTCCCGGTGCCACGGGGCCTCCTGGCCCCCAGCACAGCCTCCGTGCCGCCACCAGTGTTCAGCATCAGTGAGGCCAAGTCCCTGCTGAGAAGCCCTGCGTCCCCTGCTGGTGCTGGTTTCACCCAGCGAAGGGGGGTACCCCTCATCCAGGCCCTCTGGGGGTGGCTTTTGGGGGTCCCTGCTGTCACCCTGCCCCCGAGGCCCTGTGTGCCTCGTCCCTGCCTGCTCGGGGCTGGTGGCCCTCCAGCACGTCGCTGCTGAACGCCTGCAGATTCCACCTCTGGGAGAAAAAACCGCGGTGCCTGGTGCCAGGTCGCTCGGTCTGGTTTGCAGCGGCGCAACGCTGCTTCCTGGGGTGCTGCGGGGACAGGGGCTGGGCACCAACCCTCGTCCTTAGCACACCAAAGGGGTTCAGGCTGGTGCAATGCTGCTCTAACAGGACACACGGTCTGTGGAAGCCCCTCGGTGGCGAGCGGGGACCCCCCCCCAACCCTGCTCCCCGTGCTTCTGCAGCAAAATGGGGTGCGAGGGGCTCCTTGCAGCGCCCCGGGGGGCTTCCCCTTGCTGCCTCCCCCTAGGGAGCCGCGCGGAGCAGGGAAAACCCCCTCCGCTCATCCCTGAGCCACCTCTTCTGACCCCGCTGTGCCTGAGCCCTCTCCGCCGGGCGCCCCGGGGAGCCGCAGCCCTTGAGCCCTTTCCAGGGTTGCCCAATTCGGGATTTCTGCTCGGGGTTTGTGGCAGCCCCGGGAACGTGACAGTGATATCACCGCCGGGCTTACGCAATGGGGCCAGGGCTGTGACAGCATGGGGCACGGGGACTGTCCCGTCATTAGGGTGCCTTCTGCTTCCCCGTGGGTCCCAGGAGGGTCGTGGGGGGGGGTGGGGAGTGGAGGGGGGCAGTGGCTGGGGACCATCCATGCGGATGCCCCCAGGTGCCCGGCCAGGCCACCGCCACCCCAACCCTCCTGGGACCTGGATGTCACAGCCCTGCGATGCTCCACGCTGCTGTCGTGCCCATCAGCACCATGACATCAAGCCACCCAAACCGGGCTTCACCTCCCCACCCCCCCCCCGCCCCTTTTACCTCCCCATCCCTACACCTCCGCGCACCCCTATATCCCCCCAAACGCCAACCCCATCCTTGGGGGGGCTGCCGGCAAGCGATTTCCGGGCCCCCCAGGAGCAGGGCTGGGACACGCCGGGCCGAGAAGGAAGTGCGACGGCCCGCGGGGAGGAGGAAGGCAGCCAGAGCTGGAGTTTCCAGGTGTGTGCACATCACCTGCCCGAGCCCTATATAAAGGCGGCGGCGGCGGCGGCGTCGCCACTCGGCTGCAGCTCGCAGGGTGCCCGCCGCGCCTCCCGTCCCGCTCCCACCCATGGTAACCCCAGGGGCGCGCGAGGGGGCACGGGCGGGCGTGTGCGTGGGAGCGCTTTGAGGACGGCGTGTGTGTGTGGGGGGGGTAACGGAGGTGTGCGAGGCAGGGCTTGGATGCCCCGGGGGAGCGGGAGGTGCGTGGGTGTGCGTGGGCACGCGTGGGTGCAGGTGTGGGTGCCCCCGTGCACACGTGGCGCTGGCGGCTGCTGCATGGGGACGTGCTGCTGCTCATCTATATTGACTGGGGGGGGGGGGGTGTGGAGGGGTAGCCGGGGATAAGTGTGTGTGCGTGTGTTGCACACACACGTGCATGTAGGCTAGCACGTGTGACTGTGCGCTGGTCAGGGCGCAGCTGGTGCTGGATGCGTGGAGGGGACGTGCACTGGGTGCACGTGTGTGCGCCGCTGCATAGACGTGCTGGCACCAGCTGAGAGTGTGTGTGTGTGTGTGTGTGTGTGCGTGTGCGTGCTTTTGTGTGTGAGAGTGTGTGTGTGTGTGTGAGTGCACACTAGTGCCTCAGTGTGAGCTACACATGCTGGTGCCACTGTGTGTGTGTATAAAAATATCTCTGTATGTGTACATATAAATATACATATATCAAATTATATATAATTGTGTGTGTATATACATATATCAAATGATGTGTGCAGGTATGAGAGCCACACATATACAGATAATACATATACATTTTATATATATATATATATACACACACACATATATAAAATATATAAAAAAAATGTGTGTGAGAGCCACACGTGCTGGTGCCACTGTATGTGCATACATGTGTGTATATATACACACACACTACACATATAAATATTTAAATTATGTACATATTTAATTATATATATATTTATTTACGTATTTATACATACAGAAAACGTGTTTTTTGTGCTGGTGGGGTGCTGAGGGGGGCAGGATCTCTGTGTATGTAGCTGGCTACGCTGTAGGATTAGGTGTGCATGCCTCTACACACTTAAGCTGGTTTGTGTGTGTGTGTGTTCATGTGCTTACACAGACACACGTGCACATCTTGGTGCTGGTACTTCTGCATGTGTCTGTGCACATGGAAGGGCAATTTTGGGGTACGGATGTGAGCTGGGGTTGTACAGACACACACGCTTGCATGGGCTGCTGTTCTTTGTGTGAGCATAACCACATCTTGGTGAGCTGGTGTGCGCACACGCGGTGTGCCAGCGCTTTGGGGGAACTGGGGTGTGCTGGTATTTGCGTGTGCATGTGCACACTCAGGCCCGTGGGAGCCCCCACCCCACCCCCACCCCCCCACCCCAGAGCAGCTGTGTGGCTGCGAGCTCACCCCAAAGCCTCCCTTGGGGAGGACGTGGGGGGGGGGGGTGGGGAGGGTGTCTTTGGGGTGCTGACGGGTGGGCGCTGGGCGCGGGGCTGCCTCCTGACCCCGTCTCTCCGGCAGGGCTGGCTCGGAGCCCTGGCTCTGCTGAGCGCCCTGGCGCTGTGCCGCTGCCTGCGGCGCCCCGGCGCCCACCCGCACCATCCCCACGTGCACTGCTACAGCGCGGGCGAGCTGCAGGACGGCGAGGCCCCCGCGCACTTCGTCAGCCGCAGCCTGCGCTGGGACCACTACGTGCCGGTGCAGCTGGTGCCGCAGCTGGAGCGCCTGCAGGATGAAGCCCGACGCCGACGACGCCGACGGCACCACCGCGAGCGCGCCTGCCCCGCGCTGCAGCTCCGCGCCGGCCTCCGCAGCGAGCCCAACGAGCGCTCCATCTCCCCGTGGCGCTACCGGTGGGTGCTGGGGCGGCGGGGTTGGGAAAAAAAAAAAAAAAAAAAAAAAAAAAATGGGGTGGGAAAGGAGGGTGGGGGAAATCCCACCACGGGGTGGTCACCGGTGCGGTGCTGGGGCTGGGGGAACGTGGTGGGATGCTCACGGCGCCCGTGCTTGCAGCATCGACGAGGATGAGAACCGCTACCCCCGCAAGCTGGCCTTCGCCGAGTGCCTCTGCGACGGCTGCGTGGACGTGAAGACGGGCCGGGAGACCACGTCGCTCAACTCGGTGGCCATCCACCAGACCATGATGGTGCTGCGGCGCAAGCCCTGCCCGCGCCCCTCCGGCCCCGGCCTCGTCACCTTCGAGGTGGACTACATCAAGGTGCCCGTGGGCTGCACGTGCGTCCTGCCCCGCACCGGGCGCTGACCCCCCCCCCCCCCAACCCCCCGCTCCCGTGGAGCCCCGTAGCGTGACCGTGTCACCGCTCCCCCGCCGTGCTTGTTCTAGAGCACCCCCACCCCCCGCCCCCCCACCCCAAACCACCACCTTTTTATTTATGAGTTATTTATGAGCCCTGCCCCAAGACCAGTGGCTGCCGACGCCTGCTGGGGGCTTTTTTTTTAAAAAAAAAAAAAAAACGTATTTATTGCTGACTCCCCCCACACACACAAAAAAAAGGCAGTGGCCCCGGGGTCCAGCATCACCACCCCACCCCCCCCACCCCCCCCCCCCCGATACCCGAGTCTGCGAGCGCTCCCCGGGCACTCGCTGGTTATTTATTCCCCCGTAGAGCTATTTATTGTGTCCTCTGTGTGCTATTTAACGTCGGCACCGTGCAGCCTGAAAATAAATCCTGACCCTCCGTGGCACGCCGCTTGCTTTGTCTCCAGCTGGGGTGACGTGGGGGGGGTGGGGGTGGGGGGGGTGCAAAATTATTGGTGCAGGGTTGGAGGACGTGCATGGGTGCCCCCCACCGCCAGCTGCCCCGCAGGTGCTCGGTTTTGGGGCATCTCTCAGCCCCATAGCGCCCAGCACCGCAGGGACCACCCCCCCCCCCGGCACCCGCAGCACCCCGCCACCCACCCCTTTCCCATGGCTCAGCCCCCCCGGGCACCCATGGGCTCAGCGCCACCTGCTGGGGCCGCCCCACGCACCCTGCCAGCACCCACGGGTGCCGTGGGCTGGCTGCCAGGGCTGGGGATCCCCCGGAGCAGCCGCTGGTGCCCAAAGCCAGGAAGGATTTGTCCCCACCAAGCAGAGGATGGACACGGGTGGCCCTTGTCCGTTCCCCCCCCCCCCCCCCCCCAAGATACACCCAGACCTCCTTCATGGCCCCCATTTCCCTGCCGGGGGCACTCCCACAGGGCTCTGGGGACTTCTCTGGGGCACGACGTGCAGCTGCAATGCACGGCCCCCCCCGGGGAAAAGGTGTCCCCACGCCTGCCACCCCCCACCCCCCCCACCCCCCACCCCAGCTGGAGCCATGGAAGATTTGGGCACCGAGCCCCCTCCCCAAGCTCACACCCAGGGCACCAGGGAGCCGGACGCAGGCAGGATCCGGGGCCTTTTGGTCCTTTTATTGCAAAAAGCGATCGGAAAAACGTTAAAAACGAAACCAAGGCAGGAGTCGGTGCAGCGAGCGGAGCTGCGTGAGCCATGGGCGGCCCCCGTGGGGGCTGCGTGGCCGGGGGGGGGTGGGGGAGCTGGGTCTTCCACGGGGATACGGGGAGCACCGGGGGGGCCACGGGGACCTGAGCATCCCCCGGGGATTTGGGGACCCCCTGGCACCCCGTTGCCCCCGGGGCGCAGCAGGGAAGCGGGTATAGGTGGAAAGGGGGCCACAAGCAGCAGAAGCCCCCCCCCCGGCGTTACTCGGCCTCCACGGGGATGGGGTTCACCTGGCCCCCCTCTTCCGCCGGCTGCTTCCTGCGTGCGTCGGCGGGGGGCCGGGGCGGGGGGTTGCTGGGGGGCTGCTTGATGGTGTCCCCCACGTGCGGCCGCTCCCGGGGCTTCTGCTCGATGGGTCTCCACTCCTCGCCGCGCACCGCCGCCTGCGAAGCCAAGGTTGGGGTGGGGGGGGGGCAGGGGGGAGCCCCCTCCTCCAGCCGGGCCCCCTCAGCCCCCCCAAATTCCCCCCCCCCCCCCCTTGAAGCAGCTCCGCGCTCACCAGCAGGTAGATGCCGCTCGCGATGCCCAGGCAGACGGTGCCCAGGATGGTGGAGAGGAGGAAGCCGGCGGGGACGGCGAGCCTGGAAGCACAGGGGGGGCTCACGGGGGGGGCTCAGGGGGGGGCTCCACCCCATCCCCGACCCCGCACCCCACTTACGCAGCGTGCAGGACGGCTCGGACGTAATAATTCCTCGTGAGGGGCCCGAACACCTTCACCACCGCCGTCATGTACTTCTGGCCGCTGCGGGGGGGATGCTGGGGGGGTCAGAAGGGACGGGACCACCCCCCCCCCCCCCAGCCCCAAGGGACCCCCGGCCCCAAATCCCCCGGGTGGCTGCGGGGGGGGGGGGGGGGGGGGGGGGCGTCACTTACCAGCGCTCCATGGTGGAGCCCTTCTTGCGCTTGCTGCGGGGGTACTCGAGCAGGCAGACGAAGACGCCTGCAGCGCTGGTGGGGTGGGGGTGGGGGGGTCAAGGAAAAGCGGCGCTTGGTGGGTCAGGATCAGTCCCCGGGCGCAGCCCCCGTGGGAAAAGGGGCAGGAACAGAGAGATTTGGGCCCAAAGCTGGGGGCAGGGAAGGTGTGTACGTCCCCCTCCCCATCCACCTCCCGGTCCCGAATCGGGGCAGGGGTCTCCCCGCTGCGCACCCCCTCCCCCCCCCCCCCCCCCCCCCCGCAAGGATACATGGCGTACACGGCGAAGTACCAGCCCTTGAACTGCCCCGCCACCGCCACGATGCCGCCGGTCAGCATGACTGCGGGGACACCGGGGGACGGTGGGGACACTGGTGGCCCCCCCAGCCCACAAGGTGATACGTGTCGTCCCCCCCGTCCCCCCCCCCCAGCCTGGGGACCCACGGAGTGGGACGCCGGGGTGATGCTGTGCGTGGGACCCCCTGGATTCAGGGCAGGGAACTGGGGGGGCTGTGGGACGAGGGGATTGGGGTTGGGGGGACATTTTGGAGCCCCCCACCCTGGCAGAACTGGGGCTGGGGGACAGCGCTTGGGGACCCTGGGGGCTGCGCTGCCGCCTCCAGCTCCGAGACCCCAGCCTCGGGGGCACCGCGGGGTGAGCCCCCCCCGGGGTGACACGCTGCTCCACGGGTGACCCACTCCCGCGGTGACACGTTCCACGGGTGACACGCTCCCTGGGTGCCACCCTCCCCGTGTGACACGCTCCCACGGGTGACACCCCCCACGGCTGACACGCTCCCCGCCCGCGCTTCCGCGTCCCCGCTGCTTCTCACTTCCTCCATCCCCAGGCAAGGCTGGGCCAAAACGGGGCGGGGGGGGGGGGGGTCACGACCCGATAGGGACCGTGGGGACACACACACGGGGACAACGCGGGGGGGTTCCCCGGGGTCCCTGCGTGGGGGATCCGCGCCCCGCAGCCCCCTCCTGCCCCTCCCCCTCCCCCCCCCCCGCAGCCCCCTGCCCACCCCCGCAGCCCCCCCGCACTCACTGAGCCCGGCCGCCAGCGCCTGCTCGTTGGCCCACATCGCCCACTCGATCTGCCCCATGGCCCGGCTCGGCACGGCCCGGCCCGGCTCGGATCGGATCGGCCCCGGGACGCGGAAGGCAGCGGCACCGCGATGGGACCGAGCCCCGGCCCTAAACCGCGCCCCCCCGCCATAAACCCCGCCCCTTACAAATAAACCACACTCCGTTCCTATAAACCACGCCCCTTACCGATAGGCTCCGCCCCCCTGCGTCCCCCCCCCCCCCCCCCAGGACCCCACTGGGGTCCTTGGGGTCACAGGGGGGGGGTCACGTCCCGAGCGCCCCCCAGCACCGCACACCCACACGGCTGCAGCCAACAATGCTCTATTTGCTCAAAAAGGGTAAAAATCAGGTCCCGGAGGGGCTGTACGCCCCCCCGCCCCCCCCAATGGCGGGGGTCCCCACGGGGGTGCCCCCCCATGGGTGTCACCGGTGTCCCCCCCCCCCC
Source organism: Cygnus olor (assembly GCF_009769625.2). NCBI lineage: Eukaryota > Metazoa > Chordata > Aves > Anseriformes > Anatidae > Cygnus > Cygnus olor. The sequence continues at coordinate 1,782,076 of NC_049180.1, read as the reverse complement.
CCCCCCCCCGCCGGTGCTCAGGCCGTGCGTCGGGGCCGCCCGTCCGCGCCCAGGAGGTGCTGGTTGGGGTCCCGCAGGAGCTGGGGGCCGGGGCCGGGCTGTGGGGACAACGGGGGGGCGTCAGGGGACGAGGCGGGCACCGGGAGGGGGGGGTCCCCATAACGGGGCTGGGGTCCTGCCCCCCCCCCACCCCCCGGCCCCGTCCTGCCCGTACCTTGGTGTGCAGGATGTACCGCACGGCTCCCGGCACCGGCTCCGCCACCACGGCCGCCGCCAGCTCCTCCGGCAGCGCCGCCGTGCCCACCGGCAGACCCCGCAGGAACCTGCGGCACGGCCGGCGCTCAGCACCGCGGCGGGGGGGGCTCGTCGCCAGCCCCCGGCCCGGTCCCGGTACCAGTGATGGATTGGGGGGGGGGAGGTTAACCTTACCGGTCCCCGTTGGAGGCGGGCGGGAAGCTGCGCCTCACCACCGCCACGAACTCGTCCACCGTGTCCTCCAGCGCGAAGATGACGGCGTTGGGGCCGGCGTCGAAGGTGTAGGCCACCTGCCACGGGGCAGGGACGAGGTCAGTGGCCAGGATGGGACCCTCGGGGCCGGTAGGGACGCGCTCAGCACCACCGTGCCGTGCCGGGACCCCCGGGTCCGCCCCGTACCTTGGTGCGGCCGTGGTGGGCGTTGTAGCGGTGCGCCAGGGCGATGATGGCCCGCGAGACGTCGTTGAGGTAGAAGATGGGGGGGAAGGTGTCGAGGCAGGTGGCGTGGAACTGGTTGCTGTCCTGCATGGTGAGCTGCCCGAACCCCTCGAAGTCCCGCTCCTGGATGTGCCGCGCCATGCGGGACAGCCGCTCCGGCACCACCGCCTCCGCGCGGTACTGGGGGGGGGGGGAGCAGCGCGGTCACCTCAGGGACACGCGGCCCCCCTTGGGACCCGAATCCCCCAACCCTGAGCCCCTTGGCTGAGCCCTTCCGTCCCCTACCTTCAGCAAGGGGCTGGTGTCCACGCTGCTCTGCATCCCCGCCGTGCTGCCCACCGCCTTCTTCTCCCCGCTGACCTGCGCGGGGACGGGGACCGTGAGCCACGGGCGCCCCACGGGGGGCAGGTGCCAGCCCCGCGCGGCACCCCCGGTCCCCAAAACCAACCCCCTCACCACCAGGATGAGGACGCGCAGCTCCGGCCAGTGCGTCTCGGGGGCCAGCTGCTGCGCCACGCTGTCCCTGCCGTCCGGCCGCTCGCCGCGGTGCCACTGCACGAAGCCCCCCAGCATGCTGCGGCAGGCGCTGCCCGAGCCGCGCCGCGCCACCTCCGACAGCTCGCCCTCCACGCCGTACAGCCGCGCCAGCGCCGACACTGCGGGGATGTGGGGAGGGTCAGCAGGGACACCGTGCCGTCCCCGGGCACAGCAAGGGGACGAGGCGGTGGCGTTGTCCCCGCTCACCCACCCAGGCAGGCGTAGCCGGCGGCCGAGGACGCCAGCCCGGCGGCGGTGGGGAAGTTGTTCTCGGAGGCGACGTGGACTTTGTAGGAGAGGTTCAGCGGGGACGCGTCCTCGTCACCGCGGCGTTTGCGGGCCAGGCGCCGCACTGTGAGGTGACAGGGTCAGAACTGTGAGGGGGGCACAAGGACGTCCCTCCGTGCCCCCCTCGCCAAATACTCACCCTCCCGCAGGCAGGCCTGCAGCCGGGGCTGCGCCGCGTCCACCTCCTCCCCGTTCAGCCACAGACGGTCCTCGGTGAAGTCCCGGCTGGCGGCGGCCGTGGTGGTGGTCCTCAGCTGTGCGGGACGGGGCTGAGCCAGGGGGGCCGGCCCAGCCCCGCTGCGGGGGTTTTGGGGGCAGCAGCCCCCCGGTGCTGGGGGTGGGGACGCGGCCCCGCACCAACCTGGTCCTGGTGCAGCGTGACGCTGAGGGAGGAGTTGATGGGCAGGATCAGGTCGGTGTCGCGCTTGCCCCCTGTAAGAGACGTGGAGGTGGCACGGTGTGGAACGGCACAGCTTGGTACCGCTCAGCTTGGCATGGCATGGTATGGCTTGGTATGGTACAGCTTGGTATGGCATGGCATGGCTTGGTATGCTATGGCTTGGTATGCTATGGCTTGACATTGCACAGCGTGGCGCTGTACTTAGCATGGCATGGCACAGCTTGGTATGGCATGGCATGGCATTGCACAGTGTGGCACTGCTCAGCATGGCATGGCACAGCTCGGCACAGCATGGCGCTGCTTGGCGTGGCATGGTACGGCTTGGTACGGTACAGCTTGGCATTGCACAGCGTGGCACTGCTCAGCACGGCATGGCACTACTTGCAATGGCTTGGTATGGCTTGGTTTGGCTTGGTTTGGCATTGCACAGCGTAGCACGGCACAGCTCGGCACGGCACGGCACACCATACTGCCTGGTATGGCACAACACAGCACAGCACGGCTCAGCACCACTCGGCACGGCACGGCACGGCTCGGCACAGCTCGCCATACTGCCTGGTATGGCACAACACGGCACGGCACGGCACGGCACGGCTCGGCACAGCGTGCTATACTGCCTGATATAGCACAGCACGGCTCGGCACGGCTCGGCACGGCTCGGCACGGCGTGCTATACTGCCTAATATAGCACGGCACGGCTCGGCACGGCACAACACGGCTCGGCACGGCCCGGCACGGCCCCCCCGCCCCGCACTCACAGTACTTGATGACGGCGATGTTGACGGGCGCCGTGCAGGTGACCACCGCCGGGCCCCGCTCCTCCGCCATCCCGCCGCCCTCCGAGCCCCGCGCCCGGCACGGCGCCGCCCCGCCCACCGCCGCTCGCGCGTGGCAGCCCCGCCCGCTATTGGCTGCAGCCGCAGCGGCCGGGCCCGGCCGACCAATGGCAGCGATCGGACCACGGAGAGGCCCCGCCTCCTGCCCGCCCAGCCCCGCCCCCTGACGGCATGAAGCCACGGGGAGAGGGCGGCGCCATGTTAGGGCCGGGAGGGCGGCGCGCATGCGGGGTGGGGCTGCGTGTGCGGCCTGTACCACCGGTGCGACAAGCGACCATTTCCGAGTGCTCCCAGTGCCTCCCAGTGACACTGTCCCAGCGCCCCCAGTGTGCCATACCCTAGTGCCGCCAGTGCCCCATCCCTATATCCCAGTATCGCCACCAGTGTTCCCGGTTTGCTGTACTCCCAGTACTCCCAGTTCAACCAGTCCCCAGTGCTCCCAGTGTGCTCTGTGCCCCCTGTACTCCTACACCCTGCGTCTTCAGTGTTGCTCCAGGTGGTCCCAGTGCATCCACACTCCAGTGCTCCCAGTATCCCCGTTGCCCAGTACCTACGTGCACCACCACTCCCAGTTATTCCAGTGCTCCCAGTGCCCCCAGTGCTCCTACTTACCCCAGCACCACCCCAGTACTCCCAGTACACCCAATATGCCAATGTTCCCAGAGCTTTCAGGGCCCCCAGTGCTCCCAGTTCCTACAGCACCTCCACAGCCCCCAGTGCTCCCAATACACCAGTGCTTCAATATCCTAGAACTCCTCCAGCGCTCCCAGTGCTCCCAGTGCCCCCAGCACCCCACCCCATGGGGCTGGCAAGCAGCGGGAGCCCCAGTATCCCCCAGCTGGGCCCCACCGGTGTCCCCCCACCCTCCCGAGGGTATTTTTGTCCCCCGGCCGATCGCTCGCAGTGGAAAACATCCCGCACGTCCCCGTGCCCGGAGGTGACAGCAGGCACACGCCTGGCACGTGGGTGACACCGTGGGGACAGCTCTGCTGCTGGGGGTCCCCCCCAAAAAAAACCACTAGGGACTGAGGGGGCAGCATCCCCCCCTCCCAAAATTGGGGACATTTGGGGAACCCCTTTGCTGTCACAGCGGGGGCTCCCCGCTGGCACCCATGGGTGCTGGCAGGCGCAGCGGGGGCCATCCCGGGGTCCAAACAGCCCCCGCCCCCCCCCAGGATGTATAAGCATTTTCCATGGGCAAGGGGAAGGCACGCGGTTATTTTGGGGTGTGGGATTCTTTCCCCTGCCACCGGGACAGGTGGGGGCCTGATTTAGCAAGGCTGGGCTGCAAATAGCACGGGGTGGATGCGCGGCTCCCTCCTGCTGGCACCCCCCCAAAACCGTCCCCACCTCCTCCCCTCCCCTTCCCCAATCCACCAGGGTGACTGGGCTGTCCCCAACACTGTGTGTGTGTGGGGGGGGGTCCCACAGACCCCAGCCATCCCCCTGCTGGGGATGCTCAGGGACAATTTCGGGGTCCCTGGGGGGGTGCATGGGTACACAAGCCAGCGGTGTGTCCTGTCCCCCCCCCCCCCAAAATACTGCAGCATCCAGGCCAGAAGTCCCCTCCTGCACAGGGGGCTGGGGGTGACAGCCCCCAGGGGCACCCCGGAGCACACAGAGCCCCCGTGCTTGGGTTACATCCATGATCAGAAAAATACAATCTCCCTGCTCCTATTTTTAGGGCTTCCAACCAAAAAGTGGCCGGGGGCTGCTGTTGGCACAGGGCTTGGCCCCCACACCCCTCTGCAGCACAGACCCCAGCCCAAAAAGCCACCGAGTCCCTGGTTTTGGGGCTCGAGGCCAGCTGGGGACACATCCATGGGGACACAGTGGTGTCCCCGTGACCCATGCAGGGGAGGCGAGATGGGGAGGAGGGTGCTCGGGTGGGCAGCCCCGGGTGGATCCTGCCCTGTGAGGCCACGCACGACAGGACCAGATGCTCTGGTGCCGGTGGGACACGATGCCAGCCGAGCAGCACGGCAGCGATAAGGGACAGCCTCGCCACTCACACCCGCGGTGCCCAGCTCCGCTTTTAATGACTCCGCAGACGAAAGCCCAACAACCCTCCCTGGTGCCCGCAGCACGGGGGGGGGACACAACCAAGAGATTCCTCCAGCCCTGGGGGCCGTGGTGGAGCAGTTGGGGAGCAGCAGGGGGCTTCGGTGACCTGCAGGGGCCATCCAGGCAGCGCTGCATGATGCTCTCCGGTCCTTCTTTGGGGCACAGCATGGCACGGTGCAACATGGCATGGCACAGTGGAGTATGACACGGTGTGGCACGGCACGGCGCAGTGCTCACTGCCCTCTCCGGGTGCGGGGGGGGGGGCTCAGGCCGCCCCGCAGCACCCCCCGTCCTCGTGCCGTGCCAGCAGCGACATGCGGGAGAAGGTCCTGGCGCAGGCGCGGCACCGGTACTTCTTGACGCCCGAGTGGGTCTGGAGGTGGGCGCGGAGGTTGGAGCGGTCGGCGAAGGCGCGGCTGCAGTGGGGGCAGGCGTAGGGCTTCTCCCCTGTGGGACACACGCTCAGGAACCCACAGTCCCACCTCCCACCCCAGACCCCCGTGCACAGCCCCAGGATGCTCCATGGGGATGCTGGGTGGGAGCCTGCACCCGCGGAGCTTTGTGCGCCAGGGGAAACTGAGGCAGGGGACTAGGATGGGGACGGCAGAAGCAGCGAGGACCCGGGGTGGGGGAGGAATATCCTTACCTGTGTGGGTGCGGAGGTGGCCCTGCAGCAGCCAGGGCCGGGAGAAGGCTTTGCCACAGAGGCTGCAGACGCAGGGCAGGGTGTGGGTGCGGATGTGCATCTTCAGGGCGCCCAGGCTGGCGTACGCCCTGGCGCAGCGCGCGCAGCTGAACCAGCGCCGGGGCGACCCCGGGAAGGGGCGGCAGGGCCTGGGGACCCCCGCCTCGGCCACCCCCCTGAGCCGGTTGAGGGTCTGGTTGTCCTTCAGGGGGGTGCCCAGGCTGCGGGTGCCTGCGGGGTCCGGGGGGCTCTTGGTGTCAGGGGGCAGCGGGAGGGAGAGGCGGGCGAGGAGGCGGCCGTGGTCTGGCAGGCGGGTGGTGGAGGGGGATGCGCGGCTGAGCACCCCCCTGCAGGAGGAGCACGAGCCATCGAGTTCTGGGGGGGGCAAGGCAAGGGGTGAAGGATGGGGGCTGTCCTGGTCACCAGACCCTCCCCCCCAGGGTTATCCCTGGCTGGGGCTTATCCACACCCAGTTCCCCCACCACCACCCCCCACCCTGGTGCCCACCCCTATGCACTGCAAAACTGGGCAGAAATGGTCCTTCCCCCCCCAAAAAAAAAAAGCAAACCAGGAATGAGGATGCCACAGGCACCCCCAGAACATCTGGGGCTGGATGTACCAAAAATCTGGGCATCCCCTGGGGCACCCAGCAACCAGCTCCAGCCCCCCAAAATTAGCACGGGGACCCCCATGCAGGCGGGGAGGACGGGGTATGTTGGAGGGGAGGGTCCTGCACACCCAGCCCTGGGAATTCCCCCCCACACACACCCCAGGCACCAATTCGGATCCGGGGTCCCGGGGTCCCCAGGGCAGCCTTACCGCGGGCGTCGAGCTGGCCGTAGTTGGGGACGCGGGTGCTGGAGGGCTTCTTCACCAGGAAGGAGCGGGGCATGGCAGGGCCAGCAGGCGAGCTCCGTGTCCCCGTTGCGTCCCCCGCCGTGTCCCCGCGGGTGCCAGCAGGTGCCATAAGGCCCCGGGCTCATTAGCATGGGCAGCCCCCGGGGAGCCCCGGGGCCAACCGCTGCCCGAGGGCTGGCCTTGGCCGCCAGCAAGCCCCGCTGCAGGTGCAAGGGACCGTGTGGTGGGGACAGCCCCGTCCCCCTGGCAAGGCCACCCTACACATCCCACGGATGGGATCCCACCGCCCACAGCATCCCCCTGGGTCGCAGCGGGCATTGCCCCTGGGTTAGGGCACAGCCTCGGTTTGTGGGGACCCCCCCACCACCACCACCACCCCGGGTGCCCCTTCTCCCTGCACGGGTCCCCGTGGAAAACCTCACGGGGGCTGTTTGGGGAAGGGTCAGTGAGCAGATAAGGTGGACACTCAATGTTATCAGCCCTGGCCATCGTGTCCCCGAGTCATTTATTACCCCGGGGGTGATAGCTGGGGGGGGGGACACGCGTGCTGGGGCAGGAGCCACGCTCTGTGGCTCTGTGAGGCCAGAGGCAGCCCCAGCACATGGGCGATGCAGAGCTCTCTGCTCCCCGCAAACACCGCTCCGAGGACCAGTTCACCCCAGTTTAACACCCACCACCCCCAGGCAGCCCAGTGCGTGGCGCAGACCCCAAGCTCACCCCCAGCAGGGAGCAGCCCTCGGGTCCAGCTCCATCCCTGGCCACCCCGATGACCCTCGGGGCTCACCGGTGAGGTCTCGCCTGCATCCAGGAGCTGCAGCAACGCGTCTGGCCCGAGCAGGGGACGGGGCGAACCCTCGCGGGGCTGCACGCAGCCGGTGCCCGTGCCGGAGGAAGCGACTGGGCAGACGCAGCCCGTCCGTGCTGCGTCCCTGGGGAACCCCTGCCGGCTGTGGGGGCGCGGAGCCAGGACCCCTCCCCGGGACACCCGGAGCAGGGACACCCGCTGCGCTGCCCTGGCCTGCGCCCAGCAGGGCTCCGGGGACGGTGCGCGGTGCCAGCGATGGGGACAGCACCTCCCGCGTGCTCCTGCGGGCGCCAGGACCCGCTGCCAGCGCTGGGTGTGCAGTCACGGGGCTCCCGTGGGGTAGGGCGATGTAACGGCACTGCCAAACCCTGCCATTAACAGCAGCAGTTAATGAGGCAGGGGATGGGGCCATAAAAACGGAGGGAGCAGCCCAGGTAAGGGACCTCGGTGGCGTGCACCCCCAGCCCCGTCCCAGCGGACCCGAGCGCTCCCCGCTGAGCCTGGGTCCCCCGCGGGGCACAGACCGCACACCGAGACCGCCCGTGGATGAAACCGCCTTTACTGAGAAAAATGGCTTGCTACAAATACATCGTTGATTTTTCTTTTTTTCTTCTTCTTCAAAAAACCGGTATGTCTCATTAAAAGTTCCAGTCCTTATGCAAAAAGTCGGGGGGAGCAACTAACGAGCACAGCCGGCGGCGCAGCAGGAGCCCGGCGGCACCCGGAGCCCCGGCATGGTCAGACCCAGCCCCACGCCAAGGGGGCGAGAGGCAGGAGCCGCCTGCACAGCCTTAAGGTGCTTTACGAAAGCAGCCGTTGCTGCCCCTGCTCTGACGCTTCTGGGGCAAAAAGGAAGAGGAGGAGGGAGACAGAGGCATTAAGGGTGCTGCCCCAAATCCTCCAGGGCAGGTAGCAAGAGCTCCATGGAGAGCAGCACGGACCAGAGACCTCTAACCTGAGAGTCCCAGCCAAAGAGGGGACGGGGAAACCCAGCTGGGTCCCTTCCAGACTCCCCTGCTCCGTCCCACTGGGAGCAGGGGAAGCCCCCAGGCTGGGCAGGTGCTGAGGATGCGGTGCTGGTAAGGGAAGACCCCGTTCCTCCCTGCTCCAGGGAGGGAGCAGAGCAGCCCCAGCCCTTTGCCCGGGGGCAGTGAGTGCTGCCCTCTGCCAGGGGAGCAGCCGGTCTCCGTGCCTGCCCCGAAGGGCTGCCAGCGGCACAGGGGAGCCCGAGGACCCCAAAACAGGAGCCCGAGGACCCCAAAACACTCAGTACTACTTATAGTAAAAAGACAGTATTGCTAGAGCAGAGCTGGAGGGAGCCAGGACTCGGATGAACCACAAAAGGATGCTTCTCTGAGCGGGGATAAGGACGGCAGGCGAGCCCGGGGCATGCCAGAGGCACAGGCGCCCCGCAGCCCCAGGGCACAGCAGTGGCACGTCCCAGCAGCACCCCGACCTTTAGGAGGACACTGGGGTGCAGCCCCGGACAGGCACCTTGGGGTCCCCCGAAGCACCCCTTCAGTGCACGGGGTGGGGGGACTGCTGCCCTCCTGAGCACTGCCCAGCCCAGGTGTGCAGATGTCACCTCACTGCCCCCATATGGGTAAGTCCCCGTGAGCCTTGGGCTGGTCCCCTTGTTGGTGCCACCCCAAAGGGCGGCAGGGTGCCTGGGCACCGTGCAGGGACTGCGCAGACATGGCACCGTGCTTTGCAGGTGCTTTCTGCCACGTTTGGTACGGGGAGGCTACGGCACATCCCTCAGATCAGCATCTGCCCGGATGTGCCCCATGCCTGGGGAGAGGAACACGTAATCCTGCGATCCCATTTCGGGGGACGAGATGCTCTGCGTTAGGCATCCCACACAGCCCCGCGTCCCCACGCGCCCGTGGGACAGGCACAGCACCGTCCGGCAGCACCGAGCCCGCAGCTGCCCTCCGGATCTCGCCCACGGCCACATCCAGGGACATCGCAGAGCAGCCCTGCCTGCAAGGGTTGGTGCTGCTGCCGCAGGAGCCAGGGGCTGGAAGCCGCTCGGTGAAATCCTTTCCTGCCACGCTCGATCTCTGTGGCCAAGGGCTTCCAGTAGCGCTGCAGTTTTGGAGGAAAAAATCAAACTTGGGTGATTCCCAGCAGAGCTTGTGCAAGCCCGGCGGGCTGAGCCCCTTGTTCCTGGCTCTCAAGCAGCGCTTCTTGTTTAATTACAAGCGTCTGAGAGATCAGCCGGCAGAGAGAGGAAGGAAATCCAGCCCTCAGCGTTACGCCAGCACTCAGAGCCCAGAGCCCTGCCAGGAGCCAGCTACGAAGAGCTGCTCCAGCTGCCGAGCCCGGCGAGAACCCGCAGAGCCCGGCCACGAGTTAGCAGCTCGGGGACTGCAGCCGAGCAAGCGGCTCTTGGAGAACACAAAGGGGGCTGCTTGTCCTCCACGAGGCAGCTCTCGGCACGCCGCTGCCCGCTCCCCTTGCCGTGGAGGAGCCGCGGGGCTGGCGGTGCTGAGCGACGAGGTGCTGACCACCAACTGCAGAGAGAAGCTGCCAGCAGACGGAGACAGCCCGGAGGGGACGGAGGAGGAAACGTGCACGCTTGCCGTGGCCCAGGCAGAGTCCCACCTGCGGGCCCAGGGTCCAGCTCCTCCATCCCACCCGATTTCAAATCCACAGCGTGTTTGGTTTTCGTTTTAAGAGTGTCTTTTTTTTTTTTTTTTTTAAAAATATACTTTCTTAATAATGTTCCATAAAAATAACTCTCGTCCCCGGCGACGGATATTGCAGTGTAAAGAGTAACAGCTTCTGTTCCCGCTCTACAAAACGTGGAAAAGGCATCGCGCCGGTTCGTATAGAAAAATGCGAGGACGCAGTATCACAAGAGCCGGTACAAAACGAGGAGGGTGGGAGTTTTGGGAGTTTCACTGCGCGTCCAGACAGTCCACGGCTCCGAACCCGCTGCTCCCACGGGGCTCACGAGGGCAAAAGTCTTGCTCCAGGCTGCAGCCCGGCCTGCTCCTGGGCTGTCCTGCAGGAAAAGGAGGCAGCTCCCTCCTGCCTGCAGCGTGGGGGACGGGACAGACCGGCGGCTCCAGAAATAACCTCGTAGGGTTTGAAAAAGAAAAACCAAAACCGCTCCGTGCTGTTTTCTTCCTTTTCAGAAAAGGACGTGGATGGGTGTAGTTTAGAACTAGGGCGTTTCTGCATAAAACGCATCGCAGTTTTACGTGCCTATCAAACTGCAACAAAGAGCATGAAGACGAATGGTGCCAAAAAGCATCTAATAATAAATAGATCTGGGTACAGGTATATGCTCCGGATACGGATACGAGACGCCGAGCCGAGGAAGGATCCCAGCCCTTCGGCACGGACGCCTCTCTCCTCCCGGCAGCGACGTCTCTGCTCACTCACCGCTCCACCGTGATGCCGAGGCGCCTCCGCCTTCTTCACGGAGGTGGGATCAGCCCAGAGAGAAGAGGGAAGAGAGGCGGTGGGTCTCGGGGGGGCCACGAGCTCCGTGCCGCCCCAGCAGGGAGGTCGAGTGTGCAAAAGGGGCGTGAGGGGGGGTCCGAAGCGAAGAGAAGCTCCGCAGCAGCCCTCAGTTCTCGGAGAGAGACAGAGCCAGAGCAGCCTGCAGTGCTGCCTCCTCGTCGATGTTGTAGTCCTAAAAAAGAAGGGTTGGTCAGGAGAGCTGCCTGCGGGCAGACAGGGCTGCAAGGTCCCAGGAACACCGTGCTCTTTGGGGTACCCCGTATTTGTGCCCCAGTCCCTCTCCTGCCTGGGTCAAACCTCCTGACATCGCCCCTGCCCTCAGACCTGGCAGCAGGCAGGGATGAAACGAAGCTATCTGAGAAACCAGGGCCAAAGGCAAAGCTCTCTGCAGGGCCGCAGGCTCCTCCAGCACCCCAGGCAGGTTACACGACATTAATCACTTCCTGAGCTGCGGGTACTTCTCCGTAAATAGTCGGAGGTTCCTTTTTCTGAAATCTTAACTAACAAATCCAGGAGGCTAACAAAATCACCCGCTGGGCCCTGCGAGGCTGCAGGATCGCACCCCTACCACACACAGAGGGGCTGCAGCCCCGAGAGGACGACCCCTGCACTCCTCTCCTCTCCTCGTGTTTCCCCACGTGAAGCCTCAAAGAAAAGGGCTTTTGTGTTACAGTTCCTCAGGAAAGAATTTAACGGAGCACATGGAAAAAAAAAAAAAAAAAACATCTTCAGAGAGAGAGAGAACATTTCTCTGCTCCTCCTGGGATGATTTTTTCTGGGAATGTGTCTGACAGCGAGCAGCTTGAACACCCAGGAGCTCTCCCAAGCTCTACGTGCGGCGCGTGGGACACGGGGAAGGTGACTGCTCCGCTTCGCAGCCATACTCACCACGAAGGTGTCGTAGGAAAACTTGTGCCTGTGGAGGAGGTGCTGGAGGAAGTTGGCGCTCTTGTAGCTGGGGTCCCCCCAGGGCATGGCCGAGCACACCGGGCACACCTGCGGAGGGCAGGGACAGGGGAACGGTGACCCGTGGGCACAGCCCCACCTCCAGCTCCCCCGGGGTGCTTTGCTGTGCGGGTACAACACGTGCACAAAGCCTTCGGTGCGTGGCCAGGCTGCTTTTAGCTTGCTGACAAGTTAAATGCATGTGTATGAGCACCTCTGCGATGACCCCAGAGCTGCGAGCTCCCCACTTCAGCAGGGGTGGGGAGAGCAAGCCCAGCGCCAGCAGGTCGCAGGCACAGCGGGACAGAGGTGGCTCGTTCCATCAAAAAGATTTAAAATCAACTAAACCAACTCGAAACCCAGCTCTGCTTTCCGTCCAGCAGCAGCAGCTCCGCGTGCTGGTGGCACAGGATGCAGGATCTAGTATAGCATATTTGGATTTCCAGGGGTTACCCCCCCACAGAGACCCGCCCCAGCCCCGCTCACCACTTTGTTGGGGTCGTTGCGGTGGTTCTCCATGCAGTGCTTCACCAGCTCCTGCTGGTCCAGGTTCCGGGCCCCGCAGTACGGGCACACGAACGTGGAGCGATTGGGAATATTGCTGAAGGGAGCGAGGACAAGCTCAGACCCCTGTGAAGGGCCGGGATCGACTCCTTCCAACCTCACCCAGCCACCCCTGATGCTCCCCTTTCTGCTCTGTCCCCCCTGCCCATGGGAGGAGGCAGACCAGACCGTTCCCACCCCAGCCCACGCTTGGATTTTAGGGCTTCTAGCGAGGATGGATGGGAACGTCCGCGCCGTTTGCACTTCCCTACGCACCACACGACAGTACCTGGGGATAGGCTGGGACGTGGGGACAACGGGGACGAACTTGGGGCAGTTGGCCATCTGCTCCTGCACCTTCGCACAGGACGAGACGTGAGACCGCATTTTGGCTAGGGTCACCTGGAGAAAAAGGAGAGAAGAAATGTTCTCAGAGGTTACAGGAACACCTTCCCCTGCCAGGCACAGCACCGGAGCCTCTGCTCCCCCAAACCAGAGCATTTTTGCCACGCTTTGGCCGACCAACATCAGAGCAAACTCTGGTCAGCAGAGGACGACCCACGTCGGTGTGGAAATGCTGCAGAGCCCCTCCTTCCTTGCAGGACAGGGAGATTTGGGTTGCACGCTCCCTGCACGAGTCCCCAGGGTTCATACACAAGAAGTCAGCCGGGCTGCGTTACTGCAGCGCTAGCTCCATTTTCCTTCCCGAAAGAGTAACTGCTGACAGGCGCTAACCCCAAACTGCTCCGGCACCACCCCAGGGGAACGTTTCTGGGCCCCAGCCAGGCAGTTACAGGAAAATCCCCAAAGTTAACGGAAGACAGAGAGGGCAACAACCCAGCCCGTGGAGACACACCATGAATCACAGCATTACAGCCGGCCCCAGAAGCACCCCAGACCAGACCGCCCCGGGCCACGTCTGTTCCCAGCTGCTGGGATCACAGCACCTTGAGCAAGACCCAAGTCCTTACCCTCGCTGGGAGCAGCAAAGCTGGTTTGTCTCGGCCTCTCCTTTGCTGCAGGAAAACCTCAGCGTGCGTTTGAAGGTCCCCACTAATAACACCTCCAGCCTGCAGCCGGGAAGGTGCTCCTCCATCCCTGCACAGCCCCGCTCACCTCAGGCGGCAGCAGCCCTTCCCCCGGGGGCCACCACGTCTTGCAGGACAATTTGGGGACGTGCTGAGCACGGGACGGGGACAGGCAGCCCCCCCGCCCGCTTTTACCTTTTTGCTGCAGCCTCTGCAGGGGGCCTTGTAGGACGAGAGCTGCTTCTCCACGCTGGAGGCCTTCTCCACCTTCTTGGGGTCGAACGGCATGCGGCAGAGCGGGCAGAGCGGGGACGGCACCTGGAGGCAGGGCTGCAGGCACTCCCCGCAGAACCTGGGGGGCACGGAGAGAGCGGGGAGTGAGACCCCAGCGCCTGGGGGTAGGACAGGGGGGCTCCCAGGGTCTCCTGCACGCCTCGGGCAGCCCCAAAACCCAGCGAGTAGTATCTGCGTGGGGAGGAACTGCCCAGGCTGGCAGCTTGGGAGGGGGTGCGGGGGTCCCGGGGGCTCCAGAGGAGCCGTTCTGCTGCTCGTCCTCCGGCACCGCACGTGCAGCAGCCGCTTGGAGGCCGAGCTGTGAGCACAGCGGCACAGATCTGAGCGGAGCCGAACAATAACGGCGCTGAGCACGCAGGCGGCGAGGAACAAAGCAGGCGAGGGAGACGGAGCGTTTGAGCCCGGCTCACCTCCTCCCGAGGTCCTGATGCTGGCAGGAGCACGGATGAGAAATCAGAGCGGCGGGGAGGGAGCGCACGAAGCCGTGCGGAGGGGAGGGCTGAGCGCCGTGCCACCTCCTTCCCCCTGTGCCACCTCCTTCCCTCCATCTCCTGCAGTCCCACGGCCCCCACAAACTAAACTGTCACGGTGTCCCCGTCACCTCCCCAGCCCAGGTCACCGTAACAAGGGCACGGGGTGCTGCTGAGCCTGGCAGCGGGCACAGGCTGGCCTGGCCCCGATGAACGGCAGCAAAGTGCTTCCCGGCATGGACGTCACCGCTGGGGCTCCCAGGTGGCCCCGTGACACACTTAGGGCCCCTGCTGCATGCAGTGTGTTTGGGGGGGTCATTGCAGTGAGGGGTCCCCTCCTCCAGCTCCCTAACCCCAAAAAGGCTGAGGAGGAGGACGGGTGAGGCTGGGCCGTGGCACCAAGCAAAGCCACGTCCTCGATGTGTGACCGGGGTGGCCCGGAAAGCAGCTGGAGAAGGGCACAGAGGTGGTGTCAGGGGAGTGCTGCGGTGATGGGTGCCCCCAGCTCCCTGTCGGGTGCACCCAGATCCTCGCTGGGTGGCCCCAGCTCCCCACCACAGTGCCCCAAGCCCTCCTGCCCCGCAGCAGCATGTCCCCAGCACTGGTGGCCACAGCAGCTGGGGCGCAGCTTGGCCACTGCGTGCTGCTGTGGGTGTTGGGATTTCCATCCCGAGACCCCCAACCAGCGGGGCAGGGGAGAGGAAGGAGCCTGGGGCACACCCCCGGGGCACCCCCTGCCTCCTCCTCTGCTCCAGGGGGGGGAGCAGCAGGCCTGGGGGGTGGGTGTAGGATGGGATGGGGGACCCCAATACTGGCTGAGGGCCCTGGTGGGGTACGAGACATGGGATGGGATGGGGATGGGGATGGGATGGGGATAGGGATGGGGACGGGGACGGGGATGGGGACGGGGATGGGGACGGGGACGGGGATGGGGATGGGGACGGGGATGGGGATGGGGACGGGGACGGGGACCCCGGTTCCAGGCAGGGAGCATAACGGGGTCCCAGCAGGGATTTAGGACGCAGGGCCCAGCACCAGGCGACCCATGAGCTGTGCCAAGAGCCCAATCCCCAGCCAGGAACCAGGACACGGCTCCCAAGCCCGGCTGAAGCCCGAGATGGGGACCCCGATCCCCCGGTCCCCCCGTTACCCCCGATCCCCCCGCATCCCCCCGGTGCCCCCTCCTCACGTATGCCCGCATCCCGCGATGCCGACGGCGCGGTGGAAGACCTCCAGGCAGATGGGGCAGCTGAACTGCGCCTCCAGCGCCTCGGGGCCGCCGGGGGCCGGAGGGGGCGGCGGCGGCGGCGGCAGCGGCGGCGGCGGGGCCCGGGGGGGGCCGGGGGGGGCCGGGGGCCGCTGCGCCGCCGCCACCAGCAGGCTGCGGAACATGGCGGCGCCGTGACGTCACCGCGCCGCGCGTCACCGGGACGGGGCCGGGCAACGGGGACGGGACCGGGAACGGGGCCGCCATGTGCGAGGCGCCGGGAGGCTGCGGGGGGTGCGCGGTGGGATCCGCACCGGGACCGCCACGGCGCCGTCCTGCCCCGGTGCGCAGGTGGGAGACCCCCCCCCCGTCCCCGGTCCCGGTCCCGGTCCCGGCCCCGGTGCCGGGGGCCCGGGTCGCTGCCCCCCGTGCCCCCCCCCTCCTGACAGCCCCGTGTCCCGCAGCCAGCCGCGGCCGTGCGTGAAGTGCGGGGAGGGCGCCGCCGCCGTCGTCATCCGCGTCGGGGATGGGTTCTGCCGGTGAGGGGACCGGGGACCGGGGGGCTGGGGACATGGGGACCGGGGACATCGGGGCTCGGGGACATCGGGGCTCGGGGGCGTGGGGTCAGGGGGCGTCGGGTCTGGGGACGTCGAGTCTGGGGCACGTGGGGACAGCGGGGCTCAGGGACATGGGGTCTGGGGACATCCGGGCTCAGGGATATGGGGACCGGGGACATGGGGTCTGGGGACATCAGGGCTCAGGGATATGGGGTCTGGGGACATCCGGGTTTGGGGACATGGGGACCGGGGATCTGGGGGACATGGCATCTGGGGACATCAGAGCTCAGGGACATGGGGTCTGGGGACATCGGGTTTGGGGACATGGGGACCGGGGATCTGGGGGACATGGCATCTGGGGACATCAGAGCTCAGGGACATGGGGTCTGGGGACAGCGGGTTTGGGGACATGGGGACCGGGGATCTGGGGGACATGGCATCTGGGGACATCAGAGCTCAGGGACATGGGGTCTGGGGACATCGGGTTTGGGGACATGGGGACCGGGGATCTGGGGGACATGGCATCTGGGGACATCAGAGCTCAGGGACATGGGGTCTGGGGACATCGGGTTTGGGGACATGGGGGCCGGGGATCTGGGGGACATGGCATCTGGGGACATCAGAGCTCAGGGACATGGGGTCTGGGGACATGGGGACATCAGGGCTCAGGGACATGAGGTCTGGGGACATCAGGGCTCAGAGACATAGGGCTGTAGGGACATGGGGTCTGGGGGACATCGGCCTTGGGGACATCAGGGCTCAGGGACATGGGGTCTGGGGACATTGGGTTCTCAGACATGGGGACTGGGGACGTGGAGTCTGGGGACATTGGGTCTGGGGGACATCAGGCTTGGGAACATCAGGCTTGAGGACATGGGGTCTGGGGGACATCGGGGCTCACGGACATGGGGTTCGGGGATCTGGGGGACATGGCATCTGGGGACATCAGAGCTCAGGGACATGGGGTCTGGGGACATCGGGTTTGGGGACATGGGGACCGGGGATCTGGGGGACATGGCATCTGGGGACATCAGAGCTCAGGGACATGGGGTCTGGGGACATGGGGACATCAGGGCTCAGGGACATGAGGTCTGGGGACATCAGGGCTCAGAGACATAGGGCTGTAGGGACATGGGGTCTGGGGGACATCGGCCTTGGGGACATCAGGGCTCAGGGACATGGGGTCTGGGGACATTGGGTTCTCAGACATGGGGACTGGGGACGTGGAGTCTGGGGACATTGGGTCTGGGGGACATCAGGCTTGGGAACATCAGGCTTGAGGACATGGGGTCTGGGGGACATCGGGGCTCACGGACATGGGGTTCGGGGACATCAGGCTTGGGGACATGGGGTCCGGGGACATGGTGACATCAGGGTCTGGGAACATGGGGTCTGGGGGACATCAAGGTTCAGGGACATGGGGTCTGACGACATTGGGGCTTGGGAGCGTGGGTGCTCAGGGCCGTGCCACGGTGTCCCCGCAGTGCCTGTTTCCGCGAGTACTTCGTGCACAAGTTTCGTGCCATGCTGGGCAAGAACCGCGTCATCTTCCCCGGCGAGAAGGTACGGGGGGAACACAGAGGGGCGCACGGGGGGCACCGAGGCCGCTGACTGTCCCCATTGTCTGTCCCTGTTGTCCCCGCAGGTGCTGCTGGCGCTGTCAGGCGGGCCAGCATCCAGCGCCATGCTGCGGCAGGTACAGGAGGTGAGAACGGGCCCAGGGGGGGGGCTTGGGGCGGGGGGGCCGGGGGCGCAGCGCAGCCCGCTGACCCCGCTGCTGTGCCAGGGGCTGAGCCGCGAGACGGCCAAGAGGCTGCGCTTCGTGCCTGGCCTCGTCTACATCGATGGTAAGACACGGTCCCGTCCCCGTCCCTGTCCCCGCTGCGGGGCCGTGCCCCCCTCGCCCACCCACGGCCGATGTGCCCGCAGAGGGAGCGGTGTGCGGGCAGAGCCCGGCGCAGCGGGAGCAGAACCTGGCCCAAATGGAGGCCCTGCTGCAGGAGACCGGCTTCCCTTACTACCTGGCCTCGCTGGAGCAGGTAGGGACGTGCTGGGAACGAGGGGTGACACACAATGGGGACGGGGGGGGACATGCCCGCCTTCACCCAGCACCCCATCTCTGCCCGCAGGCCTTGGAGCTGCCTGGCTCGGTCCTGCGGCGGGGGCCGGGGGCGGCCGGCGAGCCCTGTCCCTCCTACAAGGTGGCCGTGGAGGGCTTCATCCAGCAGCGGCGGCAGGAGGCGGCTGACGGGGATGGTGAAACCTCACCCACGGGGCTCAGCACCCAGCACGGACCCGGGGGGGACCTGGCAGCCCCCTGCGCCCGCCTGCCCGATGCCACCCTCACAGCGGAGCTGCTGCGGCTCTTCGAGGCGGTGGAGACGCTGACGGCCAAGGAGGAGCTGCTGCAGATGCTGCGGTGAGGGGCTCCTCCTGCCCGGCCGGCCACATGGCACCCGCGGGTCTGAGTCGGTGTCGCCGTGTCCCCAGGAGCCACCTCATCCTGCACACCGCCCGCACGCGGGGCTACACCAAGGTGATGACGGGCGAGAGCTGCACCCGCGTGGCCGTCAAGCTCCTCACCAACCTGGCGCTGGGCCGTGGCGCCTTCCTCGCCGTGGACACGGTGAGCACACCCGAGGGGGCTGCTCTGCCATCCGGGGCTGTCCCCAGCTCGGTGGCAGTCCCTCGGCAGCCACCCACCCACCTGCATGCAGGGGTTTGTGGACAGCCGCCACGGCGACGTGACGCTGGTGCGGCCCATGCGGGAGTACATGGCCAAGGAGATCGCCTTCTACAACCACTTCTTCGGCGTCCCCACCGTCATCACGCCGCCCCTCAGCACCAAGGTAGGGGCGGCCCCCTTTCCCTTGCTCCCGGCCAGACGCTATAGGGCAGGCAGGGGGGCTGATTTGTGGGACCCCCCCCCCCATCCCACCTGTGCGCTCTCCGTTCCCTTCCCCAGCGCCGGGAGAAGACCAGCATCCACCGCCTGATGGAGAGCTTCCTCCTGGGGCTGCAGGTGGATTTCCCGTCCACCATCAGCACCGTCTACAGGTATGGCACCTTGGGGGGGGGGGGGGACAGGCAGGGTGCACCCGCTCACCCATTCTCCATGGCCGCAGGACAGGTGAGAAGCTGAGCGCGGCTCCTGCCGAGGCAGGCAGCGAGCTCCAGCGCTGCCTGCTCTGCCTCTGCGCCCTGGACATCGCCGGGGGTGAGCGAGGGGTGTGGGGGGGCACGGGGGGGGGGGGTGGCCATGCACCCCGAGTGTATGACCATGTCCCCCTATGGCTTTTGCAGAGGAGGAGCTGGCCCTGGAGCCCACGCTGGTCACGGAGGAGACGGGGAACGGGTGAGCGTGCGAGTGGTGGGATGCTGTGGCAGCGCTGGGGACAGGGTGAAGGTGTTGGGGACGTGGTGCTGGCACTGGGGCCACGGTGCTGGCGCTGGGGACGCTGTCCCCACTCACCATCCCTCTCCCCACAGGCCTGAGAGCAGAGCTGCCTTCATCCCACTGCTGTGCTACGGCTGCCGCCTCACCTTCAAGGAAATGGTGAGGCACTGGGGGTGACCCCCCCCCCCGGGACCGGGGGGCACACTGGGGACGGGGCTCCTGTCCCAACCATCCCGCTGTCCCGCAGGGCTCCCCCGCCACGCTGCCGCCTTACATGCGTGCCGAAGCCCAGCACAGGAGCTGCAGGTAGGGGATGGATGGGGAGGGGGGGTCCCCCCTTCCTGGGGGGGGGGGCAGCGCACCCGCAGGGCCCCCCACACCGGGTCTGTCGCTCGCAGGGCACGGATGAAGGAGCAGATCCAGGAATTCCTGCTGGAGGACGACGAGGAGGAGCCCGGGGCGAGCTGACGGGGCCGGGCGCAGCTGGGGGGCGCAGAGCCACGACCCACTGGGGTTGGGGGTCCTGTGGGGTCAGGGGGGTACTGGAGCCACTCGACCAGCCATGGTGACACCTGGCACCCAAACAGCTGTTTTTACACCCAAATTAACTGTTTTTATAACAGCAGGGGGCCAAGGAGACCTTGGGTGCCTATTATGGGGGTGCTGGTACCCCCTGGGCATCACATCCCTGCTCCCCCCCCACACCCCCAGGCCCCCCCCCCCCATGAGCTGGGGTGGCTTCAGCTTCGTTTTTATTAGATATCTGTATAAATAAACCATTTGAATTAAAAAAAAAAAAAAAAAAAAAGTCACAAGTGTTTACAGTCCAGTTGGGGGGGGTGCCCACAGGGGAGGGTGTGCTGTGGCCCTGTGCTCCCCCGGTCTGGGGATGGGGGATATTGCTTTAGAGTTCAACCTGGTTGTGGGGCAGGGGAGAGCAGGGAGGGGCCGGCTCCTGCCCCCCCCCCCCCCCCAGAAGCTGGGGTGCCCTGTGGGTGCTGGACCAGCTCCTGGACCACCCCCCCAGGCACTGGGGTGCCCATGGGGCCAGGCCCCCTCCCCGCCCCCCAAGGAAGGCACGAGGTGCTCTCCGCCAGTCAGCCGGCTTCAAAGCATCGTGGAAAAAAAAAAAAAAAACAAAAAAAAAACCAGAAAGCTCCTCGTTTTAAAAGCGAGAGCCCGGGCTCGCCCAGCGCGCCGTCCTGCACCCCCCGGCAGGATGCGGCCCCCGCAGGGCTGGTTAAGGCATTGGCGGTGATGTCCCCGGGGAGGGGGCCAGAGCCCCTTCCCCTTACTCTTTCTCCCGCGTCCACTTGATCATGGTCTCGGGGGAGCGGTAGAGGAAGATGAGCTTGGCGTAGAGCTCTTCCTCCAGCTCCAGCTCGCCCGTCTCCCGCACCAGGAAGATGTCCTGGCACAGCTTCAGGATGCGGTCCACGCAGGGCAGCTCCTCGAACATGATGGAGTGCGAGATCTCGCTGAAGAAGCCCCGCACGAACTTCCCGATCACCAGCACGATGGAGACGTACAGCCCCATGATCCTGCAAAGGGGACAGGATGAGGCCGCCTGCGGTCCCCACCGTCACCCTTCGCCCACCTCCCCGGCTCCTGTGTTCCCCCCTCCTCTACGCACCCGTAACCGGCCAGGAAGCCCAGGCTGGGGGGGCTGACTTTGTCGTTGAAGATGACCATGGGCAGGATGTTGCCGTCGCGCGGGGGGGCGTCCTTCAGCCGCACCACCCACCACTCCAAGAAGCTGTCGCTGCCCTGCCCCGAGCCCACGCGCTCCCGTTTCAGCTGCACCTCCACGTCCAGGTAGCTGTCCTCTCCGTCTGCGGGGTGGACGGGGGGGGGGGGTGGGGTCAGGGCACGGCGTGGTGGCCGAGACCCCCCCCCAGTGCGGAAAGGGGACCCACCTGGCAGCAGCTGCTTGACGGGGTTGGCTTCGGGGCCGTTGGGTGCCCGGATGTATTTGGGGAAGAGCTTGGGCACTTGCCTGCAACAAAGCGGGCGTGAGCGGGGGACGTGACCGCCTCTGGTGGCGTCCCCATCCCTGAGCCCCCTCCCCGTGCCTGGGGACACTCACACGGGGGCGTCGCGGGTGCCCTGCAGCAGCTGGGCCAGCTCCATGCGCTCGGGCGCGCCGGGCTGGAGGTCTGTGGTGTGCTTGTCGAAGGTGTGCTCCACCGTGCCGCCCTTCCCCAGGTCCCTGCGGGCACAAAGGGCTCAGCCGGGGGGTGGGGGGCTACCTTCTGTGTCCCCCCCCCCCCAGTGACCCCAGTGTTACCTCTGGAAGGTCCAGGTGAGTCTCAGGGTGATGTCCGAGGAGCCGTTCTGCAGCTCCCGCCGCATCTGCTCCCGGCTGGGCGGGCTGATGCTCCACAGCGAGCCCGAGCTGCCCTCGATGCGCGCCGTGACGATGTCCTCGTAGCCGTACAGCGTGATGAACTGCATGGCCACCTGGGGATGGGACGGGGGCACGCGGCTCAGCATGGGTGGGATGGAAAGAGGGGATCAAGGGGGGGTTGCTTAGGGGATTTATTTTTTACCGGTTGCCTCTCAAATTGGTTCGTCAGGGCTTCGTAGTCCTGGGGGGTGAAGGGCTGGATGGACTGCTGCTGGGCGCTCATGGTGAATAGTGGCTGTGGGGACACGTGGCATCAGCGGGGACACGTGTGGCATCGGGGGGGAACCCGGCATCCAGCACCAGCCCAGAGACTGCCCCCGTCCTCACCTCGTACCCCCCCAGCTTGAGGGTGACGGTGACATCGATGGGGTGGTTGACAACACCCACCACCGAGCGCACCAGCGACATGAAGAGCAGCGGGAACCAGATGATGGCCACCAGGAAGAGGATGATGAGGCCCCCCATGCCGTACTTGACGATCTTCTTCTTCTTCTGCCCTTTGGGCTGCGGGTATTTCTGCAGGGACACGGCGCAGGGTGCCGGGGGACTGGGGGGGGACCCAGCCGGGGCCACCCCGATGAGGACGGGCGCGTTGGGGTCCTACCTTCTCCGTCTCACGGCTGCACTTGATGATGAAGATGTTGGCGTAGATGTCTTCCACGCACATCCAGTTGGACAGGGACAGCGTGGTGTCCGTCCAGACCCAGTCCATGACGGCACGCAGCTCCACCAGGAAGGGCACGAGGCGAAACCTGCGGGGGACGGGGAGAGGGGGCTGCTACAGCTCCGTGCGCCCGGCTGGGGCCACGTGTCCCCGTGCCACACCGTGTCCCCTACCCCTGGAAGAGGAAGAGGTTGAGGTGGTTGTATTTCTTGGTGAGGAAGTTGCCCAGGATGCGTGTGGGGTAGCCGCAGCGGATCTGGTAGGCTGACAGCGAGAAGTAGATGCACTTGACGAAGTACCACAGCTGGGCCACCGTGTTGAGGCTGAACAACCTGTGGGAGGGAGATGTCACCCCTCTGGGCACCCAAGCCCCTGCCTGGCCACACAGGGCCACCACGCAGGCCTGGGGACACAAAGGGACCACCCCACGGCCTCAGCCACCCAAGGACCACACAGCGCCCTGGGGGACATCCTCAGGGGACACTCGGTGGGACCGGTACCTTTCGGTGACAGCCGGCAGGATGAAGAACATCCAGAGATGGATGCTGAAGACCAGGATGACCTGGAAGATGAGCTTGCCCAGCACCGTCTTGCGGAGGTAGAGCGCACGGTCGATCACCATGGTGGTGAACTGGATGAGCAGCATGACCAGGAAGGCCTCGGGCACTTGGTCATCCGACAGCGAGGAGGTGATGTCGGCGGCCGCCGAGTGTTTCTGGGGACAGCGGTGAGGTGAGGACACAGCCCGGCCTGACCCCACCATCCAGCACCCTGCAGAGCCCCCTGCTCACCCCGAAGGCCCAGAAGCCGAAGATGATGATGATGAAGTCAACCACGTCGGCCAGGAACATGAACGCGTAGACATCGGTGGCCGCCCGGTACCGAGTGTGCAGGATGTCCCGGAAGAAGCCACGCACGGGCTGGTAGGTGTTCTGTGCCCTGGGGGGGGACAGGGGGTTGGGGACAGGTCACCGGGGGGCTATGAGCCACAGCCCCCACCCCAACCAGCACCGCAGGGCACTCACACGGTGAGGAAGAAGAGCTTGACCCGGAGCCCCAACGCCTTCAGCTTCTTCTGAGAGTGGCTCTGTTTCACCTCTTCCTCCTCCTCCTCCTCTTCCTCCTCCTCGCCATCCTCTATGGGTGAGACGCAGCACGAGTGACCTCGGGGCCCTGCAGGGCCGCATCCTGCCTGGGGGACACGAGCCTTGCTCTGTGCCGAGGTGCTCAGCACCCCCGGGGTGCAGCGATGGGACGTGGTGCTCACCTTCCTCCAGCGCAGCCTTCGTCTCCTTGCTCCGCCGCCTCTTCCTCCTGAAGCGCAGCTGGGTGGCCGCATCCCTGGCCCCCTCCTCCGGCCCCCCAGCATCGTCCTCCGGCTCCGTGGCTGCACCCGGTGCCCCCGGCTCTGCTGGCGGCACCGTCCCCTCCTTGCCCACCGTCGTGGACTCTGCTTCCTCCCGCCGCTCTTCCTCCTCCTCCTCCTCCTCCTCTGCCCGCTCTGCCTCTGGCTTCTTCTTGGCAAAGGGGTCCTCCTCATGGTCCCACAGCCCATAGCACTGGGGAGGGCAGGGGTCAGGGTGGCTGCTGCCACCCCCCAGCCCCATGCACGCCATCCAACGCCCCACCGGGGCTATGGGATGCACCCAATGCAGTGAGGACCCATCCAGAAATGGGTGCCCCGGGGCTCACCAGCAGCAGCGAGCGGTGGAAGAAGAGCACCAGGAGCTGGACGAGGTCGTACTTGATGTAGCGGTCGGTCTTCTCCAGCCCCAGGATGCGGGGCGGGAAGAAGGGCTTGCCCTCGTTGCGCACCAGCATGGCGTAGCCGTTCCAGGGGAAGAAACCGAATTGGAAGAGGTATTTCACCACCACCATCACCTGCGGGGGCGTGGGCGTCAAAAGGTGGCAGCCGGGGTCATCGCATTGTCATCCCCTCCCCGGCCACCCCCTGCCCACCTCGGTGAAGATGATGGCGGTCATCCAGAAGCGCTTGGTGGGCCGGGGGATGGAGAGCATGGCCCAGAGGAAGACGAGGATGGGCAGGAAGAGGGAGATGACGGAGGCGGTCACCATGTTGTTGAGGATGATGACGAAGTAGCAGAGCAGCTCGGAGTGGGCGGCCACGCAGCGGTAGATGGCCAGCAGCAGCTTCAGGAAGCGGTTGTGGGACTGATAGAACTGCTCCGACTCCTCCAGCTCCACAAAGTACAGCCGCCTGGGGGGGCACAGGGGGCTGAGCCTGTGCCCCAAACCCACCGTGTCCCCATCCCCGTCCCCATCCCATACCTGCTCATCAGCAGCTCGCTGGCCGTCCGGGTCCGGTTCTGCGGCAGGGCCAGGAGCTCCCGAGACCCAGCCACATCCTCCTGCGACCCCCAGCTCGTCCCCTGCTCCTGGCTGCCAGCTCGCAGCGAGCCCCCCGCCAGGGGGGGCTCAGCCCCTCGGCCGCGCTCGGCTCCATCGCGCCCGCTGGGGACGGCACGGGGCCAGGTGAGCGCGCTCCTCGCCAGCCCCCGTGGCGGCGGGCGGGCACCCCCCGGGGGATCTATGCACCTGCCTGGAAGCGACGCCATTTTGGGGGTCCGCACCCCCAGACACCCGCGGGCTCGGCTCCTCGAGGGGCTCTTCGGGGGGCAGCAGGTAGAGCTCATCCAGGACCCCGCGGTGCACGTCCTCGCCCTGCGGCGGGCACGGGGTCAGCACCAGCGCGGTGCCACCGTCCCCCGTGCCCGCCGTCCCCTCCCCGGGGGTCACCTTGGCCAGGCGCCGCGTGAGGACGTATCTCTCGAGCCGCAGCACCGTGGACATGTCGGCGTGCTCCCGCGTGCAGGTGTCCAGCCACTGGGTCAGGCCGTCCACCATGGCCTGGCACAGCACCCACAGGAAGCGCAGGGTGTTCAGCGCCCGTTGCAGCACGTTGCCCCGCTCTGCCGGGGCGAGGAGAGAGGGGCTCGTGGCTTCGCACCCGCTCAGCACACCCCAGACACCCCCCTGCCATGGTTGGCAGGGTCCTGCTGCCCACCTACCAGATCCTTCCTCCTCCTCCTCCTCCTCCTCCTGGCCTTCGGCCTCTCCAGGCGACTCCAACGCCTCCTCCCTTCCTCTGCTGTCCCCTGCAAGGCAGGCAGCAGGTCAGGGCCCCTCCATGGCACAGGACGGGACATTATTTCTGACCTCTTTTTGTGGCTTTCCTGCTCATCACCCGTTCCCCCATCCTTCCCACCCAACTTAAAAAACGAAGGAGCCGCACAGCTCACACCCAACCCTATCTTAGACATCAGAGAATCTAGACACACACTGGGAACTCTGCTGAGATGATGCCCTGTTACAGGATCCCGAGGATCAAACACCAGGTGCACCCCCCCCAGTGCCCCCAGCCCCATTTTGGGGTCTGCCAGCCCCACCTGCACCGAGCTCATCGCCCGGCAGCTCCATCTGCTCCCGCTCCTGCTGCCGCAGCGCCGTCCTGGTGTTGGTCATCCAGGCCTGGTAGGCGAGCTGATTTGGGGAGGGGGCCATCAGCGCCCAGAGGGCACAGCCGACCCCCTCCCGGCCCCCTGCCACGCTCACCTGGAAGGCGCTCTGCCTGCCCGGCCGCGGCTCCTCCGGCACTGCTGCTGCTGCCTCCTCCTCCTCCTCGCTGTCCGACTCGAAGAGGAAGTATTCCCCCGAATGCAGCACTAACGGGGCGGCACAGGGTGTCACGGCACGGCACGGGGTGCCACGGGGTGTCCCCATCACCATATCCCCTCTGCCCAGCACAGCTCAGTGCCAAGGACACCCCCGAGGATCCCCGCTGGGGACATCAGCGCCCAAGAGTCCAACGTCCCCAAAGAGGGGTCCCTCCAGCGCCGAGCCCTCCGGGCACCCCAGGTCCATGCCCCGTTAGTGCTCAGAAGCAGAGAACGGCCTGGTTAATGCCGAGCGTGGGGGATGGGGGGGCATGCAGGGCGTCACCTCGCCGAAAGCACCGTCACCGCCGCTCCCCGCTGGTGTCAGCGATGCTGGCAGGGGGGGACCGCGCGCCCGCCCGTGCCCCGTGCCGGGGCAGTACCTGTGGCGTGGTCTAACCATGGCCGCCACCACCGCTCCCTCTGCCGGGAAGGGTCCGCCGGGCCACCGGGCGCTGTGGAATGGCAGCGGGGGCTGAGCGGGGCTGGGGGCGACCCGTCCCGCCGCGGGGGCCAGTTTTTGGGTAAGGGGGCGTGGGGGGGCGTGTTCACCGCTGCACTCCACCAGGCTCCGCTGGTCCCCGCTCAGCGAGGAGGCGGGACGAGGAAAGTGGGGGACAAAACGTCGGCGATGGGTCGAGGCCACCCCTACAGCGATGGGAGAGGGGGCAGGAGGGGTTGGGGGCTTGGGATGCCCCCCCGGCTCTCACCTGGCCTGGCCTCATCCTGGCCCTCGCCGGCGGGCAGCCGCTCCTGGTGGTATTTCTCCTGCTTGGCTCGGATCCGCTCCATCCTGCGGGGCGCAGCACAGGCTGCTCCAGAGCTCCCCGGAGCCACCAGGTCCCCCACAGCGATGCTGGGCACCCGCAGCCCCCCGGCACCCTGTGCACTGGGGTGCCCCGACGGCTGCAGGGCGCTCGGGGGGCGCAGGGGGCTCCCGGGTGCCCCCCCAAAACCCACTCACTGCCGTTTGAGCTGGGCCAGCGACTTCTTCTCGGCCTGCCGGTGGGAGCGCATGCTCTTCAGGATGCTGGCCTTGAACAGCGCGACGCCCCTGCGGGGACGGAGATGGTGAGGGGGGGGACACCTGCACCCAGCACCCCTAGGGACCCCTGGGGTCCCCCAGCCTCACCTGGAGGCCTGCAGGGCAGAGGCTTGGAGGTCCAGCATGACGTGCAAGAAGTAGTAGCTGAGGAAGACGCGGCGCTGGAGCAGGAGAAAGAAGAAGCAGATGCTGTCCCAGATGATGCCAGCCTCCTCCACGGGCAGCGAGCAGTCCTGGTCCTTGCCCATCTCCTTGGCTGGCAGGCAGAAGGGGGGGGCAGGTAAGGCAGCACCCCCAAACAGCCCCCCTAGCCCCATCAATGCAGGGCAGAGCTGCCCCCAACCCGCTCCCCGTGCCGGCGCTCACGGTCGTAGTAGCCCTTGACGGTGCAGACCAGGCTGAAGAGCTGGATCACCCAGCAGAAGTTGCTCTGCATCTGCTGCACGAAGACGCAGGACAGGAGCTGCGGGAAAAGGGGTACAGGACGGGGTTGGACCCCTGGGGACACCCAGGTGACCCGAGGAGCACCCCCCGGGGCCGGTGCCCTCACCGACAGCATGTTTTTGGAGATGATGACGGTGATGTTGTAGAGGATGAGGCAGTCCCAGAGCACCAGGCGCGCCCGCGCCGGCTTGCGCAGCATGGCGGTGCCGAAGAGCAGGAGGTAGAAGCAGGCGAGCAGGTAGCCGAGGCCGAAGAGGCTGATGCGGGTGGCCCCGGTGATGAAGACCACCACCAGGATGAACCAGAAGAGGTAGCGGAAGACCACCACCTTCGCCATGTCCAGGTACGACCTGCGGGACAGGGCGCTCAGAGCAGGGTCCCCATCCCCTCCCAGCACCAAAATTGGCACCGCCTGGGTTTGGGGTGCTACCCCCAACCAAACCAGCAGGTCCCTATCACGTTATGGGGTCCCAAAGCCCCTGGGTACCCCGGTGCCCATCTCAGACCAGTCTTGGGGTACAATGTGCCTTGTCCCAGCCTATGGGGGTCCCAAAACACATGCATGATCAAGCATGCCCTGGACAACTTGATCTTCCCAGAGGGTCCCCCCACAGCCTCAGGGTGCTCCCATCCCAGATGTGGGGGCACCATCCTGGTGGCAGGGGTCCCGTCCCAGCCCAGCCCTAGGGAGGAATTCCCCATCCCAGTGCTGCTGGGTCCCATCCCCACCCTTGGGGACCCCATCCGGGGGGTCCCGTCCCCGCGGCACCCACCGGCAGTGGATGAAGTTGGGCGTGGGGTTGTGGGGGTCCCTCCCCAGGTCCAGCCGGTCCGCGTTCTCGCCGGCCGCCCGCAGCCACTCCTCGGTGCGCTCGGCCGCGAACACCCGCCACTGCTGCGCCGCGCACAGCAGCAGCACGAAGTCGTCTGCAGGGCACACGGCTCAGCCAAAGGGGCGTGACTTCCAGAGGCCACACCCCCCTCGATAAAAAAAGGGGCGTGGCCACGGCAAAGCCCCTCCCCAAATGTGGTGGTCCCATTTTATGCATGTGGCTTTTGGCGCATTGCTCCCCAAAGGGGGTGTGGTCAATGCAAAGCCCCTCCTCCTAAAACGGGTGTGGCTTTCACCAGACCCCTCCCACAAATGGGCGTGGTCGCACACAGCCCCTCCTATTCCACAAAATGGGCGTGGCCTCAACCAAGCCCCTCCCCAATTGGGTGCGTCCCTTGACCCATGCGTTATCGGAGAGGGGTGTGACACCTCCCAAGCCCCGCCCACATTTTAGCCCCTCCCACCTGGGGGCGTGGCCAGGCAGCCCCCCCACAGCCCCCTCCTGGGGGGGGGGTGTCACTCACTGATGAGGTTGGTGGATTTGGGGGCCACAAAGAAGTCGGGCAGGTAGAGCCACTTGATGAGCGCTGAGTTGATGGGCAGCGACCGGCTCCAGCGCCACGGGTAGTCTGCGGAGGGGAGGCATTGGGTGATGGCCCCCCCCGAGACCCCCAAATTTCCCCCCGGACCCCCACCCGTGCCCCTTACCCACGCAGAGGGCGGGCGGCATGCCCACGCACAGCAGGTACTGGTAGAGGAGGAAGAGCACGAGGAAGAGGCAATACTTGGGCCAGAGGCGGGCGATGGCCGCGCGCCGCCGCCGCGTCAGGATGACGACGAGCCAGCAGCCGTGCAGGATCACCATGAGGTTCATCCGCTGCCCGATCACGTTCACCGTCATCAGGAAGCAGATCTGGAGGGCGGGCGGCAGCTCAGCCCCGCGTGTCCATACTGTACCCCACGTGTCCGTCCCGTACCCCCAAGCACCCCAAGTGTCTGTCCCATACCCTGATGCACCCCATGCATCCGTCTATCCCGTACCCCCACACGTCCATGCCGTACCCCCAAGCACCCCACATGTTCGTCCCGTACCCCGATGCACCCCATGCGTCTGTCCCATACTTCCACATGTCCCATGTGTCCATCCCGCACCTTGA
This sequence comes from Cygnus olor, assembly GCF_009769625.2. Lineage (NCBI taxonomy): Eukaryota > Metazoa > Chordata > Aves > Anseriformes > Anatidae > Cygnus > Cygnus olor. Next base: position 1,752,772 of record NC_049180.1, on the reverse strand, counting down.
TACACCCCATGCATCCATCCCATACCCCACGTGTCCATCCCATGCCCCGACGCGTCCATCCAATGCCCATCCTGTACCCCCATGCACCCCAGATGTCCATCCCGTACCCCACATGCACCCCGTGTGCCTGTCCCATACTGCCACACACCCCACGTGTCCGTCCCGTACCCCCCCCACGCACCCCACGTGTCCATCCCATGCCCCAACGCATCCATCCCGTGCCCCCACATGTGCGTTCCGTACCCCAACGCATCCATCTTATGCCCCAACGCATCCGTCCCGTACCCCCACGTACCCCACGCATCCATCCCATAGCCCCCGCCCGCTGCCCACCTCCAAGCCGAACTTGTAGTAGAAGTAGTTCACAAAGTACTTGGCGCAGCTGCCCAAGCCCTGGTCGAGGTGCTCGCGGGACACGTCCTCGAAGACGGTCTCGGTGACGGGGGCCGCCAGCTGGTGCTGCTTGCGGTAGTACTCCTGGCGCCGGTACACCACCGCCTCGAACACCAGCAGCAGCAGCACCAGGAGGTGGTTCTGGGGAGGGGGCGAGGGGCGCTCAGCTCCGCCGTGCTCGGGAAGGGGGGGACCCCGTCGCCCTCCGTCCCCCGCCCCAGCCCACCTGGATGTAGCCCAGGTTGGGGAAGCCTTTGCGGATGCCGAACCAGTTGGCGGGGTCCACGGGGCCGCGGTACAGCGTGGAGTTGCCCAGCTCCTCGGGGCTCAGGTTGGTGCCGTTGAGCTGGGGCTGCGAAGGGGGGGGCATGGGGGTCAGCACCCACCGCGGGGAGCTGGGGAAGGGACCCCCCACACCCCCAGTACCTGGGTGCAGTTGCTGGAGTACTCGCTGGGATCGACGATCTTGAGCTGGTAGAGCATCTTGCAGACGATGATGATGCAGGTCCAGACGGTGGAGAGGCAGGAGGCCATGTGGCGGAAGCGGCAGTAGGGCATGGCGAAGGCCCACAGCAGCACCAGCAAGAAGTTCATCAGCGACACCTGGGGCAGAGAGGCGCCGTCAGCACCCTGGGGTGCCCAGCCGAGCTCCCCCCCAAAACCCGGGTCCCGGGTCCCATACCTCCTGCAGAGCCACCCAGACGGTGTAGAGAGCCACCAGCTTGAGGACGTGGAGCTCCAGCAGGCGCCCCACAAAGACCTGCCCGCGGGTCAGCGTGTCCGAGAAGGTCCAGCCCAGCACGATGAGGCGCTCCAGCACCAGCCCCCACTTGGTGGGCACTGCGGGTACACGGACCGTCACGGACACCCCAGCACCCATCCCTGGTGGGAGGACACCCCAACCCAGCCCTGCACGCACCTGGTCCCTTCCTGGCTTGGAGGATGCCATAAATCCACCCCTGTACCCAGGCTCTGAGGACACCCCAACACATCCCTATATCCTCCTTGGCTCAGGGGACACCCCAATTTATCCCTATATCCCCCTTGACTTTGGGGACACCCCAATCCATCCCTATATCCTCCCTCTTGGTTCCGAGGACGCCCCAATCCATCCCTATATCCCCCTTGGCTCCGAGGACACCCCAATCCATCCCTCTATCACCCTTGGCTTGGGGGACACCCCAATCCATCCCCATACCCTCCTTGGCTCGAGGACGCCCCATCCCATCCCATCCCATCCCATCCCATCCCATCCCATCCCCATCCCATCCCATCCCATCCCCATCCCCTGGCCCCTCCTTGGCTTGGAGGGCACCAGCCCATCCCACACCCTCCCCCAGCCCCTTCCTGGTCCTGAGGACACCCCAATCCTGCCCGTACCCTGCGAGGCGGTATCGGAATCGCCCGCCTCGGTCCCGGCGCTCTCGGCGACGGCCGCACCCCGCAGCAGGCGGCTCCCGTGCAGCTCCTCGGGTCTGCGGGGAGGAGGGTTCAGCACGGGGGACACGGGGGGCACGGGGACGCCCCGGTGCGCGGGGCCCTACCTGGGGATGTGTCGGGGCTGCGGCTCGGTGGCGGGGACGTGCTCGAGGTCGGTGATGTGCATGAAGGGGCGGTGGAAGTAGTGGAGCTGCAGGATGCAGGCCAGCAGGAAGAAGCCCGGGATGAGGGTGCTGGAGAAGAGCTCGGAGACGCTGAACTGCTCCAGGCCCAGGTCACCCAGCCTGGCCAGGGAGGGGACGTCCCAGTCAGCACGGGGACATGTCCGTCCACCCCCCTGCACGGGCAGCCCCTCAGCAGGGTTTGGGGGTTCAACCCCGACCCTCCCGTGCCTCGGTTTCCCCATCTCTTGGCCGTGCCCCGGTGCCCCCACGCCGGCGGCGGGCTGGGCGCACTCACTGCTCGTTGGTGAGACCCGTCAGGTTCCTCCAGTACATGGGGAAGTCCTCAAACTGGAAGGTGTAGATGGCGATGAGCACCAGCATGGTGTACGCCACCACCAGCCACCAGAAGCCCTTCAGCACCTTGCGCCACAGGCTGTAGTACACCTGGGGGACAGGGACGTGAGCACGGCGCCACCAGGCACGCGTCCCGGCCGGGGACAGCCTCCCCGTGTCCCCCCCCTACCTGGAAGAGGGTGAGGCAGAGGAGGAAGAGGAACATGTAGACGATCTTGTAGACCACGAGGCGCCCGGCGAAGCTCACCACGATGAACATGCCGGCGCAGACGCAGATCCAGTACTTGGCGTAGAAATCCCGCACCAGGGCGCCCAGCGCCTTCAGCACGTCCCGCTGCCGGCTGGGCTCTGCAAGGCACGGGCACCACGTCCTGGGGGTGCTCAGCCTTGGGGTTGGGGGTTGGAAAAAAAACGGGACACCCCTGCTGCCCCCAGCGTCCCCAAGGGACCCCTCACCCGTGTCCGAAACGGTCACCTCCAGCAGCGGGGTGGCCGGGCACGTCCTCGTTAGCAGCTTCTCCTTGACGAACTGCCGCACCAGCAGCCAGAAGGTGAGGGTGAGCAGGAGCTGCGGGGACAGGCGGTGAGCGGGGACAGGAGGACACCGCGGGGAGGGGGACGGGGATGGCACGGGGGGGGGGGTACCTTGGCCCCCAGGTCCAGGCAGGGGTACTTGGGGCGCACCAGCCCCAGCTGCTCGAGGCTCATGAGGCCGACGCGGGTGGGCAGCTCGGGGGCCAGGTCCATGCCCCAGACGTACTGCAGGCTGCAGAGCGCCACGCCGTAGAGCAGCAGGAAGGGCGAGCACAGCATGGCGAAGTGGTGCCGGCTCCGCACGATCCAGATGAGGCAGGACCAGAGCAGCAGCACGAAGGTCAGCCAGCTGTGGTAGGTGATGCTCCACACCTGGGAGGGGTGGGCAGGATGCGGCCACTCGCCAGGGCTGCCCGGAGAGGCGGGGGGGGTGAGAGCATGGGGGGTGCCCCCGTGCCCCCTGCCCTTACCATCATGGCAATGAGGGCGCAGACGTAGCTCTGCTTCATGATGACGTGCCACAGCGCCTGCAGGGGCAGCCGCTCTGCCGGACTCTTCCTGCCTGGCCGGGGGGGGGGAGCAGGAGCTGTGAGCCCCCTCCAGCCCCTCTGCAGGCAGGGGGGAGCAGAGCAGGGCTCGGGGTGGGGGCGGCGTTGGGGACAGGCTTACCCGGCGGCGTCACATCACCCATGACGTGGACGGTGCAGTTCTCGGTGCCGCTGCCCGGCTTCCCGGTGCTGGGGGACAGCATGGGCTGGGGGGGGCAGGGAGGGCTGAGTGCCTGCTGGCACTCCCAAAGCGCCCGCGTGGGGCACCCCCCGGTGTATGGGGTGCACACCCCACACCGGGAACACTGGGGTGCTGCCCCCGCCGCCTCCCCAGACCCACCTTGGTGTCCTCAGCCACGCCATCGGTGTCCTTGGGCCAGCTCTCCAGCTCCACCAGCTCCCTCACCGGCGGCTGCGCCGGCACCGCCGCTCTCTGCGAGGGGAAGGAGCCAGCTACAGCACCCGGGGGGGAGGTCCGGAGCAGGATCGTGCCCCGTCCCACAGCCCCATATCCCCCCCAAGCCCCCTGCCCAGAGCAGCAGGGTGCGTACGGCCACGTGCAGCCCCTCACCCGGGCGTCCAGCCTGCGCAGCTTCAGCAGCGTGGCCACGGTGTAGTAGAGCAGCAGCAGGATGCCAGGGTTGGCGTAGACGGGCCAGGGGTGGCTGGTGTTGAGCACCAGGGCGTTGGGCCGGGAGCAGTTGCGGTACAGGATGATGTCCTTGAAGCCGAACACCCTGCGGGGATGAGGTGGGTGGCGTTAACTCCTGCCTGCGGACGGCGTTGTCCCCGTCCCTGCGCACAGCGCTGGCACCGGGGCAGCCTCCAGCCGCCCTCCCCAGGGACCGTCCGCAGCCGGGAGCGGGACAGGCGCCAAGCAGGAGCCGTGCTGGCTGTGAAACATCCCCGGGGACGCGGGCACGCAGCCAGGGACACGCAGGGGGAGACCACGGCCCCGTGTGCCACTCACCGTGCCCAGATGGTGGGGGGCGGGAAGACCCCCTGGACGAAGGGCGCTTGGTAGGCGTAGAGGCAGAGGAGGTGGACGGCGGCGTAGACGCCGACGAGGATGCAGAGGGTGTCGAAGGCCCTGCGGCTGGCCGGGAGGTGGCAGGCCCACCACGTGCACAGCCCCACGAAGAGCAGGTAGTAGACGCTGGAGGAGGCGGAGGGCAGGGTGATCCCTGGGGAGCAGCGCCCCGCGGGCGGTCAGTGCGCGGCCGAGCATCCCCGCGCCTCCGTCCTCCAGCCGAGCACCTCCCCGGCGAGCAGAACCACTGAGACACCCCCAAATCCGTCATGCACCCCCCCCCCCCAGCCCCGTACCCACCGGCCAAGGCCAGCAGCAGGATGGCCAGCCCCTTCCCGGCTGCCCACAGCAGCCAGTGCGCCGTCACCCGCAGCCGGGCGCTGAGCGGCGTGTCCCCGTCGGCCGTGCCACCATGCCGCTCCACGTCCTCCTCTTCCCCCTGCCAGGCGAGGAAGCACTGCGTGAGCCCCAGCCCGACCCGGATCCCCTCTGATTCCAGCCGGCTGCTCGCCGTGCCTCAGTTTCCCTGCTCCGTGGGGAGCACGGCCGCGGGGGCGCCCTGCCCGGTGCAGCGCGGGCGCGCGGCCCTGCACCTGGCCGTGTTTATCTCATTAGCTGTTTGGAAAGCGCCTCCGAAACACGGCTGTTTTTCTTGGCACCGGCACCTGGGTTCCCAGCACTGAGCTTTTTTCCAGGCTGCCTCCCGCGCTGGCCCCGCGCTCACAGCAAAGGCATTCGCTGCTGCCCGGGCTCTGGTTACAGCCCGGCCCTGTGGCCGCGGCCGGAGCGGGGCCGGACAGCCCTAAACCAGTGGGATTCACCCCAAAATGAAGCTGAGCCCTGGTGTGGGGTCCAGGCAGGGCTGGGGGTGCCAATGGCACGGGGCTGTCTGCCTGGGTGACACCGGAGCTGCTCGCACAGGGCACAGCGCCCCGGTACCCTGCTGGCACCACCACGGCACGGCACAGCACGGCTCCCAGCAGCTCTGCCCCGAGCCCTGCACCCCGCTGGCTCCGTCCCCACCCGTGGGCAGCCGGGGCTCGGCCACCCCACGTAAAGCGGCTCCGTGGGGCCGGGCTGTTTGCGGGATCCCTATGGTAACGCGGGAGCAAACACGGGCACTCCTCCGCCGCTGAGTCACCCCGGCCCCGGGGAGGGGGAGGCGCAGGGGACGACCCGACCCGGTCCATCCATCGCTGAGGTCCATCCCCGACCACTCACAGCCAAAACTCCCCTCCCGGGCTGCAACCCCAACCCGAAACCCAGGTCCCCAGGCGCATCCCACGTGTCCCATGGGACTGCCGTCCCCAGGGACTGGCTGGCAGGACGCGGCAGGAGGGATGCTGCCGGTGGTACCGGCGTCACGCTCACCCGCTCAAGGGGCTCCAGGGACTCCGGTGCCCGGCCGCGGGTGGCAGCGGTGGCCTTGGGGACGAGGCGGCGGCACAGGCAGAGGCAGAGGGACGAGACCAGCAGGATGCCGACGTCGGGCGCCACGAGGCGCACCGAGTTGGGGAGGTCGTCCAAGTCCAGCCTGGGGGAAGAGAGGGGCGCGGGAGGGTTCAGGGGGGACCCCCTCAATGGTGACCACGTCACCGGTCCCCCGGCACGGGGGAACCCTTACCTGGTGACCCCGACGTGCCGGGCGAGGACCTCCCAGCTGCTGCCTGCAGGGAACCACAAAGGCGTTGAGATTGGCACCAGCCCACCACGGGGAGACCACCCCACATCAGGGGCCATGCTGCCCCACAGCACGCAGGCACCCAGGCACGGAGAGGGTGCCACGGGGTCCCAGCAGCCCCTTAGCACCCAGCAGGGTGGGATCCTGCTCCCTGACACCCGCCTGGGGGCTCTCCTGCAGGCACAAGGTGGCAGGAGCGGGGGGGCAGGCATGGGCACCCCCCAGCACCCACAGGTACTCACAGCTGGGTCCCAGCAGCTGGTCCAGGACGGGCAGCGTGTAGAGGCATATCTGGAAAACGAAGTGGGCGAGGAGGAAGAGGATGCTGGTTCCCAGGAGAGCTTTGAGGAGGCGGCCGGTGTGACCTGTGAGACATGGGCACCCCATCATCCACCACCCCAGGTGGCCCCGGGTGGTGCCAGCACCCCCAGTGCAGACCCAGCACCCCTGGGAAGCGCCCACAGAGCCGGGAAGGGCGCACTGCCGCCGTGCCAGCGATGCCAGCCCTCACCGTGCATCCCGCACAGCCTCCCCGGGAGCATCCTTCCTGCTGCAGTACTGGGGAAACTGAGGCACGGGGCAATGCAGGGAGCTGGGACCCCAGGACCACGCTCCCTCTCCTTGCCCCAGCTGGCCCAGTGGCACGAGGCGCTTCCCTGGCACCGGGATGCAGCGCGCCCTGGGCTCCTGCACCCATCCCATCCCATCCCGCAGGGGGAGTAGGCACCAGCCCCATGAGACCTTCCCCCAGCCGTGGCCGTGCCCCCAGCCCGTGCGCTTTTCCTGGCCGCTGGAAGGGCAGCGTGGAGCCCACGGCCACCCCGCAGCCGCGTGCCGGCCCCGTGCCAAGCTCTCCCTTGGCTTGTTTTTTTCCTGTAAACCATCGCGCTGCCACTCAGCAGCGCCCGGGCTCCGAGGCCGTGGAAGCCCATGAAATATTCAGAGGGCAGAGCTTTTAGCCAGGGCCACCTTTCGGCGCGGAGGGCAGGGAGCCAGCGGAGCCACGGGCGCAGCACCTCCGGGTGCCCGCCGTGGGGGGACGCGTCCCCTGCACCCACCGAGGGGGATGAACCCCTCGTTTCCACCTGGGAACAGGGCTCAGGGCTCGGCGCTGTGCGTCCCTGCATGCCTGGCACAGCCCTGAGGTTTCTGGTTAATAGGGCCGGGGCTCAAAATTGGCCGCTCCGTAGCGGGAGGCCTATTAATAGCCGCACCGGGCTATAATTAACGGGACGAGGCTGCCGCACGGAGCCGCCTGGCCCGGGGGAAACCACAGAGGAACGAGGGCAGGTACCTGCCGGAGGGCAGCTCGCGCCCCCCCACTTAAAACAGCCCCCGCGCTGCCCCAAACCCCCTGCCCGAGCCCCGGTTGTGGTGCCCTCACCTGAGACGGCGCGGTCGGTGGGCCCCGGGAACCACGGCAGGAGCAGGAGGTAGAGCAGGTACACCAGGGACAGGACGTTGAAGCGGAACAGGCAGGCTGGGGACGGAGGCACGGGCAGGGTTAGAGGCACGGGGACGGCACCCGGGGCTCCGCACCCCACGAGGACCCCCAGCCGCATCCCCGGGATGCTCTGTGGTATCGCCCCGACCTGGGACACCCCAAAAAGGACAGGGACTCTGAAACAAAGGGCAGTCCTAGAGACCGAGGTGATGGGGACACAAAAACTTTGTGAAAACCCGCTGCATTTCCACGCTGCTCCTGCAGGACGGTGCCGAGCATCGCGGGGGTGGCACAGCGGGGCTGGGACCCCCACCCGCAGCCGCTCACCTGCACCCAGCCCCGCTCCGGGCACGCCAGCAGCTCTCCACCTTCCCCCTCCATTATTTTTAGACCCAAATTACAGCCTGCTTGCAGGCGTGAAGCCATCGGAGGAGCTGGGGAGGGACCGGGGCCGGCCCCAACCCCGCACTCGAGCCAGCGCCCCACGGAGCTGCCACCACCAGGGACGGGGAGCGTACGCGGTGGGCACCCCAAGACAGCTGCCACCATGAGCTGGGGACGCAGCAATCCCGGTACAGGAGCTGCCACCAGCTGCCGGGAGGCCACGGTGATGGGCACGGTGGCTGCAGGACACCCACCAAGTCCCCGTTGGCCAGGAACGACGTTACGGGGGCTGTGGGGTCCCACGGCATCCCTCTGTCCCCTCCCCTGCAAACCCGAGGCACACGTCCCCGCTTTGCCCACCAGCAGCCCCGGGGGGGACCCTGCTGTGGGTATAGGGTCCCTTGGGGATGCAGGGGGGCAGAGCGAGCAGCCCCCAGCCCCAGGGGGGCGGGCTGGGCGCCAGGGGACGTGCTGCGCACCTCGAGCCAGGCGCGGCCCTTCCTGTGTTTACGAGGTTTCAATGGGACGGCGCATCCTGCAGCGGTGTGTGAGCCTCCTCCGGCACCCCTGTCGGGGGGTGAAGCAGGGTCCCCACCGGCCCCCCCGACCCCAGGGGGCTCCAGCAGCCCCCGGGCGGGGCTGGGGGGCGCAGGGTGGGCTCACGTCCCCGCGCTCCGGGGGAACACCGCATCCCGCCAGCCGCCTCTCAGCGGTGACCCCGGCGCGCGTCACCTCCCCGCACGCCGAGGGTTGCTAGCTCCGTCTCGCAAACCATGATCTCATGGAGCAAATATTCCTCTTCCCGCGCCAGCGGGCAACGGGGCCGAGAGGAGCTGGCCCGGCGGGGAGCGAGCCGCCGCTCGGGCTGACGTGGGGGGCAGGCAGCCCCCTCCCCGGGCCAGGGACCAACCCCAAGCGGGGCTGCGCCCGCTGCCCACCCACCCTGCTGCAGGAAAGGGTCCCTGGGAGGGGGAGCTACCCCCAGCTCCCATCCCAGCCCTGGCTTGGGACATCCCTCCTGGGCTGGCCATCCCAGTGGCAGGGATTTGGGGTCACCTGCAGCACCGGGAAGGGCTGGCACAGCCACGTGCCATCGCAGGCGCCGCATCCCAAAAAAGCGCCCAGAAAATGCCAGGGGAGCACCCGGGACCCAGCCGACGCCGTGGGGTGGCCGGGGTGGCTCCCATGGGACCAGGGTGGCTCCCAGCCCCGTCCTGCTCCTTCGGAGGAGGAAACCGGTTCCCTGCGGTGCTGACGGTGCGGGGGAAAGTGCCGGCGAGGGGGGAAAAACCAGTTCGGCAGAGCAGGGAGAGCCAAGGGCGAGCTGCCCCGCGGCGCCGGGACGGCCGCTCCTGCACCGCGCCTGCTCCTCCCGCAGCCGCTCGCCTCCGCTGCGAGGAGCCCGCCGGGTGGGTGGGTGCAGCACCGTGACACCCACTGCTCCCCAGCACCCATCGCCCACCGGGTTTTGGCTCTGCGGGGCAGGATCTGGCTTGGCTGAGCACCTCCCAGCTAGGTTACCCTGGCTCCGCGGCCCCAGCCCCCCCGCAGGGGACACGGGAGCAGCCAGCCCCGCTCCCACGCTGTTCATCCGTCACGGCGGCCGGCGCTGGCAGAGCCGGTAGCACTCGCAGCATTAACTGCGCTAACGTGATGGGAGGAGAGAAATCCCAGCTCCGGGGAGCTGGGCGCGATGCGCGGGAGCTCGCTAACGCCGGCCTTCAGCCTCCCCTGGGGGTCTCCCTGGGGGCCCTCCCGGGCTGGATCAGTCCCGGGGGACCCCCAGGCAGGGGATCTCCGGGGGGGGGCTGCAGCAGCACCGGGTTTCAGCAGCAGGGAGGCACTTGAGGAGAGCAGGAGGGAGACGGGGCTCAGCTGGGATGGAGACACCCCCAGCCGCATGGTGAGGGGGGCTCCCCGGACCCCACCAGTGATGGAGACCCCCCCCTCGTCACCACGCACTACGGCCACATGCAGCCTCTCTTATCGGCACGGATGCAGCCGCCAGCTCTCTGTGGGGACCTGCGGCCACCCAGGATTAATTAGCTGAGCTCTTCACCTCCCTGCGTGCCCTGCTGTACTCGCCTGGCCCCACCGAGCCCCGTGTCCCGCAGCCAGATCCCGCGGCACGGGCACCCCCGGGGTCAGGACGGTGTCCCCAGGGTGTCACCTGGCACCCAGCGAACCAGCTGCAGAACGAGGGACAACCCCAGGCGCATGGCTCCCCGTGCCCCACGGCCCCATCCCGGTGAGAACCAGCTGCGGGCACGTTCCCGTTCCCAGCCCCATCCCTCCTAACCCCGGCTCCTCTTTCCGGGAAGAGGGACCAGCCCCGCCATTTCACCCGCCGCATCCTGTTTTTGTGGAAAGCAGATCCCAGTCCTGCCAGCGCAGCCGCCGGCCCTGCTCCCCGGGGATGCCGCGGGAGCTGCCCCGGGAGGCAGTGGGACGGGCGCCTGCTCCGCGCTGCCAGCCGGCACGGGGAGCACAGCACCAGCGGGGTGGGTGCTCGGTGCCAGCCCCGTGCCCAGGGATGGGGACAGCCCCGACGTCCCCGCAGCGCTGACGGTGGCGGCTCAGGACAAACAACGCGGTCCTCCCGCCCTGAATCCTTATCTGCACGGGAGGAAGCAAGAGCAGAGAGGTTAAACGGGCAGCTGCGGTGCTGGGCTGGCCCCCGGCACAAGCCCTCCGAGCCCTGCGCAGACAGGGTGCCCCCAAAAACATGCCCCCAGCCCCCCCAGACACATGGCTTGCAGCACCTGGGCTGCAGGGGATGGGGATGGAGCTGTCCTGGGGCCCGCAGAGCTGCGTGCTCAGCACCGGGACGCCCGCGCTGCTCTCATGGTTGCACCCCACTTGTGAACGGGGACCCCCGGATCCCTGCTGGTGTGGCACGGGGGGGTCCTGGAGCCACCGTAACATTTTCCATGCATGGCTTGTGCCATAGGGCAATGCCGGAGCCAAAACAACACCCCCCATCCTCACCCAGCCCTGATGGGGATCCCAGACATTTTGGGGCATCCCCATAGTTGGGGGGGGCTGAGGACCCCCAGGGTTAACCCCACCATGCCCAGCTCCCCAGCACCGCCAACCCCCTGCAAATCCAGCCCAGCTGGGACCCCGGCAGGCCCCGCAGTGCTGCTCCCCGGGGGGCAGCGTGGGGGGCCCTGGGAGCCCCCCGAAGCACCCCGCAGCCGCAGGGCAGCGCGGGCACCGCACAGGCTCCGCGCCAGCCCTGCGCAGCCCAGCCCCCGGCCTGCCCTTGGGAGGAAATGGAGTTATTGCTCTTGGAGACATCGGTGGCATTTTTTTCTCTGTTTTTTTTTTTTTTTTTTTTTTTTTTTTCCCTCTCTTCCCTTTATTTCCCCTCATTTAAAAAAAGCACCTGACCACAGGAGGCAGCTGGCCGCAGCCCACGCGCCCAGCTGGGCACCAGCTCCCTGCAGCACCAGGGCTGGCCGGGACCCCCAGCACCCCATGCTGGGCATGGGGGAGGTCTCAGGTGGGGCCGTGTCCTCACCTCACCCCAGCCCAGCACCCCCAATTTGGGGGGCACATCCCCAGGGACGTGCTGCCCAGGTGCCTCAGGGCCCACCAGCACAGCCAACACTGCAGTACCAGCTGGATAAATGGTAAGGGGGGGCAACAGGCTGTGACCCCCACCCACCAGCTCCGTGCACCCCAACCGGGCAGGATGGGGCCAAGGTTTGTCCCCATGCTGGGCAGGATCCGGCCCAAGGCACAGCTTGGGAGCGTGGTGGGGGCCGTGGGAAGCTGGGGGGTGCCCCGAGCCGTGCCGCGGGGCCCAGCTCCGGCGCCTCCACCCGCATGGAGCTGGCTGGGAGCCGCCAGCAAACATCCTCCGGACGCTGGGGAAGAGCCTAATTGCAGGGGAAGGAAGGCGGCGGGGCCGCGGGCAGGTCGGGCTCCGGGCTCTCCTCCCACCCCGGGGGCAGCAGCCGCAGCCCCGGCCCTGTGCCTCAGTTTCCCCTCCGGTGCAGGACCCGTTGGGACACGGCCGCTTCCCCGGCGCCCGCTGAGTCACTCGCGCGTCTGTTTTGACGAGCGGCTGGAGCAGGGCGGGTTTCATCTCCCAGGACAGCCGCTGCCCAAGCCAGGCCCCAAATTTAACCGAGCCCACGAGGAGCGTGCAGCCGAGGGAACGCCGTGCCCGCGGCGGCTGCAGGAGCTGGCCGTCCCCGCTGCGGCGTCCCACGACGGAGCAGGGCGACCGAGGCACGGGGCAGAAGCGGCACAAGCGTGGCACGAGGGACCTCAGCGCCTGGGTGGCGCCCAGGAGGACACGTGTCACCCCCCCCCCCGGGGATGCGCCCGGCTGGAAGGGCCTTGTGCAAGCAGCGCCCGGCCACCTTCCCAGCCCGGTTTGCAGGCAGGGTTATAATTAACCTCCTCACATCCTGCACGATGCACTGAGTCACTCGCGAGGGAGAGCAAATACAGAAGCTTTTTTCAACAGTCGCCGACTTCCTCTGCCAGCGAGGCTCTCCCCGCTCGGGCCGCCTCCCCTGGAGGCACGGCGAGCCTCCGTGCGCCCCAAAACGCAGCCGGGACGGGAGCTGCTCGGCTGCAGGCGGCCCTGGTGGGACACACGTCCTGGGGTCCCGGCACCGGGTGACAAACCCGAAAAGTCCCCCGCAGCTCCCCGGGTGGCATGAACCCGTGCCCGGGCACAAGGAGGCCGTTGAACAATCCTGTTTACGGAGCCCGGCGGCCTCGGCGAGGTTATTTTTTTTCCCCTTTGCGTCTACGTGAAGGTAAACGGAGAGTCCCGAAGACGCTTCCCAGGTTCAAAGGGCCGATTCTTGCCCGGGGAGTGCCGGCACACGGGCATTTTCCAGGCCAGCGGCCAGGCGGCTCCCGGCTCCGCACCGCCGGGGGCTGCAGCCGAGGTGCGCGCCCCCTGCCCGGCCCGGGGAGGGGGGGGCGGCGGCGCTCCCGGCCCCCGCCCTGCCAAAGGGTCCCGGCTTTTGCCAAACCCATGGTGGGGTGCACGGGGGGGGTCCCCCGGTGCCCGGCTCCGTCCTCCCCCCTCCGCGGAGGCCGCTCCAGCCTCCACCGCCCGCCCGCCCCCACCCCCCCCGGTCCGGCAGCAGCGGGCGCGCCCCCGGGGCTGCGCGGAACCGAGCGCGGCTCTTGGAGTCCCGGGGTGGGGGGAAGTTGCGGCTCCCTCCCCGGGGAAGGGAATCGGGGCTGCCGCTGGGCTCGCCCCGCTCCGAGGAGACCCCGATGTGCTGCCCCCCTCCCAGCCCAACCCCGGAGCGTCCCGGCCCCGGTTCACCGGGGGGCTGCTCGTGGGAACCGCACCGGGGGGGGGGGGGGGGGAAACGAAAGGCAAAGGAGGGGGGGGCACCGCCACCGGGACCCCCCCAGGCATGCACACCCCTCGGGGGGGGCACCGCTTTGCTGGGGGGGGGGGGGGCGCACCTCCAGGCACAGCGCAGCCCCCCAGCGGCACCCAGCCTGGACGGGGAACACCCCCCCCCCCCCCCAGGACTCCCCCCCATCGGGGCACCCCTCCCATCAGCTGGGCCCCCCCAAAATAAGCGCTAAGGGCGGAGCACGTGCACTCACCGGCGAGCAGGGCGAGCGGCAGCAGCAGCCAGTAGAGCCCCGCGCACAGCGCCCGCCGCTCCATGGCTTCAGAGGGCTGCGGGCCGGCCCATGCCGTGCCGAGCCGTGCCGAGCCGTGCCGTTCCGCCCCGCCGGGGCTGGGCAGGGCCCGGTGGCCGGTCCCGGAGCGCAGCGAGCGGAGGCGCTTCCCCCGCCCCGCGCCCGCCGCCTTTATAAGCGGCGCCGCCCGGCCCCCTCGGCGGGCTGGCCCGGCTCGGTACGGCACGGCTCGGCCCGCTCCGCCTAGCGCCGCCCGCGGGCACTGCAGCCCCGGCCACCGCTGCCACGAGTTGGCCGGGCTCAGCCCCACGGCTCCCCGCAGGCAGCCCCCGGGCAGGGGCGTTTGCAGCGGAGAAGTAGAACTCAATAGGTAAAAACTGCGAAACGACGCGGTTCCCGTTTGCTCCTAGCAGTAACAATCATAAAAATTACACATCTGGGCTCACTGAGGCTGAGCACCTCGTGCAGGGCTTGGTAACGCCCGCGCAGGGTCCTGGAGCTGGGGCAGGAGCGCGGTGAAACGCGGCGTGCAGCCACCGGGACCCCCGAGCAGCCGTGACCCCACGGGGCCGGGCGCCCCGTCCCGTGTCCCACCATCACACCCAGCCACGAGGGCGGCATCGCAGCACCCAGGCAGTGCTGGAAGCCGCCGGCGCTCCGGAGCAGGAAGCATCAGCCCGTAAAATTCTCCGCATTCTTTGGCTTCGCCGCGTCTGTTTTCCGAGCGCACTCAATGGCCGGGCATCCAGCTGGCTCCCCGCCGACCTGCTCCCCGCCTCGGTGGGCTCCTGGGCTCCCTCGGGGCTCTTTCCACTGCTACAGGAGCCCCGTCCATCCAGACGTAACTGCCCATGCCGCAGCCCCCAAACCGTGGGGAGGACAGACCCGAGGACCCCCCTAAATGGGTTCGGTGTGGGCACACCCCGACACCTGGCACAGCCCCGCCTGGGAGCTGGGATGGGCTGCAGGCACCTGAGCCACCTCTGAGCACCCTCGGAGCAGGGACTCAGCACCTTTGCCAACCCTCAGGGCTGGCCCCCGGAGAGATTCACTCATACAAATAAAACCCTTGTGAGCACCAAACCACGAGGCTGTAAATTGTGCTGGGGTCTCACGGCCACGGCACTAGAGACCATTGTTGCACAAGCCCCAGGCTGCGTCCCCCCCAGCCCCAGCAGATCCTGGGAGGGGCGGCGCGTGGCACCCACACCAGCACCCTGCTCCCAGCCCCGAGCACCCCCTGAGCCACAGCCGGGCCGGGAGCGGAGGCTGCGGGAGTAAATGGGCGCAGGGAACGGCACCCCTGAGCCCTGCCTCGCGCAGCCGAATCCGGCCCCGCTCCACTTTGCCGGCCTCGCTCAGGCGCTAAGAGCCGTGCTGAGAGCAGCGCGGCCCCGTAATGCGCTGCGGGCACGGCCTGAGTGCCCGGCAAGGCGCTTTCCGGGCGGGCACGCTGCTCCCACGTCCGGGCAGTGCCATTAGCTCTCGGCCGTGCAGATGGGGACCCCGCAGCCAGCCTCTGCGCCAGGGGCTGCTTTTGGGGTGCAGCCACGAAGCAGCAGCAGCTTTTGCAGGCTGGTTCCCCCTGCTGTTTTGCAGAAGGAAGAGGGCTGAGACCCCCCCTGCCCCAGCTTGGGCAGGACCCTCGCCATGCGCTGCGCTCCCATGGCACGCACCCCTGCTGCGCCCAGCTGAGCACCGACCCCTGCGACCCCTGCAGCTGCAGCAACACCCCAGGGGGGTCCCCAAGGCCACCCCAGCACCCCGGCTGCGAACTGGGCACCTTCACCTCACGTGGGCTGGCGGCGGGCAGCCCCTCGGCCCCGTACACGCTGCGCAGCGCCACGACCCCCAGCCCGGAGCTGCCCCCCCCCCCAAATTGCGCCCCCCACGTGAAGCCCCACCGGGTGCGGAACGCGGCTCCTTTAAGAGCCCCGTGGCGCCAATTCCGCCCCACGTGACCCGCCGGGGGGCGGCGCCGCGGCCGCGCGGGTTCCCGCCAAGAGCGGCGGCTTTGGCGCGCGCGCGCCACCGGCACCGGGAGCGGGACCGGGACACCGGGAGCGGCACCGGGACGGGCGCCGGCGCCATGGCTCAGCTCCGCCTCACCGACTTCTTCGGCCGTGCCAAGGCGGCCGCCACCGTCCCCGCCAAGCGCGGCGGCGGCCCCCGGCTGAAGGCAGCCCCAGGGGGAGCCCCGGTGCACCGGGAGGCCGAGGATGGAGCCCCGCCACCGCCGCTGCCCGCCTCTCCCCGCACCCCGTCCCGCGGCGCTGTCCCGGCCGTGCCGGGGCTGGCGGGCAGGAAGCGGAGCCGCCGCGAGATGGAAGCGGAGCCGCTCACCGGGGCCGGTACCGGGGAGCGCGGAGGGAAATCGGCGCGGAAGAGGCTGGAGCTGCCCACGGACGAGGGGCCGCCGGCTGCGGTACGGGGAGACCAGGAAACGTGGGGGGGGGGGGGGGGAGAGGACACGGGAGGGGGGTGGCAGCATCCCCCGTGCACCCCCCACCCCGGGCCGGGTTGCTTCCCGGTGCGAGGCAGGGGGTCCCGGGGGGGGGGTTCCCCGCACGCCGCCTAACGCAGCCCCGGTGTCCCGCAGGCCGCCAGCCCCCCACCGGCAAAGCCCCCCCCGGCGGGCAGGACCCGATCTCCCGGCCGGGAGCAGGACGGCGGGACCGTGCCGCGGAAAGCCCCGCGCCTGGAGCCGGTACTGGGACGGGGGACAGGGTGGGGATGGGTACGGGAACGGGTACGGTTATGGGGTGGGTGAGCTCAGGGTCTCTGGCTGTCCGCTGCCCCCCTCCCAGCCCTTTCCTGACCCTGTTCCCGCACCCCCAGGAGGACCTGGCCGCGCTGCGGAGCCGCCTGCAGAGGATGAAGATGAAGACCCCGTCCCAGCTGCCGCCCATCCCCGCCGGGGCCGGTGCTGAGCTGCGGAGCCGCCTGGAGACCCTGCGGGGCCTGGAGCTGCGGCTCCGTGACAAGGCGGCGGCGAGCGGAGCACAGACACAGGAGACAACAGCTCCGGCAGCGGAGGCGACTGGGTGAGGAGCAGCTTTGAGGGGACATCGGGGTGTCCCGGGGGTGCTGCAGCACGAGGAGAGGCACGATGGTGCTGCTCTGCCCCGCAGCAGCCCCGCTGCCCGAGCGGCTGCACACGAGAGTGCTTCCCCACCACCAAACCCCGTCCCCAGGGCGCACAGGACGGGCTGTGACCCAGGGACCCGCGTGGGGTGCTCAGAGAAGAGTGCTGGGACAAGGGGAGCAGAGGGGACCTGCCCCAACTGGGGTGGGCACACGGCTCCCAGCTCAGCCCTGCTGGCAGCAGGGTGCTCTCCGAGACCCCTGCCCCAGCCCAGGTGGTCTCGGTCCCCCCGTGCGTGCTCGGGGCTGTCCCCGTGCCCCATTCCCTGTGGCCGCTCTGAGCAGGGCACCCTGACACCTCTCCTCCTTCCCCAGCGGCCAGAAGCTCCCCGCGTACCAGCGGTTCCACGCCCTCGCGCAGGACCAGCCGCCGGGGCTCACGCTGCCCTACAAGTACAAGGTGCTGGCCGAGATGTTCCGCAGCGTGGACACCATCGCCGGGATGCTCTTCAACCGCGCCGAGACCGTCACCTTTGCCAAGGTCAAGCAGGGGGTGCAGGACATGATGCGCAAGTGAGTCCGCAGCGACGCTGGAGAGCGTCTTGCCGAGTCTTTCGGGGCTCCCAGCTTCAGCTGCTGGGGCCGGTTCCCTGGCGTCATCCCTCGGGGTTTCTGACCTCCCTGGCGTCAGCCCTTGGGGTTTCTGAGCTCCCTGCTGCTGTTGCAGGCAGTTTGAGGAGCGGCACGTGGGCCAGATCAAGGCGGTGTACCCCACCTCGTACCGGCTGCGCCAGGAGAAGAACATCCCCACCTTCGGCAGCGGCGTTAAGAAGTCCGACTACCAGCTCACGCTGGAGCCCGTGCTGGGGGAAGGTGCGTACGGCGGGGAGCGGCGGGTCCCAGGAGTGCTCTCTGCTCCCTCCAGCAAGGAGTCTGAGCGTGCCGGAGCTGGAAAACGCTTCTGGGGCGAGTGGGAAGTCGGGCCAGCCCCGCGGCAGGGCTCTGGTCCTGCCGTTTATGAGGCTCGCTCCGCTTTGCCGGACGACGCAGGTGATGCTTTCCTCTCTCCTCGCAGACGAGAAGGTGTGCGGCCGCCCGCACCTGTCGGCATCGCGCTTGCTGGAGCGCAGGAAGGAGTTCAACCGCAGCCTGGTGAACATCGTCAAGCAGCACCACGCGGTGAGCCCCAGCTCCCTCTGCTTCGGGCTCGGGGTGCTCCGGGCGCTATCCGAAGGAGCGGGTGGCACCCAGGCCGAAGGATGTCATGGGGCCGTGGGCTCCGTGGATGCTCGTGGCAGGCAGACAGCAGTGTGGGATGAAAACTGGGAAACACGTGGCTTGAGAGAGGCCAAGGCTGGGTTTTCTCCTGGCTCTGGCTTCCTCCAAGCCTTGCTGGGAGCACGGTGGGGCCACAGGCCCATGGGTGCAGTGACGCTGTTCTCGCCCCCCCTCCAGGCGTTCCTGGCCACCCTCACGCCCCCCATGGTGGTACCCGAGGACAAGCTGACCCGCTGGCATCCCCGCTTCAACGTGGACGAGGTGCCGGACATCAGCCCGGCAGAGCTGCCGCGGCCGCCGCAGGAGGACAGGATCACCACGGCCCAGGAGCTGCTGAGCACGGCTCGGGGCATGATGATCCCCAAGGTGAGCAGGGACCGGGGTCTGGCTCCAACTGCTGCCCTGGGGTGTCCCAGACCCCAAACTGGTCCCTCTGGGAAGATGTCAGTGGACACGGGTGGGGAAGGGTTGCCTTGGAGCACTGTAAGATGGGGGCAGGTGGGAAGCCAAGCCTGGCCGTGCATGGGGCTGTGCACGGGGCTGGTTTGGGGCTAGAGGAGCTGATTCGGGCTGGGAGAGGAGACGGAGGACACCAAGCCCCCCCCCCCGCAGGCAGGACGGGTCAGGGGGGTGTGGGAGTGCTGGGCCGCTGCAGGGTGGCCCCTGGAGGTGGGGGCGGCGGAGGGGAAACTTCTCCTTCCTCCCAGCTGTAACCCAACTCCTCCTCCCCCTTCCACATGAGCAGATGGAAAAAGCTCTTGCCAACCTGGCCCTGAGAACCGCTGAAGCCGGTGCGGGGGAACCGGTGCTTTCCAAAGCACCGTCCCCTGCCAGCACCTCCAGCGCTCTGAAGGGGGTGTCCCAGGCGCTGCTCGAGCGGGTGAGTAATTCGGTCCTGGCCGTTAACGGGGCCGGGGGGGGGGGGACCTGCCTGCACCTGACCCCTCTCCCCTCTCCTCTCCCCCAGATCCGCGCGAAGGAGGCGCGGAAGCTGCAGGCGCTGATGACCCGGGACCCGCGGCAGGAGGAGCGGCTGGCCATGCTGGGGCGGCTGCCGGCCATGGCCCGCGTCCTGCGCAACGTCTTCGTGGCCGAGAAGAAGCAGGCGCTGCCCCTGGAGGTGGCGTGCGCCCGCATGGCCGAGAGCTTCCCCACGCAGATGACCGCGGGTAGGAAGGAGCGCGCGGGACTCCCGGGTGGTGCGGGGCGGGGGGGGGTTTGGGTGGGCTGGGGTGCAGAGCTCTCACCCGGCTGCTTCCCCCCCCCCACCCCGTAGGAGAGATGGAGAAACACCTGCGCCTCTTCGCGGAGCTGCTGCCCGACTGGGTGGGGATCCACGCCATCAGGACGGACACCTACATCAAGCTGGACAAGAACAAGGACCTCGGGCTCGTCGTGGAGAGGCTCGCCAAGGCGGCCAAGGAGGCGGAAGCGCTCTGAGCCCGACAAAGGTCCGGGCTTCCCCTGTGCAATCGTCTCTGTAGGCGTAGCGAGCCCCGGCCGTGCTCCGGGGGTGGTTGAGGAAGAGGAGAGTGGGCATTAATGTAACTAGTTCCTTTGCCAGGGTCCCCGAGGGCTGTAGTTAACCCCCAAGGTGAAGGCAGGCAGTCCTGGGGTGGCTCCAGGCGGTGAAGAGGAGTTTCTGACCTGTTCTGGTGTTCTCCTGAAGGCTCGAGGCAGGAGCTTCCACCCAGGGACTGGTGGGGGTGGAGGCAGGGGGAGAGGGTGACAAGGAGGGAAGGAGTGAGAGAAGAAGTCACAAATTGATGTTTTGGCTCTCTGGGCCTTGTTCTGTTTTTAAGGGAGGGAAACACGCATCTCCAGCTCTGGCTGGAAACAACGACAGGACTTGTCAAAACATATTTGTATTAAATGTTTTAAATAGAGCTGACTCCCGTCAACCCAGCGCTCTTCCTCCGCGCGCTGCCTGCCTGCGCCGCTTCGCCCCGCGGTCGTCCGTGGCACCGGGCCCCGGCCGCTCACGCAGGGAAGGGCTGGGTCCTCGGCCAACTCCTGCAGAAAGGCTTACTGGAAAAAGTGAGCGTGGGCTCGCGGAGAGCTGAATGCAGCTTTTGTAAATAGGGCCCGGGCGGCAGAGGGGACTGCAGCCCAGGTCCCGCTGGGGACAGGAGCTGGGAGAGAGGGCTGGAGGCAGCGGGGGGTGACTTTAGGCAGGGGAAGCCCGAGCTGCTCTCGCTGGGACCTGCTGAAGGGGCTGGGGAAGAGGGATGAGAACTATGAGGAGGGTGCCAGCTGCGGCAGAGGTGCCTGCCTGGCCCTGCACCCAGCTTGGGTCGCTGCTGTGGGACAGGCGCTGCACAGGATGGGGGCTGCCCGGTGCTGGGCGCGCTCACCTTGGCTGCTCAGAATCGCAGATTCTGGTTAAAAAGTGGAAGCAGCAGCACAGAGGTGCTCGTCCTTCGTCCTGCTGGCTGTGATGTCCCAAGGAAGCCTCCCCAGGTGGAGTGCTGCTGTTCCAGGCTGGTACTGTCGGTGACCCCACAGCACACCCCCTCCAGCACCCCGCTTGCAGTCTGGCTGCAGCCAGCCCCGCTCCCAGCAGGAGCAGCCCCGAGGGGGGACACACAGGAGGGTTTAAACCCTGCACAGAGGCTGTGGGGTGAGGGCACGGGGCTGGGCTCAGCACAGAGCCCCTTTGGGAGCTCCCAAAGGGTGGGTGAGCAGAGCTGGTTGCAGCAGGCGTGTGCTTGCCCCAGGGGAGCTCGCAGCGAGCTCCTGTTTGCTGCTCGGGCAGAAAAGCTTCCTCCTGCCTGCAAGGCACTGCTTCAAAGCGAGCAATCCCATCGAGGGGCTCTCGCTGCCCGCCAAGGCGAAGGCACCGTCCCCACGTTCCCTGATGTCAGCCCTTGGCCTCGCACGCTGCCAGCTCTGGCACCGGCAGGGCTTACTTACGCTCGCCTCCACGGTGAGCAGCTGCTTTCCACAGCTCCTCGGGGTGGAACCAATTTTTCCCCTCTCTACCTCGCAGCAGGGACCCTCGTCCTTGCGCCAAGAATGTGTGTGAGGCTCTGCCTCGCTTGGCTCCACGCAGGGGCTGGCTGCGAATCCCAATGCCCTGGGGTAGGTTTCTCCCGGGGGAACGATGTTTCTCAGCGCTAACTGAGCAGCGCTGAAGTGGCTTTTCAGGAAACGGTGATAAAAATAGCCCCAATGGTCCTTACAGCTGTAAGCACAGGGCAGGGTGTGCTCCATCCCCATGCGCCCGTAACACTGGAGCAGGAAGGTGCAGGGGCTTAGTCTGTGCTCCCCCCAAGCACAGGGTAATTATTTCCACAAGAACCCAACAGGAACAGCCTGGGTGCCCCCCTCCAGCCAGAGATCAGTGCCAGGTGGGGAGAAAAGATACCTGGAAGGGCCCATCCTGCCTCCCTGGTTAGCGCTTCCTTCCAAGCGTTTGGGGTGGCAACGGGCAGCTCCCACCACAGCCTCCAGCGATGGCTTGGGACTGGAGGAAGATGCCCACGAGGGTACGTAACAGCTTCAGCTACTGCAAGAAGAGCTCTGAGACAGTTTAGAAAAAATAAAAATAGGTCGACATTTATTTTATCAGTGAGTTCAGCCCCTGCTAAGGCAGGGATGCAGTCTGTACTGTGCTCAGTGGCGGAAGTTTTGGCATGCGGAGTCCTGCCTGCCCTTGTGGCTGACCTGAACCATGCAAAGGGGAGCTCTGCCAAACCCTGCTCCGTCCATCACACTGCCTCAGCTGGTGCTTTGGCAGCTTGGCTGTTAGCACAACTCTTTCTCCTCCGGTGGCAGGTACCTCAGTTCACCCCTTAGACAAATCATCACCTTGTGCCCATCTTCTGAGTTTCTTAGGAACCCATTAAAAGGAGGCTGGCCAGGTACGGCTCAAACAAAAGCGCGTGCTGGACCCCACAAAGCTCTCAGCCCTGCCCTGCCTCAGCAGCAACATTTTCACGTTGGTATCCTAAAAAATAAAAATAAAAAAATCCACCAGCAAAGTTTTGTGGTCTCCCTCCCCCAAGCAATCAGTCTGTTCCCTATTCCCACCAGGACGAACTCAAAAAAGGATCCATGCGCTGAATATGCTTTGATCTGCGGCTTGGAAAAATGACTTGGACTTACTCTTGTAGAGCGTCTGGCCAGCATTCAGACTGAAACTGTAGGTTCTCCCCTGCCCACCCCCTCGTGACATCAAGCCAGTGACATCTCCAATGCAGGAGAGGGCCGGGGCTGGCAGCGAGCGACCTGCAGCCTCTGTCCGCAGCCTGAGCCTCAGTCGTACTGGAGCAGGGAGTAGAAGGGGATGGACTCGAGCTTTTCCGCCCCTTTCAGGAGTTTTAGCTCTATGATCACCAGGCACTCCAGGACTTCAGCCTTCAGCCTCTTCACCAGCTCGCAGGCCGCGTGCATCGTACCTGCAGGACACAGAGGTTCAGCAGAAAGATCATCACTTGAGGAGCAGCACCCAGGCAAACTGCAGCCCCCAGGGATAACCGCAGGCAGCAGTGCATGGCAGGACTGCAGGCAGCCCCACCGTGCACTCCTGCGCCTCGCACAGCGCAAGTTTTAGCTGCCACAGCAACTTAAACACCACAGACATTGCTACCGCCCCCTCCCTTGTTGCAAAGTGTTACAGGGGTGGCAGTTTCCATGCACAATGTCTCGGCTAAAGTCACTCCCCGGAGGAAATCAGGGCGATCGCAGGCAGACCCGCACGTGCAGCTCTCACACGCGTTACCCGTGCCCTCTACCAGCGCTTCTCTCACCTCCAGTTGCAAGCAAGTCATCTACAATTACTACTTTTTGTCCCGGTTCCACGGCGTCGCTCTGGATTTCAAGTTCAGCCTGCAGGGTGGAAAGAGTAGCTTCATTTTAGCCTCGCCTCCCAGAGAAACGCTTCTCAAACCGCTACCACACGGTGGAACACAGACACGTCTTCAGCGAGATCAGCCTTAGCACTCAGCACCTAAAACCCCGAAACGCACACTCCAGCTACGGGAGAGTGCCACAGGAATAACGAGCGGGCTAGGTGATTGCTGAGCCAACCCTCCAGCACGTCAGGGTCCTCAGCGTTCATCGAGGGAATTACGGTCTCCTTGTGAAACCGTATCCCAGAGCAGCTCTCCAAGGGGGAAAAGCTCCCGTAACGTGCTGGGCTGGAGCGCTCTGCCCTGGCAGCGCCGCCGAGGCAGTTACAGGCACGTCCTTTGTCAGATGAACTCGTCCCATACGGGGCTTGGCCCAAACAGACCTCGTAAGTAATGCCAGAGCGTGGTGGTCCTGCTGCTGTTAGTTACCAGCGGTAGCGGGTTATTGGGCCTACAGCTCTGTGATCCGAAAGGGGTGCGGTGTTACGAGGTGAGCGCCCCGTTTCGAAGCCATGCAGTAAAGGCATTTACTTGGAGCACTTACTGGAAGAGGGGGGGGAGCTCGATGTTCATGCCCTTGAATTCAAGCCAAAGAAAGCAATTTAGCACCAACTCTTATCCCCCAGCCTGCCCCCCAAAAAAATCACAGCACGGCTCGCCGACACGAACCCCGTGTGCGTGGCTCGGCGATGAAGCCGCGCCGTGCCGGAGCACGGCAAAGCCCCGGGGAGCTCCCAAACCTCGTGCTGTGCCCGTGGGCTCAGCACCCATCGGGGCTGGCCGGGGCATCCTCTGCCGGCCTCATCGCCCCCTCCACTCACACCCCCAACCACAGCCTGAAACCCTTTTCCCCCCCCCCCGGGCATTACCTTGCCATACTCCAGGGTGTACGAGGCGGACTCGGTCGGACCGGGAAGCTTCCCCTTTTTGCGTATCGGCACGAAGCCGACCCCCAGTCTCTGAGCCAGAGGGGGGCCTATGAGGAAGCCGCGGGAGTCCAGACCTGGGGGGCAGAGCAGGAAGAACTCAGCAGAGCCGACGCCTGAGGGTCACTGTGTGACATCCCAGGTTCATCCTCCCGTGTTGCAAGCAAGCCATCTACTCTTACTCCAGGAGCACTTTGCCCTTACGGTCATTTCCAGGGGTTTAAGACATGCACCACGGCACCGTGCTCACCCAGACGTGCTGCTGGGGAGCTGTGGGGCACCGCAGTGACACCCCCAGCAGCCCAGCAGCCCTTTCTGCCTCCCTTCCAACTCTTCTTTACAGCAGCAAGCTCAGCTCAGCCCCGGTATCAGTCCGGCCACGCAGCCAGGGACTTTGCACCGCCAGGGTCAGAACTTGGTTATCAGGAGGCACTTGGGCTAGGTTTGGTCTAGACTCCCCAAGCCCTGGGCTATCGCCCAGCCCAAGCAGCACCTTCCTGAGCGCTTTCATTCTCAGTCTCTTTAAAATGTGTGCTGCAGCACGTTATCACCACAAAGGCTGTTTCAGTTGGCTTGATAAAACCCTCCGGGAAGGAAAACAAGCTGGAAACAGGGGCTCCGTGCCCTGGGGACTGCATGAGACCTTACAGGCATGGCACACCGGGCTTTAGTGCTCAATGAATGCCTCTTTTCTTATTGAGGGAAGGAACAAATTATGAAACTGGCACTGAAGTATCATCAGATGACATGTGCCACATCCCAAACCAGTATTTCAGGAAACTACAGTACTGGGTTAAGGGTATAACTCCTGCTGGTGTTATGTATGACACAGGCCGACATTCGGATGATGTCCAAGGGCTACAATATCTCCTGCCCCATTAGCAAGGCGTCTCCCCACACTGACCACCTGGGCAGTCCGAGCACACGGTGCTCGGTCTCAGCGACCACCCACCTGCAATGAAGTCGATGTGGGGGAAAGACGCCCTCAGGTGATCTTCCAGCAGATCAATCAGAGCCCTGAAGGCCACAGGATCCTTCAGCAAGGGGCTGATGTCGCTGCGAAGAGAGGAAGAGCGGTTAGCGAGCTCCCAGCGGTGCACGTAGTGGAGCTGCTGCACCCAGGGGAAGCGTGCCCAGCAGGGCAGGCGTGCAGACACGCCGCCACGGGGGAGGACGGGCAGTGGGGCTGCTGGAGCGGCACTTGCAGCTTCCTGGGGAGGGACCAAACCCCCAGCCACGAAGCAAGCCCAGACCTGCAACGTATTGAATCACCCCTTAATCAGCTCCTTGCTCCATCCCCAGCCCCCTTACCTCCATCCCCAGCCCCCTTCATTCCATCCCCAGCCCCCTTCCTTCCATCCCCAGCCCCCTTCCTTCCATCCCCAGCCCCCTTCCTTCCATCCCCAGCCCCCTTCCTTCCATCCCCAGCCCCCTTCCTCCATCCCCAGCCCCCTTACCTCCATCCCCAGCCCCCTTCCTCCATCCCCAGGCCCCCCTGTTCCATCCCCCGGCCCTTTCCTCCACCCCCAGGCCCCCCTGCTCCATCCCCAGCCCCCTTACCTCCATCCCCAGCCCCCTTCCTTCCATCCCCAGCCCCCTTACCTCCATCCCCAGCCCCCTTCCTTCCATCCCCAGCCCCCTTCCTCCATCCCCAGCCCCCTTACCTCCATCCCCAGCCCCCTTCCTCCATCCCCAGGCCCCCCTGTTCCATCCCCCGGCCCTTTCCTCCACCCCCAGGCCCCCCTGCTCCATCCCCAGCCCCCTTACCTCCATCCCCAGCCCCCCTTCCTTCCATCCCCAGCCCCTTTGCTCCATCCCCAGCCCCCTATCCTCCACCCCAGCCCCGCCGCGCACCGGAACAGCACGCCGGGCACCGGGAAGTCGGGGAAGCAGCGGACCCGTGCCCGCACGGCGCTCAGCCTCTCCCCGTTCATGGCGCCCCAAGCACTGCGCAGCCGCCGCCGCCGCCCGGCCCCGGCGGACAGGCGGGGCCCCCCCCGGGCCTTCTCCGGTGCGGCTGCGCCGGGATCGGGCCGGGTTTTCCCCGGGTGTCCCGGCCCCACCGGTCCCCGGTGCGCCCCGGTGCGCCCAGCCCCTGCCTGCCGTGCCCGGGACCCGGCTCACCGAGACCCTCCGGAGGGGGGTCCCCCCTGCCCGGGGGAGCCGCTGCAGCCCCTTCCCCCTGCCCTGTTAGCACGCTTCTTGGGCTATCTCCTGGTTTTCCGCCTCTCGGCAGGCCTCGTGCACCTCTGGAGCCGCACGGTGTGTTTGTAAAGCCTCCGGTTTGGGTTGGCACCGGGGGAGATAAACGGTGGTGGGGCAGGTCAGGGTGCTGCCGGCTCCCCGCGTGCGCCCCCGCACCCTGAGCTGGGGTCGGGAGCCGTACGGGACGGTTCCGCGTCTCCTGGGGCAGCAGCTGGGGCTTGGGTCTGCTCCAGGCACAGCTGGGCACGGCCCCCTGCTGCAGTAAAGGCCCTGCTGCCATGCGGCACCCTTGGCCGAGCTGGGTGCCCGCTGCTGATAGCTGCATGGGGACAACTCAGCTCCAAACCCCGGGACAGCCAGGGGACGACTCGGCTCCACGTCCCCTGGGACAGCCGTTAGGGCCCGTCTGTGCTGTGTGTCCCATGGGGCGGCGAGCCAGCAGCTACCGTTTTGCAGTGGTTGGGTGCAGGGCTGGGCGCCGAGGGCTGCAGCAGCGGGGTACGGGACGCGGAGCATCCTTCCCCTGCTCCATCTGGATCGGTCACCCCGACACCCCGCGGGTCCCTCCAGCTCCCAGCCGAGGTCTGGCACGGCAAGAGCAGCCGACAGGAGGAGAAGGTGGCCTGCTCCGCACCTCGGCTGCCACGGGCTCGTGCTCATCTCATCAGCCTGCGAGGCACCCGATCCTGCCTGCCCCACGGCACCCTACGCATCCCGTCCCATGGCAGCCTCTGGTTCTTTGCTCACTGCAGCTGAATCCTCCCCTGCTGTTTCCTTCCCACTCCATCTGTAGGTGCCTGCTGGCACGAGGCACCTGTGTAAGGGATGGCTGCTGGGGCACCAGCTGAAGGTCAGAGCAGTTCCCTCTCTTGTCAGGCTCTCTGTTGCCAGAGCCAGCCCACACAGGAGGTCAGCGTGCCTCCTTTCACAACCATTCCCCCACAAAGTAAGATTTTCCCTGAAGTCAGATTATCTCTTTGGCACCAGAAGAATCCTAACAGCTGTTCCAGCGAAGCAAACACAGATGAGGCACGCAGCCGTCCACTGGAACAGGGGCTTCGCAGCGGCCGTGCTCCCGCAGACCTGGAAGGGATTCTCCTGTAAGCTCACCAACCACAACACTGGACAGCGAGCTAGGCCAGCAGCTCCTCGTCTTCCTGGCGGGTGGAAGCGATGGAATTACTCTGCCTACCCATGGAAACGAGCGGGAGATGGGAAAGGGCCCTTCTGCAGCCTCCCAGAGCACCAAGCCAGGCAGCCCTGCCTTCTGCCTCGCACCCCTGGAGGAGCCATAAGCTGGGGGCTTCATCACTTTTTTTTTTCAGAGTTGCAACTCAATTCGTATTCGTGACCCTCCTAGGCAGCCACCACCGTTATAAGCAGCCACCACCTCGTTTTCTAAGCGAGGTTCCCAGGCTCTGTGCTTACTGACCCCAGCAAACCAGCAGCTCTCACCAGGACGAGCTGCCGAGGGCTCCCACCGCTCCCTTCGCGTCCCAAAGCTGGGTGAAGAAGCAGCTGGGGGGGGGGCTCCCTCTGCTGATGCAGGATCAGGACCCTCTGACATGTCAATTCTGCCAGAAAGAGAGCGGATCGCTGATCTAGTGGGAGACATCCCTGCCCACGGCAGGGGGGTTGGCACGAGGTGATCTGTGAGGTCCCTTCCACCCCGAACCATCCCGTGAGAGGTTACACCAAGTCGCACTGCTAACGCTTCAGCTGCCAGGAGTTACCTCACGTGCCAGCTCGGGTTTAAAAACGCTTCTCAAATCTTTTGTCAGGACTTCACCTCATTAATCCCCCGTTTCAAAGGACGGCACCTACCAGCACAGACTGGTTTTAACATCCGAGCTAAATTAGTTTCCCTGTAATTGTTCAACCTTTCAAACAACAGCGCTGACTCCTACTGCAGTTTCCATCCGAAAAGAACTTTCCTAGAACCAATTTCCAAATGTGATGTCAAAGGACTTCAGTTCTGGAATATCACCCGGGAGGTGTCAGCATCCGCTTGCGGCTCGGGGAGGTTCAGGGCTGCTCGGTGCCTGGCAGAGAACCACAGCCTCGCATCTGGACCCCCCCCCACGGCTCCACGGCAGGGGAACGCTGTCCGCGCCTCTCCTTCTGACGCAGAAAATCAGCGAGTTAAAAAGTGCTTTGAGATCCTGGTGGGAGAGATGTTACTGAGGTTATGAACACAGAAGTGGGGTGTATGAAGGCTGGAGAGCTAACTCTTCCCCAGGCAGTCAGCAGAGCTGTGCTGAGCACGGAAGTTTCTGTTCCGTTAGGGGATTTTTAAAAACTTCAGCGTGAAGTGGAACAAAGTGCCCAAAATCTCAACACGCCTCACAAGGGGAAACGGGAACTCAACTTTCCTCTCAAATCCGCTGGAACGCTTGATTTCAATTTCAGCTTTAGAAACTCATGCACTTTAAACCACTTTTTTTTTTTTTTTTTTTTTAAATCAAATTTGAAATCTCTTATTTCAACAGCCCAAGAATGCGGCTCCCCAGCCAGCTCCTCGGACCGACGCTCCAGCTCTGAGCAGCGAGCTAGCTTCGTCCCCGAGCAGAGGCGAAGGCGCCACGAGCCAGCTCTGCCCTTCCACAGCATCCTCGCCCAGCACCCCCTGCCTGCTGCAGGAGGCAGGATCAGGCCCTGGGAGAAGGCACAGACCTCGTCTCCCTTCCCCGGCCGGCCTGGAGGGCCAGGAGGGGATTTTGAGCCCGACCCAGAGCGAATGGATTTGGCGCGCGTTCCTCGCTGCTGGCAAAGAGGCCGGCGGGTTTTTCTGCCCCTATCCCTTTCAGATGGGAATCGCCCCGCCAGCCTACGTATCGCCCAGAAGGGTGTTAAGTGACTCCAGGAGGGAAAAAGGCAGAGAGAATCACACGTCGGCTGCCAGATTGGCTCTCTCAAGAAGCTGGGTGGCAGAGGTTTTTTGCTCTTCTAAGAGACCACAGGCTTTTGGCTAGGGCTCCCCCTTTATTTAGGATTTATATAATCCCAACTAGACTTCGAGCAACAACAAAACTGTAAACGGTGGCAGGGGATATGAAGAAAACCAGCAAACAGGGTCTTCTCTCGGTGTCTAAAATAGACTTTTTCCAACGAAAAGAAGGAACCTAAAATGGGATTTCAGTTCTTCCCTTGCAGTTGCTCTTTAATACTAACAGTTTAATTCAAGAGGCACCACTGTGTCGCTTTCTGATAACAAATGAAAAGCATCAAATAGCATCAGAAAACAAAAGCAAGAGTTTTTCCAAGTATTAAAACTGTTAAGAAAAACGGGAAACAAGCCACTCCAGCTGCAAAACTGTTATTTGGATACCGAAGAAGCACTCAGAATAACTCTTCAAGTGCAGTCTGTAGAGCTTCCCAGTGCTGAGGACCACAGCAAGATCCCTGGGGGGAGATTTCTCATCTAGCTGTGCTGGAGAGGCTGCTTGCAACTCTGCAGTGAGCTGCCTCCCAACACTGGCTTCCCCCCAGATCCCCGACTGAAACCCTTCTCACCTTAAAACGGTCTTCCTTCAGCTGCTGGAATTATTTCGCATTACGACTGCAAAGATGTCCTCAGCGGAAGGAGGAGCGTTCTCAAGCCTCCAGGAGAGCTTCGTCTCAGCTGCCTCACTTTGCACAAACCCAGGAGGCTTCTGGAAGCCGTCCACCACGGTTGGGCAAGGCTCGATTCGGCAGGTACTGAGAGCTGCTAGCGCCAAGCCAGCTTCTGCGTGGCAGCCAACGTCCCCGGCTCCACAGCCTCCTTCTCGATGCATTAGTTCCAGTTCCTTCAGTAAAAGCCCGCTGTCATCCTCAATACTTGCCCGAAAACTCAGTCCCCAGACACTGCGAAACGTTTTATTAGCACACACGGGGTCTCTCTCGCTCTCGTTCTGCTCTGAACTTTCCCATTTTCACTTCTAATGCCGCGCTCCCCGGCTCCGCATTTAAAATGCAAAGGCACGTTATCTTTCATCGCTGCACTCAATACTGTTTGAAGGGCATTAACCTTGGCTCTAAGTGTTTGGAATTGATCTTCTGCTTTCCAATTCCAGTGTTCAGATCCCCAAATTGTTGGTCCGCAGAGACTAATTTGCCACCGAAATAATCCATTTGTCGCTGCAGGTTTTTAAATCAGGGCTCCATTTTTGCAGCCATAGACTGTAAATGCAGTGGGACTTTTTCCACGATTATTAGTTACATCAATTTCAGAAGCTTCTCTGCATGGAGGGCTGGATGATAACATAGCCTCAGGGGCAGAGGAGGGAGACTCGCTCAGCTAATTGGAAATTAAAGGCAGGAGAGGAATTCCTCGGACTCTCAGCCCGAGCAGATATTAAGCTTTCAGCATTTCGGAGACGTATTTAAATACAAAGGAAGGAGTGCCACAAAGAAGCAGTCTTAGACTGACATCATCTTCCCTTCAGCCCCTACATCGTGCAGCTTGGGAAAGGAAGCCACCGCCGTCGGTCAGTAAATCCTGCCAGACCCACAGCTATTGTGTGCACAACCCCAGGCAGCCCCTGGGAAGCCAACACCTTCCCCAGCACGGGATGCCCCCAAAACGGGGCACAGACCAACTGGGGATCAGAGGCTCCGGGTAATTGTTAAGGGCAGATGTGGGAACACGTGCTGGCTGCCTTGTGAGCCGAGGTGTGCCTCGGGGGGCTTTGAGCTGCCCCCCAGCAGAGCTGCAGGCTGCCAGGCGTTTATCCCTGCGGCTGGGCTGCTGTAGGCAGCCGCAGGCCACTCGTTGCCCTGGTCCCCACACCAGCCTCCCAATTGTGCTCGGGCAGCTGTGTGGGCTGTGAAATTGATCCACGTTAAAAATAATACAGGGAAAACAAAACAAGTTATTTTTAACCCAAGTCAGTCCCATGACCTGCAAGGCACATCCGTGAGACTATCCCGAACCAGGGTGTTAGTCAGTTGTTTTACAGGTGTGTGCAGACAAACCATATCGTGCACTGCTGATAAATTAGTTTATTTATCTTCATCGGTTCCTCATCTCACAACTTTAAAACCTGTACATCTTTGGGAAAGGAATCGACTTAAAATTCTGCCTAGCCATCCAGCTGTAAAACTACTATGCTTATTTAAATTCAAAGCAGTCGCTTCTTCATATGAAGCTTTGATCTTTTATAATATATGAACACGAAGCAGATGAGTAAACAACCACCGAGTCAGCTCTGTTGTAGCAGCCAGCCTTCGAAGAGCAAAGTTTACATCCAGTACCTATGCGCCGAGTGCCTACTGCTTCAGCAGGGGACGATGACTTTGGGTGCTGGGTAACCAGACAAACACGGAGCATGCTAAGAACAGGACGGCTTGTCCAAGCAAGTCCTGCAGACGGGGGAGAAAGCCCTATCTGCAAAACTGCAAGCTGGGAAAAAGAAAAGAATGAAGTGGCAGGCAGGGGACACGGGGTAACAGGCACTCGGTACGCTCACAATGTGCATGCTGCAAATGCTAAGAACAAGAAACGTGCCCGGGCTAGCGCTCAGATGAGCTGTGATCCTGTGCTGTGATCTCTTAATAAGCTGCACAAGGAAAGACAAAGCGCTGGTGCAGTTTGCAGCAGACACGGTCAGAGCTATCTGAGAGCTGACAGCAGTTCTCAGGGAGTTGCAGTGACGGACTCCCTCATCTGGTGGTATCTTTATCTGCTGATAATAGCGGACTGTAGGGCTCTGAACACTGCTTTGTGACACAAACGCTAACGCAGAGGAGGACCAGACCCAGAAAATGGAAAGCTGGTGGTTTTGTGTGGTCTCCTGTGCTGACAGACACACACAGCTGCTGCCAGCCCTCCTACCGGTCCTTCTCATATAGCATCACCAGGACCAGGGTGAGCTGAATCTCAGGACTTGAGCTAACCACGCGACGCCAAAACAGGGAGAAATGTTATGAGTGAACTGAAAAATGCCTTGAGATGCCAGAGGGGACAACTAGGAACAACGCAGAGCAGCTAAGATGTTTGGACTGCAAACAAATGTCGTCTGCAGATGAGCAGGCAGTGAGGTTCCAAGGGGCTGGCAGCCGGTGGTGTTGGCTGTGATTCTGATAGATGGAGTGCTAAGAGCTGACTCAAGGGCTGTACTCATTACAATCTTACAGGATTATCCAGCTTCATCAGATGTACATGAGGAATTACTGCCGAGGAGATTACAGGTAGCATAAATCATGGGAACGGGGAGAAAGAGCATTCGGGATTACAGGGCAGGTAAGAACATAAAGTGGAGAAGCCCGTAGCAGGCAGAACACAGCAGTTAACACAGAAACTCTCAGCACGTCTCACGCCAGCCCCAGGCTTTGCTTGGGAAGGAAGCGGGACTGTTTATAGTCCCAAGGCAGCAAAATGCCACGCAGAAAGGGCATGTGTCCTGTCTCAAACGCAGGAGGGGTGCAAGCGGCACGTTCATGATTGCTTCTGGCCATTCTTGCAGACCTGCAATAACCTGGCTAGGTTCTGTCCGAGAGACATTTATTAGCAGTAGTGAGGAGTGTGAAAAACGCTCAAAATCAGACGAGAAATTTGCAATGTGAAGTTATGTGAAGAATTTGCATTTACCGTGAACTCTGTTTAGAGAAGTGCTGCACCCAGGCTGTGGAAAGTTTGCACAAGGAGAATTCCTCAGAGAGCATACACAGCAAACAGGGTCAAGAGTTAACAGCTGATGTAAACGGGCATTTCTGAGCCTGCAGTTGGCTGGGCCCAGATCATGAGGCCAGAAGCGTGACTTAAACCATATTTGGACCTAGATTTTTGGAAATGAAGAAACCCCTTAACTGAACAACTGACCCCCAGCTCCCCAAGAACATGCTGCATACCATCAACAAGGCAATACTTACATGAACACTATCTTCAAATTTCTTTAGAACTTGACCTAGTGAACGTTTGCAGCTACAGATGGCACGAACGCAGGGTGTTCCTTCTCCCTGGAGCCAACCCCTTGGTCGAGAACAGGAGGAAGCACTCGTGTGCACGCAGCGATGCTCAGCAGTAAAGCTGCACCCAGTACTTGCAAGTTTAGGAAGAACGGCGAAAAACAGGTTGGTGTCCAAAGAGTGCACAATGGAAATCAAATGTTAAAACAACAAGCGATAGGCAAACAAAACAAGGGGAGTTTGGGCAGGGTTTTCTGGCCACTGTAAATTTCCTGCACCCCATGGCCACTGTCGGGGCATCCGCACGAGCACTGATTTGAGAGGTTGGGTGGAAGGAGCCTGAGGAAAGGTGCATCCGTGGTGCTTCTGGGCTCACAGCAAAGTTGTGCTTGTCCAGAGAGCTTTTAGAGTTGAAGTAGTCTTCGCTGAAAATTTACCATTTACGGAAAGAATTAAAACAACAGAGGAGTACAGGCTAAACCCTGAGCACTAGCAATATAAACACTGGCCCTTTTGGAAGAGCAAATGATGATATCACATATACATCACACCCTTCCTGTGTAAACAGGAGTGCCAACATGAGAAGACATGCATTGTAAACTCCGTGTCCGGCTGGTTATGGCTTTTCTGAGTAGCTCCTGAGGGCTGCATGAAAGATCAATGAGGCCAAAAGCACTTCTTAGGATCAGACTCGGGTGGTTGCAGGCACTTCCCTAGTTTCTCACAGCCTGGGGGAGACCAATTCTGTTAAAAACAAACAAAATGTACAGAAAAACGAAGTCAAACATTCATATCAGGTATCTGCTAAGCCCTGTATCCTGCGTGACCCCTTTCAATTCTCACAAAGACGCTCTTATGTCCTCCTTGAAAAATAAAACCCGTCTCACAACTGATGCTGCCGGGCTCATCACATTTCCAACTCCAAATCCTGTTCAAAAAGGCTTTAGGAAGGACTACAAATGGTTACACAGCAGATGATTCCCTTTGTTGGGGTACAGTGGTCTCTCCTGTACAAATGCAGTCTGCCAGGACTCTGGTGATTTCCTCTCTTTCTTGTACGAGCAAACAGATCATGAGGTTTTGGTGAAGCTGTTTTCCTATGATCCAGAAAAGAGTCCTCATTCTTAGCATTAAGATATCCGTGCACTTTCTTCGGGAAACAAGTAAAGAGCACCCGTGTTTGAAGGCCAAGGGTGTGTGAGAGAGAAAAATGCCTGTATGTTAATGGGCATTTTGATGGATGAATTCAGGAACAGATGGAGCAGGGGGCACTTGTACAAGGCAACTGCTCCAATGCACGCAGACCAAAACTATTTGCCTCCCTTGTTTTCATGTTTCTTGGACTACCTTTCTCCAGCATACGTACAACACAGAAGCAGCATCAGAAAGGAAACCCACCGCAAACCTCAGCTTCCAAAGGGAATAACAGAGGAAGGAATTTGTACAAAAGAGCTTTTTCCATTTCAATTTTTTTTTTTTGTCATTTAAAATTTGGGACTGCGCTAATTTGAGCAGCAGGTTACGGTTCCCATTCTGCCTTCAGAAATCTTTTATGGTCTTTCTCTGACCCCCTTTCTCTTCAGGTCTACCCATCCACGGGAGAGTTTTGTCACCTATTAAAGGTCAGTTCAGCTCTGACCCACCGCCTTTTATTTTATTTATTTTTTCAACTCATTTACGTTTGCTTGGAATTAAATTCCTATGGAGGAGAAGGAAAGCTTAACCCCAGAAAAAATGCCGGAGCAGGTTTCCATTCCGTCTAGCTGACAACAGATGGCAGTGAGACACCAGCTATCTCCGAGGCAGAGCAGCACACACAGCGGAGATCTGGCGGAAGGCACCGCGCTGCGCGAAGGGCTTCAGATGATTCAGGAGCAATTAATGCTGATTTCTAACTCTGTTTCTCAATTTTAAAATGCGTAAGCACCACTGGGAATTTCAGATGCTTGACCACTCTGTAGAAGCAACAGAGATTCAAAGAAACAAAGAAAATGTTCGGGTTTTTTTGGAAAAAACAGACTGCATCTGCTTCAGTTTCGCAGTCCAAGTCACCTTTTGTGGATCAGGGCTGTAAGAGCTGAGAGCCCCGCGCAGCTCCATCTCCACTGCGGGTGGGCTATGCTACAGATGGGCCAGCAGAATTTCGAAGACAGTTTGGGGCATGGCATTAAGAAGCGATGTTTATCTCCCAGCACCCCCCAAAGACAGGTTTAGGGCCCAACTAACCCCACCAGTACTTGGTACTCCGAGAAGATTTGGTTATCTTTAGTTCTGGTCTCAAAAGGCAGACAATAATTTGGTGCCTGTTTATTTGAGTTTTGTGACTGCGTAATTGGCCAATTAGAAGTGTACGTCGAACAGAAAATTGGTAATGTAAAAAAGCTTCCTGCTGAGATTTGAACATTTCTACCAAGATTAGAATATCACCCAGCCCACTGGGGAGGGCTTTCTCCCTCAGACAGCCTGAATGACCTGGTTTGAGCTTGGCCATTGATGCAGCCACTAACCTCTCTTGCTTATAGACGGCAGGCACAACTGGCCTTGGCTCAGCCCAGGACATTGCCACAGCCAAAGCAGAAGAGGCAGCTTGTGGTCTGGTGAGAGGAAAGGCAAAACTTCTGCCCAGCTGAGAAAAGAACAAGGTGCGTTCAGGGAGAAAACTGACTGTCAGCAGCCCCAGAGGGAGAGCTGGGGTTTGGGATGAAGTCCAGGAGACGTTTAGTGTATGCCTGCACTTTACAAACCAGTTTTGGAGCTGGACTCAGCACAAAAGAAATGCCTTTCCAGTGAAGGGCTCTAGCAGGCACTGAGAGAGTCCCTGAACCCAGACAGTCCCAGAGATGCACAGAACAGTGTTTGTAAAGGGAGATGCTGAATAACAAAACAACACGGAAACAATGGTACTTCAAATCTTTTCTGCTGCTTAGCATCCAAAACTAGAAGATGTTTAAAGCTAAAAAAGATCCTTGCCTTCTTACTAAAGAGACAGCCCCACGTTTTGCACTTTTCTGTCTGGCCGGAGACATGCCCTAAGCAGCAGGTACTCACTGTTTGTTTGAGGAGATTATTCCAGTGCCAGGAAGACTTTGCCTGTTACTATTTCGTGTCAGTCTTTACAGGCACATCCCCTTAAACTACACAAACTCTCGTCATCTGACAGCTTTATCTCCTATGGACCATCCGTTTTTTTTCTCCAGGTTCACAACAAAGCAAGTGGTGTTTGATAGGAAAGGCAAGCTGTAACTTTCCAACGTGCAATTCAAATCGGAATGCAGAACTGGAAACACTTGGCCTGCTTCAAGCCAGAAGGGCTTTGGAAAAGACAGGCACAGGTGGACTTGGAGGGGACTGAGCAGGACCAAAGATACTCACTGATACAGCACAAAAAAAGACAAGAGGCACCGTCTCAGTCCCACCACTCGAAATGTAGAGGACTTGTGAGATTTGCAGAGGGGGACTAGAAAGGAGAAGTATCTACAGTTGTCGATACCGCGATATCTCGAAGGAAGGAAGTCACAGCTTATCACAGCCTGCTGATAGACTTTGCAGACATTACCCAGCTCGCTTTGTACAAGCCATCCTGTGCTGCTGCATTCCAGGGGTTACAAACAGCCCTCCTCTCTGTGGAAGGACAGCCTCCTTCTTCTTTCCAGCCACAGCAGGTGACATTTTTAAGCCTTTGCAAAATACAATTTAAGAAAGAGTTTTTAAATGTTTTAACTACTCACCATGACGGCCTTGTCGCACACGTTAAGCTGTGGCTCTCCTGGCACCATGGTCTCTTTGTGCTGCTGCACCACGGCAGATATTCGCTCCATAACTCCTTGGTATTCTTCACTGGCAAAACTAGAATGTGAAAAAATTATGGAAGCTATTAGCGGGGCTTCCAGAATGCAACTGTTTGGAGACAGAGCATTGTTAAAGTGTCCACATCACTAAGCTACGTCAGACTTTTTCTGGGCCATAGCAAAGGAGAAGAGCCTGTAAACACGCAGCCGACACTAACCGCCCACGGGTCCGTAGGGGAATGAAGCATCTGGGCTGACAGAATCCCTCCTGGCTGGGCCTGGACGCTGCGGGTCTGAGCTGCCCAGCCTGGGGGAGCACGGATGGCAGGCAGCTTGTGTGCTCTCCCCAGCACAGAAGCACGTGGCTCCCCGCGGATCATCAGCGTGGGGCTTCAGCTTGGAAAACTGCTGGCCCCAGGTGCCTTGCTTCCCAGTTGGGCAGACACGCTGCGAGCTTGTGTTGATTCCCAGGGGGGTGCCATTGGCAAAGGCAGCGTGTACAAGGAAGGGTGTTGGGGTTGTCCTCCTTTAAATGATTGTCTGGGGAAACCAGAATGCAGGACAAACACCTTGCCAGACACGTTAGTGCCTAAACAAGCTAGCCAAGGCCACCTCCCAGTGTGCCACATGTGAGGTCACCCAGTTCTGGACGTTTTCATCCTTCGCTCTTTCAAGGGCTTTTCTGTAGCTCGTGCATCGCGCAGAGGCATTTATCGAAGGGAAGTCAATGCCAATACTTTGTTTTTCAAGAGTGTTCTTAAGCTAAGGGTTTCGAACGCAACCAACCATTAGCTAGTAAAACTTCACAATCACCAAGTAAAAAGAATTAATATTATGCAAACAGGAAGATGGAGAAGAATAGAAGTTACTTGTCCAAGACAAGAATACCTCCTCCGTTTCGCAATACCCACCCTGGGATTCTGCCCCCTCTACATTCTTCCATTACGGCTTTATTATTCCAAGCTGGGACCCATCTGTCATGCTCCAAGCCCTCATACAACGTTATAAATTACCAGATTTTTATCCAAACTATTACCCCAGTAGGTACTTGTTCAAGCAGTTCAGGGTGTACTTCGCTAATATTTCAAGTACTCCTAAAATGGAGGACAGCTACCCAATGATCTCATTTTGTCCATCACGTTAAGAGCCACTTCAAAAACAGAGAGCGGCAAATTGCTTCTGAAG
Source organism: Cygnus olor (assembly GCF_009769625.2). NCBI lineage: Eukaryota > Metazoa > Chordata > Aves > Anseriformes > Anatidae > Cygnus > Cygnus olor. Next base: position 1,714,959 of record NC_049180.1, on the reverse strand, counting down.
ATAAAAGAGGAACAATGCAGCCTGGTCCTGACCTCAGGCTCCCTTTGCTTACAGTCCAAGCTGGCCACCAGCCCCATACTCCAGCTAATTTCCTTCTTTAAAAAACAATCACATTTCGAAGCCCAGTAATGTGCCAACAGTTTCCAGTAAACCCTATAAATATCACATCTCGGCAGCCATCCAGGGAGAAGCTGATTGTGGGGGTGGGCCTGAGCTTTGCTGATAGAGAACCGGAAGGGAATTGGAAATGACAAGCTCTAGCAAACTAATCTGTTGCTCTCACACCCAGCTGGCCGTATCCTGGTGGAGAGGCAATCACCAGGATCAGCTGTGCGATCCGCGTGGACCACCCTAAAAGATTGCTGCTGCGAAGCTCCCGAATTTGCGGGCTCCTCTTCCCGTGCATCTCATCTTAGCTCCCACAGCAAGCAGCTGCTTACGCCAAAGGCTGCTGAAAAAGGAGGGCCGCAGAAGTTTGGGAGCTGCCAAAGACCATCTGTGACTCACGCCCTTGATGAGGACACTCAAGGCAGCAGTCGCTTGGCTCAGTGAGTTTGGAGCGTTGCATCCTGGTGGCACAGTGGCCTTTCAGCTCGGCAAGATTTTATCTGGAAGCCCTCTGGTCGCGTTTCAAACGCGCGCAGGACTGCCAGCGCAGCAGCACGCTTGAAAAAAATCAAAACAGATCCTTAAAAGAGGCGGAGAGTGCTTAAAGCTAACCCGTGTTGACACAGAGGACGGCCAACAAGGGAGAGCCTGCATGCAGAGAGAAAAGGCAACAAAGGCAAGCACGCGGAGGGAGTGTACCTAAAACCAGAGCGAGCACCAGGGGTGCACGCAGCGTGTCGGACAGCGGAGCTGCAGCCTGCTCTGCTGAGACCGGAGGAAACGGGGGTGTCACAGACTTTATTTCAGAGCCTACACGCTCGAGTGATGTAAACGGCGATAAAACGTGGCTTAGGGAGACACGCGTGCTGCAGCGTTTTAAGATTTTCTAATGCACCTATTGTTTCGGGATTGGGAAGCTCTCCCAAACCCTAGCTAATCACACTCCGTTAAGAGCCTCGTATTAAGGATTAATGTGAATTAATACATACTTCGATCAATTGTTAGAGTCTAACAGCTATCGCAGATATCTAATCATTTAATGCCGCCTTCTGCCGCTGCTCTTGTAACTACCTAACGTGTTTATTTTTGTCACATACTTGTGTCATCTCTCCAGCATTTAAGATCTTCTTTTGGAAGTGGACCCGTAAGATAGTGTTGCTGCTAACTAATTAAGCTCCACAGCATCTCTGCAAATATTTAAGTGCTAAAGAGCCCAATTTCATCCTTCGAAAGGGCTTTTCATACATATGATTCCAAATTGGCTATAATCTGGACAGACCACTGGAAAACACAGCTGTGGGCTGGATGAAAGATAAACAATATGTTGTCACGACTGCTGGTTTTTGCTCCAAATATGCCAGTCCTGTTGCAGCAAAAAAAAAAAAAAATCTTTTTGCTGTAATCTTGAATACCGCATTTATCCACAGCACTGTTGCTCATTAGCAAACTAAGACACGTGAATGCTGCAGCATAACAAAGTAGGCTCACGTCATTTAAATCATCCTCTTGCTTTAATTCCTACGTTGGGGATGCTCCTGGCTGTTTCAGCTAGCCCAGCAGCGACAGGAAATCTTGGCCTAACCTCAGCTCCTGGTGGTTTTGAACTGCTCTCCCCTGCAGCTCCTATACTCTTATTTGAGCATTTAGCATAGGCTGAATGACTTCTCCAAAGCATGATAGAAATGGCTTGGCACGTATAAAAGACTTGCACTTCTCACATAAGCACAAAGCTGGCTCAAGCTAAAGAACATGTATAGATTATGCTCCGAGTCACACTGCTAACCTATAAACCTTGTCTCAGTAGGGCTTAACATGCTCTTAAGCTGACTAAACCTGTTGACACTAGCTTAAAACATATCCGATTGCAGCTGTCTTCCCGGTGTCCGAGTACACAACAGCGACAGAGTGCCGTAAGGTGTCATTCAACGCTGGAAGATCACCCAAGATCGGCTTCAGATGCCTCAGTTAATCACAGGAGCTGTGCCCCTCACCTAGAGGCACGTCTGGTCTCCAAGGCCTGCAGGATGGCACTCACCCGGGGCTTGCATTCGCAGTGACACCGGAGTAAGCACTGAGACAAAACGATGCTGGTGGCTGTTTTTGCTGTTGAAGGATCACAGCACTTGGAGTGTCCCCATTCCTTACTCTGAGGAGCTCGGATCTTGCTCAGACCGAGCTGTTCAGCTCCACAACGCCTAACAAGACCCAACATCCATGCAACGTTTCGTCAAGTATTTGCTGACTGCATGCAGCGGGTTAAAACTGTCTCCAGCCCTATGAAAGAAATGCATTTCATGACAAAAATCTGGAAGGGAAGAACGCCTTTAATCTGCATGTAAGATGGGGATAATTGCTTCGTGGTAGTCGGTCTGAGTTGTTAATGGAGACAAGAACCTCTCCTCTTCTTACACCAGAGTCCCATCCTTTCCTTGAGTGCAAATGAAGGACTGGGCTGCAAGGGCAGGGCTTGCTGCATTCTCTACTACAAGAAAAGATAGTATTATCTATACAGGTGTTCAGGCATTATCGCCTGAACGAGGATCCAGACCTCGCTGCCTCCAGGGCACGCCGCATTTTGTATTCGAGCCCGACAATCCTGCAGAAGGAGAGCTGGGAATATCACTGGAAGAATGAGAGCGCAGCAGCGAGGGTGAGCAGGTGGTGTTGTGAGGAGTTTGCTAAAAGAGATCCCCCAGCGTACACAGAATTATTCCACGCTCAGAACGAGCACGCGGGGTGGACAAAGTCCAGGGTCATTACACTAATTGACACTTTACCTCCGGGAAGTCTCTGGAGAGCCAATCAGGGCTGGATGGCGAGCACGGGCTCCCAGGCACAGGTGTGGCCCGTGCTTAGTTCATTTAGTGTAATTGTGCCTTGGCAATCTGCTCCCATCTCCTCCCTCGCCAAACAGCTCCGAGTGTAACCTGCTCGGCTATTAACCCCACCGTGCCCTCCGGTGAAATTCGGGTTTGGGAGGAGAAGGGTTTGTCTGACAGCCCGCCTCCGGTGTTGGAGCAGCGTTTCAGTCCTCTGCCTTCAGGTCTGCCGACATCCCGAGCCGTGAGGAGGAGGAGAGGGCGATTCTCCGCCTAATAAATACACTCAAACCGCAGGAAATCAACGAGCGCTTTCAGCATTTTTTAAATCTAGATCTTGATGTATTAATTTCTATCTCTTCCTGATGATTCATATATGGGCACAACACCGTATCTCGGCCCTGGCAGTGACAGAACCATGTTATTATTCAGAGGAACGTACCAAAGTGGTTATTTTGCAAAGCACTTCACTGAAATTTGACAGCGGGCTCTCAACGGCAGCTTTCGGATTTACAGCATGTTTCACCAGACGCACATGAAGTCAGGGCAGAGCACAAAACTTGGCTAACGATTTGTGTACTTTAATTCCTTCTTCAGAGGAATTATTTTAATTAAAAAACTTTGGTTTTTAATTGTGAAATACTCACACCCAGGTTCAGGTAATTTGATTTTATCTGTTATCAGTGCTGTGAGGCTGCTCTGCAATACGGCATCCAAGTTTTGATCTTGTCCCATTACTCAGTCTTCCTCTGTTCCTCTTTTCTATTATCAAATTTATTTGGAATGTGAAGTCTGCACAATAGATGACACAGACAACGGGTTTAGGACTCCAAAACGTGGCAACTTGCAGTTACTGGAGAGACTCAACGGGCCACAGAAAAACAGGAAAGGAATCAAATAGAAAAGCGCGGGGTAGTCCATGCTGGAAGCCACTTCTCTGGTCCAGCAGCATCCACGGGACCTATTTGGACATGGGACATTGTCCTTTTCAAACAGCATGTTGCATTTTTGAAACTGGTTCACGTGGCTTTTTACTTCCACTGTTCCTCTGTACACAGCATCCCTCTAGTCTAGACAGGGACTCATCAAAATACCCGCAGGCTGGGGGTCTGTGCAGTTAAGCCCAAGTTACAGGTTGATCAGGCAGCGTGCCGCAGCGCAGTCCTAACCCTGGGCTGAGCCCGGCAGAGAGCAGCCATCGATCAGCAGGAGTTTGCTGCTGTTCTTAGCCCCCAGGCCAGGGACTGTCCTCTGCACTCACGTTTTTCTTCAGCCCTCTTCCTTGCAGAGGTGGCCGTGATACCGGCTGTCGCGCCTGTACCTCTGACCACCCTCACGCATCCAGTGCTGGACAGCAGGCTCTTACTGGCATCGCTGAGGCTTTTTATCCACCGTTCGCCACGGTTTCCAGAGTTGTAGTTCTCCTCAAAGCCACCTCTCCTGTGGCAGCAGCGAATTCGCTCCTGCAATGCAGCTGTTGCCATTTCCTCCTTTTTTTCGACAAGATGAGGAGTCAGCATCTCCCCTGGGCAAAATTCTGGCTTTGTTATACCCTTTTTTTTTTTTTTTCCCTGTTTTGCACCTTCTCTCTTTTCTCAACAGAGAGGTTTCTGCCCTGATGGGTATGGTGAGACTGGCAGCTTTCCTATCAGATCCTTTCCCCTTTAGCTTCCCTTCAGGAGCTTCTCCCCGTCTTTTCTGGTTCCATAACCAGTGCAATTACCTCTCTGATGATTTTCAGGATTTTCCATCTGCTCAAAATAGGCACTTGTGAGCTCTTTTGTTAATTAATGTGTTCTAAAATCATTATGTTCATCAACCAAGCCTTATCACTTCCATTTTTTTTCCCCATAATAGTAAAATCTATTGCCCTAAGTAAAATACAGGTATTTTGACATTCACAATTTATTAAACTCAGTTCTGAGCAGAGCCAATAGTTCAAAGCAGAAGTCGCTATTAACCTGGAGTACTGGCAAGGTGTGAGCTGCACTTAATTGTTATCAAGGCTTCGTTTTGGACCTCTGGTGCAAACTGACCATTTCAGAGGTTTCTGGTATGAACTCCTTTGGCAGCTTTGGAGTCTGACCCAAACCGCACTTTGTACTTCCGTTCGTGTGGTGTGTTTTGGTAACTGTATTTTAAGCTGAGCCAGATTTTGCTAGGTATTATTACTTGTGCTCTTCCTGACTGGCACGAAGAATTTTAATAAAAGCATATAAAACCAATAATCTTTGACTTGGGCAGTAAAGCTGACAATTGGTTGTGAAGATACCAACAGATAATTTGACTGAATACAGGTTGGATGAAGAAACAAATTCCCTACGTGTTATTTAGGGGCCCCACAATACCACGAATATAACAGACTTGAGTAAAGAAAAAGACCCAGAGCTTTTAGCCCTGCATTCTGATAAATCTGGTAACAAAGGCACTCCACAGTTGGAGTGTTTTCATATGAAGAGAAAACCAAACAAACATTGCATCTAGGGAAGAAGCAAAATACTGCTTAGACTTACAGAAACGCTTCTGCTTTGTGTAGTGCTTAACGCACAAACTCATTTATATTTAAAAGTTGAGAGCTTACGAAACAAACAAACGAGCAAAAAAAAAAACTTCTATCACACAGCCTACACAGATCTAGTCAATCTCTTGGATGACAAGATACACAAAGTTCACTCCTCTCTACACAAGGACTAGATAACAAGGTAACTTATATAGGAGTTACATTACCATGTTTGGCAACCAAAAGAAAGATTATTTACCAGTAACCACCCTTCTTTGAAACAGACTGCCTACATATACCTTCATATTGCAGGTGTTCCTATTATAAGTACCTCTCCAGATGTCAATTTTGCCTTATCAGTACCTGTAGACATGTTCGTGCCCTACCTCCTCCTGCAGCCATATAAACGTAGAGCTTGCCAAGCTCCTCTCAACTCCAGAGCCCCACAGTTGCCAGAAAAAACCTCCTCCTTCCAGAAGAGAGAGGGATAAAAGCTTGGTAGTGAATGTATCGGATGCTAACGCTGAACACACGAGTCCTGAAGGTCAGCTACAGGACAGGGGTCCTGCTCCACGCAGCCCACTGATGTGATGATGTGAATGTGCCTTGGGCAAGCTCAGGCAGCGTGAGAACTCATAATGTGCTTTTGGCATCGCTGTGAGTTCCAACCAACCAAACGCAAAGCTGGTGAAGCTGTTGGACTGCCGGGGTGAGGTCCCAACCCAGACAGAGAAATGTCAGCAATTATCTTTCAAGGCAACAGGGACCAACACAATTATGCCCCTTGGCAGCAGCCGACGAGATGCTGGAGGTGATCCAGCCCAAAACAGAGGGGCAGCAGCAGGAAGGAAGAGTCGCTGCCCTGCTGGGAGGCTCTGTTCCTCGAGTCAGACATGCGGAGGGATGCATGCACGATCGTACACGTAAAGGAACAGAAGTGCAGGGTGCCATATGGCTCCGGACTGCCAGACGTGTCCTCAACATGATGACAGGGGCTGCCTGTAATTGCCTGGCCATTTTTTCCACCACATGAAGAGTGCTCCTGGGGAAGAGAAGCTTTTGCTGATAATGTTTCCAGGCAAACTCCAGGAAATCCAGCAAGCTGTGTCAGGAAGAGGAAGGACTTGTCCTGCTTCACAAGACCCAGAGAGCTGAAAACTATACGTGTTGTCTCTAGATCTTGAAGGGCTTGAATCTTCAGTGATCCCTTTAGCTCTCCAAGAAAGACTGAAAAAACTAATCCCCACGTTCTGAGATGAACTGAAATCAAAGCCTTGAAAAAACCACACAGTACCTTGTGTGCGCAGTGTCATGACCCAAAGCCATTTCAGATGAGACTGCCTGAGTGTAAGCCAAGAGCGTTGCCACAGCTGACTGATCTGATTGATTTCCAGGATGCCCTGGCTCTGAGACCTCCTAAGATCCTAAAAGGAGACCAAATATATAAGCACTAAATCACTTTGGAGGTGTGTGAGATGCCTGTCCTTCAAGTGAAGCAATGAAACCTCTTTACAGGTGATTTTGAATGAGACCCTGTGCCAAACTAACTCAAATCAAGAGACATAACAGATGACTAAAATCATCTTAGGGAGAAGAAAAGGTAGCACTAAAATAAGGAACAAATAAATAAATAAATGAGCGAAAGCAGAGAAACAGAGGAAATCAGTGTACCGTGCTGCCTCTTCCCAGTCTTCAGAACAGCAGCAAAAAAACTAACGAAACCCAGTGTGGATCTAACAAGGCAGAGCAGTAAAAGTAAATTAAATAAAAGGGGGAAAGGTACCAAGAAATCAGGGATGCAACACAATGTTTTCTAAATGCTTTGGCAACACAGTGACTCTCCAGAGGAGCCACGCTGGTGGAAGAGCTGTACGATACACCCTGTTCCTCCACGGCTGCCTGAGGACGAACGGAGGAGCGGGGCCAACATGGACCGCGAACACACAAAAACCTCCGGCTGGAGCGCAAGCGATCCGAATACACCCAGCGTGTACGGACAGACAGATACATGCTCGGAGGGGAATGCTGGATTCCCTTCTGAGAAACATCAGTGTCGGGACTCCCACCAGGCTGGCTGCCAAGGGGGATAATTAAGCTAAATAAAAATACACAACAGAAACAGCTCCACAAATGAGGATAATTTAATTACCACGTTGGATATAGGGAGACCCACTTCCCATGAGTTTTCCATTGTGACCAGAGAGGAGACAATAGCAACATAACGTGCTGCAGAGAGGAAGATTCATTTACTAGAAGAAGCTTTCTATTACGGTCTGTATATTAAACAACATCACAGCTTTCCACAATCGGGTATTTGTCTTGGTAAAAAATTCAATCAAAGAAACAGCTTTGAGTGTCCAAAAAAAATAATAATAATAAAAAAAAAATCAATGAAGCCATATAAGAAGTGACTGCAGACGCAACACTGGAATTTATTTCAATGCTCAGCCCACGGTGGTTGTAAGGAACATTTAACAGGAGCGAAGCATGTGTCCTGCAAACACCCTTTAAGCAAAATCTCCTCTCCCTCAGCTTTGGAAGAATTTGAGAGTACACAAATACTAGACAAACTACAGTTTAGTTAACACTACCATTCGTTTGATTTTTGGAAAAAGAGATCTCTTCTATCCATCCATCTTCCTAAAATAAAATAGCTGTTAAACTGAATAGAGCATAATCTCATCTGGAATCTCAACCCAGTAGCATCATTTCACTGAGCTGAATTTAAAATACAGGAGCGGCAGAGTTGCTTTATTCATTAGTGCTGAAATGCAATAGAAAGCAAGAGCTAACGTGCTGGGCTTCTGAAGAGCTTTATACGCTGTATAATGTACCTCTAGGGTGCTCGTCTGTTAAGTGAGAGAGAAGTGAAAATATTTTTCCTCCCCTTCTCTCTCTAGTGAAAACACTTAGTGGACAGCACAGGCTCAGTTCTTTTGGAAGTAATGGAGCGAGTCTATCCACTCAATTATTTAAAACAGTTGAGTAATTGCAGCCCTGTCAGCTCCGAAAACATCTCTCTGGTAAAGCTGCTGCACAAAACCATTTCTGCGCAGGCAGTCACAGCAGCACTGGTTTTCCCTTTATTTACTTCCACATTCCCTGAGTCAGGGCCACTAGTGAGGGATGAGGCTGCAGGCCTCTGTTTGCATCTTGTTCTGCCAGAGGGTAAAACTGAAGTCAGCGGAAGGCGGGAGGGAGGTGGGGACACCTTGGCAGCCATTTTGGAGATGCCAGATTGATGTGTGGACTGCGCTGGCTGAAGGCTACATAAATCCTTACAGAAATCTCTCAGGGCATGGTGTGTGCTGGAGATAAATATTACAATAGTAGGCTTATAGGCAAATGGATTTAGATAGCCAGGAGAGTCCGGAGAGGGAGAAGGATTGGGCAGAAAGTCCTTTTGCAAAGACTGTCTGGAGAAGCTCCTTTAGCAGGGGCTAGGAAATTGGAAGATTACCCAATTTGCCTTCACAGATTCCAATGCCGCGCGTAGGAAAAACACCATGGGAAGATCACTAGATGTTTCTTCCCTAGCCCCAAAACGCACTGGGAATTGCAGTAGACTAGCTCCAGTGCACACAGTCATCACCACTGCTTCGTTCCACACCTGCCCTTTACTTAGTTCCTGTTCTATCCAAAAGCAAATGTTTTGCCTTCTCCATCAGGGGTGCTAGGACACAGAACAAGAATCACAAGCGGAGCCATGGACATGCACACATCCATCTAGCTCGACCAACTGAAAACATTTGGTCCTTTTTATTTACTGTTCTCACTAGCGATAGCTTTTTGGGACAGTTTTCAAGCAGATTGTAAAAAAAAAAAATAATAAAAAAAACCAGCTATTGAGGCAAATGAATCATATAAAGCATACACTGACAGTGCCGAGGGTTTGCACATCTTTGTGAACTGGCTCACCTTAATGGGTACTTTTCTCCAGGGTCCCTCCCCAGATGGAAGAGCAGCGGCAGTGTGGTATGCTCCTCCTGCGTATGCGTTGTCACTCCAGAGACGTTCTGCCCAGGGCAGAAATCAATGCCCTGCAGTGAAGAGAAGAAAATAGGTCATCAAGGGTGAAGCAGGTGAGGGAGCAACATGTTAGCTGGTGCTGCTTTCTTCAGCGTCTTGCTCCAACATACCCACAAATCCCAGAATTAGGTTAAGCCCAGAGAATCCACTATAGTCTCCAAAATGGATTCTGATCTGATGAGGTAAAACAAGGTGACAACATCGGCACTGTACTGACATAAAAGCTGAAGCAGGCCTTACATTTTTGCCTTATAAAAAAGTAATCTCTATAAAATATTCATTAAAATGAAGTGGCAAAACAAAAGATGAAAAACATGAAACCATTTAATCATAAGAATTTTTCATGGGGAAAGCATCTTCCCTCTGGTTTCCATGGCTTAGAAATAAACAGATTCAGATCATATGGCAATTCTCATCAAAAAGCATCCGTTTCCCAGGGGAAAGACCTGGCCAAACCAAGGTGCATCACCCTGAGAGGCAATAGGCACCCGCCAGACTCCCTGAAAACTTGTCATGCCATCAAGCCTGAAGGATCTGCTTCACTGAAGAGCAAAGCAAATCCGGTTAATTTTAAAGAAACGGGTGCATTTGCTGACCTGATTTACAGCACCTCAAAGCTGGCATTGAGGCACTCACCTGGGATCGAGAGCTGTGCTGAAAGAACTGCGTTATGCCCGGAGAGATTCCTGTTGCTAACATTCAAGTCTACAGGGTGAGAGGCTGGGACTTCCCCAGCAGCAGCAGCATGAAGGACACAAGGGCTGGGATTCGCTGTTTGCCAGCAGCAACAGGTTCAAGTGCTCGGTGGCTGCCGAGGGATAGAGCGAGCTGTCTGCTCCCAAATCCAGAGCAGATGCAGATCTGCCCTCACACGGCTCGCCAGGCTGCGTCTCCCCAGCTCCAGCCGGTTATTAGCCAGATGCCAAGCTCCCTAATAACCCAGAGCCTGGTCTGGGGGGCTAACAGAGCTCATTTAGCCCTGGGAACAGCAAAAAATGTAAAGCGCTCATTTCACTGAACAGAAAATAAAGCAGGGGGCCCCACAGACCAGCAAGGGCTAGCACCGAACGGACTTGTTAAAGCTCGGTTTTACAATTCCAGCTGCCACGCTGCGCCCTTACAAAGCCTCAAAATGCCCCGAGACACGGACAGAGACGTGGAGAGAAGGTAAGTGGGAATATTTCACTGGAGGTGGGAAAGCAGCTGCAGGACTTGCTTATAAAACAAACTGAAAGGCTCTCTACAGATGTGGGTAGGATTTGATTGGCAAACAATTTTCTAAAAATATCCCGTGTTTTTAATGGACAGCTGGTCAGTGGAGCAGTTAATATTCTGCTTTTCAATAAAGCAAGAAGGTTAGAAGCCCATAAAATCCCATTTATCTGCACAGAGCTATGGATTCCTGACTCACTGACTGGAAAAATAAGAGAGTTGCTTGATAGGTTGTAGTGACCGACCAATAATGGACTTTAAATGGATACAAAAATGATTGACCTTCCCACCTTCTGATGCCACAGGCCTCTGAAACCGAGTGAAAAATAGATTATTTTTTTTTCCAAAAGGAACAGTTAATGAAAAGGTATCAAAGCCTACATAACATCCAAATTATAATTTGGATGCAAATCAAACAAGCAATTTAATTAAGAGCCTGCTAATTGGTACAATACTCTTCAGCTGCAAATGCGTTAGTTTGAAAGATTTCAGTCTCCTGGGTATTTGTTTACACATCGCTCTGTTTGCATTTCGTCTTCTGCTCCCCGTGGCTGCGGCTCCAGAGCACAGCACAGGCCACGTCCCAGGGACTCCTCGGAAAGGTGCTGCGACACCTCGCCTGGTGCCTCCAGCCAAAAGCTGTCCTCCTAATCTGAACAGCCAATGCCCTGCTCAAAGGCAGTCTGCTGGGGAAAGCCAGAACCAAACCTACTGTTTTATGACACAGAAATAACTCTCCCAAAGCGCTGCTGAAACCACACTTTAAATTTCCGAGGCTTTCCAACTTTATCTCCACAAATATAACACGCCGTTATTATTTTTATGTAGTGTGTGACTGCTAATATCCAACCGACAGAGACAGCTCAAAATGCTTTCTACCCGGTCATTGGCAAATGAACAAAGTACAAGAAGTAAAATTATAATCCTCACACCCCTGCTATCAAGGCACTGCCCAGCATCCCAGTAAGCAATGCACTTGGACTCAGCTGGTGGAGCTTGGTCTTCTGCCCATTTGACAGAAAAGAACGTTTAACTTATCATCCACAAGCTCTACTTTATTCTGATTCTTATCTCAAAGCATTTTCAGTTCTCAGGGTGGAAAGAGAAGTCAGCTACACCAGCAAGCTGCAAGGCTGGGATCCTCGGGTCTGGATTGCTTTTATTTTCTGGAGCCAAACCAGCGTACACTAAAGCTGCCCGAGATGTGAGCAGCATTTAACGATGAGACAATGCACACTCTGGAGCATCTGGACAATGCCTCCAGTTGCTTGGAAAGCGTGCAAATTTGGTCACGGGTGCTGCTGGGGGAGGGATGTGCCAAAGCCCTTTGCTGGGTTTTGCTGGGAGAGCTGGAGCTGCCCTCCAGCCGGGCAGAAGGGAAACCAGCTCTGCTCCCCCGTAAGGCTGGAGGACAACAGACCTGGTGAGGGAGGGGAGTCTCTTCCTGTTGGTGATGGTCACTAGATGACCATTTTAAATCACATCAACGTTTTCAATCATTTCTTGCTCTTCATTAAACTTTTTTTTTCCCCTTGTAAAAGCCTGATCTGACAAATGCCCTACAGCCTCTAAGGACACTGCAGGCTTTACCAGTAAATACAGATGTGCCAAATTCTCAGATGGAGAAAAGCCACCTTGTTCCACGGGCAGCAGAGGAACTGTCCAGATTTACGTTGGGGGCTGGCTCAGCTTCTCTGCCACTGCCAACAGGACGGCAACTTCCCTCAAAAGTAAAGTTACGTTACGCGGAGAAGAGCGCAGAGGTAGGTGGACATGCCTGCCTGCCCACCAGGATAACAAAACCCCGCACAGCCACCACTTTGCCCGTTATTATTTGCTTAAAGCTCTTTCTTTGGCAGGCTGTTAATAACAATATGCAGGGGATCAATAGCCAGTTAAAGCACATGCCTAATATTTCACTCTGCACACAATCCAAGGTAATTTGCATGTTTACAGTAACACTGATCAAACAAAGTAGAAAGGTCACCCTGTGTTTAAGCTTTTCTTGGAGCTTTCCTCCTCAGCTATAAAAGCATGAAAGCCAAACCAGAAGATCCTATCTAAAGCACATCAGCTCTGCTTCTACGGGAACCAATAAAAGAGCATCAGATGGCAACCAGAAGTATCTCGGCTTCTGCACCAGAGCTCTCGCACAGGCAGTGCTTTGCACCACCGCGCAGACCTGTTTGCTGTAGGAGAAATTCCAGCGATCTTTTTTTTTTTTTTAAAATAAAAAATAAAAAAAAACCTTCTTGCACATCAGGTAAACCTTTCAGCGAGCACGTCTTTCTGCTCTTCTTCCCAGCAATTGTGTAACCTGGATTGTTTTTCCGTTCGTAAGATCTAGCGGCAATCGGTTGCACAGCTTATGCTTTAATTTCCAGAGCAAATGGACCACAGATGCTATGTCAATATAGACATGAGACAAATACAGCCGGTTGCCAGTTTGGGCTCTCAGCCAGGCGATGGAATCACCACTTGTGTCAACGTCAGCCCTCTGGCAATTCGTCACCCTGGCGCTATCCCAGATCGCTCCGACTCGACGAGCGGCTGCGGATTTCGATAGCGGCGCAGCAAAGCTGGGGTCCGTCTCCTGGTCAGGTCTCCTCGTCCCACCACACGAGACCCAGGGCAGCAGAACTGTGCTCATATTAGAGGGAGAGAACAGTTAATTAAAGCCAGGAACGTTGTTTCTCCCTTGCCACGCTTACCAGCTTGCCACGGCGCTGGTAAGTGGCCGCTCTCACTCCCCTGGCAATTCCCAGCGAAAGCCTCGCAGGCCGGAGCTCTGAATGACCAGAAACCTCCGAGTGTGACTGCCAAGTTTCAACCCCGTCGAACAAAAATTGCTCCTAATGTGTTAACCGTCTGGAAGAGACCCCAGAAGATGGGCAGATCGGCAAGCCTCCGTCGGCTCTCAAGCAGAAGCGATCAATGGCTAGCTCATATGCTCAGAGGACCACAATCAAATGTCATTATTTGTGAGGTTCTACTTGACTTCACATCCCCCTTGCAGAAAAGGCTTTATCGATCCCTTCACGCTGACGAGAAGGGCAATCAGACAGACCGCGCAGGAATAACCCCGTTGGCATTTTACATTAAAACAATAGGGTCTTCTCACCGGCACCTACCCCAATCACTTAAAGACACAGGAGCCCTTATGAAAAATCACTGTAGACTACTAACAAGATACTAAGCTGACAGCAGAAAGGTTGATGTTATCAACCACTCTCCAATGAACCAAAGGGCTTTTACCACGATTTTTTTTTTTAATTTACTTTTTTTCCTTCTTGCATCACTGCTCTTGGAAGGCACAAGAGCTATTCTCTGCTGGATAATCTCTGTGGCAGGTAGAGAGAAGGAGATCTCCTTTCTTCTGCTGGCTCGTACTCCCCTGCCTCCTCCACACAGCATTAAATTAGGCAGTTCAGTTCCTGAAGGGCTCGCTGGCTACTCGGGTAAAGCCATAGAGAATACCCATTTTTTCCTCTTTCAGGCCCTGCCGTCCAAACAAGGACGATCAAATGTCCCTCTCCCTTCCACCAACTGGACAAGACAATAAAACCACTGAGCAATCAGTTTAGGAACGGGAAGCTGTGCACCCAGCATCACTGCTGCGGACACCAGCAGCAATAAACAGCCGTGCACGAAACAGAACGTCCACACACGTTATTTGTCACCCACTTTGCAACCCAGTAAGAGGCTCACATGTCTTGTGCTATACAGGAGAGGAGCTCCCCAGGTTTATCCTTAGTTCATTCTTCCGCAGCATCAGCCCTTCTGCCCCGCGCTGGGAAAAGGCCGGTCACATCACTGAATTCTGCCTGGGTGCAGCGTGAAGCCAGGGTACAGCTCTTGTCATTTGCTGTATTTCCCGAACGCTGGAGGACACACCTGTCCCAAAATCTGCTGGAACAATACTCCACAGAGCACTTACTCTCACTTCTGATGAGTGCTCCCTTCACGCTTCCAAGAGACGAACCATTCAAGCACGCAAGTTGCCTAAGTAATCACGCTAAGCCAGCACAAAAGACGGCACCAGGGTGTCCTCCAGCACTGAGAAAGACTGTAAGAGCTTATGAGAGGAGTCAGTTAGGAAAAATTGCTTGGGGGTTAAAAAATAAAAAATAGGAGGAACAGAACAGCACACTTCAGCTTTGTGAAAGATAACAGATCTTAATCCCAAGCCATAAGGCAGGGGACGCGGACCAGTAAGGGCATACTAATGTCATGGGAGTCTAGGACGACCATAAGCCTGAGCACTTCTCATGTGGGACCTTTCCAGTGTAAATATTCCAAGTGCCATATAGAGAGAAGTATTCACACGCCTGTTATGCTTTCCAAGGCTTTGCTTTCTGTAAGCGGCTTCTCTCTGTTAGATTTTTTATTTGTACATACATGCTTTATTACTTAACTAACTTATACCACATTCAAGTGCATTGCTTTCCAGGTTAGAGGCCAACGTTGCACACATTCTTTCTAGTTAATCCTGAAAGGCCTGGTAGTCCTAAACTGACATGACTGTGCTCAGACCCAGGGCATGCAACAATTTCACATTTTCCAATATCAACATGAAAATGTGATTCTGGATGCTTTCATGGTATAATCTCATCTAAAAGTCACACAAAAATGCACAACGCACGGATTAAAACCGGTGCAAGATTTCTGTATCAATCACCGATTTCCCGCACTGCCAATTAACAACGGAATTTGAAAGCAAAAGGAGGTTTGGCTAAAACGTGCAACGTATCTGTCAAAATAATTAGATACTCAACTACCCATAAAACAAACCTTTAAAAAACTGCAGACAGCTGTTTTGACATATCTGGCCAACTCCAGCCCTCTTCCAAATGAATGACATGCCAACCAGATACAGCTATTTATTCCAGCTCTGAGTTGGGACCCTTCGGACAGAAAGAATTTTACATTTGAAAGTTTAATAAATCTTTAAAACGGATTCACACCGAGGTAAGCACCCGTGAAGATCACGCAACTAACAAGGCCTCATTAGCTGGAGTTCTAATGGGATGGCAAATCAAATTTATCGAACAGCAAACCTGACGACAGGCAGAAATTCTAATGCCACACACGCATGTATTGAAACCCACTGTTCAAATGAAATTAGCAAACAAATCAGCCTTTTTGATTCTGGCAGAATAATTTAGTCCAGTATCAAAACAGCTGAGAACACAAGGCACTGAGAGAGGCAACCATACCGTAAGGTGAGAGTACAAAACTCCTCAAACAAGGCTCAGAACTGCGGAACTGCTCTGCATTCTGATTTATTTCTATTTTTAAACTTGCAAGGCTTGTAATTAATGGCTTGAGGACATGAGGAGAATTGGAACAAATTTCAGCCTCAGCTTCCTCTGCGTGTTGTTAATGGCTAGTCTGTCCACTAATGTGCTCCAATTTTACCCGCACCAACCACATGCGATACAAGCTGCAGGAAAGCAAGTGAATTTTTAATCATCTCTCTGATGTACAGTATAATTGCTGACTTTTATCAGACAGCAGTTAAACAAAGACTCAGAAAGAAATAAATATTCCTTAATTGCACAACTGCCATTTCTCGCAGTACGAGAGCTTTTGAAATGAGTAACCCGTCCCCATTATCACAGCCACACACATACTCAGACATCTACAAATACGCTTAGATCAATGCAGATATTTATTTCCAAACTAGGTGTGTAGGTGTGTGTATATGCATATGTTACAACAGAAAGCAATTAGTCATGTGTGACGTTATCTTCCAGGCACATGGGAAAAGCACGCCTGAGCCCATTCCTACACCTATACACACGGACACAGAAGCTCCCAGTCTCTCTCACCCAGGAAAATCCTCCACACTGTGCCACATATGACATATGGGCTTTGCTCACGTACAAACCTAGACAAATACATTAGCTCATTTTATCCGTGCAGTATTAACATTGACACAGAGCGTGCAACGCATTTTGAGTCAGCTTTCCTCCCTACTCCATGTAAAACAGAAACTTTGACTCCCAGAGCAATACAGCCCTAAAAAGACAAACACACACATTTACAGCCCTGAGTGTAAATGATTCCCTCGGAGCTGATGCTTCCTTCTACCTCCAGGACTTCCCAATGAAAGAAACCACGCACTTTTACATCTACAAATGTCATCAGCACTTATTTCTGCACCTGCGATGCCTTGAGGAGCCACCGTAAGTTAAAAAACAGAAAGACATAAATCATACAAACAATCCCTCCCCAATACCAGCCTGCTGTCAAAATTGCTGAGAGCTGTGTCGTAATACATTTAGTTCATGTCTAACGGTATAATCAGCAAGGCACATGTGTGAACCTACCATTCAAGAAATGCCCCAGAGTTTAGTACCCAAGTCTGAGGCAAGAAAGACACAAAAGAAGAAAAATAACAGCGCTTACCATCTAATTGTGAGAAGATCAGCGAGGAAATTACAAAAGCAGTGCCTACTTGGCAAACAAAATATAAAACATCTTCCAGAGTGATATGGGCTTGCAAAAACTGCTGGTAATAGATTAAACATATGTACTCTACTGTTTTCAGTGACTGATGTTCTTTCCACTGCATGGTCCCTACAGCTTTCCTTTTCCCATTTAGGAAAAAGGAACAAAACCAAACAAACACCAAAACAAACAAACAAAATTAAACCAAACCACAAATCACATCCCTACTCCATTTATATAGTTCAGGGAACACTCCGTCTTTTTCACCAGATATTGCAAGGTACACGATCAATTTGCTTCCAGACTTTGTAAGGATACACGTGAAAGTTCAGACTTCAGCAGGGAAAGAAGCTTAACATTAAGGAAATTTAACTGCTGCTTAAAGGGAGCGCCACATAAAACAACTTAAGACTTTACTCATTTTCTCTGTTTGTCTCTGACTTCAGTACAGGGGTGCTGGTGACACCAGTACCGTTAGATCTGATAGCTCTTAAGAGGCTGTGAATAAAAGGCTGGTTTGCAAGAGCTCTGTGACGTTCCCCCATTTAAAACTCCTCTGTAAATGGTTATTGCCCCCAGGAGAATGACCAGGGAAGGGGAGAAGGAACGAGACACGGGTGCGGGTTAGCGTCCTGTTACCTTGCTGTACTCCTCCCAGGAGTTGCTCCAGGTCCAGTAGTGAGCCTTGTAAAGCCCGACTCTCACGGCCATCATCTCGTTGCCACGATAATAGAATATGGGCCTGCAAGGGAGAGCAGAACTGCATGAGAAACACCAACATGCCGGGCCTGGGCAGCTGCCGCCGCAGCCTTGCTGATAAGGGAGACAAACACTTTAATGGCGTCTGACTTCCGATCCAGCTATCAGTCAGAAACAGGCTGCCTCCTAATAGTCTCCACTGCAAGGTTTTCAATTAACATTTCTTAAAGTGTTCATCAAGTTGAGAGCTCACATGGCGCAAGAATGAAACATTATACAGCTTGGCTGCCAGTGATTGTTAATCCTTGAACTATCAGACCCTGTTATTTCCTATAGAGCACGCCGATTTAAACACCAAATGTCTCAGAAGTGGCGTGCGTCTGCCAGAGAGAGAAAAAAAATAAGGATTCACAGAATATGCGATGCTTAGACTCCTCTTTATGGCAACACCAAGATAGATGCCGTTCCTGTCAGAGAGACAGGATGGCTGGGGAGGACACCGGCTGCTGACCTGCTCTGGATGTCATCTCAGAAAAATTCCATGTGAAAAAAACTGGCAACCAGCCACACTTAACTCCTGTCCGTTTGCTTTCCCAGAACCTCCCTTTGCATCACCTAAACGCACCACTGAAATCTGCAAATTCTTCCCTAAGGTTCTCCTGATTACAGATCCCCCATGCGGAGCACCGTCTGCACCCAAGTACGGGCACTACCTGGGCATCCCAGCACCACACTCATTGGGTTTCCTGATAACGTGCTCTCATTTTTTTGAGGGGACAGTAAAAAATTTTACGGAAATGGCCGATCTGCAGGAGAGAGGTTTGATTTGTTGCTGCAGCTCATCACGCAAGGACATCAGACATCGCTCTCTCCAGCTGTTTCAGGCTGCTGACAGGATGAGACCACAAAGTTGCTTATCACGGTGGTAAGGGCGTACATCTTTGTCTTTGATTCAGGTGGCACTAGACAAAAACTACTCTCTAGTGATGCCACCTTGAAAAAAAAGTCCCTATACACAAGATAAGATTAAAATCTCCATGTCTGAATGACAGGAGTGGCCTTAGATCTCTTCTATTGTAAAATTGTAGCCTCCCCTGAAGGTTCCGTGTACAAAAAATGAGCCTTTGTCCTTTGTCAGCAGGAACTGCTCCTGAACAAAGGGGAAATGCTGTTGCTCGCAGTGCCCAGTCCTGCATCCTAACGCACCCCAAATGCCTGTGAAATACAGGCAGCTTGAGATACGTGATAAAATGCAGAACCCGATCTAAACCAGTTCCACTAACAAAATAAAGTGCCCAAACAAATACGCCACACTTGAAAACACAGTCTCCTTTTTCGTTGCCATAAATACTGATTATGTGACAAGCTGCATGTACCCATGCGATTGAAGGTGTGCGGGTTAGGTTTGCATTTAAAAAAAAAAAAAACATCTTTGAAAGAGGCTTACACCTTATACTCAAAACTCTGTTGTTACCAACTTATTTTTCCTTGATTGCTTTATCCTTTTAAAACTTAAGAAAACCCACAACACTACAACTGCATCCTCTGCAAAGTTTTGGAGGCTCTTGGAACTGTGACCTCCCATTCAGGTCTGGGGAAAAAAAATAAAAAGCAAGCTATCATGCCCTTGAGTGACTATTACCGTAACACAAATAGCACTGCTGCAAGAGATTGGTGGCTGCAATGAAATTCTCTTTCATGAGAAAGAAGCAGCTCCACAGACTTTCAGATGTAAAGATGGTGACAGGCTGCGTTTGAGGAACATGCAACACCTCCTATCAGCCACTGGATGAACTCTCAGGTAACTGGCACACATTTCTTGCTTTAACAGACAAAAAGGAGTTTTATGGAACAAAGGCTCACACCTAACAAAGAAAAGAATTAAAATATGTTTTGCATGTGTATGTTTTCTTGTTGTGTCACAGACTAAGAATATGTTTGTACTCAGATTTCCAGGGTGCCAAATTTCTTACCAAAATCAGAACTAAAAGCTTTCTCTTGACCTCCAAACCTTTCAAAGAGGGCATCGAGGATATTTGCTGTCAAATCTTAGCGCCTCTACCCAACTGCTGACAGTACTCCTCCATGCTCATAAAGATCCCAGGTCTTTAATCCAAACATATCCTTAGAGATCTTTTCCAACCTGAATGATTCTCTGATTCTAAAAGCAACCAAAGAACCAGGACCTCGGGAAGAGGTGGGCTTCTGGCTCACCTGCAGCAGCCCAGCTTTTAACTTCAACCTCTCTCAAGCCGGAACTATATTCTGCAAAGAGCTGGCATACTCTTGGATGTTTTTCCAGTATTAAAAATGATGTCTTTGCCCCTACCCAGGCTACAGTTCCCAGACTTATCTCTCTTGTTGCCATACGCTGTTTCAGGGATCCCTGCTAACCCCCTGACATTTGCATCTGTCCCCAGACTCCACTGTATGGCATACGCTGCGTGTCAGGAAATGTCACCTCCGCTTGCTCCAGCAGAGGATTAATTCACAGTGGAAATCTCTGGTGCTACCTCACTTCACTGAGTAGGAGCAAATATGTGTCAGCTCAGTTTATTAAATATTTCTGTAAATTTATTTAAAAAATAATCCAAGTTTTGGCACCACTTCAGTTAAGAGCAAGGGTCGTAGCTCTGGGCTCGTAACTAACCTGTCAATTAGCTTGCCCTGCAAGATGGCAGGTAAAAGGTCGATGCCGTCAATCTGTCTGTCACTCGGAGGCTGCAGACCCGCCAGGGAGAGGCTGGTAGTGAAGAGATCCATCACGTTGCCTAGCTGATGACTGACCTGAAACATCAACAGAGACGCTTTTTGCGAAAAGACCTTCAGTAAAAGCTATAATGAGAGAGGCTGGTTTCCTCTGAAGAAGTATTGCTTCCTGATCCGCCTTCTCTGCTAAGCATCTTTTAAGAATACCTCCCTCTGCAGTCCTGCAGTCACCAGCAAACCTCACATTAAAATAAAAACGAAAGGAGATGATTAATATTTCTTCATTTCCAAAAAGCATTTGCATTTTGTTTCGTTTTTCTCTTTCTTCTCACTTCTCTCCATGTAGCCACCTACAAGAGCATCTTTTTGCAGAGTTCAACCTCATTGAGCAAATTCTGAGTCACTTGTGAATTGAAAAATCAACATTTAAAACAAGGAAAAAAGAAAAAAAAAAGTCCTTGATTTGTTCCCTCACCAGATCATCTCTGTAGTCCAAAATACCCTGAGAGGGTTTGCAGAAAGCACAAGGATAGATGGATAATAACAAAAGAGCCCAATGACTTCATCTGCAAACCATTTCCAACAATTCAAGAACTATAAAGTTGTGGTATTTTTAGTATATATTTTAATAAGGGAGAAAAACATCTGGTTTTGGCTCCAAAGGAGATTTACAAAGATTTTTGTTGTTGTTGTTTTCTTGTTTGTTTTTGCTTTAATTGGAAGCCATACTTATCTCTCTGGTTTTATTTATATTTTAAAAACTTAAAACTCTCTTCTGATTCTTTCTGAAGCTTTGCTCCCATCCTCCTTGGGGTATGCTACAGTTATCTGTAGTAGAATGTTTAATTAGCCAGCGACACAGTAAATGGAAGCAGATACATTCAAATCAAGAGCAAGAGCAAGCATGTTTAGCACCAGGATGCACCAGCACAAGATGTGACATGAAAAGAGCCTTTTCAGCCACACCACTTGTTCAGAGACAAGAAGCCATCTGATACGAGCTCACATCTGTAAGTTCAGAAGCACATTCTGAGTGAAACCCAAGTCCTACCAGCAGCCTCGCTAATGTCAGTGTGAACATTACGACGCTGAGACTATCAAAGTCTTTTTATCTCTGAATCCTCTTTCTAGTCACAAACAGACCCCCAGCCTGGAGGCTGATACTAATTATTAGAAAATGATAACAACTGATAACATGATAAATGAGCATTGGCCAGATGCTGGTTCCCTTCCTCTAGAGAAAAAAAATAAATAAAAATAAAAGGGAAAATGCTATTTTTGCTGGGATACTAAGCCTTTCATTAAGGGGCTGGGCTGAACAAAATGAACATTTAAAGGAAGAATTAGCAAGTTAAAAAAAACCTGGAGAAAGCAACATGCAGGGAACTGATTACAAGTTTAACATTACAATATCACATTACTTGATTACAGCAATTTCAAACTGTAATGGCTTTCATTCATCAAAAAGTGTTGGCAGGAACACACAATATTAAAGCTGCATGTAAGAATGCTTTCACAACTCTTACGAAGCAATCAAAGTGCAAAGCTCTAAGCTCAAGAGGAAGCCCTGACCACGAAAAGCCTTGCCCAGGAAGGCAATTGGATCAGTGGACCCCGATCAATAGTCTTGGGGAAGGTCTTGGGCATTAGAAGTTAAGCCTCGTTCATGGACCTTGCTGCATCAGGCAGCCTGAAAGGCAGCGATGAACAGAGACGAGCCCACAGATCCCTCACAAGAAGCAGATGTACACATGGAGTTCCCTCTCTGCATGTGCAGAAGAGGATTGGGATCTCCTGATTTACAGCTGTGGAAGAAGAAACAGAACCGAGCCCTCCAGTGGGGTAACCCTGCTTCTTGCTGTCCCTGAGGCCATTTGGCAAACACAGACCGCGGGGAAGAACCAAAGCTGGCTGGATCATCTACGGGACACAGACACCACTGCTGCGTGCTCCTAGCACCGTCTCCTTACACAAGCTCCTCTCTGGTGTCAGGCACATGCTCAGAAGAGAATGAAATCCTAAAAATCAGTGCATACTGGTTCAAAAAACCCATCAGCTCGCTCCTTCCAGAGCAGGACAGCTTCAGGAGCCACTGGTGCTGGGAACGCTTCTCTCTGTCTGAAGTCAAAGGGCTCAGGGTCTCAGCAAAGATGCTCAGTCCCTCGTAGGCTCATCTGCTGGCTAATTTCCCCCAAGCACATCTTCGGAGAGCTGTGGGGTCAGCAGAGCACCATATGCAGAGCTCGGAGTCTAATAAGGAGCAGATCCGGCACACGCCTGCTCCCTGGTTCCTGCCACGTCAGGCACAGGCAGGCTGGTGTCCGAGACTTTTTGTAATTAGGCCTCTCGCAATTTATACGGCAAATCCCAAAGTCACTTTTCTTGTTGTCACCCCATTCCCTCGCCCCAACCTTTTGATAACAAGCCGCGAGAGGCAATCACTGACCTGAGACTCGTGCCTCTAATATCACCTAATTTATATATCGCGCTGTGACAATCCTGTGGGGCCACCCCAGTCTTCTTGTACTGGCCCTTATTAACCATAACCAGATGTAGATGACTCTCTTTAATCATCCAATTACGTTTCTGGTCTCAGACAACATTTTTCCATGAAGCAGAGAAAACTTCTTAAGGAAATTAAATGCCCATGCCACAGCCACTTGGATTTATCTGTGCTCTGCAGCACCACGCTGAAGAATGGGTGGGGAAAAAAGGTTAATATTTATATAAAACTTTGAAGTATTTTCAGAGAAAAATAAAAAAATTACCATTTTCTCCTGTCAACAGTGCTCTTTCATTCTAGTTGCCTTTCCCTTTTTTTCCTCCTTTTTCTTTTTAAAAAAAATAAAATAAAATCCAGAGAGGGCAACAGCCCAGAGAAAATAAATAATATGTATATAAAAAAGAGTGAGATCAGATATTGCTCGTATCAGTGAGAAACAGCCGGTATTACGCACGTAAGAACGGATTTTTCCCCCTCCTTCCCCCCCTTCTTTTTAATAAACCCTCGGTATACACATAACGTCTTTAAGAAAATGAAATCCTTTTGCTGTGGGCCACGTTGCTAGAAGAAATAGTCACCACTGCTGTTATCAGTGCTTTCAAGCTTTAACTCTGAATCAAAGGCGACAATTAATAAAGTCGCCCCCGCCAGGAATGGAAAGGAGGAAAGCTAAATATTTGAAACTGGGTGAACAAATGTCAGGGTGTTTTTAAATAAAATCCTTTTACAGTTATCACAGCGAGCAGACCTGATATCCCTGTCTAATTCAATTTCAATTTGCGCCCCATGGGAGATAGCGAAGAAAAGGTTGCAATGCTGTCTTTGGGTTGATATGTTCTTTTCTCCTTCAGGAAGCAGGCACGAGAGAGGAAGGGGAGGAGGGCGAGGGAAGAGAGGAGGAGGAGGATTCAAATACCAACAGAATATGATTTTTTTTTTCCAGCTGGATCCTTCCAGAAGGCAGATGTGATGTGGGGAATGCTGAAATGCTGATTTGTTGTGAATTCACCTGGAAAACATAGCTGAGGAAGAAACTGCAGAAAGGCTGTTTGTGTGTGAATAAATATTCCTGATGGGGGACCAGAATTAACTCAATGTTGATGCCAAGAGCAACACAGACTCCCGAGGCATCCCTCTCCCCAAAATAACTGCAAGTCAGCCGACTGCACCAATTACCCTCCCCTCTATCGATATTCTGTCAAATGCTCACAGCCCTGTCACCTGACTTCTTTTGTTTACGCAAAAAGGCGCTCCTTCCTTCAAATAAACTCACGTACCCTTTAACAGCAACCAAACAAAACATATATATATATATATCGATAAGATTATTAACAGGCTGCCAGGTCCCATCAGCGGGATGAGCCTTCCAGCCAATAACTGGATTTCACTGGCCTCAAAATTCTCTTTTTCTGGCTGCAACTGTGCCAGCTGAAATGGCGGCTGGCCCACTGCCTGCTCTCCAAAACCTCCGTGGCTCCAAAACCCCCATGGCTGGAATGGAGCAGCCACTCAGCGGGAGCAACCCCAGCGCAGGACGGATGAGCTGACCCTTCAAGCTTTGCATCTGGCACTGCTGAGAAGCTCTGTGCTTCCAGCCCGGTTCGGGGCACCCAACCCTTTTTTTCCATCAACTCTTTCGAGAAGAAAAAGCAACGAGGCACTTTGAAGCACTTTTTCCATGTTTTACACCTACTTGGACTACACACCGCTTAGACAGACTAGTTTTAACTTGCAGTCAAGAAGATATTGAAGCTACAGACTCTGTAAGATATAAAAAAGAAGCCAGAAATGTACTAGCAAACATCTCTTCACTTACTAGGTCCAAAGAGGACATTAAGAAGCGGCAACCACAGACACCCTACATGCTAGAGAAGCATAAACTCTATTTCACAGAAGCAATGCCATACCTCTCACCTGCAGTCAGTGCTGCTGTGGGTATCACTGCCGGAGCCTCGACAGCAAGAATACAAGCAGAAAAGACATATAAGTAGCTATTACATATTTTCTTATCAGGAGCATCACACTGGGGGGTTCAACTCGGAGCAAAGCAGCGCATCCCAGGGACACGGTTCAGAACAGGCTTCCCAGGGTACCTGAGTGAAGTCCAAGAGGACACCTGGGATCCGAACACCTGCACACGCAGGCACTTGGCAGGCACAAACTGGAGCCCGGGATAGGAAGAATTTGGAGTTAAGCACATGCTTAAGTGCCAAAGATGATACCAACGGTGGTGCAGGAGGGGATTCTCAGGCGCGTACGTGCCCCATAAGCCTTACGCACGCTCTCCAGCCTGCTGAGCATGCATGTGTTTGTCAGAGCACAGCCCTGGTCAGTCCCTCTGCGTATGCAGGCACGTTAACTGCACAGAAATGACTGTTCACAGAAATTCAGAAAGCAGCTTCAACTGTAACCTCAAGCAGGAAGCCATGCATCACACCAAGCTACCGGGAAGGTTTCTCACCACACAAAGCTTCATCTGCTACACTCTGGCTACATGCAAAAGACTACCTGTAAGAGTGGTACCAGCAAGTTACAGTCCGAAAATGAACAGATTTCTCTACTCATGTTCCTAATTACCATTAGAGTTACTACAATGGAAAGAATTTTAAAATTTGGTATTTACTTGTCCTCATTTATAATGCATGTTTACTTTTAGCACATTATTCAGTTTGGACATGGAAAACAAAACAGTCGGCTTCAGTTTCATGTTCTCATACGCTAGCCCAAGGCTGTTGTACTTGGCTTGTAAAGACTTTATGGAAATGTTTAAATTTAAACAAAAAGACTGTTTTCATTTCAAATTAAAAAAATAATAAAATATCCCTAGTAGGTTTTGTGAACTCTAAAAAGCCATGAAACCAAACTACCCTTGTACCCTCAGCTGCAGATCTAAGATATCTGATGGTATTCTCCTAAATGCAAATGATAAATTATTATCCTGACTCAATTAAACCACTGAAAAGGAAT
Organism: Cygnus olor; assembly: GCF_009769625.2. Lineage (NCBI taxonomy): Eukaryota > Metazoa > Chordata > Aves > Anseriformes > Anatidae > Cygnus > Cygnus olor. The sequence goes on along the minus strand of NC_049180.1, from coordinate 1,688,960 downwards.
GCAACTCAGAAAAATAAATGTTTTATTTATGAATAGTTTGCAGTCTTGAGCACAGTGCCCAGTTAATGAAGTATCACATTCTTCGGGGATGAGAGGTGCTCACAAAGGGGAGGGAATCTGTATTATTTACTATGAACCCTCCCTGCAGAAGAATTGATTGCATCTTTCTTTAATGAGAACTGGGACGAGAGAGGCTGGTAGTACCACCAGAGGATTATTTTGAAGTGATCATATCTGAGTTTGTGTACAGGCAGGAAAGAGCAATATTCTGGTATCTAGATCTCCCCAAGAGGAACTTTTATCGAACACCAAAGCAAGAGCTGCAAGAGTCAAATCACTTGATACTTCAAAGCACAAAGCGTGCATTTTCACCATGCGCGTGCTCTACACTGGGACACACATCTGTGTTTATACTTCTATTTGTTCAGCTACGTAACCCGCTAAAAATACCGCGGTCCAGAAGAGTAAAGGGTTTAGACCACGAAGACAAAAAGACCAGGCCGTGTGGTATTCACAGAAGTGTTGATCATAGACACTCTAGATGCAAATTTGCGATAATGAACAGGAATGGCATTGTTCTCGAGGGGTAGCATTCAGCTCCTTATTTAGGCAAGTGGCTGGACTGACATGTTAAAAGTCAGATCCAAAGCCCACCGAATCCAGCAAGAACCTTTCCGTTCATTTCAGTTCACTTAAGGCTCATCAGAATCGTTAAAAGCAGATACTCACTCCTCCTGCAGGAATATGTCCAGGCCACCAAGCAATAGCTGGCTCTCTCATGCCACCTTCAAAGGTGGTTTGTTTGCCACAGAGAAAACGACCATTGCTTCCTCCTAGAGAAGGAAAAGAAGCCATAAAACCCACGATATGTCAACAACGTATTTCAAGGGGACACTGTCAACTACAAAATTTTTAAGCTAGCTTTAAATGAATTTTCATTTCTGCACGAATCCTTCTTCAAATAAGATGTCCAGAGCTGTTTTCTTTAAATATTCCTTTACGATGAATTTTAGGAGTGTCTTTTCAGCGCAGAGAGAAACTTGACAATTAAACACAACTTGCTATCAGCTGAACAAAGACAAAATAAAACAATCAAATAGAAAAGACTGAGACATTTTCCTTCCCTTTATGGATGTTAACTGCTGTTTGTGACTATAAGAAATCTGACACTTTCAGGAAGAAATAGTATTTTTTTTTTCATAACCTTTTATAGTACCAGACCAGTATGAGATGCAGATACGAGAATGAAAAAAATAAGTCGTACATTCCCTGAATGTTCCCTCTCAGAGACAGCAAGTGTTTTGCAGGAATATGGGTGTTTTTAACCCACTCTCACAGCTGAGCTTACTGAAGAGCATACAGGGAAGTCCTACGACTGACTCCAGGTCACACAAAGTCAAACACAGTGGCTCAGCTGAAATCAGAACTCAGGATACTCTCTGCTCTGTGGTCTAATAACCACTAGACAGCCTGCCTCCAAAGAGAAGAGAGTGGGTTATAAAATCAATTTGCAATGACTCAGAGAAAAAAAAAATCATTTAAACAAAGGAAAACGTGAGAAGTAACAATAAAAATACTTTTTCTTCCTGATAACTTTTCAGGAGACCTAAAGAGGGAGGGACTCAGACTGTCTGTAATTACTCAGAAAGTTCAGATATGCACCCGGCAGCTGGAGAATAAAAATCCTGAGACGTTTTTGTGCCTGGGCCTAAATAAATTAAAGAATATTCACCCCCTGACCGAGGAGCACAAAGTGGAAATGCACACAGGTGAACAGCTACGCCAGGTTGGGCCAAAGTCCACTTAGCCAAGGATACCTCCTCCACCAGTGACGAGAAGTAATGAACATAATAGACCTAACATCAGACTAACTCTAAGCGTGAGCACTCTGAACTTTGAGGCTTCTCCTTAACTGCACAGGGGATAAGGGAAGAAAAACAAAAAACACCAAAAATCAGGTACAGGTGTTTCCCACCCCCACCCCCCCCCAGACATGGAGATATAAACCTGGATTTCACAACCCCAGTCCAGGTTCGTTCATTTGAGACTCACCTTGTTTAGGAGCTGAAATGAGCGCAGCCCCGTTATCAGAGGTGAAAAACACAAAAGTGTTCTCGCTGATACCAAGCTTTTGAAGATGTTTTAGGATTTTTCCAATGCTATCATCAATTTCCCGTACAGCATCCCCGTATCTGAGGCAAAAGTAGATGTAAAACATTAAAGGCAGCAAAAGAAGAAAAGTCTGATGCAGCATAATGTATTGCAATAAGCCACAATGCTTTTAGTGAGCACAATTTACACCTGGCCTGTAGAAGGAAATACTTCTTGTATGCATCAGGTACCGTAATAAAATTTACCAGTGTCACTGCAAAACCTGTGTCTCTTTCCTGTATGGAGCAACTTCTCCTGGATACTAAGAGTGAGCATGTGTTCAGATCGGAGCTACTCTTGGACAGAGACCAGCAATGGATAAAAGTTTAGCTGTAAGGTTCTCAAATATAGGCAACACCACTTTGCCGTTGTCTTGAAGCGAATCACACCATTTTTCTTACAGATGCTGGTTTGAAATCACACTCTCAGAAGCAAGGCTCACCGTAACTACAGAGCTACTCTTGCCTTCTGTAAAGTGCATTTTTCGTGCATGCTTTTCTACTTGCCCTTCTGATTTATAAGTTTTTAAAACAGGCACAAACCATACAAAGGCCTTCCAAAAATTCAACTATGCCACATACAGCACTTCATTACTCACACAACTGGCAAAGGAGCTTAGATTTCCCCCCTCCATTTTAGTCTCATGATCTTCATTTCAGATTATAGCAAAAATATTAAAAAACCAAAGTTCTCATTAACTAATATATATCATCATGTACTTCAGCACGCACATATACTTTTGAGAACTGATCTATACAGTTGGATCTAAGGAATGCAGCCTAGATTTTCCATTTCTCCAGCATATTAATTATAAATAAAAAAATAAATAATAATAAACAAAAACCACCAAAACACACAAAAACAAGACTTACAGTCCTCTCTGACTAGAGCCCAGGAAATGTTTGGAGGCATAAACAGGAGCGTGGGTAGCATCAATTGCCCAGTATAAAAAGAATGGCTGCTGGCTGGCCTGCTGCCGGCTAATAAAACTGAGAGCTTCCTGTAAACAACAGTAGAAATGAATTTAACAGAATCATCCTCTGCCGTCTAAGTCTCTCCAAAAAAAAAAAAAAAAAAGCATGAAGTCACTGTGGGTTAGAAACCAGTACTAAAATAAATGGTACCTGTAGGTAGATCTGAGTCAAGTTGGCTTCACCTGTCTTCAGATCGATTTTGAAATCTTCATAATATCTTAAGGTAAAATGAATCAGAGAGAAAAAAGAATAAAACTTAAGGAATATACAACACCAAAAAGGCTGCCCCTGCCTCTATTACTTATACAAGCAAGGCACTGCTGCTACTTAGCAAAAGGGTAAAAACAACTTACATAACAAGCCAATTCTCTTCAGATATTTAAAAGAATGTCATCTTATTTTTTCTTATGGGAGAAAGCAGTGAAATGGCCAGATCTGAATTAATGACAACTGCAAGATTTGGACAAACCTGAGCCACTAGCTTTTCACTATTAAGCTATTAGAACATGGGTATAAGGCACTGCTCCTTGAATAGAGAGTTGTTTGATATGTGAGTAATATTTTCAGACAAACACTAAAACTTTCAGTGAGATAGAGCAACCCTGGAATCAGAAGTTGGGCTGCCCTGAAAACGTTGTGCTGGAAGCATCTTCAGACACCGATTATGCAAAGAAGGGCAGGCTGCAGTCCTCGTGAGAATAACAGTACGTGAAATAAGATGACACCAGGCACAAGACCAAATGGGTAAGAATGGTACATACTGCACGCTTGAAGCCTAGGCATTAGGCAGTATTAGGCAAACAGACAAAAGGTTACTACAAAACAGGCAGAGGAGGAATAAAGCAGTCTTTCAGTACAGAATGGAACCGGTTTCCAAGAGAAGTAGTGGAATGAAATCATCACAGGAAGCCTTTAGGGCGCAAAAGGATAAGCAAACATCTCTGAGAGGTACTCTAGAGGAGCTGCAATCCCTACATGGTCTGTGTGCAACTTGCAGGTTGGTCTTGGCACTCAGACTTCTATGAGACCTCGGAATCAAACATCTAACTTACTATTGAAATGAGCCAAAACTTTCATTTTAGATGGTCAGGTAGAGCTAGGGAAGATTCCTGCAAAAAATAGCTTAGGAGGAGTTTAGAATAAACTTTAGTAATCAACTACCACACCAAGTCTTTGAGGAGCATCGATACTGTCGAAGCAGGTCTTTATTTTCTCAGCTTTAACTGAAAAAGTTGAGTGCCACAATCACAACTGAGAAGCAGCAGGCACTGCCCAGGCAACAGTGCTTTGGTACCGTCTGCTGCTAGCATTGCCTTCCAAACCTCTTCTGCCCTCAGTTCGTATTTTCCTCGCCTTCTCTCCTAGATGTGAAATTCACAGACCTCCTGACAGTTAATCTATACCCTCCTGTTTCTATCTGCCTTGTGCATTTTTCCGCAAGGTCTTTCCTTCTGTCTTGGCTCCAGTGGAAATGACCATCCTTAGATTAGTTCATGGACGTTAAGCCAGTGGCTATTAAACTTGAAGACCTGGAGACAACCTTCAGCTTCAGGAAGATGGACAGCCATGTAAAAGAAAGACTACTCCACGCCTGTTTTCTTATACCCCTCCTCTAAGTACCCACTGCAGGTAGTTGTTGCAGAGCGATGGATTAAATCAGCTTTGCGATGGACTCTGAAGAGCCGTTCGTATGTTTCATGAGCTTTTACAAGCACCTTTTCTGCATCAGCTTACTGCTGAACTGCACAGCAAAGGGGGCATTCAGGAGCAAGCATCTTAGATCATGCTCTAAAAGTCCTCTGCTCGGGGTGAAGCACCTGGAGGTCAACCAAGCCTGGAACTCTACCTGATTCTGAAGCAGCTTCTGTTTTTCCCAATGCTTTTTCACTGAAACTGGTTTGCTACACTAGTACTTGTCTTCCAACACAGTAACATCGGCAGGGAAAGCACGGAAAATGACGTTACCAGCAACTAAATAACGGTTTTGAAAACAACTGTCGGACAAGTAGCTGAATTACCTGCCAATCATTTCCCAGTCCCTATACACGGGGATATTGGGGAGTGCTCTGTTATCATAAGGTCCAAAATGGCAATTTGGGGATCCAAACCATTCATCAAACCCATGCTTCAGGGGATGGAACTGGGGCCTGTGGCCCAGATGCCTAGGAACAAAAGAAATAGATGAATTAAAGTTCTATTTTTTGCTTCAGTGCAGTAATCTCATCAGAATGGCATGCAAGAAAACAATCTAGAAGAAAAACTTCAAGCATTTTAATTAAATAAATGGCTGCAGAGCATTGTCTTGATCTTTCTTGTTGCAAATGGACCCATGCAGACTCACGCCAGTGCTTACATATATCCCATTTTAGCCTACTGTCCAGTCTGTTTTCTGTTATTTGCTTCTATTGGTGCCTTCTCTCATGCTGTCTTGATGATCTGCAGTGATGGACTACACTGCTCAAAGCCATTGCAAAGATGCACGTAATGTTTTGTTGAGGATTCTGATCTACAAGTCACTTTTATACCACTAAGCTGTAAAAAACACACAGCAAAACTCATGAAACATACCATTGTATTTGCATTCCCTTTATGGGGTCTTTACGTTGCCAAAATGGTACAGAGAGACCTGAATGTAAATGAGAACGAGTTTTTTACACGCACGTGTGAACTTAAAGCATATTTAGCTACTCCTGATGACAGCTGCATTCATCTATGCCCCTTGAAAACGCTCCATCCCTAACTTCAAGCTGAAGTTCCCTTCTAATCTCTAACTTCTCAACTGCAAATTCTCTGTCTTGAAAATAAAGAATGCCTGTCCTTTCAGTCTCCAGGAGACCTTCGTGCCCAAGTGTTTATTTAATCATTGCAGATTCTACTCACAAGCCTGCATTTGCAACCTGTCCATTTTGTGCTATCGCTGTCTGCATGCTTTCTGAACATAAGGGACATAAAATGCATTACCTGAACTAAAGCGATCCATGATGTCATTTTGAGCTATTCCAAAATGAGTTAAAGCATAAAATAATCATCATTCCAGCTATGATCGTATCTTGGTGATGTAACTAAAACTGCAAATCTCCAGTACAGGACTCTCCCGTTTCCTCATTTATATACACAATACTACAAAGCTATTCCAGGCTGTTTCCACAATAACAGGGAATAAGAGAATATTTTCTAAGAAAGCCCTAAGAGAACTTACAAAGCAAAAGAAGAGAAATGAAAAAGGTATCAAATAATTACTGAGATACAGAAGGTAGATTGTTCTCTCCCTTTTACAACACAAAAAAAATAGATGCAACAAATTCTAAAATAGTCACGGAAAATACTTGACTTGCAAACGTATAATTTAACTAGAAAACTCACTGTCACCTTGAGATGTTTTTAAAAGGGATGCTGAACAGATACAAAATCTTCTACCAGAAAACTTTAAGATCTCTAAAAGCCCTAAAATTCTACAGGGAGCTAGGATGAGACTCCAATTTAACTATTGCACTCTGCCTTTTTTTTTTTCTTTTAAACATCTTTCTAGGAAGCAGGTGATGTTCACAACTGCCAGAGACTCCTGCTGTACGGTATCATTCCCCAGTCCTCTCCGGTACAACAGTTCTTGGGTCTGTAATGATAGCGCACTGCACATTCATATTTAGTCTGCTGCTTGCTAACAGCTGCAGGTCCTTCCAGATTTGCTGTTTTCCAAATAACTGCCTGGAACCAATCTGTATTTGCGTTGTTTATTTCTTTTCCCTGGGTGTACGAATTTGCATTTATTAGCACTGAACTGCATCTTATTGCATTCAGCCCACTGATCCGATTCTTCATGGCCACTCTGCTGTTTGGATTCGTGGTAATAAATAATTCACTGTCTTAGGTTAGTTTGCTTTCTTTCCAATTTCAGCAGCACGGGTGAATCCAACCACAATTCAGTCTCACTCTTCTCTAACTTGTTAGCAAAACTGCTAAGTAAAATGTATCCCATTACTTTCCTAAACAGTATCCCCCTGGTACTAATCCCATCTGAAGTCTCTTCATTAACAATTACGCTGTTAACCGAGCAGTACTCGTCGGGGGTCTATGTAGTTTTGAAGTTGCTATTTATACATTTATTTATTACAGCACTGTTCCAAACTGTGAATTAACTGTTCAGAGATCTCCAGACACCATGGGTTGCCATTACAGCCCACGAGCACATCTGAATTTCGAATGTTACAAATGAACCAGTTTTGATTCCTACGCCGGTAATTCTGTCTTTGTTTGAACTGAATACCTCTCAGGCTTTTCCTTCCCAATCCTTCGCAGACATTGCAAAAGATCTGCAAAGATTTTATTGTACTCTCGTGAAAGTCAATAAAGCCAAAGGACAACGTTCAGAGAGCACTGGGTCAGCCCTCTAGCTCTTTTAAAACACCCAGTAGTATCAGCTGTCCTCATTAAGTCCCTCCCTATCCACCCTGATCTTCTACAGCAGGTGAACAGACTTCGGCACAGCTCTGATATCAATCCACTCGTCCTCAAGCATCTGCATCTCTGTTTTTGTACCATACACTCATCCAGCCAAAGACAAAAAGCACATAGGTGCTGAAGGCAAGTTCCAACAGAAAACATCTTGGCACTTCCTGATAAAGGTAAGTGGTGTGGTACATGGATGAAAGCACAAAGAGCTGCAGGCGTTGTATGTAAGCATGGATCTACGCATGTACTTGTAATGGTAACACTCAGTTTGGAAATTGATCACAGCAGGGGGGAAGATTCACCACAAATTTCAAAAGACAGACATCCGAACTTCAAAACAGGCTTTCTCCTGCGCTTCCGGTTGTCCTGCTGCTCTTTCATGATACGTACACACACGTACTGAAATCTCAAAGCAAGAGATCTTAAAACAAGTTTACCATTTGCCAATGATCTTATTGATGTAGCCAGCTTTCTTCAGCAACTCTGGAAGCAGTAATTCAGAATCTGGGATTCCTCCTACTATATCCTGTGGTGTGTACGCTGCGTAAAACAAACAAACAAGAAGTCTTTCTGTCTCTTACAATCACTACAGCAAACAGCTCATGGCCACCCATCATTAGAAGTATTATTACTGGATCAGAAATAGCAATTAGTTTGAAGTTCCAGCAATATCGCTCTTTGGAAGTCTTCCCGGACCAGGAGATGAAGAGGACAAGTTGATTCAGCAAACACATGCCTCAAGTAAAGGGAAATCTCCATCTGCTTACACACCATGACCAATAAAAAAGGGGGCTGCCATCACAGAAGGAAGGCAAGGCCCTTGAATACAGCAGGGAGAGGGGTGAGGATCAAACAGAAAACGAGTGCTTTAGGCATCCATTGGAGTTGCCTTTAATTCTGCAAATTTGCCTTACATTTCCTAAAATGAAGGCATTTTTTTCCTAGATGAAATGATTGATAAACTTGCTCAGGCTGCAAGAACTGAGAGAAACGAGGTCTCTCACAGTCCACAGCTCTCTGGTGTGGCTTTGGTGAGGGTGGAGATGGCCGAGCGTGCTGGGCGATGCACGGTGTGAAGCAACACGCAGCTGCTGCCTCTTGCCCAAGCACGCATGGTCTCATGCAGCTTCTGTCACTCCGGAACCAAAAATCAACCCAGAGACTTTACGTACTGGTAATCCTTCCTGGAAGCACCACAGGGCTATAAAACTGCCCTTTCTGAAATGGGCAGAAAACCAGATGCTGAATAAAACTGTAAGCAGCTTGTTTACTCCGGGTGTTAACACACACCCCGCGTGACTTTCTTTAACCAGACACCAATTACACCGAGCAGAGGAAACACTTCTCCGCCAGCAGAAGCAAATGGATCAACCAGCCTTGTTTGTGTCTCTTCATTTGAGAAGGTTTTCTGCTTAACGAGGAGGAAGCAATAAATTTCACGCTTATTACCAGCAGTTAACATGGTAATCTTTTTGTGCCACTCTAGAAGACCCGTAAGGGAAGATAACTGAGCCAAGCCTTTGTTCAAAGCAAAACTTTGGACAAAGCACGGAGAGAAATCAAAAGAGGAATCGGGAATGAAGCCCATACCGTTTCTGGCATGTCCATTCGTGGTGTAAAAACCATTCCTGACCGGGAGACGGCCCGTCAACAGCGCTGCCCTTGCTACAAACAACAAAAAACATTTGTTTTTATTTTTTTTTCCATGCACTCTGGTTACAGTTAGTACTATCATATTCAGGCTGACGACAGCACAACAACTGAAGCACGTCAGTGTCCTGCCACAGCCAGCTACTAGGATCACTCACATTAGAACTCAACAACAAACACCCTTTTCAAGCGAGCCACGGAGATGGCCAGGTTCTGATACAACACCGTTAGAGTTATGCCAGGACGAACCTAACTGAACTTTGGTCCCTCTATAAAATTACTTTACCCACTGCTGAAAAGTTATTACTTACAACAGTAACTGAAGCAGCCATCCTGTCTCAGTAATTAGAAAAGGAAAACCTGGCACATGTATTTAAGAGGGAATCCTAACACAAATCGATCACATGCTTACAGCTCAGGCTAAGTTTTCAAACTTGCCTGAATGAAAGTCATGTAGTAGTGAACAAAAAGAAGCTGTCCAGCTTTGACAATAAAAATCAGATCCTGAACTCTGCAAACATTTAAACAGATGCTGAAGTACCACTGGACTTAGGAGGACTTCAGCATATATTAAACGCCTTTTCTGAGGAAGGACAGGCATTAGCACATTGACAAATGATTTGCTAGATGAAAACCCGAACAGAAAGCCTCTGTTCCTCATTTTCATTTCAGTTCTTGGTTGCCAATAAAGCTGGGGACACACACACACACAAAGAAGGATTAAAAATAACCGTTAGCTCCCAAACTGAACTGTTTCTTTTGTCTCTTGTCCCTTCCCCAGGAATCTTGCAAGCCACGGAGGTCAACAACAGGACACGACCTGCTGCCTTTCCTTGCACAAAAGTCTGGCCAATGTCAGTGGAATCAGACAAACTACGTACCTTTCTGTTCAGCAACAATTTAAATACTGCTTTGTCTGTCTGTTCCAGAATGAGAAAGAACTAAAAATGCAATGACGGAGGCTAGAATACTAAACCAGAACATTTTACAAAATCCTTTACCTGCATTGATTTGATCACTAAAACACTGCTTTGAATGAACTTAAGATCGTAGGTTTTCCAGTCGAAAAGTAAATAAAAAGGAGGCAAAACAAAAGATCAAAGCACCAAACCCCAACTCTGCCCTGAGGGTAATCACTGGTTTGGTTGCTAGCTCATGGCAGATGCTGGCAAACACCCCAACCTTCTCAGAAGGTGGCATCCTCACCTGCTAGCTTCAGACTCAAGTTTACTCACATGGCGAGCAGAGGGGGTTGGCGGTATAAAAATCCAGGAAAAGCATCCCTTCCGAAGCCATCTGGTCTAAGTTCGGAGTTTCCTTCGAAGGCTCTCCGAAAGCTCCCAAATCACCCCAACCCATCTGTAAAAAAAGCACACACCAAAAGATGTAAAAGTACTTTTACTCTTCCATAAATGACAATGCTTCTGGGCTCACATAAAACCTTCATTTCATCCCTTCATTTCTGTCTTTATAGTGCTCATCTCCCTGCTTAGCGAGCACTTCACAACCGTCATGAAAATGGTCTTCCCCAACCCCGTGAAGCAGGGAACTATTGCAGGTCTCACTGGCAAACGAGAAACTGAGGCACACACAAGATAACTGACTTGCTGGAGGACATTTAAACGCTTGCAGCGGAACTGGACGAGAACCCTAACGTCTTCTCTCTTACTCCAGGGCCTGAAGACTGGCAAGGAGGAAGTTGCACACGATCTGCTCCGTGTTGTACAGCTGCAAAGTCAAATTGCTCAGTCCCTGGCCACGTGTCTTTGTCTTGGAGCGCCGACCCCAGCACTCTGTCTGCCCCATCTGCCTGCCCACCCGTTTGTACTCAACTACGAACGCAAGAAAAAGGTCTAAAAGGGGAAAAAAAAAAAAAAGTTTATTTTAAAAGCCAGCTCTAGAGAGAAACCTGCTGGAGGGTCGTGCATCCCTACCCAGGAGAGCCATAAAGCCACCGCCGCGCCGCCTGCGCTCATCGCCGAGAACGATCGCGGGTAATAACGCAAATAAAAGCGAGTGACTTAAAACAGAAGGTTCTGGAAGGGAACGGCTTAATGAGCAATTAGGCACCACGGTTGCTAGAGATTATATCGTGCTTTAAAAGATGCAATAGCTGTCTCTAATACAGGCGTGTATCAGGTGAGCAGCTAATACAGAGGGGGTAATGTATCCAGAGCTGTAGGAAACCATCTGTCTGGTCCCAGCTGAGAGCCTCGCGTGTGCGCTGCCGCGGTGCAGTTTGGAGAAGAAAACTGCCGGGGAGCTGCAGAGCCGGATTTTGAGGTTTGAGCGAAGGGCAATTAAACGGTGCGACCTCACGTAGGGCGTGGAATTAAATTGGGTTCCGTGGATCAGCCCTCGGTTCTCACCTCTTCGGTGTCTTTATCAAGACGAAAGAAAGAAAAAAGGGAACATCGCGTTGCTCTGATCCACACGCAGCGACAGAGCCACAGAAGTTACCGAGGGATCAAAGGAAAAAGACCACGGAGACGCACGTTTAATGAACAGGGCACACATCAACAAAGAGCCCACAGAAGCTCCACCAGGATCTGTGCCCCGTCACGTCCCGTGCTGCACCAACACTCCTAGAGCGGGCTAATCGCTGTCCCAAGGAGCTTTCATCTCGACACTTACAAACACCTGCTCAGGGGGAAATATCCCTGGTCAGAAAATTAAGATGGGCTGCCGGAGGCTCGGCTGGCCACGACAAAAGAGGGCTTACACGGCGATTATCTTGCACGAGAGTGTGGAAACGCTGAGAACAACAGCGAGGCGGTCGTGCTGAATTGGAAGAACGGAGTCCAACAGGCGACAGGGGCTGGGCCACCCTTCCAGTCCCATACCCGACCCCGTTAGCTTCTCAAGGAGCTTTAAGGCACACGATGCACCCACCCCAAACGCACCTCTACGACGAGGCAGGAACATCAGAAGAGAAGCAAAGCAGGATTTATTTAACTGGTGGCTCTATCTCCTTTTTAACGGCTTTTTTTCCCCCTCATAGAGCAAAATTAATGGAATTAGTTTTCTTTTTGTTTCCCTCTTCAGGAGGCAAGTGTGGGTTTCTCACACATTTCCTGAAATGTACTGGAGCTTCTTTGTCAATACGTGTAGCTGCTCCTCACTCAATGCTGCTACAACTACATCCATCTCCAGTATTAGACAATTATTTTTGTAGGCTGCAAGGCCAATCCTTGACTTAATTGCTCAGTCATTAGGATCGGGCTGATGAGGTGACTAGGCTTCTAGATAAGGTGCGTAGGTGGGCAAGCAACAGCCCCAAAAGACTTCAATGCAGGCTTGACTTTATAGATCTGAGAAGTCTCATTTGTTTTCCTCAGGACGCCCACAAACGAGGAATAAAACGTCCCCTGAACATCACCTGGGGTAGCTCTGCCCTGCAGGAGGGGCAGGGCCTTCAAAGCATCGCTGCTTTTCACATAAGACTTGAGAAGGAAAGCAACTGAGCGTGACAGATCCCTCAGCGACTACTTAAAATCCCTATGAAATACTCCGCTTATTCCACTCAAACCTTTCCGTATCATGCCACCGACCCACGAGCGGGGCCTGAATCACCGCGCCTCAGCCCCGTGGCCGTGACTCACGACGCAGACCCTGCCCGCCTGCTGGCCCCAACGCCGGCCAAGCGACCGGGGACTGGACACGGCGCTGCTGAGACCCCCTACAAGGGACCGGGCGTGAACCCGCAAATAACCTGACGGAGCCAGGATGGGGCACGGCGGGAGCGAGAGCGCTCTGCGGGGCGCCAGGAGGCGCGCACACCTGCAGGGTGGTCGCTGCTTGCAAAGCAAGGTGACCCTTGAGGTCCTCCCAACCCAAACCGCTCTGTGCGCCCAGGAATCCCAAAACCATCAGGGCTGGAAAACCCCTCCAAGCTCACCTGGTCCAACCGCCCCCCTACCACCACCGTCACCGCTGAGCCATGTCCCCAAGCACCGGGTCCAACCTCTCCTCGAACACCCCCGGGGACGGTGACCCCACCACCTCCCCGGGCAACCCGTCCCGATGCCTGACCGCTCTTTCTGAGAAGAAACGTCCCCAGATTTCCAACCTGACCCTCCCCTGGCACACCTTGAGGCCCTTCCCTCAGGTCCTATAGCTGCAGGATACTGGGACCGGGCTGCCAGACCCCTACTCCAGGCAGCAGCACCCCGGCCCCACAACGATTCCTTGGTACCACAGACACCACCCCCCCCCCCCCGGCACCATTTACACCCCCCCGACCCCACAGAGACCCCCCCCCCTCGGGGCCCCACAGAGACTCCCCCCCCCGGCCCTATATACACCCCCCTGGCCCCATATACACCCCCCCGGCCCCACAACGACATGCTCGGCCCCATATATCCCCCCCAGCCGCATATACCCCCCAATGACCCCCCCCCCCCCCCGGCCCCACAACAACATCCTCGGCCCCATATACCCCCCCAATGACCTTCCCCCCGGCCCCACAGACACCCCCCCCCCCGGCCCCACAACCACCCCCTTGGGGGCAGGCACCGACCCCCCCCCCCCCCGCCCCACAACAGCCTCCAGGCGGCTGCCACCGCCCCCCCCCGCCCCCCAGGTCCCCACCCCCACCCCCACGCCCCCCCCCGGCCCCCTCACGTCGTCCATGAGCAGCAGCAGCACGTTGGGGGGCGCGGCGCGGCCCAGGGCCCACCACAGGCACAGCGGCACCAGCACCGCCCTCGCCATGGCAACGGCGCCCGCCTCACGTGACCGCTGCCGCCTTCCCCCCCCCGGGCACGTGACGGGGGGCGGGGCAAGATGGCGGTGTGCGTCGCCGTGATCGCCAAGGAGGTGGGGGGGGGGCTGTGGGGCTCAAGGTGGGGCTGCAGGGCCTCAGAGGGGCTGTGGGGGGCCTGAGGGGGCCTGAGAGGGGCTGTGGGGCTCAAGGCGGGGCTACAGGGCCTCAGAGGGGCTGTGGGGCCTGAGGGGGGCGGGGGGCGGGGCCTGAGGGGGCGGGGGCGGGGCCTGAGAGGAGCTGTGGGGCTCAAGGTGGGGCTACAGGGCCTCAGAGGGGCTGTGGGGGGCCTGAGGGGGCCTGAGAGGGGCTGTGGGGCTCAAGGCGGGGCTACAGGGCCTCAGAGGGGCTGTGGGGGGCCTGAGGGGGCCTGAGAGGGGCTGTGGGGCTCAAGGCGGGGCTACAGGGCCTCAGAGGGGCTGTGGGGCCTGAGGGGGCCTGAGAGGGGCTGTGGGGCTCAAGGTGGGGCTACAGGGCCTCAGAGGGGCTGTGGGGCCTGAGGGGGGCGGGGGGCGGGGCCTGAGGGGGCGGGGGCGGGGCCTGAGAGGAGCTGTGGGGCTCAAGGGGGGGCTGCAGGGCCTCAGAGGGGCTGTGGGGGGCCTGGGGGGGCCTGAGAGGGGCTGTGGGGCTCAAGGTGGGGCTGCAGGGCCTCAGAGGGGCTGTGGGGGGCCTGGGGGGGCCTGAGAGGGGCTGTGGGGCTCAAGGTGGGGCTGCAGGGCCTCAGAGGGGCTGTGGGGGGCCTGGGGGGGCCTGAGAGGGGCTGTGGGGCTCAAGGTGGGGCTGCAGGGCCTCAGAGGGGCTGTGGGGGGCCTGGGGGGGCCTGAGAGGGGCTGTGGGGCTCAAGGTGGGGCTGCAGGGCCTCAGAGGGGCTGTGGGGGGCCTGAGGGGGCCTGAGAGGGGCTGTGGGGCTCAAGGCGGGGCTACAGGGCCTCAGAGGGGCTGTGGGGCCTGAGGGGGGCGGGGGGGGGGCCTGAGGGGGGCGGGGCCTGAGGGGGGCGGGGGCGGGGCCTGAGGGGAGCTGTGGGGCTCAAGGTGGGGCTACAGGGTCTCAGAGGGGCTGTTGGGGGCCTGAGGGGGGCAGGGGGGGGCCTGAAAGGGGCTGTGGGGTTCAAGGTGGGGCTGTGGAGCCCGAGCAGGGGTGAGGGGAGAGGGGCTGTGGGGCCCAGGGTGGAGCTGTGGAGCCGGGTGGGGCTATAGGGTCTCAGAGCGGCTGTGGGGCCTGAGCAGGGGTGAGGAGGGCTGTGGCTGTGGGGCCTGAGAGGTGGTGCAGTGCAGTGAGGCCAGGTGGGGTTACGAGGTCTGAGAGGGGCTGTGGGGCCAGGTGGGGCTGTGGAACCCGAGCAGGGGTGAGGGGAGAGGGGCTGTGGGGCCCGGGGTGGAGCTGTGGGGCCAGGTGGGGCTATAGGGCCTCAGAGGGGCCGTGGGGCCAGGTGGAATTATGGGGCCCTAGAGGGGCTGTGGGGCACAGGTGGGGCATTGGAGCCTGAGGAGGGGAGAGGGGCTGGGGGCCCCAGGGTGGTGCTGTGGGGTCAGGTGGGGCTATGGGGTCGCAAGGGGTGTAGGGCCAGGTGGGGGCAGTGGGGCCTGAGAGGGGCTGTGGGGCCCAGGTGGGGCTATGGAACCTGAGCAGGGGTGAGGGGAGAGGGGCTGGGGGGCACAGGGTGGTGCTGTGGGGCCACTGGGCCTCAGAGGGGCTAGGGGGCCAGGTGGGATTATAGGGCCTCAGAGGGGCTGTGGGGCTCAAGGTGGGGCTGAGAGGGGCTGTGGGGCACAGGTGGGGCTATGGAGCCCAAGCAGGGGTCAGGGGAGAGGGGCTGGGGGACTCAGGGTGGTGCTATGGGGCCAGGTGGGACTATAGGACCTCAGAGGGGCTGCGGGGCCTGAGCAGGGGTGAGAAAGGCTGTGGTTGTGGCGCCAGGTGGGCCTATGGGGTCTGAGAGGGGCTGTGGGATAGTGGGGCTACAGGGCCTGAGAGAGGCTGTGGGTCCAGGTCATGCTGCGGAGCCTGAGAGGGGCAGTGGGGTCAGGTGGGGTATTGGGGCCTGAGAGGGTCGCCAGAACAGAGCAGCCTGCCCTCACGAGCATAATTTGTCATCCTCCCCAGAACTACCCCCTCTACATCCGGAGCATTCCGACAGAAAACGAGCTGAAGTTCCACTACACGGTGCACACATCCCTCGATGTCGTGGATGAGAAGATCTCTGCGATGGGCAAGGCTCTGGTCGATCAGAGGGAGCTGTACCTGGGGCTCCTCTACCCCACCGAAGACTACAAAGTGTATCTTTCTAATGCGACCTGATCTTTCTAACGCCTGCGTGGCACGGTCTCCCTGCAGTCACGCCGTCACACCACGTGCTGGCATTCACCTCGACCCTTCCTGGACCATAGGGAAACCTCTCCTGCTGTTTGGTGCCACGTTAAAGGCAGCAGCAGGAGGTTCACAGCCTTGTTCGCAGACACGTCAAGGGTTGGGTTCGGTGCCTCGTTCAGTTCGGCAGCTGCTGTTTGTTCCCTGACAGGGCGGTGAGGCCTCAGCCCCTATGGGCATTTGGCCTACATCAGGCAGAGCCATTTCACAAACACGGTTCCTTCTCTTCATTCTCTGCTTCGTTAAAGCAGGTGAGTAACTACAACGAGGCTGGGACTCCTTAATAGCACTAGTGAACGTGGCGGGAGCGTGATGGTGTCGCTGGGTCGGCTCTCAGGACCGAGGTCCCGGGTGCACCACCCAGCCTCGCTCAGATCCACAGCCCAGGGTCACAGCTGTCCCGGCATTTTTGTCACAAAGCTGACCTTTTGAACATTTTTTGGCTTTTTCTCTGAATGCCTTAGAGGTTACCTGCTCTAACAGACCTGATTTGTGGGTTAACTTTTGGGGTCCCAGATCATTCTGATATTAGAGGATCTCCAGGCCTCTGACTGCGACCTCCTGAATGAGAATAGGTAGGGCGGCCGGGTCATTGAAACTGTTCTTCAGAAGAGAGAAACCCTCACCAAAACAGCTAACGCGGGGCTGTTTGCAAAATGCAAGGCACGCGTTACTGGCCAGCAGAGGAGCACATGGGAGCAGGAGTTACCAAAGGGGACAGAAGTCAGGTGGCGAGGGAGCAATCCGCTGTCTTGCTTACCTCACCTGGGCCTGGCTCTGTGCTGGGTGCAGTAAGAGCAAGATATTTCCTCTCCTCTCAGCTTTTTTGAGTGTATTCCAGCCTTGCATTGGTTGCTTTGCCAGCCTGTGGTGTGTCAGGAGCACATTCCTTAACAGCTGCACAGATACGGCTACGTGACAAATTCAAAGGTGAAGTTTGTTATGGTGGTGGATTCTTCAAACACAGCACTTCGAGACAATGAGATCCGCAGCGTAAGTGCAGGAAATCTGAGCACAACTTGCCACATCAGTGTTTTTGCTACTTCCGCTTATTCATAAAGTGCTGAGAACCAAAAAAAAAAATTTAATTAAACTACAATCCCTTTTCAGATGTTCCGAAAGCTGCATAATTCATACACAGACATAATGTGCAACCCTTTTTACAACCCAGGGGACCGTATCCATTCCAGGTAAGTGTGGGATGACCGCGCTGAGCTTGGTCATCTCTCTGGGACTTGCGGTGCCCCTGTGGTGTAACAGGACCAAGAACATAACCCCCGTGGTTGAGCAGTTCAGATGTGCATGCTTTAACTGCTCAGATGGAGAACAGCTGTGTTGTCTTTGGGTCATTACTGCATGATAGGAAACTCTGATAGTCCCCTGAGAAGTCACATTGAGCTGTCTCACTCCCACCTCAGAACTGGAGTTAAAAACATTGGCTGGAGAAAATGGTGTCACTGGGGGCAGAAAGTTACCTGATTAGCTGGAACCTTGGTAAACAGAGGGGGGTTAAACAGGGTAAACGACTGCAGTTTGTCCTGGAGTCACAACAGCTGGGATCCTCAACATGCGTAACTCCTGTGTGAGGGCCAGTGCTCCCCATTGCTAAACCGAAATCTCACAGGGAATTTTAATAATGCTGGGAGTCTGTATTGCCTAGGCAAGAAAACTGCTTTTACACTTTGCCAGGATAAGCCCTGTCCTTACTTCAGTTTAATTAATGTAATTATCCACTTAACATGCTATAGTTAAAGAGTGAAACTATGTATTCAGCCTGGGGAAAGCCAGCTCATTAACCAGTAAGAGGCATTGTTAGCTGCTGGTATTGTTAGGAGAGCTGGTGTGCAGGACTAGCTGCTTCCTTTAATGCTGTGTTCATTTCCTTCTCCAGGGCTTTTGATAACATGGTGAACTCCATGATGATGCAGGTGTGCTGAGGCTCTGCCCATTCTCATCCAAGTGTTGAGAACATTCCCTGTGTACAGGAATGCGCCCTACAAAGTGATGTATATATTGTCTTCATTCTGTGTAATAATTTTAAATCTATTCTGTGTAAAATAAACTCGGCACCTGCAAGCTCTGCATGCATTTCTACTCCAGCAAACCAAAGTACAGCACAGAAGTCCTTGTTCACCTTCTTGTGCCTTCAGGTACCATGCAGTAGCCAGCTCTTCCTTCAGGAAGGTCAGCAGCATCAGATGAGGCTCATTCCCTACAGAAATGTACACAGCTGTGCTCCTCTAACTCAGATGTTTCTGTAGAAACTGGGCTTTGTAGGAAAACAGCAGTTCCTGCTGTGCTTGTGATGAGAGCAAGCACAGCTGCACAAGAGACAGCTAAGAGATTATTATTAGGGTCAGCCTAGATTTCAGTCAGCTGAGAGGCACAGATAGTGACACTGCTCCCCAGAAGTACCCACACTTCAGAGCACTTCTCTAACACAGAAGGAGCACAGCAGCAGCCGCCCTTTTGCTGCTACTCAGGACTGCTCAGTTCTGTCAGGAACAGTCGAAGCTATGCTTATTTCAAAAACATGGTCTCCTTGTCCTGTTTTTCCTCAGCTGGGAACACTCAGATCTGCATGTACTTACTTCAGTAGTTCTTGGAAAGAGAAAGCTGCACAGATCAGCCGAAGGCTCCAGGTCTCTTTACAATCAGCCACTGCTTACACACTCGAGAAGGATCTGGCAGACAGACAAACAGCTGCTCTCGCAGCACCACCTTGCACCTGATGGAGTCCTGCACTGATCTTGCCTTCCTGGGGAGGATCTGTGGGTGACTCAGATTTGACAGCATTTGCTCTCATCACTCCCTAAAACAGGCCTGGCACACATCGCAGTAATTCTGGTCCAGGTCAGGGAGCACAGGTAGTGCAGCTGGGATAAACCCATACACACCAAGATTAAGACATCAGGACTGCAGATGCCTTGCTCATCCCAAACTAGTCTGTTAACATCTCCTCCCCCTGCAGCCCACTGCTGTTCTAATTAAAGACTACCAAATCAATAGCAGGTATTTATATTTTTAAAAATAGACTAGGAAGTCATCGCAGCTTCTTAATCGCTTGTATGGTGCACTCAGTGAGGCTGTGCAGCTCCAGCAAGTTTGACAGAGCTGCCCAACAGGGCAAGTTTTCTGCCAGATTATCTGCAAATCCCAGCAGCTCCCAGCACACACTCCTGGTCAGAAGCAGAGCAACCTAGGCTGCTCCATCAGCAGCACACAGCAGTCTGCTCTGAGCACCTAATCAATTAAAAAAAAATAGTTACACAGCTCCAAAGGATACAGGAACCTGGAAAAAGCCAGGTCAGTACAGCATGTCAGCTCCCAGCCAGCCTCTCACTGCAGATCAAGTTCACACAGCAAGATCATTTATTTTAAAAATAAGTGACATTTACAATACTTCCTCAAACAAAAATACATTTAATCAACAACAACCTGTCAAATGATGGGAGATGGAAGTGTTTGAGCCCCTCCCACCATCTAAACAAGGCACAGCTGCATGCTGTTATTCCGAAACAATTTCACATAAAAGTCTTCACTCTTTTCACTCAGAAGTACACCCCAAAGTAATTTTTATTAAAAATTAAATCTCAGTAACTTACAAACCTACTAATGGAAAGTTTAAAGCCCTTGAGAAAAAGCCAGTTTTGTAGTCTGAGCGCAAGAGTAGCTCGGATTGAGAAACTAAGGCCAGCCTCGGCAGCACAGCCCGCACTGGGCAGAGGGCAAAATCAACTTAAGAGTTAAGGCCCCGAGCTTTAAAAAATCCTGAGGTCCTAAGGAAAAAGAAAAGCAGTGGGATTTTAGTCTGGCAGTGCCCTCTGAGCTGTGAAAAGCTGCTTTAGGAGTCAGTTGCATCTGGGTTAGGGGAATCCTAACCAAGGATCCTGAAAGATTAGCGTGAGAATTACATAATAAAACCCATTTCAATGCAGAACTTCACACAGTACTGCTGATTGCTGGAGCCCCAGCCTGGCTCTTTTAACAAAGTTTTGCCTTTAAAAACGAGCAGATTCAGAGCTCATAAACACAAGATCAGCAGGAAAGGCAAGTGCCAGGCAGCGCTGATCCTTGAGTTCAGGTGAGCTCACACCCACCCCAAACAGGGAGCAGGAACGGTGCCAGGAATAAAGAGGAAGATCAGGCCAAATTTGCAAAAATAGACTATTTTGAAATGCTGCTACTGCTAGAAATGAAGCAAACGGATACATTAGCAGCACACTTCGATCCCTGTGGCTTTGGAATAAAAGCAGGAGGGGGAAGGTTTGTTTGGTTTTTGACACCCAGGCCTTGTTTAACCAGGAGAGATAGAGGCTTCCCAGCAAAGAGCAAGGGCTGCCTTCTCCCTGCCCTGGTTCTTAGATGTGGAGTAGCTAGCAAGTTAAAAAACTAGACCCCAAAATGCATCACTAGGCTCGATCTTCCTCCCAAGAATACGGTCCGAAATCCACAATTTGAGTCTTTCCAGCTACAGAAAAGCTCCCCGGCAGTCACACCTAGAGCTGCATCCCAAGGCTCTCCCCGCTGATTCAGAGAAGATGAGAGTCTTTGGAAAGGTCTTTAGAATTTTCTTATGGGCAAGAGAAACCAGGACCCGTCTGCTGTAGAAACAGCCAGTAAGGAAGTGCCAGAGAGGAAAGCTTCATGCGCTGGAGGATCTGAAAGCACCCAGAGCAGGGTTCTCCAGGGGCCGAGCAGGACAGGACTCCCCCCACTGCAGGGTGAACAGCATTCATGCACCTAGAACCCAAACAAGGCTTACAAACCCCCCAACACAGCTCTGTTCCCATAGGATAAGGATGAAAGGGAGGACTGGGAAAGCACTTCGCATCCCAGAGCACGCTGTTCCCTGGAATGAGACTGTTCTCCACACAAACCCCATCCCTAAACCCCTCCTGGGATGCCAGCAGGGATCCGGCCGAAGCGTGGACAGAGCAGATCCAGTCTTCCCCCTGGCAGCCCAGCTCCAGCTGCACAGCACACAGCTGCCTCGCCGGTAATCCTCACAGCCAGGCAGATGGCTTTTTAAAATTAATCTTTTTTTTTTTTTTGGCTCGGGTAGGCACATTTAAGTCTCTCCAATCCCATCTCTTCGTTCCGGTCCCATTGGCATCTTCCAGGGCAGTGCAGTCCTCCTTTCTAGTATGGAAAATACCAAGGCAACAGCCTTGCCCGACCCCTAGACAGGAACAAAACAGCCTCCTGGAACACCGGGGCATCGCTCAGCCCCAGGTGCCAGCGGTCGGGTGCTGCCAAGAATCACGTCTACCTGCTGACAGCCCCCCCAAAGCAGACTCCCCCTTCAGCCCTGGCTAACCTCGACCAAACCCAGGTACCCCTGGGGCCAGAGCCCTTCTCCATCCTCCCACATGCACCAGGACACCCGCCAGCCTCACCTGTACGTCCTCCCTCGCAGCCTCGCCTGCTGCCCCCCGTAGTAGCCCCCCCGCTGGGCCAGCCCTCCCCGGGCTTGGAAACGGCCCCGGTGGCCCCCGCGGTCGGTGCTGCTGATGCCCGGCATGTTGGTCCTCTTGGGCAGCACCTGGAAGGCAGCGGGGGCTCAGCACAAGCCCCAGGCAGCGGGGCTGAGACAAACAGACACATCCCGGGGGCCTCATCCTGCTCCTACCTTAATGACTCTGCCTCTGAACAAGCTCTCGTCCAGCTCCACAGCAGCCTTCACAGAGCTCTTCTCTTCGAACTCGATGTAGGCGTACCTGCGAGGGGAAGGGGTGAGC
This sequence comes from Cygnus olor, assembly GCF_009769625.2. NCBI lineage: Eukaryota > Metazoa > Chordata > Aves > Anseriformes > Anatidae > Cygnus > Cygnus olor. The sequence goes on along the minus strand of NC_049180.1, from coordinate 1,666,865 downwards.
AGAGCCCTGGGGACATCATGCTGCCCAGCACGGGGCAGGGGCTCTGCTTGGGGACAGCAGCGTCCTTCCTGAGGGCACACCAAGCCCCCCAGGACTCGTGGGGGGAAGAATAAATCCCTGCCTTCTTTGCACACACAGCCCATGCTCTGCTTTTTTCAGAAGCAGGTGGCAGCTCTGCTCCTGCAGCACCTACGATGCCGTAGGGCTGATGCCAAGCCCCCAGGCTGAATGCCCCTTCACCACCAACCCACAGCACCAACCCGTTCCTTGCACTGGATGTTTCCAGTCGAGCTTCAGCCAAATCCCAGAGCCACTGGCTTTGGAGGAGACGTCCTCCACCACGACCAGCCGCGATGCCGCGGAGCAGCCAGGCTGAGACCCACCACGGCCTCGGTCCCCAGCACCCCGCAGCCAGCACTGACCCTTTGGGGTGCCCCGAGAACTTGTCACAGAGGATGGTGACGCGGTTGATCTGCCCGCAGCTGTTGAAGTGAGACTCCAGCTCCTCCGCCGTGCCCCCGTAGTCCACCTGCAACCACAGTCCCCCCCATGGGCACCTCCACAGCTCCCAGGTCTCTCTGCTCACCATCACGCCTCGGCTGGCCAGCAAGGGGCCACACGCTGTGCCACCACAGCCTCACCCTCTCCTGAAGTTTAGGAGACCCTTCCACCTGAATCCCCCAGCCCAGAACCCCCAAATCCAAAGGACAGCCCTGCTTTGAGGGAACAAAGAACACTGCACAACCCACAGCTTCCAGCGGGGTATTTGGGGTGGCTGATGCTTGCAGCACGTTACCTGCAAGTGGCTGAGGATCACGGGCAGATGCTGAGCTGTGAGGCTCAAGCCACATTCCCAGTGTGGGCTGAGCAGAAGCAAAGCACCCAGTTTGGGACCAGCCTCTATAGCAGGGAGGTGGGACAGGTCCCCGGGGTAGGGAGCACAGCAAACCCCCACTGGGCAGGGAGCAGGGAGGTGGGCTCTGCCCCAGGGCCTCCCACTTACATTGCCCACGTAGATGGACCGCTGGTCGACCTCCATCTTCTCCTCTGTTGTCTTTGGGAAGAGACCTGCAGAAACGAGGGCTGCTGTCACACTGGATGGAGCCACAGCAGAGGGACCAGCTGGCGGGGGCTCTCGGCACAGCTGGCACCAAGCTGGTGCACGGCCACACTGCCAGCTCCACAGTCCCATCACATACTCCCAAACCCCACCACTTCAGCCTCCTCCATCCCCTTGCCCCGTCTCTCCACACAAAAAGAATGACACAGCGTTACTGCTTTACAGGGCCTTGGTACTAAACTCAATTACTTAATTGACTTAAGTTTAATTAATTTAGTGCATCACAGCCGGCAAAGGTAGGAGGTACAAGTGGGTATGACCTGCATCAGCCCCGTGCCAGCCTGGGACGAGGGACAGCCCGTACCTGCCTCTGAGCTCATGATGAGGCGGCTCTCAGCTTCCAGCTGCAGTGCCTTCAGCCTCTCGTCCTCCTTCTCCATCTCCCGCACTCGGGCTTTGATGGCCTCCAGCTCCTGAAACCCAAAGCATGACTTGTGTGAGCAGCACACGGCATGGGAACACCCCCGGCCCATGGTGATGCAGCGCTGCACTTGAACAGCGTTGTAGAAAGCTTCCTATTTCCTTACGGAACGGGGCAAAACCAATTCCGCATTTAGCCCAATGCTCACCGGGTCCTGCACACCCAACTCCTCCGTGCTGTCCCCCTCCAGGTGGCTCAGGTCTGAGTCCTCATCCACAGCCTTGCGCGGAGCTGCCATTTCTGCCACGTCCCAGGACGCCTCCACTGCTGCCAGGGATGGCGGGTCCTGCCACCAGATCCCAGAAGTGTCCAGGAAGAGAGGACTGGGCAGGAACAGAGGTAAAAAGCAATTCAACAGGCAGCACGTCACACAGAACCAAACGCAGAATGCCAGCCCCACAAAGGCTTTAAGGCTGCTTCCAGGAGAACGAGTAGCCACCTCCAAAGCTCTTGATGCTGCAGGCAGGCTTGCAGGAAAACCCCAGAGCTGCAGCAGGGAGAACTACTGAGAGGTCTCCAGGTCCCAGAGTCGCTGCCCAGCTCAGGGAACCGCAGAGGGGACCTGGGAGCAGCTTCCCACGGGCAAAAAAAAAAAAGCGTCAAACACCCCATCCTCATTGAGGAAAGGGAAGAGGAAGGAGGACCTGCCCTACAAGCAGCATTCCCAGGCCGCACAGAGGGGAGGGAAAACCCACAGCCATCCAGACCCCAATTCGATTGGGCTCCGGGCACATCCAGGGACAAGCCTCCCACAACCCGGGCAGCCCCATGGCGGCCCCGGCCCCGGCCCCTTACCTGGCCCTGCCCCCGAACATGCCGCGCGCCCTCGTGCCGTGCCCCGCCGCCACGTGCGCCTTTCCCGCCGGCGCGCCACTTTCACACATCAGCAGCCAATCGCGGGCCGCGCCGCGCCGCCGGGCCCCGCCCCCCGCCGGCAGGGCGGGAAGGGAGGGAGGGGGTGGCCCCGCCCCGCTGGGACCCCGAGGCCGCGGGTTCGAGTCCCGCGGGCGGCTGCGGCCACGCGGGTGCAGCGGGGCGAGGCGGGGCCCACACACGTGGCGCCCCCCCGGGTGTGGGGACACCCCCCCTCGGGTGTGGGGACACCCCCCGGTGTGGGGCCCCCCCCCCGGCCCTTCTTGTCTGTTGACCCCGCTGGGGACCAGGCACAGCTCTGCCTGGCTGCCCCAGGCTGCAGGGCGCAGCACCTGCAGAATTAGGGGAGACCCCCTTGGGACCCCCCCTTCCCAGGGCTGGCTGGGGGTCACTGCATGACCCCGGGGTCCAAAGTGGCCTCCCCCGAGCTTGGGACAGGGGTAGCAGGTTGCTGCTGGCGGGGGGGAGGCGGGGTGGGGGCGAGGGCACCCAGCGCAAGCCCATGCTACGGAGACCTCGGGTTGATATTAAATCGTCTTTATTACACAGATACAGAGTTAAGAACAGACATAACCTGAATCATAAAGTTTACATCTTCCACAGGTCAAACATACAGTACACTTAGAGAAAGCGGGAAACAGCAAGGGGGGGGGGACAGCATGCCGAAGGAAAGTCCTGCCGCGTCATCTCTCCATGCTGGCCCTGCAAACCCAGGCAGCAGAGCAGGGCGGGCGCCCCCGAGCCCACCCGGCCCTTAATGGGGGCTCTGCTCTCCAGCCCCCAGCCCCTGGGACCCTCGCACCCCGGTGTCCCCGTCCCCGGGGCTGGCAGGGAGCCGCGGGCAGGGCTGGGGAACCGGTGCTGCCCGCGCAGCCGTGAGCAGGGGGGACGGGGGAACGACGCCTCCCTCCCGGTGCTGTGCCTTTTGGTGGCATTGGGGGAGACCCCAGGGGCTGCCGGGTGCTTGTGGGCGGCCCTGCCACTGCAAGCACCCTGCACAGCACCCGGGACCTGCTCCGGGAGCAAGGCGACGCCGTGTCCCCAGCCCCAAACCCACCCGGACGCGGGGACCCCCCGAGGAGCTGGGGATGACCCGGAGGAGGTGGGCGAGGGGCGGCTGCGGCAGGCGGTGCCAGGGGTCTCTGGGGCTGCTTGGGGAGGTTTGGGGTCCCCAGAGCCTTACCGGGAGGCAGCACTTTGGTTTCAGCTGGGGTTTCCATTTGAGAACGCCTGGGGACCACAAACAAGCTGTCCCCCCATGTGAACACCGTTCCCCTGCTCCAACCAGGGCAGGGGGAAGGAAACCCAAGACAGGCGCTGTGGGTGGCCACGGGGACCTGATCCGGCACAGGGCTGTGCCACCCCGGCCCCCCGTGTCCCCGAGCTGCCCCGCAGCGCCCGGGGTGTTCCCAAGCCCCGCAGCTGTACCAGGGCCACGCGGCACATCCCTCTGCCAGCACCCGGTGCCACAAAGCCACCAAAAAACAAAGCTTGGGCGTCGCGCGGGGCACGCACGCCCCAGCCCCACGCACGTCCCAGCACCGGTGTGGGGCAAAAAAAGACCATGGAAGCACCCGGCCAGAGCCTCCCCGGCCGCCACGACGGCCACCGTCCTCCCCGCATCGCTATTTTTTGGAAATATTACACGTTAAAGCTGTCGTTCTGGTTTGGACGTCTGCTAGCGCTGCACCGCCCGTCCCCTCCCTCCCTCGGCTTTTGGTTTCAATGCAAGGTTCTTTAGGGTATTTTTATTATTAAAAAAAAAAAAAACAACAACACAAAGGAAAACAGAAAAAATAAAATAATAAAAGCAAAACAGAAAGGAGTGGAAATGAGAGCAGACTGTGTAAATGCTCTCGTCTGCGGTTTCCCGGCGAGGCGGAGGTAGAGAGGCAGGGCCCCGGTGCGGGGGGGACAGGGGGCACGCGGGGACGCGTGGCGGGGAGGGGACGGACACCCAGGGCAGCAGGCGGCCCCGCAGCAGGAGCATCTGCAAAACTCTTATATATTACCTCTTCTCAGGAAACGTAAGAAAAATAGACAATATTACATATGTCACACCATAAATAAAGTGAACGCTCGCTCGAGGGGCACCCGGCAAAGCGCTCTCAGCTCGGGGCGCGCGGGACCCCCGCCCCCCCCCTCCCCCGAGGGGACGCACCGAGGTCTCGGGGTGCGCAGGGACCTGCAGCAGGGCTCGGGGTAGGAAACGTCACCTCGGGGTGCACCGGGCCCTGCTGCAGCACGGCATGGCACGGCATGGCACGGCATGGCACGGCATGGCACGGCGCAGCCCCATGCATGCTCCTGCTGCAGGAGGGTGGCACGAGGGCAGCACCCGCGGCCGGCGCCTCTGCGATGCCGGGCGAGCGGCCCCGAGCCCGTCCTCCTCCTGCCTTGCCTACAGCAAACACACAGGATGGTTTTTGCAAATGCGGAAAACTAAAGCTCCTATCGAGCACACGACTTCTTCTCGGTTCAGCCTAGCTCCTACACACCACATCCTCCAGTGGTTTCTCATCACCCTTTATTTGGCAAAGTGTCTCTTATTATTATCACTATCGGTATTATTATTTTTGGACCTCTGCAGACGCTATTTACATTCACATTAACGTACAGCACTCCTGCCCGGCCGCGCCGGGGCACGCTGTGGCTTCCTTCCCTCCTCCCGGAGCCGTGGGACTTTCCGTATTGCACTCCCGTCCTCTGCGCTTTGTACAACGGTGCGAGAAATTACAACACCACCTACATCGTCTTTTGTCCGCCTCCTCTGCGAGGGAGGAGGTGGTGCTTTCTTGCCTTTTTTCTTGCCTCCTGGAAATCGTTGCAAAAAAATAAAATAAAAAATTAAAAATTATAATCCAACGCGGGGAGCGGATAAAAAGGACAAAAACCCCGGGGTGTCGGCGCACAGGGGCCGGGAGAGCAGCAGAATTCGTCCCTTGTGCTCCTCGTTCCTCTCCTCCGGTGGTGGGCAGAGGTAGGGAAACCCGGGGGCTCCCGCCCGTGCCCCCCACGCCGCGTGGGGAGCGCTCCTCTGTATATTTCCAAAAAAAAAAAAAAAAAAGTCTTTTTTTGCTTTATTTTGTAATAGAAACTCATCCAACCCCCAGGCGCGCCGGGCTCCCCCCGGCCAGTGAGGACGGGAAGCGTCGGAGCAAGCGACAACAGAACGAAACGAACTTTGGCAGTGGAGAGACGTTTGGATCTTTCTCGTTTTTGGATTTCCTTTGGAGCAGAGGTGAGTCTGGTCTGTTCTTGGCTAGCTAGCAAGGTAGTTTACAGGTGAGCTTCTGGCACGCCGCTTGACTTGGCGGTGTCTGGTTTTTTTTTTGGGATTTTTCTTTTTTTTTTTTCCTTTTTTTTTTTTTTTTTTTACAATTTCTTACTTAAAGCCAAAGAGTCCGACGTTTTCATTTTTATTTTCTTTATTTTTTTTTTACAAAAAAAAAAAAAAAAAGAAAAAAAAAAAGAGAGAGAGAGACGAAGAAAAGAAATTTCCTTCCTCCTGTGAGCGAGCTCCTGGGCAGCACCGCCGCCAGCCTGGCCTCTCCCCACGGCATGGCGCGGCCAGCCTGCGGCAAACCCCTCATCCGGAAAGGAGGAGAAAAATAAAAATATAAAAATATATATATTTAAAAAAAAAAAACAAAAAAACAACCACCCGGTAGCAACGAACAGCAATCCCCCAAACGCTAGAAAACCAACCAAAAAAAAAAAAAAAAAAAAAGCCAAAACAAAGACCGAAGAGAGAACAGAGAAGACCGGCGTTTGCCTTAAACTCCACTTAAAGCCCAGTTTGAGGATCCGTGAGGATTATTTGTGAGAGATAGAGAGGTCGTTTTGGAGGTCACACGAGTCAGGTAGCTGAGGAAATTGCATCGAGTGCAGTCTGGTTCTTTTGGCGCGCCGCGGCGGCGGCAGCGGGGGGGGGGGCGGGGGGCGGCTCAGCGGGACGCGCTCTCCAGCGGGGCCGGGGTGGCCGGCGTGCCGGCGCGGGACGCGGCCCCCGAGCCCGTCTCGCTGGGGCTGCTGGCCATGGGGGGCACCCCCTCGGGCTGCGCCGAGCCCACCGGCAGCCCCACGCCGGCGGTCGGGGCGGTGGCGGGGGCCGGCAGCCCCTGCAGAGTCTGCCCGCAGACGTGGTGGTGCTTCTCCCAATCCTTGTGCTGGCAGAAGGAGCCGCAGTAGCGGGCGGTGTTGCAGCCGCTGCAGGTCTCGCTCGCTTTGCGCCCGCAGTTCCAGCAGCTCTGCGGGGACAGCGGGGGAAAACCTCAGTGCTGGAGCGTGCGGCGCCCCTTCCCAGACCGTGCGCTGCATCCCAGACCGTGCGCCACAGCCCTAACCATGTACCCGGTCTGTGCACTACATCCCAAACCACATACCCCATCCTGGACCGTGTGCCACAGCCCGTACCATGTACCCAAACCCAGTCCATGCACCACAGCCCAAACCACATACTTATTCCTGGACTGTGCAACCCATCCTGGACCATGTACCCCATCCCAGTCCGTGCACCACATCCCAAACCACATACCCCATCCTGGACCGTGCACCACATCCCAAACCCTGTCCGTGCACCACAGCCCAAACCATGTACCCTGTCCTGGGTTGTTAACCCATTCTGGACCATGCACCACAACCCAGATCGTGCACCACATCCCGGATTGTGTGTCACAATCCTGGACCAGGCGCAGCATCCTGGACCGTGCACCACATCCCTGACTTTCTATTTCTTATCCTGGACCATGCGTCCTCGTCCCAGACCACGCACCCCATCCCATCCTCACTCGGTGCAGGAATTCCCACCCCACCAGCGGTGCCGCAGCCACCCCAGTGCTGCTGAGCAGGTCCCCAGCGCCCGTGCTGCCACCCGCCCCGTCCCCCCAGCCTCGTGCCCGCCAGCCCCACCTCGCTCGAGTCCTCCTGCTGATTGATGACGGTCAGGGCGTCCTCCGAAGCCTGGCGCTTGGCCTCGGCCAGGGCTCGCTCCATCTTGGCTCGCTCCGTCGTGATCAGCTCGTGGGCTTTGCGCTCGGCGTCCGACACGGCCTTCTGCAGCTCGGACATGGCCTGACGCTTCACCTCGTTCACAGCTTCTTCTGGAAGGAAGGCGGGTGAGCGTGGCACGGGGCGTGCAGGCACCCTGGGGGGCTCCCAGCCCCCTCCGGCCCCGCGGGCACGGGGAGGGGACGCAGTGGGGACGCTGCCGGCTGGGCACGCTGACGGGGCCACACTCACCAGCCTTCCTCCAGATCTCCTCGGGCATGTAACCGGAGAGGGGCCGCGGTGCGAAGTCCCGGTGAGCGTCTGCGAAGGATCCGGGGGGGGGATGACAACGCCGTTAGCAAAAGGCAACCCCCCCCCATGACCCGACCCGCTGGCCAAGCCGGTCCCAGGGGAACGGCACGGGCACCCCGGAGAGGGGCCGGGGCTGGGCTGCAGCCCCCCCGGGTCAATACCTAACTGGGGTGCCTCGGAGCTGGAGGAGCTGTTGTGGGGGCGGGCGGAGGGGGGGCTGCCTTTCTTCATGTCCTCGGCGTCGCTGAAGCGCCGGATCCAGTGGTTGAGCTCCTCGCGGTCGGCCTCCTGGCACCGCCGCAGCACCGTCAGCGACCGGCGCGTCTTCTCCACCATGTCCATGATGCAGTTCAGCAGCTGCGGGGGGGGCAACGGAGGGGCTGGGGGGATGCGGTGCTGGGCGCTGGGGGGAAATCTGGGCTGCACAGGGTGGTGCTGGGGCCGTGGGAGCGAAGGATGCTCAGGAGGAAAACCACAGGGGGACACGGTGGAAGTGGGGGGGGCAAAGCGGGGTGGGCACAGCACGGCTGCCCCCACGCGTGCAGCAACTTGGGGGGGCAGGCTGGGGGCTCTACGTACGTTGTTGAGGTGCTTCCACTCCTCCGCCCACTCCCTGTCGGTGAGCCGGTGGTCGATCACCTCCTCCTGGCGCGCCCCGTGCACCGCTGCAAGACAAACACAGGGCGGGGGTCAGCCCGGCATCACCCCCAGCCCCACGCTGTGTCTCCCCCCCACCCCCCAAACCAGGGAGCGCGGGGGTGCTGAGCTCACCGGCGGGCCGCGGGCGCTCGCGGAGCTCCCGGGGGTCGGCGTGGCGGTAGGCGTCGCGGTAGTGGTGCGCCATGGCCATGTCCTCGAGGCGGTAGTGCTGGGGCAGGGGGGCGGCGGGGGGCGGCAGCCCGTTGGGCGCGTGGCTCAGCCCGTTGCTGGGGCTGTAGCGCTGCGCGGGGCTCATGGTGCACGGCCGCTTGCTGAGGTGCTCGGGGTGCAGGGGGTCGCGGTCCAAACCGTTCTCTTTGGTCCTGGGGGGAGCGGAGGAGGTCGGTCCCCGCGGGGTCCCCGAGCACCCGTGCGCAGCCCCGCGCCTGGGTGCCCGTTCCCGCATCCAGCGCGCCCGCGCTGGCGGGTGCGCCCCTAAAAGTGGCGTCCCGTGCGCCCTCACCTGTCTGGTGTCCTCCTCTTGCCGCTCTCGCTGACCTCCAGGAGCAGCTCGGAGGAGTCGATGGGAGAGGAGGCGTTGGCGTCCAGCAGCAGCTGCTCGTGCTGGGCCAGGTACTGCGCCGGGCTCTGCTTGGCCATGCGGGCGCAGTGCAGCAGCTCGCGCTGCAGCAGCGGCAGGTTGGCCTGCGAGGGGAGCGGGAGTCCAGAGCCCACCACGGCACGGCCGCGCTCCCCCCAAAATCATCCACCCCCAGCCGCCCCAAGCCTCCCCATCCCTCGAGTTCTCACCTTGAGGACCTGAGCCCCCAGCCCTGGGGGTCCCCAGTGGGTGCGCGCTCGGCACCGGGGCCACCCCCAACCCTCCTGGCACCCATGGGGCACGAGGGTGCCGTAAGCTGCCCGCGCACCCGTGCACTCCGCACGCGGATCAGCAGCGGTGAAGCAGCAGAAACACATTTCTGCCCGGGCGCTGCTGCTGCCAGCTCCGCTTTTCTCTTTAGGCAGCTGATCGGCAGCCAAGGCCCCATCTGTTGGACGCGTTAGCGCTCGGGGAGGAGATGCACACTGCGGCCCCCGCCCCTTCCCCGGCTCAGGGAACGACCCCGAAAACCAAAAAAGCCCCTGAGTCTGGGAAGCACGCCGCGCCCGGCTGCTTGCACTTAGGGTAATGAGAAGCAGCTGGAGCCCAAGGTGGAAGCAGCTGGAGCAGGGTGCCGGGGCGGCCGGTGGCACGGGGCGTGCTGCTGGCCTCGGGGACACCGCGCTCGCTTGGTATGGGGACAGCGGGGATGGGGGCTTCGTGTCCCCGCCCCCCCCCGCGCAGCCCCGCTCAGCTCTGCCTTCCCTGAGGGGCGGCTTCCTGCTGCAAGGGCTGCAAAGGTGGCAGGGGGCACGGTTTTGTTACTCCTCTGCTAACGAGGGGTGAGCGATGCCAGGCTCAAACATCTGCCACCCGTGCCCGCGCTGCCAGGAGTGCCAGCGGTCGGCGAATCCCTCCGGAGCAGGGTGGCAGTGCAGAGTCAGCACGAAATCAGACGGAAAATTAAAGGAAAAAAAAAAGGGGGGGGGGGATTTTTAATGAATTGCAAATGGTTTCCAGATGGGCCTAACCCCGCGTGTTATTGCAAACAGCTCCACGAGCGCCTCGGCCTGATGGGACTGCCCGTGCGCGGGGGATTTATGCGCCCGGGGGCCGTGCAGGGCACCCACCTTCAGGAAGGGGATGACGAAGGGCCGCAGCGGGAAATTGGTGGCCTCCTGGAGCTTGGCGTGGAACTCCTCGATGGTGAGCGTGGAGTTCTGCGGGGACAGCCCGGGCTCAGCACCAGCCGCTCGCAGCTCCCAACCCACCCTGTGCCCCCTGGGGCCGCTCCCCTGCTCTGCTCCCCACCGGCTCTGCCAAGCTCAAGGGAAAACCCCACAGGGTTTGCTGGTGGTGTGAGCAGTGGGGACCCAGCTCCGCACTGTGGCCATGCCAGCGGCATCCACTCCATCCATCTCCCACCCAGGGAACCATGAGATGCCCCCATTTTTCCAGAATTTAAGTCAACTCAGCACCAAGAGGCTCCTCATTTAGCATCATCTCCATCCCCAAATTAAAAATCAGGAGCCCCGGTTGGCGGCTGGGCTAGGGCATCACCCGCCAGCCCCAGGGGCTCCCCAAAACCGGTCCCCGCGCCCGGCGAACGTACCACGAGCCCCAGGACGAGGGTGCGCACCCGCTCCCCGATCTCGGGCGAGATGTCGTTGCCGAACTGCTGCAGGGTGGTGAGGAAGCGCTTGAGCTTGCTGAGCTGGCGGGCGCCGCAGGCCGGCGGGAGCTGGTGGGTGGAGAGGGAGGCGGTGGAGGAGGTGGCCGGCCCGTTGCTGAAGCCGTTGGGGGTGGACGGGGCCCCGTTGATGGCGGTGGGCGAGTGGCTGCTGCCGTTCATCACTGCAAGCGGAGAGGAGGGGAGGTGAGAGCGGGCGGCCGTGCCACGGCGGCGGGCTGGGGGGACCCGAGCATCCTGCTAGGCACCAGGGGGCTGGTGTCCTCCCACAGCCTGGGGCGCCCCGGGATGCTGCTGCACCCCCGGAGCAGCGCGTGGCAGATGCAGGGAGGGTGGACAGGCTGTGGTGAGGGCCCGATCCTGCTCCTTGACATTCCGGCAGCCAAGAGCTGCCAGAAGCTGCTGGCCGTTCCCCACTCTGCCCATCCAGGAGCCTTCACGTGGATGCTGCCCACAGCATCAGGGGTGGACAGGACCCCGCCGTACAACAGGGCGCCCCATTCCCGTGCCAGCCCTCGGCACAGGGACCTCTCCGTGGGCAGCACGGGTGACAGCACCCTGCAGCCCGTCCCCTCTGCGCAGAGCAGCCTCGCGCCCCTCTGCCAGCACCCAGGCGTGCACCGTGCTGCTCCCACGATCGTCCTGACCTGGTGCTGCTGGTGCTGCCGGGTGCCGCAGCCCTGCCCTGCCTGCCCTGCCCGCTTCCGCAGTCTCCTGCTCGCTCTCCGGCCGGCCGGTCCCAGCCGCCCGCTAAAGAGGTGCCGAAAATAACCCCCGGCCACAACTGCTTTTATTCCCACGACAGGTGCGTGACTAAGTTAGACGCCGCACGTGTCCCTCGGCCAGGCCAGGGACGGGGTTTGCATCCTTGGGACGGGGCAAGGAGAGGGGCTGGGGGGGCAGCGCCCTGCCGGGGGGCCTCGGGCTGCGTCTCGGGTCTCTCATTAGAGCGCACGTTTCATTTTACTTACAAAGACAGACCATCGACCATTTCAAGCAACCATGAAAACGGCCGCGAGGCAGAAACGTCGGAGGGCCAGCGTCTCGATCTGCAAGCAAAATAAAACACGCTATGATGAGAGAGCAGAGGCGGCAGCTCTCGGCCGGGGGTCCCGTTGGGCACGGGCCGCTCGTCCTGTGTCCTGCAAAGCCGCGCGGAGCCCGACGTGCCGGGGATGGAGCCGGGTCCGTCTGCCCCACGCAGCCCAAGGGAGGGCTCAGAGGATGTCCCCCTCCTCGTACGGTCCCTGCCCAGCCCCAACTCGGGGGGCAGCTTGTGGAAATTCCCCGAGACCAAGAAAAACCGAGACTCCATCCCGAGCCCTGGCGGGGATGGCAGCAGGCTGCCCACACCGTCCCCACGCCAGCGGGATGGGGACGCCTGCACCAGCCCCGCACACGGAGCCCTGTGTCCGCTGCAAGGCTCGGATTAGAAAAGCAAAACCCATCAGAGCGCAGAGAGCACAATCCGATTTCTAATTAGAGAACATCTGGTTGGGAGCGCAGCAGGGCCACGGCAGCCAGCGTGGCTGGGGAGGCTGCGGCTTGGGGTGTCGTTTTGGGGTTTCTCAGCGAGAAGCAGATACGAGCAATATCCCCACACGTGCACGCCCAGGGAGTCATCACGGCGGAGCCACTTGCTGTGGCCACCACTGCTCTGGTGGCAGGGACAGTCCCCTGCCCATCCTGATCCTGCCCCACCATGTGCCAGCGCTGGGACACCAGCGTGGGGACCAACCCCAGTGCGAGCCCCGTGGGTGCACGATGAGCCCACGGAGCACGGGTGCAGCCGGGGCTCCCCCAACTCACACACTAGAGACAAGTCCCAACGGAGCGCCCTGATGCCACCGCTCTGTCACCTGGGCACAGCCAGCAGGTCCCCACCACCACAACCAGCCGTGACACTGCCCCACACCGCCTGGTGCCGCACGCACCCACGTGGCCGTGCCCAGCTCCGAGCCCTGCAGCCTCCTCCAGCAGCTCCGTGCAGGTGGGAATGCCCAGGGCCACACACTGCTGCATGCTCCCGTTTGGTGACCGCACAGCAGGAGACCAGGACGTCCCTGTCCCCAAGCACCTCGCTAGGGATGGGCAGAGCACACGCAGCCCAAAGCCCTTCTCCAGCGCACGAACGGGGATCGCCACCCCACGGCACGGCCAGCACCGTGCAGGGCGGCGAGGTCGCGACGGATCCCGAAGGCAGCGCGTGGCCGAGGGACCCGGGCAGCCTCCCTGCCCGCCATCCCATCCCCGTCCCCATCCCCGTCCCCGTACTCACTGGTGCTGGGCGTGAAGGAGGGGTGGCGCGTGGCTCCCTGCGTGACGGCTGGCGGCGGTGGCGGCATGCTGGGCGGCGTGGACCTGGGCTGCGTCTTGACGTCGGCCGGCGAGTCGGGCATGGTGGCGGCCCGCTTCGCCGCGGGATCTGCGGGGACAGGGCGCGGGCGGTGAGCGGGGCGGCGCCGCGGGTGCCAGCCCCTGCCCGGCGGGTCAGGGCCTCGGGGGCCTCGGGTGTCTCCGGTCCCCAAGTGGAGTGAGAGCGCAGGGGCGGCGGGGACGGTGCCCGGTGTCCTGTGCCCCTGTAGCATGGTGGGGACGGCGCCCTGCATCCGTGCCCTGCATCCTCCACGGATGTGTGACACTGGAGAAGGGACAGGGCACTGCTCTGTAGGCACTGCCCTGTGCCACACGAGGTCCACACCTTGTGCATGGCACAGCTCGGGCTCACGAGCAGCGTTATCACAGATGCCATCCCTGCAAAGCCACCACTGTCACACGCCGGCACCCTCCTGCCAGCAGCTCCCTGCCCATACCTTTGGGAATCCCGTGCCCAGGATGCCCGCTAGCACCTCGCCAGCCCCAGGAGCTGTGCTCAGGGCGATTGTGGTCATCGTGGTGCCGGGCAGGGACTGCACACAGGCAGCAAATCATGGGTTCGTGACAGCCGGTGCACGATGCTGCTCCCTGCGTCACCCACTCAGTCCAAAGCCCAGAGGATGCCGTGCCATGCCGTGCCTTGCCGTGCCATGCCGTGCCATGCCAGGTGGCCGCGAGCATGGCAGCTGCACGGGTCTGTCACCATCCCAGCCAGGGTCCCCGCTGCACGCAGCGGGCTCGCCACCAGGCACGGCTGCTAACCACTCATCTAATGCGCACGCCTAATCCGCTGCAACTGTCGGGAGATTAATCGAACGCTGCAAGAGCACATGGTCCAGGCTAAATAAAACCGGGGCCTCGTCCCGAGCAAGACGCTATCAGGGCTCGTCCTGCAGCCGATGCCACGTGGGGAGGACCGGCGAGCCAGGAGGGCTGGTGGTCACCACCGCGGTCCCACGGCATCCCTGGCACTGTTTGAGTGTCCTTGGCTGGAGCCACCCGCGTGCACGGTCATCCTGCAAACACCTGGCACTGCGTGCTGTGGTCTGCCTTTCTGCGCCCCCTTCTCCCTCTCCAGCCACAGGAGAAACCCCAAGGATAAACAGCACCTCTGCCATGAAGCAGCAGTTTGTTTACGGGGTCTGCCAAAATAAATGGGACGCTCTGAAAAACGCCTCTGATTTTCCTTGCCACGGGGCTGGGAACGGCTCCTCCAGGCAGGACAGAAGAGAACTGTTGGAAGATGCTGGGGGGGGAGGAACGATGCCGGGAGGTGCCTGGCTCGCGCCCCGACCTGCGGCCTCCCTCCCACCTCCTGGGCCCGTTGTGTGGCTTTGCAGCTTTACGCCGGGTGTAACGGCCCCGGTGGGAGGCGCGAGGGGCGGTGAGGGGGGCGCAGCCCCCACCGGTGCTTCGGACTGGAACCAGCTCTGGCCGCCTGCACGGAGACGTGCCCGCCGGCTCACGAGGCTCCAGCACCAGAAGGGAGGCAGAGCAAGGGGTTTGTGCGGTCCCGTGCCAATCAGCGGAGCAGGATCCGGCCCTGATGCCAAAGAGTGCGCCGAGGGGAGGTCAGGCCTCAGCCCGCAGGTGCCCCCGTGATGGTGCCAAGCCCAGCCCCTGCTGAGTCCCCCTGTGCTGCATGGGCATGGGGGAGAGCCCTGGCACAGCCGGGGGGCTGCCATCCACGTGGCCCCCACGAGCCCACCATGGGGCAGCTGCGAGCACCGACGGTGCCGTCATCCACAGAGCGTGCAGCAGGGCACAGCCAAATCCTCCTCGGCTCAGCACCCCCGGGCAGCAGCCCCTGCCCTGCTCAGCAAAGCACGGATCCGGGCATCCTTCCCCTCGGCCAGCGTCTCCCCAGGCAGGGGCACGGCGCGGAGGCAGCGGGGCTCGTCCAGCTGGAGGAGAAGGTGGGGAGGTGGCAGCCTGGGGACCCTGTGCCACGGCACCTGCCCCACGCTCCCTGCACGGATCCGGCTCCGAGGGGCTGCAGCGGAGGGGCCTGGCTCTGCCTGGGCTTGGGGGAAAAAGCACAAATCCGCTCATCCTGGCGCCGGCACGGCTGCTCCGCAGCTTCCCATCAGGAGGAAAGTCTCCACGAAGCTGAACAAACACCAGGGGAAACTGCATCTGGGTGTGTTATTTCTCTCCCTCTCTTTTTTTTTTTTTTTTTCCTTCTCCTTCTCTTGAAGCCATAAGTTTTTCCTGCTGCGTTTGCAATCCAAACACCGCTGCGCGGGCACGGGAGCAAAAGGCAGCCCCCGAAGTGCCGGATTTCTCGGTGCCGAAGCCCAGAAGTGCCCAAAGCAAACAGAGCCAGGCCGCTGGGACACTCGTGCGCCCCGGTGGCACCGTCCCCACGGCGTCACATGCGCCAGCAGCAGGACGCTGCCCCTTGCTTCGCCAAACCACCCTGGAAACCCCGGCTTTTGCCTCCAGCCCCACGAAGCTCCCCCGAGGCTCTGAAGCGCCGGTGACAGTGGCAGCCTGGCCATGTCCTGCTGTCCTGCCACGTGTCCCTCCGTCTGTCCCTCCCTCCCCGTCGGCGGCGGGCGGTTGCCAGCCCGTGCCCAGGCTCTGCCCCCCTGGCAGCGCCTCCGAGCGTGGCACCAATTCCCCGGCACTGCTCAAAACTCCACTGGAATCCTTTTTCTTTTTTTTTCCCTTTCCTTTTTTTTTTTTTTTTTTCTTTTTCTTTGGGGTAATTTGTCCCAGCCGCTCGGGGCTGTGTCTGTTTTCCTACATCTGGTTTCCATTAGGCCTGTGCAGCCCAGATGAATAAGTAATAATATAAAAATAAAAGGATTAGTATTTTCTCCTTCGCTGGCCGGAGCGGGGCCGTACCCCGCCCTGCCTCCCGGTGGGAATCAGATGCCGAACCCCACGCACCCCCCGACCCCGATTTGTCACACCGGAGGCCTTAACCCCCCGTGTGCTGGCTGGGGACGGTCCCCACTGGTGACACACGGGCACAACCGTGACCACTGCCACCTCTGTGGGCACCGAGGCTGGGCACCACGTGTACCAGCCAGCTTCCCAAGCCTGGGGGTGCAAATCCTCCTGCTGTGCCCCCTGCTCTCTGCACCCTTTGGCCAGGCCTTGGGGTGGCTGGGGACAAGGACAGGGACATGCCAGTCCCTGTGTGGCTGCACGGCACCCAAAGGCTGTGCCCTGTCCGCTTCCCTGGGCACGGAGCCAGCCCGGTGCAGCAGAGGCTGTCGGAAAGCTCAGGCTCCCTGCGAGCCTCCCGGCGAGGCTTTGCCGTCGAGGAAGGGGTTAAAAGGGAATTAAAAGAACAGCATCTTTCATGCTCTCCAAATGGCCACAAATGAAATCCAGATGCTGGAGGCGACGTCTCCCCGAAGCCAGGCTGCCTCCCAAACAAAGGAAAGCATTCCTGCTGCTCAGCTGCTGGTGCCACGGGGGCCAAGAACAACTCCCCGATAAGATCGCGAGGGCCGGAGTCGCTCCATCTGGACCGCGTTAGGGCAGCGCTCCGCGCCGGCGGCCGGGCAGCAGCGGCGGCCGCGCTCCCACGTGTGCGAGCCGGGCACGGGTGGGGGGAACCGCAGGGCGCCGGCGCCCCCGAGCTCCGTCCAGCACCCCACGGTGGGTGCACGCAGCGTCAGCCACCCCGGTGCCTTCCTGGCGCAGAGGACGGGCGCGTTACGGAGGCACCCACAGCCCCAATCCCAGCGCGGGCACCCCAGGGAGCAGCCAGAGTCGTGCGCCCGAGGCCGCGGGGCTGCTCATGGCACCACGTGCCCGCCAAGCCAAATCCTCCCCAGCACCCTGCTGTCGGCTCCGGGGGACAGCCCCGGCGTCAGGAAAGGTCCCGTCCCCGGGGACACGGTGACGATGGCAGGCACCTGGTGGGGGAGGACGTGGCTCACCCCAAATTGCGCACAAAGGGGAAGGAAGCAGGATGGTGGTGTGCCAGAAGGATGCTGCCCACCTCCAGGCCTATCACACGCCCATCGCCGGGGTGTCCCACGTCCCCAGGGGGCTTTGCAAAGAGGTGACGGGGTGGTGAAGGAGCAGCAGCCGGGGCTGGGGTGCTGGACCCATGGGGCACCCCACGGCGAGGTGCTGGCAGTGCCCGGCCGAGGGAAGGCTGCTCTGCCAAGGGCCGGCTCCAGGCAGGGCCAAAGGGTGCAGGAAGAAACGGGGTGCAGGAGGAAACGGGGTGCCCCCACGGCTCCCACCACCCCAGGCAGGTGGCACCAGCGCTTCCTCCTTTGCAGTGACAACTTTGTGCGGTTTCCCTGAAGCAGCACAATTTGGGGAGCCGGGCTGCAGGGTGTGTGTGTGGGGGGAAGCGACGCAAGCCCCAGCACCAGTCAGCACAAATGAAGCCTTTTAAAAGGAAATCAAATTAATTAAACCCTCTGCACAAGATGTAAATGAAACCTGGCTTCTGGCAGCTCCAGGCCCTGCGAGGCACTTGCAGGCGCTCTGCAAACGGGGAGCTGTGCCTGCAGAGCGGCCGCCGCCGCCAGGAAGCCGGGCAGCACACAGACGTGCCCGGCACTGCGGGCACCCCACCGTGCTTGGGTGTCCCCTGCTCGCGAGGATGCTCACCTTCCGGGCAGTGCATGTCCCTGCTACCCCAAAATCCTGGCCCAGGACGCGAGGTCGCACCACGCCATGCAGCCGGCGGATTTGGGCAGCCCTTGCCCGTGCCCCACACCATGCCCCGCACCGGGACACTTTCAGCCACCCCACGCAGGGAACGCAGCGGGTTTCCCTTTGGCACATCCCAATTTCCTTCCCTTTCCGTGCAGCCCCATCACGAGCAGCCCCTGGCTGGGTGGGCATGGCAGGGGTGCCTGCGCTGCCCGGGGATTCAGGGACCCCGAGCCCTGGCCGCTGCCCTGAGCAGCCCCTGGCCCCATAGGGGACCTGCAGCCCCCCCAGGGCCCCAGCCGTCAGCTGCCGGTCAGCTGGAGCCAGGGTGGCGGGAGGGGGAGGTTATTCTGATTTTCCTCAAAAAAAAAAAAGCAAAAAAAAAAAGCCCTCTCTGTTTTACAAGCCTTCATTTGCTATTGTTTATGTAAACAGGTAAATTGTTTCGTATCTCAATTAAAAACATCTGCCACATAAATGAATACCAATTAACTCATCCTGTTTTTAATTACTCTGTTAATTACACACAGGCAGCAAAAAGGATGGCAGGGGAATAGGGAAAGCATGCTTACAGCCCCCCCCTTCCCACCTTGCTCTTGGCAAGGATCCGAAATATGCCCAGATAATGATGGATTAAGGTGGCTGGTGAAAACAATGGCTCGTCGCCAGCTCCGGGGATTTCGGCTCCCTCCCCGCCCCCGGCCGGGCGCCTCACAGGGGTATTTCCCGTTGGCCTCCCCGTGACGCCCCCATTTCGGGAACCCCACCAGCGGTGCCTGCATCGCCCCGGGACCACGGCACAGCCCGGCCGCCTCTCCCGGTGCCGTCCCCACGTTCGCTCCCACGGCACATCCCGGGGGACAGCAGCCTCCGGGGCCACGCGCGTGGTGGGAGGACGGAGGATGCGTTGCCCGTGCATCGTCCTCGTGGACCAAACACGCCCTGGGTGTGCCCGTGATGCTCACGGGGACGAAGGCATGGGGCGAGCACCGTCCTGCAGCCCAGCCGGCCCGGCAGCGATCGCCGGGTGACCCTCGTGCCGTCAGCTGCGCCGGCCTCGCACCCCCCCCCTCCCCTTCCCCGGCTGCGGGAAGCTTTCCAAGCAAGCAGATGGGGCAGGGGGAGCCGCGGCGGCGAGGAGGAGAGCAGAAAAGGCTATTTTCTCACGCTACATATTTTACAAGTCGAACATTTTGTGCAGTTCAGCCCTGCCTGTAAAACCGTCTCGGGACCGAGCGCCGGGGCGCGCGAGCCAACGGCGGCGTGGGACAACGCCACCGGGCAGCCTGCGGCAGAGGGGCCACGAGTGGGGTCCCCACGCCCCCTCCCCACCTTTCCGAGTGGGGGACCTGATCCCCAGGTGCTGGGGGAGCACAGGATGGATCCTGGCCCACGACCATGAGTGCTGTGCCACCGAGCTGCCGCCTGCCCTGTCCCACCAGCAGCTCACGGCCGCGGGAGGAGGTGGGCATGCACACGCCCTGGCTGCTCCCCAGCTGTCCCGCGCACCTGGAAATTAAATATGCTTTCTAAACACGGCGAGCAAACAGAGGGTTTGTGCACCAGGCTTTGCGTGGGCACGCAGGGCGGCGCGAGGCTCAGGGCTGCCCTGGTCTGCGCACCACATCCTCCTTGCAACAGCTACCGGCGTGCCATGGGGCCACCAGGCCACGGCGTCCGTGCCGAAAGGGCGACCGATCCGGTGACAGGCTGCAGGAGGGGCGCCCCAAAACCAGGTTCCTGCCCAAGCTGCAGAGCCAGGCACTCCTCGAGCAGGCAGAGCCCCGGGCTAAAACGCTCCATGCGCTTTTTGCTGCCACGTATGCACAGGGACGCTCGTGTCCGGAGGTGGCCTTGAGCAGGGACAAGTGGCACGAGCAACAAGGGGGCTGGGGGCACTTCAGAGGCACGGAGCAGTTGGGAAGGGAAGAAGTCCCCATCCACACGCCGACGGGGAGCTCCGTGCAGGTCCCCGCAGCGTGGGAACGCCGAGGCACCGCCAGCTCCCTGGGGACGCCGGGCCAGATCCTGCCCCGCGGGCGCCAGGATGGTGACGGCTCCGAGGGGGTGCCGAATCCAGCGGTGCATCCCCACAGCCTCCGGGCTGCTGCGCCGCTGACTCTTTGTCTCTTTTTAACCACAGGCTCCATTTCAAGGCAATTTTGCCCGTGCAAGATTTAATGCAATAACGCAGGAAAAAAAATATTAATGAGAATTTTGAAAAATAAACAGGAAATCCTTCGGATGCTTTCTGGAAACATTGGTCAGCATCTTCCGAAGGAAAGCTGTGGGCTTGTCAAGGTGGGGTTGCCTCTGGGGAGGCTGAGCAAGCGGGGAGGGAAGGCAGAAAACAAGCTTCAGGAAATCTAAAAATAAGCCCAGACCCGGGCAGGGGCACTAACGCCAGCTCGGCACCCGGTGGGCTCTCACCTCTGCGCCCCAGCCTGGCCTCGCCCTGCCCAGTCCATCACAAAGCCCCTGCCGAGCGCCCCTGCTTCGGGTCCCCCCATTTCACCCCGTCTCTGCACCGAGCTCCCCGCTCCTTCCCAGCCCGGCTGCAGGATCAGGCCCTGATCTGCCCAAATGCTGCGCACCCCGCGACTGCGCCAGTCCGGCTGGGGGCAGAACCAGTGCTGGTGGCCGTGGTTGGTGTCCCCCGTGCCGTGGGGACCGGCTCCCTGCCCCGCAGGAGCACGCATCCCGCTGCCAGCATACGCTTACACCTCGCCAGCAGCCCTGTGCTCTGGATCCAGCTCACCAGCAATGCCCTGAACCCGTTAAGAGACATTTAACGGTTTATGGGGTGTCTCTCACCGCCGGGGGTCTCGCAGCGCCCCACAACGCTTCCCCGGGGCGCAGGGGGGCTGCACGGCCGCAGGCAGGGAGCCGCACCGCCTCGAGAGCCCGCTGGAGATTTGAGCCGCCTGCATGCAGTGAGCAGAGCTGAGAGCCCATTTCCACGGCAAACCCAGGACGGGCGCACGCAGCCCACCCCAGCCACGCCGCGGGGTCCCCGAGCTGCCAGCGCATCCCCGAGCCCCCTTCCCATGCGTACCACGGAAACGGGCAGAGCCTGGAGGCTGCTCGACCCTCCAAACCCACAGAACCGGGGCTGAGCACACCACCAGAGCATTTTTGCATCCTGCACCCTGCAAGTCCTCACCGTAAGAGGCAAATCCTGCATCCACACGAGGCCTGGCTGCTACCGCACCCAAAACAAGCAGCCAGCCCCGCGCCAGCACCCAGCACCACGGGAGAACGGCCCCTGCTGCCCGCGCCCCCCGGCTTTTCCTCCCCGCACCCCAACGCCTGCAGCCGTGCGTCTCCCATACGGAACGTGCCCAGCGTCCCGCCGTCCCCGGGGAAAACCGTCTGGGCCTGCCGGGAGGCAGCAGGAGGGGAGAAACCCCCCACACAGCCCAGCCCGTCTCCGGTTTCCTTCCCAGGGCTCCCCAAAAGCAAGCCCCCAAACTTCTCCCTGTGCCTCAGGGCTCCGCGGGACCCGCCTCAGCCGCCTGCGGGGACGCGAGCCCGGCTCTGCCAGCTCCTCACCCGAGCACCAGCGCGGGGCGGCGGGCGCCGGGGCCCTCAGCATCCTGCCCGGCCGCTGCTCCGCGCTCGCTGTGCGCTTTCGGGATGGATCCCCAGCATCTCCGTGCCCCGGCTGCCTCCGTGCACGCAGCAGAGCTCACCCCGCCGAGGTGCCGAGCAGGCGAACGGCTGCAGAGCGTCTTCAAGTCGCTCGGCAAAGGAGCGCGGGATTAATATTCCTTTTAATTAAAGGCAGAAAAATCTCTTTGTTCCTGAACAGAGAGAAAACAACAGAGGGAAGAGCTCCGGAGCTCCTTCTAAGCGAGAGACGAGACCATCGCTTAGATCCAAAGGCACTGTCAACGCGCACGTGACCCCGAATTAAAAAAACAAAATGAAACCCGGCAGCAGCGGCGGCAGCTCTCCGGCACCGAAGGGAAGTTGCAAAGTTTTTCTTGGCTAACGGGAAAAAAAATATAAAAAATAATAAAAAATAATTAAAAATCCAGCAAAAGGTGCCCGCGAGCAGCCGAACGGGGCTAGCACGGGGGGGGAGCCCTGGGCGCGGCGGGCGAGCTGCAGCCCCCCCCGTCCCCCCCGGACCCCCAGGGACAGCTCGCAGCGGGGCAGCGCCGACCCTCGCCCCCCGCCCCCTGCCCCCGGGGAGCACCCCCGGGCACGGCCGGAGGCTCCGGTGCGCGTTCACCCGGGGGGGAACCGGGCCGGGCCCCGCTGCAGCCCCGCTGCCCTGCCGGGGACCGGGCGGGCTGGGGCACCGGGAGCCTCCCCGGCACCGGCACCATCCCCGACGCTGGGAGCGTTCCCCGGGCACCGGCAGCACCCCCGACACCGGCAGCACCTCCGGTCACTGAGAACGTTCCGGGGTCGCAGGGAGCACCCCGGCACCGGCAGCACCCCGGGTACCAGCAGCACCGCCGGGCACCGGCAGCATCCCCCGAGCGCTGCGCACCGGGAGCTTTCTGCAGGCGGCGGCAGCGCCCCGACACCGACAGCACCCCCGGGTACCGGCAGCATCCCGGTCCCCCGCGCACCGGCAGCACCTCCCGGTACCGGCAGCACCCCCGAGTACCAGCAGCGCCCCAACACCGGCAGGACCCCATGGTACCGGCAGCACCCTCGGGTACCGGCAGCACCTCCCGGTACCTGCAGCACCCCAACGCCGGCAGCACCTCCCGGTACCGCCAGCACCCCCGAGTACCAGCATCCCCCGACACCGGCAGCATCCCCCGGGTACCGGCAGCCCCCTAACACCGGCAGCCCCCCGACACCGGCAGCGCCCCGCTCCCCGCTCCCCGCGCCCCCCGCGCCCCGTGCCCGGCCCTTACCGTGCTGAGGAGCGGCGGAGGCGTGCGCTGAGTCCCGAGGCAGAACCGAGCGGTGCGGGCACAACCGGCGGCGGCCCCCGGCGGCGGCCCCGGCCCCGTTAAGGCCGGCGCGGGCGGAGCGCGGCCCCTCGGCGGCGGCTGCCCCCGGCACCTGCCCGCCGCCCCTCGCCGCCGCCGCCGGGGGCCGCCAGCCCGGGGGTCGGGGCGCTGCCCCCCCCCGGGGACCGACACCGGGGGAGGGAGGGGGGGTGGGGTGGGGGGGGGTGACGGCCGGGAAGGGGGAGGGCGGAGAAGCCCGGGGGAGAGCCGCGGGGGCCGCTTCACCCCCTGAGCATCCCCCGGCGCCGCGCCCCGGCCACGGGGCGCCCCGCGGCCGAGCTCCGTGCCGGGCCGGGCCGCCCGCAGCCCCCGCTGCCGCCCCGCCGCCCGCCCGCCCCGGAGTGAGCGGCGCCCGCCCCCGCCGCCGCCTTACACCGAGCCGCCGCCGATCCCGGCAGGGGGCGCCCCGCCGCCGCCGCCGCCACCGGAGAGGGGGGGCCCCCGGTGCGCGGTCGGGGAGGGGGCGGTGGGAGCCGGGGCGGGGGAGGGGGGGGACGCAAGGGAGCGGGGGTTGCGTGGGGACACGGGGAGGTAAAGGGGTGGGGGGGGTGGGAGGGGGTGCACGGGGGTTGGGGGGTGCGGGGGGGTGGGAAAGGTTGGGGGGGTGCCAAGGGCTGGGGGTTGCAAATGTTTCTGGGGGCGACGGGGGGGCTGGGGCCGGGGTTTGCAAGGTTCTGGGAGGTGTCGGCGTGGGGCCGGGGCACGGCTCGGTGCCCTCACTGGGCTGGCAGGGGGCTGGGGGAAGACACAGGGGGCTGGCACCCCAAGGGCTGGGGCTGTGCTCGCTTTGCTTCCGTCCCCGGCTGTCCCGGGGATGCCCGCGGGCCGGGGTTGCAGCGGGAGCAGCCACACATGCAGCCGCAACATCTGTGCAGGGCGAGCCCCACGGGCACCCCGCGACCCACGCACCCACCCCGGCCTGGCCTCGGGGTCTCCCCGGCCACACATGGCCTCATCCAGGCTGCCCGGGGTGGCCGCACAGCACCGGCACCGCGGGGATGCCCACGGAGGTGGCGCGTGGCTCCCTGCCCACCCTGGGTGCCCAGCGCACCCATCCTGCATGCCCGGACCCTCCTGCGTGCCCTGTGCCGGCTGGGGGGGGGCACTAAAAGTGTCCCTCCCCCCCCCCAAACCCTACTACGATGTTGTTGCTGGCTAGCGCGAGCCCTGCTAATTTCCCTGCGAGCTGAAGCCCTGCCTCTTTGCGTAATTACTCGGCTTGGCAGCTGCCTTCCCTCTGCGAGTTGCCGCCAGGAGCCCCTGCCGCCCCGGGTGCTTGCTGCATTACTCATCCGCTCCGCTCCCCAGGGCGCGGGGCGCTGGGGACCGCGGCAGCCCTGCCGGGCAGCGGGGCACCGCCACGGCACCACCAGTGCCAGGGCACTCATGGCACCACCACCGCAGAGGTGCCGCGCAGCCGCTGCGCGACGCGCACAATGCGTGGTCGCTGCGTGGCCGTTGCGCAACCGCCAAATGACCGTTGCACGGCCACTAAATGACCGTTGCGTGGCCAGTAAATAACACGGTGCGGCCGGTAAACAACCACTGCATGGCCGGTGAACAGACACTGTATGTCCAGGCTCCCACCTGCATCACCTCGGGTCGCAGGACGGCGCTGCCCCATCCCACCCCAAGGTGCTGGCAGCGTCGCCCCCTCCCAGCTCCTGCCACCGTGCACGGAGCACTCCTGCTGCCTGCACTCCCCCCCCCCGCCCTGCTCCTCCCAGCCCCGAGCGCTGGGGTTGCCCCAGGAGCCCCTCGCTGGAAGCACCACGGCCCCGCCATCGAGGCCCCGCGGGCGCAGCACCATCCGCCCCCGCGCACAGCTGCGCGCCGTGCTGCCGCCCGCCGGGCTTTGCAGCGGCAGCCCCGGCTGGCACATGCAAATGCAACGGCGTGGGTGCATCTGGGCACGTGGTGCATGGCGCAGCACCCCCCGGCGCACAATTCCCGGGTTCGTGGAGCACCCGGGCATCCCGAGAGGCGCTTCCCGAGGCTGAAGCCCAGTTTCAGGAGGGGGCTGTGGGGGTGGCCACGCTCTCAGCCAAATATGCTGTCCCCCATGCGCGCCCCGTGCCCTACAAGCTGTTAAATTCACGGTGAAATCCACCAGTAAATGTCCAGCTGGTGAAGCCCAGCCAGAACCCAAGGGTGACCAGCGCTGGCCCTGCAGCCACCGACCTGCAGGTAACAGCTGCAACCTTGCCGGCTTTGGTTCATTTTGGGTGTAGATGCAGGATGCTACCGAGTCCCTGCTGGCTCCGAGCAGCCACCCGCCCGCGGTGGGACGAGCCGGTGGCAGCGGCACCACGACGTGCACGGGGCACCGTGGGCAGGGGAGGGCCCCCGCCGTGTTCCCCCCGGCGGCGTTTGGGTGGCAGGGTCTGCCTCGTCTCCATTCCGCGCGCGCAGCCTGTAATTTTGGTCTATTGAAGTCATAATTCACCACTGAGAAAATAAACATTTGTGTTAGCTCGCTTTATTCGGCGGGCCTCGTCTGAATGTTAATAATGCCCTGCCGGCGGGCTCGCACGTGGCCTCGGCCGCCGGGACAGACCCGGGCACCCGTGGCCGTGCCCGTGCCACCTCCTCGCCTGTGGCAAGCTGTCACCCACTGTCCCACGCCATCCCTGGAACCCTACAGATAGGAGATGAGGAGGGAAGAGTCGCGTTGTGCTACACCAGGGATGACGATGGAGCTGGCGGCGAGGCCACCTCAAAAAAAGGCGATAATTTGGGGGACGAAACCTGAGGCATGTCCAAAAGCCCGCACCCGTCCCTGGGTCAGTTTGTGCAGTTTTGTGGGTGCTCCCTGGGCTGCACTGTCCCCAGCAAGGGCAGGGGGGCACTGAGGTGACCCCCAGGTGCCCCGCTCCAGCCCCAGCCCTGGGCAGGGCTGCCCAGTCCCCGGCTGGGTTCCCCTCGCACTGGGTGCTGGGTGTTGGCGCTGGGGGCTGGTGCTTTCCCCTCCACATTTGCATCTTCCCAGCCTTTATCTTCCTCCCAGTCTCTGTATTGCTGCAATTACAGACACTTTAAAACACAATGATCTGGCTGTTAGCGTGATGGATGACAGAACCTTTCTGTCTGGTTTAAATCACTGCCGAGAGTGAGCAAACTTCCCCGCCTTAACCCCTTCGTGCCCCTTAGCCCTCTCCGGAGCCAGCCCCGCCGCTGCCACGCACCCCACGGGCACACGTGGGTCCCACGGCAGCCTGAGACCGGTGCTGTTAGAGAAACACCACCTTCCCTCGGCTCACACAGGGACGGATGCAGCGCTGTGGTGCAGGCGATGGGGCATCCCCAGCCCTGCATCACCGCCGTGGGGGAGCATCACGGAGCGAGCGGCCAGGCCGGCAGATCAGCACCTGCGAGGGGCCGATAGGCTGCCTGGATCCGTCCCAGCGCAGGGCCTGGCCGTCCTTCCCAGCAAATCTGGAGCCAGGGCAGGATGGGGTCCTGCCACCCTCTCCAGCCCCACGGCTTCCCAGAGAGGCTGGAAACTTCTGTAAGGACTTTGTGTCGCTCATGGCGCCGCGGGACTGATGGCTCGGCGTGCAGCTGGCCAGCGCGGGGATGAAGCGCACGTGTGGTGTCAATTCGTGCTCCCTTCGTGGCGAGGAGAATGCATCTCCTGCCGCTGAGCACCAGCCCTGTGCCCACCAGCACCACCATCCAGGTGCCGCAGTCCCATGGGGTGGCGATGGCACCGCAGCGCACCGCTTCTGCTCGCAGGTGCCGCCCGCTGCGGGTGCGCGGAGGAGGGATGTCCTCGTGCACGAGGCTCGGGGGGCTCCTGAGGACCTGCCCCATGCAAAGGGGGTCCCCGAGACACGGCCTGGGCACCTGTGAGGGCATGGAGGGAGAGGTGGGGCGTCCCAGTGTGTCCATGCTCTGGGACCAGTGTGTGAGTGCCCAGGGAGCGAGGGCGATTGCGCCCGGTGAGCCCGGCAGGTCTGGCTCCTCCAGCCCCCTCCCCGACCTCCCCGCAGCCCAGTGTCCTCCTCAGCCCCCAAATTTCCGAGCACTCCAGTAAGATCTGATCGCTCTTCAGGCCGTGTCCCCCCTTCCCAAGCCTCAAGCCTTGTAAGAGAGCCCTCGGTGCTGGTTTCTCGCACCTTCCCCCTCGCCGTGCCGTGAGTCAACCCCGTGCCGCCGCGCAGACCTGCTCCGCCGCGCTGGGGCTCGTCTGGGGGCGAAGGCACCGAGCCGTGCCCGCGCTCAGCCCCAGCGTGCCGCAGGTTTCCTGTGTCACCCCCAGGAGTCTGGCTGCCCGTCTGGGTCTCTCAGTCTCTATCCTCAAGCTCACAGGGAGCCGAGCGTCTCCGGGTGCCTCTCTGCGGTGCTTTGGCCATGCCAGGGGTGCCAGCCTGGCGCAGCACCAAGCAGGGCATGGGGACAGCGTGGAGCAGGCCCTTGGTGATGCAGAGCCCGTCACCTTGTCTGCGTGCACGGACGTGGTGGCCTTAATCCCAGCTCCTAAATCCATCCCCGGGAGCTGGGCTGCAGCCCCCAGTGCTCTCCCCTTGGCATTTTGTTTGCAGCTGGAGCCCAGGCTGGTGCTCCCCTTCCCCACAGGGTAATTTGGTGGGGAATGCGCGGGGGAGATAAGGGGCTGGTGGGGAGCCAGCGGCCGGGGAAGACAGCTCGCCCGCGCGCCGGCTATCGCCCGCCGCAGCTGCATCCGCCGCGGGGACATCTGCTGCGCAGGAAGCGCCTCTCGCCAGCTTTTCTTAAGAAAGGGGCTTCGCTTGTGCCTGGCTTCCCCCTGCGCCCGCTCGCGGGGGCTCCCGGCGTCGCAGCCCCCCGCCCCGCAGCCGCCCCGGCCCTCGCCGCTGCTGGGTCGAGGTCTGGTGGGAGCAGTCCCTGCCTGTCACCGCCTGTGGGGAGCGGAGCCGAGGGCTTTGCGGCTTCTGCGCAACTTCCATGAACATGAAAAGAAAAAGAAAAAAAAAATCATGTTTTCCTGGCTGACAGATTCGTTCCTGCTTCCCTTTGAAAGGGAAACCGGGCCCTACTGCTTATCATCCCGCCGCGCCCTGCACCGCAGCCTCCAAAAAATCACCGTCTTGGCTTAAACACTGGGAGGCTTTGGGATACGTCGCCGTCCCTCTGGACGCTTTAAACCTTCAGGTTTCGGGGCTGCTGGGGCCGTGTTTGCAGCTTCTCCTTGCCACGGGGTGCCTGGAAACTGTCCAAAGTGGAGATGGCCTCGTGCCCCTTGCCTCCTGGTGCCTGGGGGGGGGGGGGGGGTGCACGGAGACACCGCTGCCACCCTCATGTAAGCAGCAGTCGGCCAGCAGCTCGTCCCGTTTTTGGCAGAGGGAACGTGCCAGAGGTGCTGAGCAGAACCCCAGCAGGTGCCCAGCACACGCAGCACGCTGGGAGGGCCCCCCCAGCACAGCACAGGATCCCTCCAGCTCCTCCGCTCCCTCTCCCGGTGACGTCCCCTGACCAGGCAGGGGGAACGGCGGTGCTGAGCCTCCCCGAGAGCCCCGTCCTTGTTGTGGGGCCCCTGCGCTCCCTGTGAGACCTCCCTGTGAGACCCCCCTGCAGCAGAGGGGTCTGGGGAGCCGAGAGCATCTGCCGGCCCCGCTGCAGCACCGCGGCCACCCTCCCATCTCCGGCTCTGTGCGGCTCCTGCTCCTGCTCCCCTGGCTGAGTCGCAGGTACCGGCTGCCTGCCAGACCTCCCCGCCCGACAGGCTGCAGCTGCCTGCGCCGTGCTCTTCAACGGTGGGAATTTAATTAGTTTGCACTGCACTTCCAGCACCTCGGGTCCCTGCAAAAATCAATAGGAACGAGCAGGAGTTGGGCCAGCACGGCCTGCCTCTGCTCCGGCTCTGTCCAGGACAGCACAGCAGCACCAGGAGGATGTTGGTGCCGTGCCGTGCCGTGCCGTGCCATGGGGAGCCCCAGCCTTGTGTCAGGGCCATCCCGGAGGTCTGAGATTCGTTACAAGGTCCAGATGCACTGTGGCAGCAGGGGACGTTGCGGCTGCCTCTGGCCACCTGCATCGTTTCCAAGTTCCCAGGCTAAAAGCAGGGCTTGTTATCAAGAGCAAAAAATGTGCCACCTCTGTTGTATTTCATTTCCCTTTCTCCACCTCTTCCCTGCCCGCTGTGCATCTGAGATAACAGCTCTCCGCGCTGAAGCCGGAGCGAGGAGCAGGCAACGGCCTCACCAGCCCTATCGCTGCCTCGCTGGCTGCGAGTAAATCAGGAAGTTTGCCGAGATATTTGGCCAACAAAATAAACGTTTCTCCTGCCAAGCACCTAACCGGCACCTCTGCCAGCCCGCAGCAATCTGCACGGCTCTGCTCGCTGCGCCTCTTCGGTCAACGGCACCCGCTGGCCCCGTATGTTATCGGGGGGTTCCCCTTGCCCGCTGGGGCTGGGGGCAGCAGCGGGGTGCTGTGTGCTGGCACAGGGCAGGGACTGGTGTCCCCATCGCTCCCACAAGGGGATCACTCCCAGCCCTCAGCACTTTGGGTGTCTCTGCCTCGAATGGGAGCTCTGGTGCTGGTGTCCCCGGTGTCCCATCAGAGGGGCGCAGCGCTGGCACCTGCTGTGCTCACGCAGCGGTGATGCAGCACCCACGATAAGGAGCTTGGGTGCACCCCATGTCCCTGTCCCCAGCCCAGCCCGCAGGCTGAGCAGCGAGGGCTTCGTCCTGACCCCAAGCCACACCACTTCTGCCAAGGGATGGAGCTGGGATGGGGACCTGGGAGGTCCCCACGCTGCCCAAACCCTGTCCTCAAACCCAACCTGGCCGCATCCCCATCTGGCAGGGCGGGTGCCAGGACCGGGTGGCGGGGCAGGGTGCTGTGCCTGGTGCGTGGTGCCGCAGGGCTCGCTGCCACCGGGGAAAGGGGTGTGCGAGGGGAAGCACGGCAGAGCGCCAGCATTGTTCGCTCGGGGCAGACAAACGCCGGTGACTCAGCCGGCCGCCGCTTTCCTTCCCGTGCCCGACGCGGCCCCACCGGGTCCCTGCGCGTGGTGCCGAGGGATGCCCAGCACAGGGCATGGGGATGCCCCAGCCCCTGGAGCCAGCACCGATGCTGTCACGCTGCAAGGGAGCAGCAGCACCTGGAGAGCCCGCGGGGCCGGATCCTGACCGTGGCGGGACAGAGCTGCTGCAGGCAGGGTCTGGCCGCTGCCGGGGAGCAAGCGTGGGAATGTGCTCCCGAGCCACACGTGAGCTGCTGACCCAATAATGAAAGAAAGCACTGGGTAAACAGAGGATTTAAACCCTGCAAATAAAACCTAATCGCGGCTGATAGCTCATTACAGAAAGGTTAATTGCAGAGCGGGCTGCGGACGGGTCCCCGTGCCCCATCCTGCTGGTGCTACGAGCTCGGCTGTGCCCCGGCCCCCTGCCCCATAGCCAGCTCCAACCAGCCCCATGGGGACGTCCCCCTGGGGACCCCCACGCACCACTTGGGCAGCACCTGCCTGGCCCCAGGGTTGCGTGTGACATTGGGACAAGTCACCTGCACTGCGCCACGTGCACGTGGGTCACCCACAGCCCCCCGCCTCCCTGCTCCCACCGCTGCCTCGGCCTTACCTTGGACGGTCCTGCCCGGTGCCCTGGTACAAGAGGGGTGGCTGTCGGGTTTGGGGGGACCCCCGGGCATCCCAGGGGTGCGAGGTCAGCAGTGCCTGGCACAGCCAGCCCACTTCTGGGGCAGGCACGAGTCCCCACGCCGGGTAAGGAGATGCTGAGCGCCGTCGGGCTCGGTGTGGTGTGGTGCGGCGCGGGGCGTCCTGCCCGAACGGTGCCTGCCCTGCCGCGAGGGCCGTTCATGTGACCGCCGGGGCCGGGGTGGCAGCAGCGCCGTGTCCCATGGTGAGGGGGAAGGTGAACAGCTGCCGGGCAGTGATAATGCGGCGGGTGGGGGGAGGCCGGGCAGCTGCGCCCGTGTCCTTCCCCAACAGGAACCATCTGCGACCAAGCCCAGCTCTGCCTTCCCTATCAGCCATTCCGGTCTGACTTTCCAACAACTTCCCCTTCGCGCCGGCTTCACTTCCTCACTGCGAGGGGCCAGCGCGGTGCAGCTCGACATGGGCAGCACCGCAGCAGGGTGGCACGGCGCGGCATGGCACGGCACGGCACGGCACGGCATGGCACGGCACGGCCGTCAAGGTGCACCGCGGCACAGGCAGCGTGGTGCGGCATGGCACGGGCAGCACGGTGCAGCTTGGCACGGCACAGCCTTCAGAGTGCAGCCTGGCACGGGCAAGGCAGCATGGCACAGCCGGCAAAACGCAGCCTGGCATGGGCATGGGATGCGCGGTGCGGTACGGTGTGGCTGGCACGGCATAGCCAGTGAACACAGGGATAGGTGCTGCGTGGCGTGGTGCAGCCTGGCACATTGTGGTACAGCCCGGCACGGCGTGGTGCAGCCTGGCATGGCGTAGTGCAACCTGGCACGGCGTGGTACAGCCCAGCATGGCATGGTGCAGCCCAGCACAGCATGACCAGTGCACGCTGTGGCACCAGGGGCTCACTCCCCTGCTGCAGCCCCGCAGCACGCTGCTCTGTGCCTGGGGATGGCTGTGGGCACAGGGCTCTCCCTTGGCTGCCGTGTCCTGCTGCCTGCTCCATGCACATCCCTGCCTGCTCTCTGCACAGGACAACCCCCCCAGTGGGTGCTGAGCCCCCTTTCACTGCCATCGATCCGTGCACCCCCAGGCCAGCCCCCCCCATCCCCCCCGTGCCGGGGTTGGGGCTCTCCAACAGCCGCTCGGGCAGAGCAGCCGCAAGCGAGAGAACCGACTTGTTAGAAAACCGAAAGGCTGCTCCGGGCTGCAGGTGGGAGGGAGGAAACGTGTCCTAAAAATACAGCAGCGCCTGCACGGTCCCCAAAGGTGGCTCAGCAGATGGCGTGTCTCGGCGGCCACCTGGGCTCCCGCAGATGGCTCCCGGGGCTCCCCGCTCCGTTCCCCCAGCCCGGGGCCGCCGGGGGGGACGGGGAGGGGACAGTGGGGTGCAAGTGGGGAGGAGGATCCTGGAGCTGCACAGAGCAGGGTGTAGGGGAAGCCACTGGTTTGCAGCATCACTGCCAGCAGGGCGGGGGGGGCTGAGCACTGCGGTGCCGGGTGCCCCAGGGGACGGCGCACGTGGCTCTGCGTGCTGCTGGGAGGTGAGGGGAAGCCCCAGCACGGGGCCGAGGGGCCACACAGCTCCAAAGCACGCAGACAGCCCAGGCAGGATGGTGTGCACCCAGCCTGCTGCCTCTCAGGGGGACACAGCCTCAGTCCTGGATCCACATCTCGCATCCCAGCGATGCTGGGGGGCTCAGCTCCATCCTGCCCACACCCGGATGCCCGTGCTCCGCTGGGAGGGGCAGCGCAGTCAGCTCATGGGGACCAAGGGCTGCCTGAGGTTTCAGCGGTGTGGGGCTGTGTGGGGCGCGATGCTGGGGCTGGAGGGTTTCCCTCCCATTCTCGGGCTCCCACCTCCTCCCCTTTTATTTCCTGTGGCCCCAGGTGGGCTCGGCATCATCAGCCCAGGGGTTTGCCAAGGCGCCCTGCGGCAGGGCACGGGCTAGCGGCAAAGAGAGCCCGAAAGCATGCGGGAGATCACACAGCAGGGGCTGCTCCCGGGGTGCGTGCCGGGGCACTGAGTCAAAGCCAGAGGCTTTCAGGGCCAGCAAGAAAAATCCCCGCCAGCTGTGGCCCCGTGTCCCCCATGTCACCTGCAGCAGCAGGGTTTTCTCCAGCAGGCACCTGCCGGGCAGCTGCAGGGGCCGTGGGGCAGCAGCGTGGGGAATGCCCCAGCGTGGGGCCATGGGGTCTGCCCCGATCTGGGGGAGCCCCGGGGGTCCTGGGCTGTGCCCGGCACAGGTGAGCCCTTGCCATGGAGCCTCACGGCGCTGCCGGGTGCTTTCTGTCTGAGTCAGAGCTGAGCCTTTGGGGCCGAGCAGAAACTTCCCGCGCGGTAAAGGAGAAGAGGGACCGGCGCTCCCCGCCCCGACACTCAGAGCAGGAGTGCGAAGGGAAGCAAGAAACCCCCGCGGCGCGGCACGGCACGCTGTCCCCTCTGTGTGACACACGGCGGGGGCGATGGGGCCACCCCGGCTGGGAAACCCGAGGTCAGAGGAAGCCGCAGCCATAACCCATGAGCAAAATAACAACATCTTCTGAACCCCAAGGCGGTGATTGCGTCCCAAGGCGGGCAGCGCAGTGTGCGCGTGGCGATGGGCGCGCGCTCTCCGGATGCAGCCGTTTCCCGGGGAGCGCACGGCACACGGGTGCGGGGATGGGGCTTTTTGCCGTGCCCCCCCATGCCCATATCGGCCTCTTCCACCCTGAGGAAATGCGGGTGCAGGACGGGAGGAAGGGGAAGTGAGAGCCAAGGCAGGAGTCGGGAATGAAAGGGAGAGCCGCGGCCAAGCCGGGGAGAAGGGAGCCGCCAAGAGTTCACATGAAACACAAAGACGAATTCTTTAAGAAAAAAAAAAAAATCAAAGGGATGTGGAGAGGGAGATAAGAGGAAGACAGAGCAGTGAGACGCACCGAGTGGAGAGGACGCGGGGAGCGGGAGGCAGGAGGCGCAGGCGGAGGCGAAGTCGGGGAGCCGGGGGAGCTGTCTCGCACGGTCCCTATCGGCTCTCTCCATCACGGTAGCCTAACCTCAAGTAGTTTTTCACTGAGATTGGAGTGATCAGGTAGGGCTGCCCTCGCAGGCAGCTGCAGGGCTGTGAATAAGCACCTGCTTATCTCTGCCCAACGGCTGTGCGCGGCTGCAGATTGTGCAGAGGACGCGGAGCTGCCTGCCGGCTGCGATTTCCATATCAGCGTCCTGCAGCCGCCTGCACCAAATAAACACAACAGCCACATGGACAAAAGGTTAATTATCAATTTTCAGAAAGGGAGAGAGAGGGGAGGGGGAAAGAGGAGAAGAAACGCTGCCGTGAGCTGTGGGGATGCGCAGCCACCCTGAGCCAGGGTGCTGGGCTGGGCTCTGCACCCGGGACAGACCGACCCTGAGTGTCCCCAGGGGCTGAGCTGGCGTCTGTGGGGCTTTGGGACAGGGGACAAGAGCTGGGGATGGGGATGGGGATGGGGATGGAATGGGGACGGGTACCAGTGTTAGGGCTGTGTCAGTGTGCGCAGAGGGGCAGTGGGAATGGAGGGAGACGTAGGGAGCAGGCCCCTCGCAGTCCCATGGTGTGTCGGCTCAGCCCTGCTGGGCAGCAGCAGGGCTGGGGGAAGGCAACTCCTCCTCCTCTTCCTCCTCGTCCTCTCCTTGTGGTGTGCAAGTCCCAAGTGGGGCGATACCCTAAAGCAGGGTTTTGGTCAAGCCCATGCTTGGAGTCAGGGCTTGCTCTTTAATCCCGCTGCTCAGGACTGGGCTGAAAAATAGGGTTTGGGGGTGCTGGTGCTGCCCTTCACCCCATGCTTACACTGGAAGGGGTTGGTGCTATGGGGCTGGGAAACTCCTCTTCCATCGCAGCCACCCCTGCACCGGGACAATTATCCTGGTGTGGAGCACACGCCCCGTGCATGCAGCACCGCCAGCGCTCGCGATGCTTGCACGGGGAGACGCAGTGCCCCGAGAGCGCGGGGCGGCAGCCGTCACACCGCCGGGGCTGCCCTGGGCCCACACGGTGCCAGATTTAGCCACCGACAGGCTCCTAAAAATAGCCGGGAGCTGGGAGGCTGGCGAGCAGCGCCTGCTGCGCCAGGGAGTGGGCAGGGAGCGGAGCAGCCGCGGGCTGGGTCCTTGCTGGGGGTCCCCCGTGGGGCTGGGGTCGGGGTGCATGGGGTCGGGGTGCATGGGGCTGTGGTGCACAGGGTTAGGGTGCACGGTCTCACCCCAGCACGGCTTGGCTGCGGCGATGCTCGGTGCACAGGAGGCAGCAGCCATCTGGTCCCCGCAGCAGGCTGCTCCCCGTGCCAGCCCTGCGCTGGGGCAGGAGGATGCCGAGCGGAGCCTCACGGACGGGGACAAATTGTTCTTGGGGTTGGGACGGTCCCAATCCGCTGGGCAATTAGGTGTGTGGCTGTGGCTAAGGCTTTTTGCAGGGTTTGCAGCTCTCAGCCTGGTGAGACCCCATAGGGGTGAGGATGTGGGTGGGAAGCGGGGTGCCCTCGGGGCTCAGGGGAACCCGGAGGCTGGCGGGGATCGCTGGGCTCTGCGGTGCAGCCCCGAGCTGCCCCACGCCCCAAGCCAGCGTCTGGCCTCCAGCTGGCAAAACAGGCTAAAAATACAGGGCTAAGAATACCCGGGAATGCCGGCGGCGTGCGAGCGTCCCAGGGCGCGTCCTGCCGCTGTCCTGGGGCAGCCAGACCCCGTCGTCGCCCCGGCCCCCCCCGGAGCCAACCCCGGCCCAAAATACGAAGCGGGGCCCATCTGGTGTCCAACTGAGGAGCACAGATGTGCTCGGGATTTCAGAGCCGGCTGGCAGCCGTTCAGACCTGTCGCAAGCTGCACCTGCTGCAGGATATTTTCCCTGCTGGATTTAATCCCAGCCAGCCCCCAGCAGCCCCAGGCACCCAGCGGGGCCGGGAGACCTCCCCGTGCCGGCCCTGTTGGCTTCCCCCATAAAAATGGGGAGGTCTGAGCGAAAAGTACGGGCGAGGATATTTGCAGGGGGGCAAATGTGTGTCCTGGGGAGCGCCCCCAGCCCCAGAGAGCCCGGCCTTTCATGCAGCCAATGCCCAAGTGATGCTCTCGGGAAGGAAAACCTCTGTGCTTGGAAACCCACCAGAGCATTTCCCATCCCTCCCCCCCCCCAAATTAGCGTCCCGTTATTATTTTTTAACAAGGCCCTCCCCGATCAGATGCTGACCCCTGTAATGATCGCTCAGCCTGCGGAGGGAATAAGCAGCAAATCCCCTTTTAAATGAAGCCCTCGCGGAGGGATTAGGAGCAGAGGGGTGGCCTCTCCCCCCCGGCCGCGGGCTGCCTGTGCAGATATGCGGGGACGGGGGGCTTCGTCTGCCCGTCTGGCCCGTCTGAAGTGGCCCCGTGTGATAGGGAGTGATTAGGATTAGACGCATCCAGGACGAGAGTTTTTTCACCAGATAGAGATGATAATGGGACCCGGAGGGAGGATTACCGTCCCCGTCTCTCCAAGAGCGCTGCCATCTGCGTGGCCGTCTCCCGGCCTGGCTTCTCCCTCGCCTGCGGCCAGCACCGGGGCAGCGGCGCTGATCCCACTTCCCGTTGCGATCTCAGGGGCCCATGGCCATTTGGGGTAGGAGCCGAGCTGTCCTGTGCACCACACTGTGCCCAGCATCCCTGCACCTCCCTGGGGCTCCTGGCATCCCTGGAGATGTGCTGAGGCCGCTTCCTACTGGGGGAACTGGGAGAGGTTCCTGGATCCTGCCCTAAAAACAACCCAGGGTCCCGTGCACCACAAATCGCAGCCAGTGGTACTGGTGTGGGGCTGGGGGAGCGGCGTGGTGCTGCCTCGTGCTGCAAAAGGGAAACCCAGCCGATGCTTTTTTTGGGTCAATAAAGAGAGAAAAGGACACCATGGCCATGCCAGCGCTGGCACAGAGCCGGGCAGGGTGGCATGGGTGTGGGCTGGGGGCTCGCTTTGTGCTGCAGCCACAGAGCCCCCGCTCTGCCCCCTGAGAGGTGCCACCTTGGGGAGGAAATGGACAGGAGGGAGGGGATGCGCTGAGCCCCCCAGCACTCCCCCCCTGTGCTCCCCTTGCCCACCGCGCTAACAAAGGGCGATGCCATTAACCCCAGCCGGGCACTGACCCTGCCACAGCATCCTCCTGCGGGCACCAGGAGCTCAGCCCCGCACACCCAAACCCTGCTGCTCATTTTAGGGGATCTGGGGCTGCTTCTGCCTCGGGACCACATCCCCCAGCCCCTCGCCCTACCCACCCGGCCCCAGGGGCGCGTGGGGAGCGGTGAGAACGGGCCCGTTCCCAGCACCCCGCGCCGCCTCCCCGCGCCGGCAGCATATTTCCCTGCTGAAGTCAGAGCCGCCCGGCAAAGCGGCCACGTCCTGCCAAGGAGCAATCGCACAAACATTTCCTATTTGGGACGAGCAGCTCGGTGCAGCCCCCGTGCTCGTGGGCACGGCCGGGGAGCCCCAGCGAAGGCTGCAGTCGCTGCGCCCGCCCGGCGTAATTACGGAGCGAGAGTGGCGTCTTGAAGTTTGGATAAAACCTTAATTGAAGTCTTGGCTGCCGTTAATTATATTAAAGGCAGAGCGAGCGATGGGCTTTTTATTAGTTAATGAGGATTTTCATTTTCCAGCAGAGGGGCCCTTTGATGCTGGCAGGGCTGCTGGCTGCTCGCGGGCACTGCGGCGGGCGAGGGGCTGCGTGCGCCGGCACGGGGTGAGGACGGGGGAGCGGGACGGAGCCCGCCCAGCACCACGCCGTTTTACAGAACATCCTCTCCAAACCTGCGGCAGGCTGCAGCCCTCCTCGTGCGATTAGCATTTCTTGTGATTGTTTAGCATTCATTACCAGCGGAGCTGAGAGCCGATGTGCAAATTTCCCCAGCGCCGCGCGGCGGGCGAGGTGCGTGCGCTGGGATGCGAGCGGGGAGGCACCGCTGCCCTCACCCACCCGGCTGGGAGGTTTGTATAAGTAATCGAGGCAGAGCGCACCTTGAATTTCAAACGCTGCCAGGGAACAGCCAGGCAGGAGTCCGGGCTTTGGGGAATGCACAAGAAAAGGCAGCTGTCCTCAGCCTCCCCTCGCCCCATCACCACCACGCACAGCGGGTGCGCCCCGCGGGGCTGCAGCTCCTTGCCGAGCACTTTTTGGGGTGCCTGCGTGCCCCGTGCCGTGCTGGGGGGTCGGCACGGGTGGTGGCAGTGGTCCTGGGTGCTTGGGGACATCGGGCAGCGGGTCTGGGATGCTCCAAGGGGCAGGAGGGGAGGGCAGGGGGGCGAGTCCCCCGTGATTCCCCCTCGTCCTTCCCTGTCACACCGCGTGGGGAGGAGCGGGGGGGACAGCTTAAGCTATCAATGGTCCTGCCTTGATGGGAATAAAATATGCACTGAAAGACATGAAAATGGAGTAAATAAAAGAGATAAAAATGGAACGATCAAGCCAGCAACTTCTCCTCCTCTGATTAAAAAGAGAGAGCGGGGGGAGGAGAGGGGATGCGCTGAGCCCTTGAAGAGGCAGCTGCTGCGGCAGCCGCAGCCCTGATAAAGGGTCTGAGGCAGCCTGTTTGGGAGAGATAAAGTGAAGTCCCAGCGTTTACTGTCCTCAATCCAAGCCTTACCATCAATATTAATACAGCCTGACAAACTGGCGTTTAAGATAGAATAAATATAGACTGGTTCTGCTATTACCTAGACCTTATTAATCTGCTTGCAGGCATTTAAATGCCGTTAAAAATATGGAGTTTACTCGCCAGCGCTTCAATAGCTTTGCCATCCATCACCGTTTTGTTTTCTGCCCTCCTCCTCCCCTTCCTGGCAGGACCAGGGCGGCTCAGGGCTGCAGGATGGTGCTGGTGGTTGGGAACCAGACGGGGCACCGGGGTTTGGGGGCACTGGGCCTGTGGAGCTGGCATGGGAGCATCCCAGGAGAGGCGCGATGGGGACTTTGCCCACGTGCTGCTCACCAAGAGCGAGCTCGGGGCTCCGAGGGATGCTGCCTTCCCAGCAGCCAAATCCTGGCACAGGGCAGCAGCCCCCCTTGAGCCCTAATTAGCCGGGACCTCGTCAGTGAGATGGGGGAAGCCCCACTCCTTCACCACACCACCCTGAGTTACCTGCACCCATGGCGATGGGGACACCAGGGTCCTGTGGGGGGACAGTGCAGCCCCTTCCCAGCCCGGAGCCCCCGTGGGTGGGTCCAGCCCATGGCACCAGGGCATTTCCAGACAAATCCCCAGCACCCTCCCAGGCCATCCTGCTGCCCCAGCACCCACTGGGCGGTGGGGACAACCCCAGCGTGGGGGGCGTGCACGTGGTGGGAGCATCCCAATATCAGCAGCATCCACGGGTGCCACG
Source organism: Cygnus olor (assembly GCF_009769625.2). Classification (NCBI taxonomy): domain Eukaryota; kingdom Metazoa; phylum Chordata; class Aves; order Anseriformes; family Anatidae; genus Cygnus; species Cygnus olor. Next base: position 1,628,288 of record NC_049180.1, on the reverse strand, counting down.
CATGTAGGGGGTGCAACCTGGCATGGGGCAGCACCCATGGGTGCCATGCACATGGCGAGGTGCCCCCGGTACGGGGCAGCACCCATGGGTGCTAGGAGCATGGCGAGGTGCCCCCGGTACGGGGCGGCACCCATGGGTGCCAGGCGGGCGGCAGGGGCACCCTGCGCGGGGCCCCGAGCGAGGCGTCGGGCGCAGATGGAGCGCGCGGGGCAGCGCGGGGAGCGCGGGCGGCTGGGAGCGGCGCTCATCAGCCGCGGATTATTCATCGGCAGCTTCTGTCGCCTGCCATCTGTTCCCGGCTGCGAGTCAGGCGGGCGGCAGCAGCCTAACGGGGCTGACGCGGCCCCACTCCTGCTGTCACACCTGGGCTGCTGCGAGAGCCGCCACCCGCGGGCTCGCTCCGGGAAGGAGAAGCGCGGGGGGCTCGGCTGCGTCCCCCCCCCCCCCCCGGCTGGGGCACGCGGGACTTTGCACCCCAAATATCACGCGCGTCCCCTGCCTCGTAGGCAAGGCGTGAGGAGCTCTCTCGTGGCGTCCCAGAGCTGCTTGTGCTGGAGGTGAGGCCCCAGCGTGGGGGCAGACGGCATCCCCTTCATCCCCTCCCCGGTGCCTGCCCCTTGTCACCCCTCGGCCGCATCCTGCAGCTCGCAGGGGACGATCTGAGCGCTCGCCGGGCCAGGAGCTCGCTGCTGGAAATTGGTAATTGCCGGGTTTTAATTACTCGGTATCCCAGTGACCTATTGCATCTGCTGGTGAGGCCGTGAGACGTCCCCCTCAGTGGGAGCAGACGTGCAGTGGGACTGGGGAGGGGGCTGCCAGGGCTTTGGGGTCACCCAGACCAGCAGGTGACAAGGACGGCGCGTAGGGGGCTGCACGTGTGGACACCCCCGGCCCCCAGGCACCACCCCAGGGTGCTTCAGGCAAGGGGGGGGCCACATTCTGACCCCGCTGCACAACTGGAGGTATCTGGGTGAGACTGGGACCGAGGTGTCCTGGTGCAGGGCCCTCCCGAGGGGAAGGGGACAAGAAGCCATGGGGCTCCTTGCCTTGGGTTGGAGCATCCTCGGGGCAGAGCCAGTCCCCATGCTCAGCGTGCCGAGGGCTGCCTCCCCTTGCCACCCCCTTCCTCCTCCTCCTCCCCTCTCCCAGCCATGGGAACAGCCCCCAACAAGCAGGAAAAGCCTCTAACAAGCTGCTGCAGCTCCCTGCACCACGGCGTGCTGGAGCCCTGGAGCCTCCGGAGCAGGGCAGGGCAAAGCCTTCCCCGCGCTCTGCCCCTCGCCCTCCCGCGGATGGAGCCTTTCTCCTGCCGATAATTACCAAAAAGTTCAGTGCTGGGAGAGACGCGGTGGGGGGGGGGGGGGGGTGAGGGATGTATTAAAATGCATGTGCACAGCTTGGGCCTCGCAGCAGATGTTGGCATAATTAGAGAGGAAAAAATTATGAAATTAATTTGTGGTTCAATGTAAATTTCAGCGCTGGGGGAACGCGCGGCTCCGCTCGCCTCCCGCGTGCTCCCACGCCAGCAGCAGGGGCCGGGGGAGCCCCGAGCCCGGGGGAGGCACCGTGGTGGGAAATTCGTGGCCTCGGAGGTGCCAACCCAATGGAGGAGAGGCAGTGGGTTAGCAGTGCACGGCCAGACAAAGCTTCGCTCTCCCCTCGGCTTTTCCACATCTCCTTTTCCTCTGGGAGCTGGAGAGGAATTAATATCTCCTGCCTGCCCCGGCCACCTTCGGCCCCCGGGGAGGAGGAGCGCGGGCTCAGGTTAATGCGCCTATTGATCGGCACCAGCCCCTGGTTAAGCTCGCTCTCCGCCGCGACGCACCACTGCGCATCCTGTCGCTGGCAGCCGTGATGGATGGCCCGGCTGGGGCCAGCGCGACCCGGCGCTGCGGCTGGAAATCGGGCTCAGAGGCAGCACGGGGAAATAGGTGGCTTCGTACCGAAACAGCAGGGACGAGGGCTCCGTGTCTTCCCTCAGCAAGGGGGGGGGGGGGGGGTGGCGGTATTTATTTGCAGTTGTGTGGTCCCTAAATTTGCATTTCTGCAGGATAAGGGGAGCTCCAGGAGGCTGCTTCCAAAGGTGAGGAGGAGTCCTGGGCCTTGGGAAAGCTGTGGCCAAACCCAGGACCCCCAAAAGCTCAGCGTGCCGCCAGGGCACGGACCCAGGACAGCCAGCGTGGAGACCAAGTGCACCAAGCCCAGGCAGGGCCGAGCATCCCTGCCCCTTCCCTCCTCTCCCTCCTGGCCAGGCCTGGCCCCACAAGCCGGGTTTTGTTCCCACGTCCCCATTAATAGGTGCGGCGAGCAGAGAGGCATCTCTGCGACTTGATGCGCAGGCACAGCAGGGATGCTCCAAGGGGCTCCCCATGGTGCCCACATCCCGAGTGCTGGGAGGTCCTTTGGGCAGCTTGGGGATGCTCCGGGCACTGCTGGCAGCGGGAGAGCCTCTGTCAGTGCCCCTGTGCCTCCCCCAGCCCCGTCCCTGCCTCCTCCAGCAGCACGGAGCCCCGTGGGTGCCCCGGCACGGGCTGGCCCTGCTGACCGGCTGCTCCTGGTGTGACTCCATCTGGCCCCATCTGCTCCCGCCTGGGCTCAGCAGGACCAAATGTGGGTCGCGGGTGACACCGGGGTGTATCCGGAGAGCACCGCATCCCTCGGTGGGATTACCCAGCTGCTCCCAAGCTGGCCCCGGGACCGTCTCCTCCAAAAGGTTCCCTTCCAGGGGATTATGGATAATGCATCTGGAGCAGCACTCGCTCATCCAGGTTTGTGATTTATCTGAAAATCAAATTCCAGTAATCTCGCCTGCCATATGGCCCTGCGTCTGCGGCCCTCGGACGGGAGGATGGACCCGGACCCGTGCAGGAGGCAGGGTCAGGATGCAGGGCTCCAGCGTACGTCCCCGAGCATCCCTCTGAGTATCCCCCCCGAGCATCCCCCAGGCATCATTCCAAGCATCCCCCGAAGCAATGCCCCAAGCACCACCCCAAGCATCGCTCCGAGCATCCCCCGAGCCATGGTGGGGAGGGCAGAGGGGGTCAGGGGCAGCCACACTGGGGGCACCCCGTGTAGAAACTGCTCAGGGGAACATTTTGGGGATGGTCTGAGATGTGCATGCGCCAGGAGGGAAGCGGGACCCCGAGGTCAGCCTTGCAGGGAGGAGGAGGTGGACACCCAGGGCCTGCCCTGCCTGGGGACGTTGTGGCAGCAGGGAGGCAGAGGAAGACTCCATCCTCCAGCAGGATCCGTCCTCGGGGAGGCCGCAGCCTGCGGCATGGCCCGGGGGGCCAGGGCCCCGCGCTCCCCTCCCCACCCCTCATTCCTAGCTCATTAAGGCTCTCCCATTATTCTGACATTTGTGCGCGTCACGTACCGGGAAGAAGTAATTTACTTAGAAGAAATTAAAAGTTCATTTTAATTGAGCGCACACTGCAGTATGCAAATGCGGGGCGCATTATGTACACTGATGCAGAGACAAAGGCTGTAATCAGCTGTTAACCCTCTGCGGGCCGGCCCCACGCGATGCGGGACTCGCCGGCACGGCGTCACGGACACCGAGGGACCCCACATGGACACCGAGGGACCCCACACGGACACCGAGGACCCCACACCCACGGCGAGGGCGTCCCCAGGCCTCACAGCTCCATGGCAAGGCAGCACCGGGGTGCGGGGCGATCCCGTGTGTGCCTCCCTGTGCAGTGCTACCGGAGCCAGACCTGATGCCAGTGGTGGAGGATGTCCCCCAAACGGGATGTGCTGGGAGGGCTCCATGCGGCCAGACGGCATGGATGGCCTGGGCAGCGGCTCTCTGGGGGTGACCAAACCCTTCTGGGGTGACCAAACCCTTCTGGGGTGATCAAACCCTTCTGGGGAGCCCAGGTGGAATGGGGACACAGACCCAAGGAGCACAAGATGGCTTGCCACACCTGCGAGTATCCTCAAATCCAGTGATACCTGGATTTGAGGTTGTTTCCAGATATAGCGAGCCCACGATGCTCTTGTTTTTTTGGTTTTTTTTTTTAGGCTTTTCTTTCCTGTTTTATTTTTGCTACCTGTCAGACCTGCGATTTTTTAATGGCAGTGCAAATGGAACCGGTTCGCAGATGCGAGATGACAGCCCCGCTGCAGGAGACAGACAAATTACCTCCAGCCCCGGCTCAAGACGCCCACAGACTCCGAACAAAGGCAGCCCGCGGCGGTGCAGCGAGCTGTCCGCGCTCGGCGAGGGTGCTCCCCCCGCGCCGTGGGTGCTCCATGGGCATGCAGGCTGCGGGTGTGATGCTCATGGGTATGGAGATATCCACAGGGCACATCCACGTTTTGGGGATGGCCAGCAGCAGCCGTGCGCATCCAGCTTCATGCTCGGCGTGGGCGATGCTAAAAAATGAGGACAGAGCCATCCCCTGGGAGGGGACACGCTGGAGGTGACAGGGTGCCCTTGGCACAGACCCAGACCCGGCCGCCCTCGGCAGGATGGGTGCTGCTGTTGGGCACCCCTGTGCCTGCCTGGGCTGTGCCTGGCACCGTGCTGGCAGGGCTGAGGACGGCAGGGACGGCTGTCACCTCCCTGGTGCTCCTGGGGAGGTGACAATGACACTTTTCCCCCAGAAATGCACAGGGAGGAGTGCTGGCGTGCAGCTTGGAGCTCGCACCTCCATCCCGGCCAGCCCTCTAGGAGAAGCCAGGCTGCAGCCCCAGTGCTCCCAGTTGGCTCCCAGTAGTAAGAGCAGCCAGGGTGGTCCGGGCGGCCACGGCGCCGCGGGGAGGATTTAATTAATTGCTGCTGCGTGACCTTTGCGTCCCGTCCCACGTGCCGGCCGGGCGCCCGGCTCCGCAGCTCCAGATGGCACCCGGGAAAGAGTTAAGTCCGCTGTGATCAACAGCAAGAAGCAAGTGGTAAACAATTTTTCTCTCCCTCTGCTAAATTAATATGCAAATTCCCCCCCCCCCCCCCCCCCCCCCCCACTCTCTGCTCCTGCTTCGAAATTAGCGAGGTAGAATGCTCGGGCTAATTATGCATTCAAACGAGCAGGCTTCGTTAATGTGGCACTAAGAGGAGCCTGAAAATGATTGTGAGACGATGAAATTGAAATTCGAGCACGGCACTTCTAATGCATCTGGAGTCACTCTTGCATGCCCCGGCAGATGTAACCTGGCAGTGACCGGCAGCCCCCGCCGCCCGCGGCCGGGCACCCCGCGCCCCACCGGCCTCCTCCCGCTGCTCGCCTCCGTCTCCACGGCTCACGGGGCTGCAGGGCCTGCCAGCCCCGTCCTGGGATGGATGGGGTCGGGATGGACCCGGTGCCGTGGAGCTGAGCATGAGGAGCTTCTGGATAAGGTGGGGACGGGGCGGCCAGCCCGGAGCATCCCCAGGACACGGGGCAGGCGCATCCTCGGGCAGCAGCCGGGCTGGTCCCGCTGGGGGATGCTGCTCTCAGCCTCCACGCTCCTGCTGGTGTCGTCCCCAGGCCAAATCCTTGTCTCAAGACAGCCGTGCTTGGTAAAGCTCCATGTGTGGCGGGTGGATGAGCCTCTCCCTCTGCCCAGACATGCCCCTTGGGTCGCTGAAACCCGATGAGCCCATGGCAGGGGAGCTCCAGTCCCTGTCACCGGGTCCCAGCGTGTTCGGGGACTGGTGGCTGTTGGCACGTCCCAGCAAGGACCAGACTGGTGGCACCTCCATCACGTCCCGTGGTCCTCTGCATGGCTGGGTGCTGCCGCTGCTGCTGTCCGGGCTGGGGGACGGACAGACAAGGGGACACAAGGGAAATGTCCCACCCCAGGGCTGCAGCGGGGCTGGTGGCACGGTGGCACCCAGGGCCGGGCTGCGGCTGCTGCATCCAGCAGGGCTGTGTCCACAGGAGGCTGTGCTGACGGGGCTGGGGATCTGCAGACCAAAAAGCAGAGCAAAGGGTCAGGGTGACAAAAACAGGGCAATATTTTATGCCACGAGAGAACTGCTGGGGATGAGCATCCACAGGCTGTGACAGACACAGGTGGTTTATAGGGGACATCACCAGCCCAAGTCTCCACCTGGCCAACGGCTCACAGCTGGACACACGGGCTGCAGCTCAGCTCTGTAAGGGGATAAACCCAGGCGGTGGTGCAGGAGAGGGGCTCAGCACAGTGGGCACACAGGGACCTTCCCCTCACTCAGCCCAGTATCCCCCTGAGACCCCCAGGAGCATGGGCACAGCGGCTCTGGGGTGCTCCTGGCACCCAGTTCTGCAGCCCCGGGCTGGCAGCCGCGGAGGGAATACCCGAAGCAAACCCCCGCCGGGCAGCAGAGGCGGATGTCGGTGTTAAATATTCATCAGAGGCGTGGATTTTACTGGAACCGTCCATTAGGAGGTAATGCACAATTTGCAGCGTGCTCCTGGTAGCCGGGGCACGCCGGGGCTGGGTGGGCGGCGGGGGGAGGACGGATGGCCTGGAGAAGCTGCAGCGCCGCGAGCCAGATGTGCTGTTAGTGATCGGTGGGGATCTACAGAGCTTAGGTGCTCGGCCACCAGGAATAAATAGAAGGAAATAGATAAGGAATAGAAGGAAACAGCACCCCAGGAAGGAGGGGAAGGGGTGGGGGAGCAGCAGAGGTGCAGACCCTGGTGGAGGTGGTCCCTTGGGGAGGATGCGATGGCACGGTTTGGTCCAGAGGGATGCTGAGCACCCCGGGGGGATGTTGCACATCCCGGGGGATGCTGAGCTCTCCCGACGACACCTTCACAGAGGAGCTGCTGAGCTCGGAGCAAGCAGGAGCTCGCTGCTGGTTCCCCAGGCCAGGTGCTGGGTGGTCTGGGGGCAAGGGCAGACCGCGGCCACCGGGACCGCTGGGGCCGGCTCTGCTCCGTGGCACACGCGGGGTCCAGGCTGGTGTGCAGGGGGGGCTGTTTTCCCCCTCTCTCTGGTAATTTTTCCCTCTGACTATGATGCATAGCGGTGCTAATTCGGCACGTTGCCATTAATTCCAGCACAGCTGCCGCTCTCTCCCTCAAGGCATTTTGCTAATACTCAGCTTCAGAGCCTCTCAGCAAATTAACATCATTTGTTCTGCAGAACATGTTTTATTTCTACACTACATGCATAGCTTATTACTCCGCGACAAACTCGGGGTGTGCGGGGAGGCAGCGCCGGCAGGCACGGCCCCCCAGAGCAAGCCCCGTGCCCGCGCCTCACCGTGCCTGTCCCCAGCGGGCAAAGGGACAGTGTGGCATGGCACAGCCCCCGGGGCATGGCACAACCCCCAGGGCACCAGCTGGAGCTGCGGGGATTTTCTCCCAGCACCGGGATGCTCTGGTGCCGTGGGTCCAGCCCAGGCGGTGGTGCGAGGCAGGATGGTGGTGCTGCTGGGTGCAGCCACCTGGGCGCTCTCCAAGAGGGAATATGGGGAGGACGCAGTGGAGGAGGGCGGTGTGGCACATCACAAAGCATGGGATGGAGGTGATGAGGCCGCACAGCCCTTGGGCACCGTGCGGGGAGGCTGTGGATGAACGGGAATGGACCCGGTGCTGCCCACGTCGTTTCCCACCACGCGCCAGGGGATGGGAAGACAGCACGGGGGAAAAAGGCTGCAAGGAGGGACGAGCCCCCACGCCGTGCACAGCACAGGTCTCTGGCTGGTGTCCCCGAGAGCTGCGGGCTGCTCCTCCTGCAGGCTGGGCACAGAGGGATGCTCCCCAGCCGGGCCCTTTCCCTGCTCTGATGATTATTCCCTGGGCGATCGGAGCCACAATGACCACGCTGCTAACGGCCCTGCCTGGGTGCCGACAGATACGAGGGCAGACCTGCCCACGTGGCAGCGCTGGCACCAGCTCATCAGCAGCTGATTAACGCTTCTGGAGTTTCAGTTAATTATCTCCGGACAAGGGGAAGGAAGGGGCAGGCGTGCCGGGCTCGCTGCATGGGTGGCTGCGGGCAGGGGGGGCCCAGCACCGTGCCCCCAGCGCTGGCCAGGGCTGAGCCCCTTGGGGAGCCAGGAGCAGGCAGGTCAGGGTGTCCTGACGAACCGCAGACCCCGCCGGTGACAATATCAGGTCTTCCCTTTTGATTAAGGTTATTTAAGCTTTTTACCCAAACATAAAACCTGATTGTTTGCATAAACAACCTAATTGGATTGTAGCGCACAGCATCGCTAATGCTGCGGGCTGGGGGGGAGCTGCAGGGGCAGACAAGGCGCTGGCTCCCCCGTTTTGCCACCGTTTCGCCACGGGGCACCCCCACACCCTGCCCCATGGCTGGTGACCACCACGGGGACCCGGCACCGGGGCCACCCCAGCTGGGGACTCCGCTGTCCCCAAGGCAGAGCCTGGCGTGGACGTGCCCTCAGCGATGCCCCACTGCAAGACCCTAGGGGAGCGGGGACGAAGCTGGCACCGCCTGCAGGCTCAGCCCGAGGTGGAGGAGGAAGAGGATGGAGGGGATGAAGCGAGGGGCCAGCGCCGAGCCGGGGACGTGGCAGGAGCGCTGCCCCGGGCTTCCACGGCTGGGAGCTGTTGAAGGCTTTCATGGCAAAAGGCGGCGAGGCTGCATGAATATTTCATTAGGAAAGCAATGTGGTGTGCTGCAGAGAACATCTGGCTGGAGTCCCTGGAGACCCCCAGCTTGTGCAGGAAGCAGGAACTGTGAAATATGGAGGAAAACGAGGGAGAGGGGGGCACGGGGGAGGCGTCCCGCAGCATGGGGCGCGATTCAGCCCCGTGGTGGCAGCTCAGAGCCTCATCCTGCTGTGAACAATGGCCCCATAGGGGTTGCATGGGGCATCCTCCGGGCTGGGGACCCTGAAGGAGGTTGTCCTGGTGGGGTGTGAGCGGAGGGGACAGAGCCAGGGTCCTTCGTGGGTGCAGAGCATCAGGCAGGAGCCAGGGTGGAGCGAGGGGCTCAGCACCAGGCAGCATCGGTGCTGCAGCCCCCTCCCCAGCACGCAGCCTGCACCCCAAAACATGCACCCACAGCCCCTACACGTACACCCCGCGGCCCCAAGCCCAGCCTGGCTGGGGGGTGAGGGCAGTGCTCTGGCCACTGTCCTCTTTGGGCTGGGGACCGCAGCCTCATCCCCACAGCTCTGCTCTGCCGGGGCTCATAGCTCTGCTCTCCAGTCCCTCCTGAGCCTGTCCCCAGTTTGGGAACTGGGGACAGCTCCCACAGGACAGCGTACGCGGTGCTGGGGCACGTGCTGCCCTGCTCCCAGCAGCCGGCTCCGACTCAGTGCCTCTGCGATGTCCAGAGCTTTGCTGGGTGCCAGAGACCCTTCGGGCCGTGTTTCACGGGGCCGAGAAGGTCTCAACTCCCTGCTCCCCCTTCCCAGGCAGCTCAGGGAAAGCCGCCTGCCTCCTGTTGTGCCCTGCTCCCGGCCAGGCAGGATCCGGCCAGCCCCATGCATGTCCCAGCCCTGCCGCCTCCATCCCGCCGCCACGGCCGGCAGACAAAGCCCGACCAGACAAAGCCGCAGCCCCGGCCCCTGGGCAGCTTCCCCGCCTGCACGGTGAGGGGACGACAAATCCTGCAGCCATCATCCGGCACCCGGGGCCCCTCACCTGCCTCCGTAGGCATCGGGAGGCGTGCAGTGCAGGCAGCGTCGCGGGACGGGTGGCGAGGCCGCAGGCAGCCTGCACGGCATCCCAGCCCCTCACGCACGCACCGAGCAGTCTTTAAAACGAAGGCAAATACCTTTTTCCTCGCCAGCTCCACCGTCCGCCACCTGTCCTGCCTCGGCCACGCGGCGCCTCCGCCGTTCTGCCCGTCCTCCATGCACCGCCACCCGCGCCGGGACAGGCTTCAGACCCTCCTCTCCCCTCCGGCGGGTTTCGGCCCCGCGCTGCCTGCTGGCATTTTGGCAGCTTCGCCGCTCCAGCGATGGCATGTGTCCATTTTTTTTTTTTTTTCTTTTTTTTTTTTTCTCCTCGCTCCCTTTCACAATCCATCCCCAGCCTCTCCGCCGCTGCCTCCGGAGCCGCCTGCGGTGCCAGCTCGCAGGGAAATTGGCAGCGAGCGCGGCGCGGGGACGCTCCCGCAGCTGAGCGGAGCCCCTCTGCCATCACCCGCCCTGGCACGGGGCCGGGGGCGGCGGGGGGCTGCTGCCGCTCGCCAGCCCTTCCCAGCACCGCTGCCAAAAGCCAAACGAGGGGGGGGAAGAAAAGGAAAAAAAAAAGGCAGAGAAAGGATCTGGCGGCGCCGCCATCACCGGCCATGGGGGACCCGCTGGCGACCCTTCCTTTTGCCACGTCCTCGTCCCTCGGTGGAGGGTGCGGGGGCCCTGTTGTGGCCCCGCTGCCCCTCGTGGGAAGGCTCGGCCCCGTCTGTCCCCGTGTCCCCACCCGCATCCCCATCCCGGCCGGGCGAGCCCTTCCCGAGGAGCGGGAGGCGACGCCGACAGCCCCGGCGCGGCGATGCTGCGTGGCGAGCACGGCTCCCGCAGACACACCTCTTACCCAGCATCCGCCTGCCGCGAGAGGGGGGCCCGGGAAATTGGGAAGGGGAGAGCGGAGGAGGGACTCAGCGCCGATGGGTGGGCGGCTTTGGGGACCCCCCAGCCGTGTGCCACCCTGCACGGCCACCGCGGCCTGGTGCGATGTGGCGTCCCCACGCCGCCCCCTGGGTGGCACCGAGCCGTGCCCCAGCTGGGATGGACAGCCCGGCCGTCGGCAGGGCAAGCGGTGGCATCGCAGCCCTCCACGCCTCTCCGGCTTTTGCTTTTCTTCCCTAAATTCCTAATCTTGGTGTAGTTTTGAAGAGAGATGAGGCTCAAGAGGGAGGTTGGCTTCAGTGCACGAGGCCGAGGGGTGTGCTCGGGGACACCCAGGCAGGGACGGGCTGGGAGCCCAGCGCCAGCACAGAGCCCTGCTCGGCTTCATGGAAAATAACATTTATTGGGAGCCACCTTTACTGGGAGCTCCCGTATACTGGGAGCCGTGGGGGTGTCGGGACTGCTCCGCTGCCCTCTCCTCTTGCAGAGCCCCCTGGCACAGCCCCACAGCACAGTTCCGTGTGCCATCCGCATTGAACGGGTTCTCCCCCTAATTGGGGATGTATTTAATGAGGTGGTGAGAGCCACCGGACACGGATGCAGCAGCTCCAGGATGGCGGTGTTGGGGCATCCCACGGGAGGAGCCCCAGGGGCCGTTCCTGCGCCCCCCTCCCCGTGTCCCATCACCGGTGCCTGCTGGGCCCGGCTCCCGCCCTGCAGCCCGGCCACGCCACACGTGCGCCTGCCATTTCCTCAAATAAGCAGCTAATCTCCATCAATCATAATTTCGCACAATTATCATAATAGGGCCATTTTGCACTTATCCTCTCCACGTGATGCGGGAGGCACTTACGGCTGCACTTCACGCCGAGTGGCTCCGCGCTGCTCCCGTCCCCAGGGAGCCCCGCTGGCACTCGTGGGCGGCCGTGTCCCCCCGCGGGCTGGGGACACGCTCCCCGTGGCCGCAGGCCATCCCTACGAGGTAGGATGGGTGTCCGGCCCCCTCCTCGCCATGCTCCAGCTGGGGCGGCTCATTCTCACCCCCAGCACCACTGCGGTGGCAGCCCCCAGTGCCCCCGTGTCCCCGTCCCTTCCTGGCTGAGCTGTCCCCACCGCAGGGCACCGGGCTGGAGCCAGCACCGCCCGCAGAGCTTCCCCCAGGCATTAACCTCCCTGTAAAATAGTGCTGTTTACACCACATTAGTAATTACGTTCCTTTTTTTTTCCTTTTTTTTTTTTTTAATAAATACGGATGTTGCCACAAGTAAACTCTAATGTAATAAAAGCTTTCTGCTGGATCCATAATTAATCAGCAAGCTGCTTAATGCGATGGGGAGGATGCTCCCGCTGGCGCGGGGTGCGCGGCTCAGCCCCAGCCACCGCAGGGAGGGTGGGGAGAACCGTGGTGGCCTCAGGGTGCCTGCCTGGGGAAACGGAGCTGCGCGGGGACGTGGTCGGTCCCTGAAAATCCCCACACGTCCCACGGGGCCCCCAGTGGGGGCGGAGGTGGGTGGACAGCACCGAGCATCGTCCCCAGGGACTTTGGGGGTCCAGATGGCTGGTGGCCAGCAGGTGCCGGGGGATGGAGCAGCAGAGGGTGGTGCGGGGTGGACATCTGCTGTGCGTGGGGGCAGCTGGCCGTGTCCCCCCGCCCTGGGACGGGGGTCCCTGCACAAACCAGAGGGGCAGAGGAACGTCCTGCCCCGTGCACATCCCCAGGGCTGTCACGGGTCTGTCCCCATGCCGTACACCCTGTCCCTGCCACCGCAGGGATGTTGGGGCCAGCAGCACCCCGGTGCCACCAGAGCCCCCCCTTGCTCCCCCTGGGTCGGGGGGGTTAATCCCTGCAGCGTGCGGTGGCTGGGGACTGAGGGAAGGCAGTGACAGATGGTGAGTACAGAAAGGAGAATGAAGGCGGCAGGGCCAGGGTGGTGGGGAGCGGGTGCAGCTGCAGGGCGACACGTGGGCACGGTGGCTGCGAGCCCTCCTGGGGGGGAGGTGGCCGGGGCCCCCCGGCAGCATCGCTGCGCCGGGGGGCTGTGACACGGGGAGCTGTGCAACGTGGAGCTGTGCAACACGGACCTGTGCACTGCGAAGCTGTGCAATGGGAAGGGAGTTGTGCGATGGGGAGCTGTGCCATGGGGAGCTGTGTGATGGGGAGCCGTGCAACATGGGGCCGTGCAACGTGGAGCTGTGCGATGGGAAGGGAGATGTGCAAAGCAGAGCCGTGCAATGCAGAACTGTGCAATGGGGAGCTGTGCAATGCGGAACTGTGCACGAGGGAGCCGTGCAATGGGGAGCTGTGCACTGGGGAAGGTGACCTGCAACGGGGAGCTGTGCAATGGGGAAATGTGCACTGGGGAGCCATGCAACGGGGAGCTGTGCACTGGGGAAGGTGACACGCAATGGGGAGCTGTGGAAAAGGAAGGGAACCTTCCATCAGGAGCTGTGCGATGGGGAGCCACGCAGCGTGGAGCGGGCCATGCAGCGGGGATGGCGCCGTGCAGCAGGGCCGGGGCTACGCAGCGGGCAGGGAGCCGCACGGCGAGGAGGGAGCCGTGCAGCGGGGAAGGGGCTGTGCGAAAAGGAGTGACTGGTGTGGTGATGACTGGTGTGGTGACGGGGAGCCGAGCACTGGCAGCCGAGCCGAGCAGCATGGCCGAGCCGCCGTCCCTGCTTCCGCTGCAGCCCCCGGGTGGAAACACACCTGGGGGTGGGCGGGGGTCGGCCCCGCTGCCTGCTGTGGCCCCATGGCGCAGGGGAAGGCCCGGGGGGGGCCGCAGGGCCCCCGCCAACGTCGCCCCCGTGCCCCTGCCCCGCTCCTGCTCCCCAGCCCCGGCCCTCGCGCGGCCTGCACAAAATGGCGCCCGCGGGCCGTGACATCACGGCCCCGCCATGACATCACGCCCCCCGTGCTGACGCCACAGGGTGACGCGGTGCCGTCAGAGCCCCGCTGTGACGTCCCCCCGGGGGGGGGGGGGGGGTGGTTTGGGGTCAAATCCCCGTAAAACGGGTGCGGGGGAGGGGGGGGGGGGAACGTTTGAGGAGCGGAACGCGCGGGCCGCGGCGCGGTGTTTCCGCCGGGGCCCGTTCGTTACCGGACCGCTCCCCCGGGGCGCGGGGCCGCAGCCTCCAGGTGAGGCCTCGCCGGGGCTGCGGGGGGACGGGGGGCACGGCCCGGTACGGCCCGGTACGGCACAGCACGGCCCCGCTCTGCCGCACGGGGCCCGGGCCTGGTCGGGGCCTGCGGGCGGGGGTACACCGGCACCGGTCGGGAGGAGGCTGCGGGCGCAGCGGAGCCGGTGCCGGGGCGTTAATGGCACCGTAACGACCGCCCCGATCCCTGCCCGCAGCCTGGAGCCTGCAGAAGGCCGTGCTGGTCCTGGCTGTGTATGGTGGGATTTCAATTCCCCTCTCCGCCCCCCCCCCCCCCCCCCCCCGCCATTTGGGAACTGTGGGGCAAAGTGGGGTTTTTCTCCCTGCCCTTCGCATGGCAGGGTGAGGGGCAGGGAGCTGCAGCATGGAGAGTTTATTGGGGTGGAGGAAGCATAATGCTCTCCCCTCTCGGAGGAGATGTGGGGTTTCACCTCCCGTGCCCGGCCCTGCCACCTCCAGAGCCTGGAGACTGCCACAGCTTCCAGCAGCGGCTGCACGGTGCCGTGAGCTCCGTACCGTGCCCTCACCCTGGAGGGATTGGGGCTGAGCCGACTTCTTTAGGGCAGCAAACGCCTGTCTGCTGTGCTACAGCCGTCCTCTGCCATCCGTGGCAGGCGCCTAATTCACGTATTCACAGCCAGGGAACGTTTGTGCTGCTGATTCTCGCCGAGCAGGGTGAAGGAAGCGGGCCCGGTGTGACCCTGCTCGCGCCGTCCCGAGCGCCTGTCGCTGTGCGCGCACACGCAGTCAGCGCCACTTCTGCGAAGCCCCTAAATGCCCCGGCCCGGCTGAAGGTGCTGCCGTTTATTGTTCCATTAAATGTGGACTGGCGCTGCGGTGGAACAGGGATAATGCAATTTTTGGAAGCCGCCGTTCTGAAGCAGCAGCAGCTAACACCTGCTCTGGAGCCTGGCGAGGAAAAGCGAGCGTGCCAAGTGCACTTAGCTGCGCTGGCCTGGAGCACGGCGTGATCCTGGCAGTCGGTCACTTCCCATTAGTGCCCCTCTTAACGTCCGGGACGTTAACGTCTCGCCAGCGAGCTGGGCACAGCTTGGGTGGAGGTGACTCGGTTGAGGTTTCAGGCTGTGTTCTCTATTTTATATTTTAGTCTCTGCAGAGAAATGGAAAGATGTCATGCTAGCTTTGTCATGACCTTTTTGTTTTTTTCCATCCCGGTGGTACAAGTCATGAGTGCACACGGTTAACACCCTCTGGGTTTGAAGCTTTCCCCCCCCCCCCCCCCACGTTTCCGCAGTAAATCACAAGTTTCTTCTGCAGAAGCAGAAATTGAGGTTGATATGCAAAAGAAAATACGTGCAGAGCAGTTTCCGATGGGAGAAATGCTCTGAACGTGGATGGGAGAGTCTGCGGGTCTCACAGCTACGTCTCTGCACAAGTAAACACTTGTTGCTGTCAGCGGAGGCATCCGAGCAGCCTGAGCTCAGCAAAGCTGCGCCCAGCTCTTCCCTGAGGAGCTGCCAGCTCTCTGAATCCTTTTTGTTTCAGCTCCTCCCCATGGTGGGAAGCTGACCTGGGAGGCTGTTTGAGTTGAGCCGTTCCGCTCACAGATATTTATCAAAATGTTATGAAAATCAAGTCACAATTGCCAGCATCAAGGAAACGCCACGTACTGTCACCAGGGCATCCGTGGAAGGAGAAGCTGTCGTCCTTGGCTTTTTCCTCACAGCACCTCTCGAGAGGTATTTCAGTGGTGGAGTTTAATTGTAGCCATCGGACAAACAATGGAGTAAAACCTCTGCTACAGCCCCGTTTTTCCCCTTCTCTGCTCCCCTGCTGGTGGTGGTGGCAGTCTCTGCATGGCGAAGATGCGTTAGCTAAAACGAATTATTCTGCTTGCTCTGGGTGAGCTCCAGGCCCTGTGCAGAGGGTATTTGGGATTCTTCTAAGGCAGCTCCTCAGCCCTCTGTCGCTCAATAGCTTGATGCTACTGCGGGCTTCTCCCTTTGAAAGGGAGGGGATGGTGAAAAGAGAGGTGAAGAGCAGGTTTCTAGCGCTTCTCCCCACTTACACCATCTCTCACGAGCAGATCAATGCCTCTGCACAAAGGCCGGGCGCACAGCGTTTGTGCCAGCCCGTCACCTTCCTGTAAGGAAGGCCTCTAACGAAAGATCAGCCTCTAATGGCACTGGTTCTCCTTCCAGTTCCCTTCCGGGGATTTTCCCCGTTGGGAAATCTTGCTGCGGCGCAGAGGCCGGGCTGGGCGCCTGGGTCGAGCTCTGGCTGGAGCTGGCGCCGCGGCTGAGCTTGTCCCGATGCTCGGCCCGGCTCCGAGTGCCACAAGTCTTGCACTTTTAGCAGCGCGGTGACAAACCTGCAGCTGCTGCTTGCTGGGAACACCAGCTGCGTGGCGAGGGCTCCTGCTGCCCGGGACTTTAACCTCGTGGTTGGTCTGTTGGGTAAGAAAGCTCCCGAGCTGAAGCGGCGTTTGTGATGGATGAGCTGTCAGGTCGCAGGGCCCGAGCGCTTGCCTGTTCCTCGGTGTGCTGCTGCGTTTAGGACAGCACATTTCCACTTGCTAGAACTCAGGAGGTTTGGATTTTGTCTCTGGCTCTGTGCTGCTGCACTTGAGCTGGGCATTGGTTTACTAAAACAATGAAAAGTGCAAATTGAGAGCTGGTTAATCCTGGAATTTAATTTCTTTAAATGCTGGTGAAATTGAGTTAGAACGGCACCTCAAGTAGCCATTATTCGGTGTCCTGATGTTACTGATTGATGAAAACTGTTTCATAATTTAAGTTAAATCGTTTCTTGGGGATGTGGAGGCTGCGGAGGGACGGGTCTCTGCCTCCTGCTCCATCTGGGCAGGGCCTAGCACGCTGGGGATACAGCAGGCTGAAGCAGAAGCATTAATAATACAGTGGGTATTATTCAAATGAAGGCTGCCACTTTTCCTCGGTGGGAATAAACCCCTGGGTAATTGCTGCTCATACTTATCTGTTCCTATAATTGCTTTCTGCAGAATCACTTCAAAACAAGCGCTGCTGGCAGGATGCTGGTCTCCCTGCTCTTCCCCCCGGCGAGCTGGCCCGTGCGACGCCTCGGCCGTGACTTGCAGCGGTGCCGGTGGTGGCTGCGTGGGCGGAAGGGGGCTGCCTGTCCCCACCGGGGCCTGCGAACCTCACGGGCAGCCAGCAGCCGTGACGCAGCCCCCGTTTTCACTAGGGCTTTGAATTTTGGTGATAAAATCGCCATCGTTGACCAACACGGTGAGCACACTTACAGGGACCTTTTCCGCCAGAGCCTGCGCCTGTCGCAGGAGATCTGTAGGCTCCTGGGGTGCTCCAGCAGAGACCTGAAGGAGGAGAGGATCTCATTTCTGTGCCCCAATGATGCCTCGTACGTGGTTGCCCAGTGGGCTTCCTGGATGAGCGGAGGCATAGCGGTGCCCCTTTACAAGAAGCACCCCGTGCAGGAGCTGGAGTACGTGATCCAGGATTCGCAGAGCGCGCTAGTCGTCGCAGCAGAGGAATACGTGGGGAAAATAGCCCCCAGTGCTGAGAAGCTGGGAGTCCCGGTTCTGCCGCTTCCCAAGTCTGGTGGCGATGGATCTGCAAGTCACGCAGCGGTGGAAGACGTGCCCTTGGCGTCCTGTGCCTCGTGGAAAGACAGGGGAGCCATGATAATCTACACAAGTGGGACCACGGGAAGACCGAAAGGGGTCCTCAGCACCCATGAGAACGTGCAGGCCGTGGTGAGTGCTGCTTTCTCTCTGCAATGCTCACGCTGCGGTACAGAGGTCTTGGCCCCCCCAGGTGATTTGGGGCTGTGAGGCACAAAACACCCGAGTGTGACCTAATTTCTGCACAGGGGCTGTGTCTTCAAAGTCCTTAACGCTTTTGGTGCGAGCACACCCAACTTGGTGTCTGAGGCTCTGACCCTCGTGCTGCAGCCAGGGGCAGGTCTCCCTCCTTTCCTGGAAAGCAGAAGGGGTGAGACCTGTTGTAGAAGGACCTGCTTTCTTTGCAATTTTCTTTTCTTGCCTGTGACTGGGAAAGTGTCTTTGCCCATAATTGGGATATAACTTAGCCCAGCACAGCACTGTGCGAAGTCTGTGCATTATTTAGCTATATATCCCCAAGGCAAAAAATCCATTAGCTCTCCGAGCCAAAAGGAATTAAAAGTTTGAACGAGCCTGCTGACTACCTCACCAGTTTGTTATCGCTGCCTGCAACAGATAGACTCACGCCATTAGGGAAAAAGGGCAGGGAATACACCGCGCCTCACGGGCACCTCCTCGAGCTCGCGCCGTTCCGGATGCACAGATACTGCAGCGACGGGCGTGGTAGGAGAGCCTTGATGGATAGAGCCAGCGCTCGGCTATATTGGGCGAAGAATCCGCTCCCTCACAAATATGCCGATCATCTGGGAGGCAGCCGAAGTGATAGCTGTCTGCTGTGCTGCCTCGCGGAGGGGCTGAAACCTTTCCCCCTGCCCTGTGGGAGAGGGTTGGGAATGACATGGCTGAATTCCACCGTTTGAATGCTTTCTTTATTTTTAGAGAGCTGGAAATAAGCTCTCCAGTTGCTGATGTTGGGCTCTGAAGGACGTTGTTCTACCCAGAAGTGTGAGGCCTAACACTTTAAAATGTTGTTACGAAGGGATAATTATCTAGACATTTAATTTATTATTATTTTACTAACATGGAGCCTATTTTCTCTTTGAGACTCTGATTTCCTGCTCCCACTAGTTATCCCTTACACGTGCTAGAAGTGTTATCAGCGTCCAAACCATGTCAACTGCGTTCTGGAAAACTTAGGTTTTTGGTTAATATTTCTGCCATCTGTGGCTGTGCAGCAGCGGGCTGATAATTCTGTGGGTCCTACGTGAGCATTTACGACTCATCTTTCTCAGTAGCAAGGAAGGCCATTGATGCAAATGAACACATATAATGAAAAGATGCAGAAGCTCTTCCTCTGGTATTCTGTTTGTGGTGGTAATTTTGCTCCTGCTGACCCTAAAGAAGAAATTTCTGTGCCTGTGCCTCGGTCTGGGGTTTCTGCCACCAGCTGCGCACAGGGGATCGGGGGTGTGGATACCCCGGGCTGTGAGAGGCTGTCCTGCCCTGACGCTGGCTTGTATGTCTTCTTCTGCAGACCACGGGGCTGGTTGAAAAATGGGAGTGGAAGAAGGAGGATGTTATTCTGCACGTGCTGCCTTTACATCATGTCCACGGGGTGATCAATAAGCTGCTCTGTCCTCTCTGGGTGGGAGCGACATGCATCATGTTACCCGAGTTCAGCGCACAGATGGTAAGCCTGGAGGGATTGTGTTGTCTTTGAAATTCAGCAGCAAGACCCCGTGCGTTGTGATTAGAGCAACTTTGGAAATAAGTTCCTAAACAATTCCAGCCTCTTTAGCTACTGGCTGCATGCGGCTCACAAACTGCTAAAAGCCACTTTCGGTTGGATGCTCAGTCTGGGGTAAACGTGCTCTTCCGGAGGTTACAAGTTGTTTGAGTGTGCCATACGTAACGGTGACGCTGCGCTGCCCGTCCTCGACGTGGTGGGGGTCTCTCTCGGGTCGTGGGTGGGCCCTTCCAGACACCCGCTAAGAGCCTCAGCACCTGGAATAGGGGTTGTTAATTTTCTAGCACCGAGGAGAAAGGTGGAAATATTGGATTTTTCCCTTGCATGTCGGCACCGTGCTGCCTGGAGCTATGCTGTTTGTTGGATATTTCATTTTTAGCAGCTTGCGTTTTCCATTACAATCTTCTGTCCTCGATGTTTCGTATTACATCACATGACAGCACGCAGGCTTTAGAATTTCTTGCAGCCCGGGTAAGAGAAATACCAATACTTGTCACTTGCATAGAAACATTGCTCTTCATCTGCAGAGGTACAAGTGTTAACAGATCTGTCAATTTAGGCTCGGCAATAGAAGTGAGAGTTTGCAAACTGAGCGTTGCTTGCAGCTTTGAAGGAAAGGTGGCAGGAGGGAAACCGTACTCATAAGCACGTCTGCGCTGCGTTCACGGTTGTTTTCCAGCTGAGGCAGGAAACTCCAGGCTTGGTGCTCTGCTTCTCTTCTGTTCCTTGCCCACGGTGGCAGATAGCTGGGTTAAAGAGAGGGTGAAGTGGGACTAGAAACAGGGCAGCCGACAGTGAAGGAGAACAGCTTTTAGAGCTGCTGGCCCCTGGGATCTGGCGCTGCTGACCTGTGTCTCCCGGTGCTGTTGGTGGTGAGAGACGCTGGAGTTTGCTTTTTGCTCCGAGCTGAGCGGTGTCGCAGGTGAGCGGTTGGGTTTTCAGGTGCTGGGGCCACCTCGCAGCAGAAGGGAAGCCTTCGTTGGTACAGAACTCCCTGGGAAAGCGAGAAGAGCTTGCGAGGCCTGTGCTTTGTGACTGAGCAGGCTGCTTTACCTGTTCGTGTTTATTCACGTGCCAGGCAGCCTGGTCACGCCAAAGGGACAAAGTGCAAGTGCGAAGGATACACCCAGAAGCCTTTGATGCTGCTGCTCTACGGTGAGCCCGGGCTCTGATCTGAGCGACTGCAGGGCCACGTGATTCTTGGTTGCTTATTTCTGCCTCTCAGAGAAGCAACCACAGAAAAGGCGTGCTTCCCTTCTTGTTTCAAGATGGCCCTGCCACCTGAAAACCCCACTGCTGGCTGAGCAGCGGTCCTTCTGAGGGGTGCAGCCCCAGGATCCCAGAGGGGCTGCTCTGCACTCACATTTCTAGAGTAAGAAGAGGAGGGCGGCAAGGTCTCCCGGCAGCCCCGGCCAGTGCTCTCTCTTTGCTAATCACTGCCACATTTACCTTCCCCCGTCTTTAGGGTGTCAGCCCAAGAAGTGCTGTCCGTGCCCGCAGCCCAGGGTGCAGCAGGGACGTGTGTGTGCCCCACCAAAATGAGGGCTCAGAGCCTTGTCCAGCCCCGGTGACGCTGGGAGGCAGCTGGGGCGGTGGCAGAGGAGCGTGCCGATAGCCTGGAAGCAAAGCCAAGCCCTCTGGAGGGCGCGTTTCTCCACGTCCTGTGCCACCGGTGATGGATTGTCCCTTCTCCCCTTGTGTTTTTCTCTGCTCTCTCCCCGACATCTGCAAATCAATGAGCTGACGTTGAAGGATGGGTTCAGGTGCCGGGGAGCGGGATGCCCGCCTGCCGCCTCTGGTCGAAGCATCTCCGCCGGACTCACGGCCAAGGGCGAGCGAGGACAGAGCTGGAGGGTGCCCGGCTGGCCCTGGGGGTTGAACTTGGGCAGGGAGGTCGCAGGGTAAGCGCCCCTGCCGCAGCGACGGCGACTGAGCGCCGTGCCGAGGGCTCTCGGGTGCGTTCGGGCTCCGAAGGACATCATTTGCTGTTCTATTTTTTTATTCCCTTTATTTTTCCGAGGGCCTCCCCTGGGAGCCGAAAGTGGTTTGATCGACACTACAAAGAAAGCACACGAGGGTAAATAAGGCTTTCTTGTGGAGTTTAATGCAAGCTGCCTTTCAGTTCCAGTCTATTTTCACCAGCTGTTTACAAAATGCCCTTTGCTGCCGAAATCAGCTTTCAGAAAGGCAGCGGAGTTTCAGTGGAGGATTTTGCAAAAGGAGCCCGAGTTTTGCTGTGTGCTTTTTCTCTTCGTTGCACCTTGAGAAAGCAGCCAATTACAGTGTGATATAAAGAAACCCGAATGGCAGCTAAAACACTTGACAGGCTGATCAAAACAAGGCTAGGAACTTACTCTCAACCTGCTGCAGACATATTTAGCCTTGAGTGATACTGGCATGGGTTCAAGAGAAACCGCAGCAGCATGCCCAATGTGTGTTTGGTTTCTAATCACTAACACTTCATTATACAAAATAAATACTTTATTATTACAGTGTTTATTAAATTACATAATTTGTGGCGTGCCTTATAGTCAGATACAGATGCCAGTCTGGTTTCGGTGGTGGTAACAGTGCTCTTTTTTTTCTCAGTTGGAAGGCACTGCGAGCCCCGGACCAAGGCTTGTTTGTCGTTCCCTGCAGCGCAGTGTTAGGAGGTGGCATCTTTCAGGCCCTCCCGGCTGCTTTTGGGAGCCGTCCAAGGAAAGGTTAAAAAGCAAGACTGCAGAATAACCCCCGTGTCCTGACCAACAGCCGCTCTCGTACTAAAACAGCACCTGATGTCCAAGGCTGCATGCGAGCTATTGCTGAGGCCACGAGGGCTCATTAAAGTGTATTGAGATGCCTCAAGCGTGAAAGTTGCTGCATAAAATCAGATTCTTTTTATTAAATGAGGACATCCATTACTTTGCACTAGCTACTGTACATGTTATAATTCACTTTATAGCACCATCTGTTAGGACTGTCTTGCCTAAGCTTTTTGTAGCATCTTTTTATTGTAAGTTATTAAAAAATACGGCAGCATCTATTAATCATTTATTAATAAAGGGCTTATAAATGAACCCTTAATTTCCAGCAGTTTCATACGTGGTGCACAAGTCCTCTGGTGCTGCTCGGGCTGCAGCGTGCCTCTGCTGGGTGCCCCCTGGGGCCGTGGGAGCAGCACCCAGTGCTCCCGGAGCGTGTCTGCTGCTCGGAAAGGGCAGCCCCGACCCCAAAATCACACAAAATCACAGAGCACAGCCACGTCTCTGCTGCTGTGGGCACGTGGACTGGCAGCAGGCAGGAGAGCGGTGTCTGAGAGCTCGTTCCTCCCCGCAGCTGTGTGGGGCAGAGGCAGCTCTGATGTTATTTTTGTTTTCGGCAAAGCGTGAGAACCGGGAGGGCAGAAATGTGCTTTGAAGCCAGAGCTGCAGCCTGAGCGGCCCTAAATGGTCCTCCCTCCCATCAGAGCTGGCTTCCAGGCTGAGTTTGCTTCTCCAGCTGCACCGTCCTGTTTGCAGGCAGCCGGCGTGTCCCACTTTGAAACGCCTGCCTCGTTTGTTTTATGCAGGGCTAGAAAATTTAAAGACACTGATTTTTCTTTTCTTTTCTTTTCTTTTGTGTATGTGAAAACTGGTGACCACAGGAGGAGGGAGGCTACTGATGTCTGTGCTGAAGGGATGGGTTCTCCGCGAGCCCACTGCCCACCGGGCAGCAGAGGAGGCCCCTGAGCACGCACTCTTCCTTGGAGGCCTCTCTGCAGTCGGGGTTTGCACCCGGCAGGCACCAGAGCACCCCTTCCCCGGAGATCCCCCCTCTCCCTTCCCCACACTGATTTGGTACAGCTGCGAAGGCTGAGCACCCCCGTGGCACGACCAGTGCTCGATGGAAATACCACGGAGTCTGGGGAGGCAAGCCCGGGGAAGGCAGGCGCCCTGCAGACGGGAGCCTCTCGGGGAGAGATGCGAGGTCAGCGGCTGCTCTGCAGGATCCATCCCGGGCTTGGACAAGGGGAACGGCTTCTCTTTGCCTTGGACCACCTCTGGTCCTGCCTGGGCTGCCTAAGGGACAGCTGAGAAAGGCGGTCAGCAATTGGTGCTGAACACAGGTTCAGCTCCTGGTAGCTCTTTCGGTCTTTGGTGTAGGAGTAGAATAAAAATCTTCAAAACCACGACGGAAAAAAAGCAGACTCCAGCGAGCTTCTGCAAACCTAAACTCTGCGTGACCTCGTGGTGGTGTGCGCTGCCCGCTGGGCTCTGCTGGGCAGGTTCTGAGCTGCGCCGTGCCTCCTACGGGATGACAGCCGTGGCTGTGCCCTGCAGCCACTCGGCTGGTAAACACGCCGGGACGCAGATTTATCGCCCTGCCGTTCCAAGAGGGGCTGCTGTTCCGGTGCCAGCACCACGGCGTGTCTGACTTCAGGTGCCTCCAAGGATCAAGCCCACTAAAAATCCTGTCCTGCTTTACGCTGCCACACGCAAAGCCATCAAAATCGTTCGTCGTTCCTGTGAATTCGGTTTGGGGCTGCGTCCCCCGCGGCGCGTTCACACGTGGCAGCTCCTGCACGTGGTGGAAGGCTGCTGCAGCCCCAAAGCCCTGAGGCTTCGCGCTGTGTGCGGGGTCACCGGAGCACTGGAGGGTTACGCCCTGTCTTGGACACCTGCAGACTTCCTCCTGAAGCCCAGCGGGCTGGTACGTCTGTGAGCAGAGTGCTGCCCCTCTAGCTGCTGTTATCCGTGCCAACCAGATTAGGGGAAGCCTCTCCGGGCTGCGCGGGGACATCCTGCGGGGAGAAGCGCACACCACAGCACTGAGCCTCTCCCCCGGACCTGTCACTTCTGCAAGCATCAGCCCTTCTGAGTTTATTTTTAAAATAAAGGCAACTCCGAGCACAGGACGCCCGTCTCCAGTACCCAAGCACCGAAAAGGTGGTGCTCTCGGTGCGCTGGGGGTTGCGCGTCCCCTCCCGTTCCGGCTGGAGAAAGGCAATTGTCTTTTCATCCGTTAATCGGAGGCTTCAGAGGAGTAATTTTATTGCAGACTCAAAGAGGAGTCGGAGGAGGGAGGAGCAGGTCACTAGTGAACGGATTATGTTTGATCGCTTCTCGCAGACCTGGCTTTAAAAAGTTATAGTTTTTCTTCACGTCTCCCCAGATCTGCCGTCTGTCCTCAGCATCTGTTACGGAGTAATGTCTTTTGATGTGTGTGGGGAAAAATAAAAAATGGAACCAGAGCCTGTCATATCTGCTTATATTACTGGGTCCCAGGGAAAGCACTTGCTCCTCTCAGTATGCCTACAGCGCGGTGAGGGTTTAAAAGCTTCAGACTGGAATGCAGAGGGGCCATCAAGCCGCACTGATGAATAAATGATTAAAACCAGCGTCATGCAGAGCGCAAACAGTTCGGGGTTATAACAAACAGGAGCTGAAGCCACCGAGGGCCCAGTTTCCCTTTGAAGAGAGGAACGTTTCCCGTTCTGCACGTTGCTCGCGCACAGCCCGGCTTGCGGCGGCGCGGCGAAGGCAGAGCTCCCACCGCTGCTCTCCGGGCTTCTGCCGCATCTGTCTGCCCTCCGCCCGGGGGACAGCGGGGTCAGATGCGGGTGTGCAGCCCTGCCTGCCCTTCCCCATGCCCCTGCAGGCTCGGGGGGAGCTCTCTGCCCCCGGCGTGGGGCGCGGGGTCCCGCGGACGCGGCTGTGGGCTGGCGGCAGCCCTGCCTCGCGGGCAGCGCTACCCGCGCGCCACGGATCGATGCGGAGCGCAGAGCCATCTCCCAGCTCAAAAGGGAGGGAAAGGGACGATTTAACCTTGCATTAGGGGTATTGTTACTCCTGAAAAGGTTTAAAAAAAAATCCGATAACAACTGGAAACGATACCCTAATTTTATAGAAGAGGAGCTGCTGTATGTGTCAATAGAGGTAGCGGCACACGTTGTCTGTTATCTGCTTGGGGTTGATGGGAAAATCCATGCTGATAGTCACTTTCTTTTCAGCTTTTAGGCATTTCTGCTGCATCTCTGCCAGCTGCTTCTGGAGCCCTGTACCAGGCAAAGTCTGGCTGGATTTAGCACACATTTTATGGTCGTTGCGACCTTTCTTTTGCGTTAGAAGGTGCCCGGGTACTGACAGATTTGGTGCTTTCTGGCTAGTTTGTCATTGCACATTTCCCTCTGAAGGCAAGGGCTCTGTAAAGGAAGAAAAAATTATTTTCTTCCTTTTCTACCCTGCGTTTGCGTCTCTTCCTTCAGGTGGTGGTAGCAGATCTGGATGCAGGTTTGGAAGGTTGCTGTAGGGATCTCTTGGAGCAGCAGCTTGCCTTCTCCTCCGGCCTCACTCACCATCGTGCCGTCTGTGTGCTGCAAGAAATACGTGGGAAAATCTTGCAGCTTCGCCTCACTGGGATTGTTTTGTACCCGCTGGTGTCATTTTCTCCTTTTTTTTTTTTTTTTCTTTTTTTCTTTTTTTTTTTTTCATTTACTGATGGCAAAATCCCGCTGGCCGGCCCATGGAATTGCCCAGATATGCTTTCGTGCAGTGGGAGGGGAGGAAAATCAGGAATGTCAGGAGGCTCTTGGGAACAGAAGGTCCTCCGCTTCTTTGCTGGCTCAGGCAGCCCTGACCTGTGAGCCAACAGTGCTGTGTGCCTGCCTTGGGCTTTTGCTGCTGTTACTGCTGATAGAGAGCTAGTCCCCTTCTTGCAGTTAGAAACATTTTGTTTCTAGCCCTTGTTGACTGTAAAAAGAGTTTGGGTCTGCTCCTCACCATCTCCTGAATGTCTTCCTTCTGAAGACCGGTGCTTCCTTTGTACATCGGGCTATCCTGATGATTTTGAAGGTTCAGCATTAGGCCAGAGGACTCTGCCAAGCTGCAGCCCCGGTCCCAGCCCCGCTGAGCTGTGCCCGGTCCCAGGCTGGTGGGCGTCCAGCTGGAGCTGGCATTTCTGAGCTCCCTGCCGGCAGGCAGAGCAGAGAGCATCAGGTGAGCAAAATAAAACGGAGTGATGGGCTGCCAATATCCCGTCCGCAGGTAATGGATGTGGTGACAGTGACACGTAGGATAACAGAGAGGAAGAGATTGATCGTGCTGCTCCAAACCTGACAGCGTCGGAGGATGCCGCGTGCGGGAAGGGCAGAGCTGGCCTCTCGCTGGAGGCTGTCCAAGTCCCAGGCTTGATTGATTAGTCCCAGGTAACGAGGCTTTCCCAGATCCTTCCCTTAAACCGTGAAGTTATAGTTATAAAACAGAAATAGCTGTTTCAGCTGGCTGGGCAGTGACAAGCCCTCTGGACGCCTCTGGGTCTGCAGAGGGCTCGGGAGTGCCAGCTTTGTACCGCGGCGTGGTGATTAGTGCCGTTAAAACACATGCTTGGGATCCAGATTTGGCTGAGCAGCAGCAGAACAGGTGGAGATGTTTGGCTGTCAGCAGATCGCCCCAGCAGTGGCTGGTGGCACGAATCCAAAGGCAGCTGCTTATCCTCAGGAAGGGGCTGTTGCTGGGGCGAGTCGGACTGACACAGAAGGAGCTGCTCCCCTCGCTGGGGGGGGCGTACAGAGGATTTTGTCTGGGGCAGGAGCTGAGCAGATGTGCGAGGACAGGGGGTTCTGGGGTGCAGGAGAGGTCTGCTGTATTTTGGAGTGATGTTTTTGTGTGTGGTTTTGTTTTTCTTTAAATCCAAACGCATGTGAAAATAATTCTGCTGCGTGGCCAGGCAGCCTGGAAGGCTGCCCGCTCTCCCCACAGCTGCTCTGAGCTTCTGAAGGCAAATCACACGGTGAGGATCGAACAGCCCCAAGTGTCTGTCTCCCTTCAATTCCTTTGGCACGGTCCTGATCCCTGCTTGCCGTCACCTGTCTCTCCCTGCCCGAGGCAAGGCTCTCGGGACCACCAGGGGGAGCGGAGCAGGTCCCCGGGTTCAGCCCCCGGCTTTGGAGACGTCCTTGTCCGTGCTGCTGCCTCAGATGGGAGAAGTACCAGGGGGATTGAAGAGAAAAAACATCTTTGGGGAAAGAGGCTGGAAGGAATATAGCAGGCGTTACATCCTTCTAAGTGCAGCTTTGCCTATTCTGCCTTGCTTTAGGGGATGATCTGGGGAGGTGGGGTGTTTTCGAGCCCACTGCCAGCACCAGCCACTCTCAGCTGTTCTCATGCTCTGAAACGCGCTGTCTGGCACCATCCCTCTGGGTTCCCAGAGCAAGGAAAGCAGCAGGCCTTGCTGCTGGAGCTCAGGACCACAGCCCATGGTGCTCTGCACTGAAGAGCCCACAGCTCCCAGCTCAGCCCCATTGCAGAGTGCTGCAGCGTCAGGGCACGGCTGTGGCAATGCGTCTCCAACAGGGAGTGCAATGTTCCCCTCTGGGCATGTCACCCCATCAATCTGGGCAAATTGCATCCCTCTTCTGCTTTCCCTGATGCTAGGTGGGGTTTACACCGCTCGTGTCCCAGCTCCTGGGGCTCTGGAAGGGGCTGGAGGTGCCCTTAGGTCATGGCCCTTTGAGCCTGGTGGGTTCCCAACCCGTGCGTTTGGTCCCGTCGGGGGCTGGCTGGGCTGGGAGGCAGCAGGCGCTCCCCTCTTGGGTGGGATGGTGCCTTTGTTGGATGTGTCCTGCTGTATTAAGAATAACACT
Source organism: Cygnus olor (assembly GCF_009769625.2). Taxonomy (NCBI): domain Eukaryota; kingdom Metazoa; phylum Chordata; class Aves; order Anseriformes; family Anatidae; genus Cygnus; species Cygnus olor. The sequence goes on along the minus strand of NC_049180.1, from coordinate 1,600,741 downwards.
GTGGTGCTGGCGGCTTTCTGCAGGAGCTGATTGTTCTGAAGCAGCCAAGTGAGAGACGACGGGGAGAGAGGGCGCGCGGGGAGAGGAGGCGCCGGCGCGGTGGAGTAGAAAGCGATGAAATGGAGCCCGAGCGAGCGGGACGGAGGGGAAAGGGGCAGAGCGCACCAGCAGCCAGGGTGACAGCATGAAGGAGAAGCACTTGTTCACCTTCAATCAATTCAGGCTTTTTTCCACCGCCGCACGCGCCTGTGTGCAGCTGAGCGTGCACCGGGAGGGAGGGGAGAGGCGGCCGCGGTGTCAGGAGCGGTTAGGAAATACATTTGTCACCAGCGGGGCAGGAGCGGGGAGAAGGGAGAGAGGCAGCCTGCACCGAGGCTGAGCGGGCCGTAGCCTTTTATTTATTGATGGCTTTGCAGCGTTCCTGTCCTGGGCAGAGCTTACCTAGGGGGAAGAGTGACGGTGTGTGGAAGAAACGGGCCTAATTGCAATATTTATGCCCGCTCCCCGCTGCTGACTGCTCCCAGGTGGAGCTGCTCAGCCAGCGCAGGGGCCAGGGGTCACTGGCTCGTCATTCCCCTCCAGCAGAGCCGGCTCCTGGAATTTGACCCAGTTTATGGTTCCTGCAGGTTAACGGGAGCTGTAGCTGGAGAACTTTGGTCCTACAGGGACCGTTCCTTTCGGCACCAGTGCGGTCAGTGGGGCAGCCACTGGGTCTTACCTGCGGCAGCTGACGGCTGAGCTGAGCTCACCGGGGGCACATCTCCTGCACCCCATCACCAGGAGAAGACCATTTCCACTGGAGTCTCAAGTCCACTGGGGAGGGACTCTATCAGGGAGTGTAGTGATAGGACAAGGAATATGGCTTTAGACTAAAGAGGGGCGGTTTAGATTGGATACAAGGAAGGAATGAGGGGCATGCCGAGGTTTGGGACCTCTTGTTCTGGATGTGGGTGAGGTGCCTGGCACAGATGTTTGTAATTGCCAGAATCCCTCGGCAGCACCCTGGGTCAGAGGTTTGGCTGTTTCTGACCAGCCCGGGGTGGCTTTGCTGTGAACAAGTCTGTTGCATTCCTGTAGTTCAGTTTCCCTTTGCACCATAAAGGAGTTGTGGAGGGGCGCAGTGGATTGCTTGCAGAGCCCCTGCTTGTGAACCTCTTCAAAGGCACTGAGGAGCTGGTGCTGACAGTGCTGACCATCACTTCCCTCTGCATTTTATATCGAGGTGCATTTTTATATATGTCTTTGCTTCCTTTCTAGGTTTGGAAGAAGTTCCTAAGCTCCCAAGCTCCCCGTGTCAACGTCTTCATGGCAGTGCCCACCGTCTATGCAAAGCTGATAGAATATTACGACAAGCATTTCTCTCAGCCACAGGTCCAGGACTTTGTGCGTGCCTTTTGCCAGGAGAATATCAGGTAGGTGAGCGCTGCCCCTCTGCACCAGGCAGGGGCTGCTGGTGGCTGTCGTACCAGGGGATCTGCAAGTTTTCTTTTTGGCTTTACCTCTCCGCGCTTCCAGGCAGGTTGGAGTGCTTTAGTGTCTCCCTGACAAGAACAGGGGTGACATTATTTAATTATGAGCCACTCTTGCATGATAAAGCCAGAAGGGGTCTGCATGCTTATTGTATGTCACCCTACATAACACAAAAGTAAGGACTTCATCCCGCAAACCAAGCTTGTGCTGCAGCATCTCTTTTAAGAGTCAGTCCCATCTAAATTTAAAACCCGTATCAGACAGAGAATCTTCTATATGTGGGGAATAGCTTGGTACTGGTTAAAGGCTTTGGGAACTTGTGTCTTAAGATTTTATGTAGGAGCATTCTTCATGTAGCCTTGTGTTCGAATGCAAATTCCCTGGAGCAAAGTTCATCTTGGATGCTTTCTTATGTGGTGTTTCTTGCGCAGGTTGATGGTATCGGGCTCTGCAGCCCTGCCTGTGCCTGTCCTGGAGAAGTGGAAGAGCATCACTGGGCACACGCTGCTGGAGAGGTATGGGATGACGGAGATTGGGATGGCGCTTTCTAACCCTTTGCATGGAGTCCGTGTCCCAGGTAGGAGTCTCAAGAGGGTGACTCTGTTTAGAGGTGTTTTGCTGTGAATTATTCACCACTTGTCATAATTCAGGAGTGGGCTATGGTATGAACAATGGTGCTGGTAGAGGAGCTGGCATTGGGAAGCCAGGAGAGGCCATGAGTGTGTGGGAAGCGGCTGGCAGCTTTCCCTGGGATTACTGCCCATGGTGCATTGGCAAAGCTGTGTGTGCAGAGCTCACAGTGGTGCACATTGTCCAACCAGCCAGGCCAGGTCTGTTCTAGAAGCAGGGTCCATATTGGATGCTTTATGATTTCCAAAGTCTTTGTGAGTTCAAGCACGGTGATGGGTCTGCGTCTTCAGCTTCTGCTTTATGAAGATGTATCTGTGTGGCGTGTTGACACAGGGTTCTCCACAGAGCAGCTCATGTCCTACCAATCAGTACTGAACATTTAAAATAGGATGTCTGCTCACTCTTATTTTAGTGCAAGCTTCTTAACTCTTCAAGAATTAGAAATTGTCACACCTCGTCGTACACTCTGGCTCTGTTCTCTCCTTGTCTTCCCTCACTTCTCCTAGCTACACTTGGTGACTCCTCAATATCTGTAGTTTTATGTAACCTAGAAATAAATTGATCTAAAACATTAAAAATATAAAATGCCCCCACCCTCCCTTTGGTTAAAAACGTGGCCATCTGTCTGCCAAGCAACCCAGCCCACCACTATGCCACCTTCTCCTCCCCACATGCTGTCTGCACATGCATGGCACCATATGCATCGTTTTGGTCTCTCAGGGGACTGTTGTTACCCAGAGACTGTCCTGTGCCCTGTGGCTTCCCTCAGCACCCCTGTCCTGACTGCTTGTGGCACCTGTGCCCCTGAAGGGATTGCACAGGGAGAGAAGCCACAGCTTCCCCCAGCACTGGCTCTGAACCTGAGAACAGCTTGGGGGCAGCATGAAATACGAACTGTGGTTTACTTCTGCCAAGTGACTGTAATACTGCCACCCTGTCCCAGCCAGTGCTTCCTGCAGGCTGGCGAAGGAAGCAGACAGAAAACTCGATTCCTACCTGCATGAGCTCTGTGACCACATGCTGCAGGGTGATGGTGCAGCTTGAGATCATTCGAACGTCCCTGCAGCCTGGTGATGTTTGCTTTTTCTTCATCTTTAGTAGGGGCAATGAGTAGAGGCTCTATAAATTTCCCAGGAGACAAAAGGAGAAAGGAAATAAGACTGAAGGTAGCATGGGCAAGTCAGAAATGAAGAAAGGGCAGCATTTATTCTGGAGCTGGGTCCGTGTGCTCCCAAGCAGAGCCAGTGCGTAGTCTGTGGCAGTACTGGGTCTGCAGGGGAGCTGGGGGCAAATAACCTGATAAAGCTGTGAGCAGAGAGGCTGGGTATAAAGGCTGCCCTTCCTTCAGAAGGGAGAGAGAAGAATCTGACAAAGGTGTGGATCAGCCAGAGACCTTACAGGCAGAGGGCTATAATTGAATAGGCTTGATTAATTTATTTCAGGAATTGTCAGTTGGGAAGCAGATGGGTGAAGCCGAGGCATAATTTACCGGAGCTGTGAAAAGCTTTTGATATAGTACCCCATTAGAGACTAGGATGTAAGGTCACCAGGTACAGCAGAGTACCCAGTGTGAACGACTCAGCTGAGAAATACAGCGGTTGGCTGGGGACAGCGCCCGGAGCAGGAGGAACAGTGAGCTTACCGCAGAAAAGACCTCAGACAGCACTGAGTGTTATGGGGACAGGTGCTAGGCAGTGGCTGACCACAGCCCCACACGCTGCCCAAAGCTTTATTTAAAAAAAATAATGACATAAATGTGGCTAAGCAGCAGAGGACTCCTTGTTTGCAGCAGCCTGGTGGCTGCTCCTCTCTGCCAGCAGCTCGGGAGCTCACCGTGCGAGAGGCACGGTGCTGGTGGAAGCTGGGCCTCAGCAGCCATCGGTGCCTTAAACCATGGCCCAGCTGAAGGTGCCAGCGAGCAGATAATGAGATTGACAGGGATGACTGTGGACAACTCCAGAAATTTGTCTCAGAATGATGACACGGCCTGTCACCGGGTAGCCCAAGGAGTTAACGTGGCTGTGCTCAAAGTGCCTGTCCCAGCGGTGATCCATCCCGGCCTGCAGAGGCAGGTCTCGGGGGTAAAGCCCAGGATCCTCACACGGAGCAGAAGCGATCTCTTCTTCATGTCTTCTCATGGTCCTGCTCTGCTGCTTCGTGAGCTCCTGTCTCTGAGGAGAGGTCCGGGGCCTCCCTTGCCCTCTTACACCCGCTCGGTGTGGCTGGGGAAGGGCAGAGGCCTCAGCGCCCGCCTGTGTCCCCATGGGACAACGGGGCACCACCAGAGCGCGGATCTGAAGGAGCAGGGGAGGGTGGGAGCCTTTAATTTCCGAAAGAAGAAAAGATGAAAGATTTGAAAGATAAATGTTTGCTTGTATATGGTTAAAACCCTGCTTAAAATGCCTCTGTTTTCACCAGCTCTCATTCTAATCCCCCTGGTGCTGTTACTGTGAAGGGAGATGAATAATTCATGGGCAGAGAATGCCTCGCTGGGCCTAATCACCACTTTAATTGGAGGTTTAGATCAGAGGCGGCTAATAGCTCCTACAGCGGGGACTCCGTGTATTGTTGACAGTGAGATCGTTGAGTGCCTTATCGTTGGCCTGTTTCAATTCTCCCAGGACACCACCGCACATAACAGCATCGAGGTCCCCCGATACCGAAGGACACAGACCGCAGGGCCAATTAAATTTATCTGGGAAGAGCTGACAACTTTTTTAAACAGAGGAGAACCGGTGGAAGAATAATAGTGTCACTCCTTGCTGACTGCAGCCTGTCGGAGGCTGGCTGAGCTGACACCGTGGGCATGCTGCCAGCATTTCTTAACGTTCGGGAGTGCGCAAATTGGAGAGAGCTGGAAGGGCAGGGGGAGGGCGCGAGAGGAGAAAGCAGGGATTTCTCCCCAGTTCCACCCCTGAGTTGTGGCTGGTGACAAAAGGAAGGCAGTGCTGAGTTCTGACCCCGTTCTGCTTCAGGTCTCAAGAAAGACAAGAGCTCTGGGGCTGTGCCTCTGGGACCTGCTCAGCCAAGCACCGACCTGTTGGAGTCAGCATGGCATGTATTTTAACGTGTCAGAGGGCTTGAGAAGCTCTAGTCGTTGCCTTTGCACAAATTTTATTAATACTGTCAGGCTCATGTAGCTCTAGTCAATGCTGTGAGCATTTTCAGCCTTTACAGATGTCAATTTCCAAGTTTGTCATTTTTCCTAACTACCGAAAAGACTTCTCCAGACAGAACATAAGGAAACAGCTCCCCACAAGGGGCTTATTTTACATGTTGGTTTTACTTTAGCCAAATAAGAAATAAATTGATGGAGCTGTACTTGTAAATGCGATCCAAAGCACGGCGTTGTATGGGGGATATGTTGACTTCTCTGTGGCTTCAGATGTGTTTGAAAGCGTTGGCTGATGTTTGACATTTGGTTCTCAAAGACCAAGACCAGAAGCGGTCACTGATCGTTTAGCAGTGCTGCCCATAAATCAGGCCATTGCCTTTCTGCACTGAGGAGGATAGCTGCATACAGTGAAGAAGTATGCTGCAGGAAGGCATCTATCTGATCACGATTTGAAGGCTTGCAGAGCTGGCAAATCTGTGGCAGTCTGTGGCAGTTCACTGCGCTGATTATTGCTCCCCTCCATGCGCCTTGTAAGCCTGATTTCATTTACTTGCCGTGTCTGCCTGCTGTCCCTTGCCGTGTCTTTTAGCTGGGGTTGAGGCTGTCAGCACATGGTATTTTTCACACTGGAGAAAATGTTCCCATAGAATTCTGGAAGGTGGCTCTGGCAAGCTCGACGTGCAAACATTTGGCTCGTTTTCCATGAATTATAACTTGCTTGGAGTCGTCCTGGAGTCTCGTGGCGGGTACCAGACTCTGTTTAAAATACATAAATACCTCTCCACGGCACCTCAGGTGGCACTTAACTCCTGGTGAGAAGAATGTAGCCCACTCTCCCTCCCTGCTCTGCTGCAGTCGCCTGTCTTGGACTTTTGGCAGTGAGTCTGGCCGTGCTAGAGCAGCCTGAGTGAGGCTCACGGAAGGAGGAGGACCTGGCCATCCGTGTTAGCTGACCTACATGCCGAAGGCAATCTCAAGCTGAACAGACACACATCACGGAACTGCCATGTAGCTTCTGTTTATTTCTTGCCAGATTTGCTAATTGTTAGGGTAGTTTCGCTGCAATAAAATCTCACTCCCTCATAGCCCATCTGCTCTTAGCTGATCCTGCAGGGATGCCATAAATCTGGGCTACGACGACACATCTATTTCCATGGCAACTGACCAATGTAGCAAACACTAAACCATGATGTCAGACACCAGACCTCCGGGACTTGAATGGGAGAACGAGACCAGGACACAGAAAATGCCCCTTGAGCCCAAATGCCTGAAATGCAGGTAACGAGGGGCAGGCAGTGCTGGGCTCCAGGTCCTGCTCACCTTGCTCTAGGGACATCCCAGCCATGCTGCATTGGGCTGAGCATGCTGCCTGATGAGCAGAGTTAGAAAGGACCACCAGCTGGATGCTCTCCAGGTGGAAAAATTGATCATCCCAAAATAAAGAGCACACTTCCCAGTTTAACCTGCCCAGCCCTCCCAAGCCACAGGTGGCTCGGTGCTGATGCTCTGTGCCCGGTGCAGGTCTGCACGCTCACTGGGGCTGAGCTCAGAGGGATGAATGCCACGAGCCTCATCCTGCCACGGGCCTCATCCTGCCCCAAGAGCCGCCTCGTGCCATTGAGATGCGGAGTGAAACCTGCTGAGCCAGCAGATGCCCAAGACTCGTGGTTAATGCTGTGCCTGAAGCCCCCTGGCAGACAGAGGTTGCAGGAACAAAGCTGCCCCTTCGGCTGGGTTTTCAGATGCCTACTACGAAGAGCATACATGAAAGCAAGGGTGGGAGCCCTGCAGGCTGCAGGTTTGGGAGCTCGTGGTCGCAGGACTGTTTTGGAGCTTAACAGCAGTTGTTTGTGCCACCGTGTCAGATACCCTGGCTTTGAAAATTGAACCCAGTGGAAGAATGTGGTGGTTTTGATCTCTGCCTTCTTCCTGTGATGTTTTCTATACAGTGTATTGATGTCTCATAAAACTGAGATAATCCCTTGCAATTCTTACGCTGTTAAGCCTTTGCCTTCTCTGTCAGGTCCAGGCTATAGAGAAGCAGTGAGCCACTGTACTAATCATTGTGTTCTTTCTTTTCGCATCTTTGTGTAAGTTTCATTGTGCTCTTTTTTTTTTTTTCTTCTTTCTTTTTTTTTTAAAGACAGCTTCATTACTGAGCTACGAAGCTGTGCTGATGTCTTCAAAGACTGGCCAAGAGAGACTGTTCAGGGCTGGAGACACATTTGTTTTCCTAGGCATTTCCAGCACTGCCTGCTCAGCGAACAAACGGAGTATTGCAGCGCCGTGACATTTGCATGCAGACATATGATGTGATCGAAGCCTTCCTGAAGGGTAACCCCCTGCTAGGAAGTTCTTTCGTGCCAGCGCAGGCTGCAGATGCCATGGATAGAAGAGCAGCTGCTCTTTTGCATCCTTTTTGTTCCCCAGGGGCCGTCCACTGCTTCACTCTTGTTCCGTTTCCTTCACAGGTTCTGTGGGGACCCCGCTGCCAGGGGTGGAGGTGTGCATTGCCACCGAGACTTTGAGGAGTGGTGGTCGCTCCTACACCGTTCATGCTCAGGGAGATGAAGACGGCACACAGGTAGTGCTCAGCTGTGTTCTCTGCTGCTTCGCCTCGTATCACAAAAAGTTCCCTCCTCCCCAGCCTTTGACATCTCGAGGAGCAGGAGCGGGGCTTGCCCTGCTGTTATCCCAGGAGCTCGGTGGTGCTGTTTTGAATTTTCTCCTTCTTTTATTCCTGTTATGGCTTAGTATGTCCGTGGTACTTCCTGAGTGTTGTCCTTACTGCGAAGGTGAACAGCATCTGAGAGAGTGCTCCAGCTCCCCGCACGGGGTGGGAGGTGAGGGCAGTGGTGCAAGGGCGGTGCGTAATGGTGGAAGAAGTTCATACTGTGTCATACCTCCCCTGCAGGAGGGCTCCAAGGCTTAAAGCTCAGTGGCTGAAGGCTGTGAGAGCTGTGGTGTGGACCTGCTCTGGAAGAGGGGTCCCGGTGGAAGAAGGAAGGTGGCAGCAGGGCCGGGGCAGGACGTACACAGCCCTGCAATAAGCGCGTCTGCGGCCCCAGCCCCGCTCTGGGCATTTCTGCGTGGTTTGGTACCGACGACATGAAAAATTACCAAATGTCACGTAATGGCTTGCTGGTTCCCCTGTAGGAAATAAACACCTCCCAGCAGCCCGGCCGGCGCAATAAACGCCTGCCGTCTGCTTCAATTATACGACTTTCAGGGCAGGGACCTCTCTCCGTACGCAGGGAGCGCGGTGCACATCTGTGCTCCTCCTGCCCAGATAATAACGAAACTGCCAGCACCGAGCGGGTCCTGGCCGTGGGGGGAGCACAGGGCTGTGCTGCAGGGCAGCCATCCCCGGGGAGCGTGGCAGGGCCACGGGTACCTGCGGGAGCCGGTGAGGAGCTGAGCGCCCCGCCAAGAGCTCAGCTCTGAGCCGTCTCTTCTCAGCATCCCTGCGGTTCCCGCGAGGAGCTGATCTCGGTGACGGGGTCAGGCACATTGTCAGGGCAATCTGCGAGGCGTTCACACCTCGCCTGGGCTGCGAGGAACCAGAACCCCCCCCCCCTTCCTGCGAGCGCCTGCGTTTGCCAAGGAAATTATTTGCTTAGCTGTAGCGAGAGCCTCACAAGGTCAGCGCCTTCCCCGCTCGTGTTGGGCTGAGGCTTCAGCCTTCTGCTCCCTCCTGACAACATCACCCAACAGACCTGCCCCGAGCCGCCGGCTCCCCGCTCACACCGCCTTTCCCGTTACGTGCCAGGGACGGTTCTGCTTGCCATTATGTGCCACCCCTGGGGCACGTCGCCATCCTGCACAGCGAGGTGCAGACAGGACCCTGGGGACATTGTGGTGGCGAGGTGGGGAGCGTTTCTGCCCCGCCATCCGGTAACTGCGCGAGCTCGCGGCAGGGGACTGATGCAATTTGCAGAGCTGGTTCCTGGCACGCCCCGAAGATCAATAATCTACTTAGCTGAAAGTTTGCTGGATCTCTTTGTGCCTCTCTTCGTTTTTTTCCCTGTCCCTTGATTAGAGTGCTGGATGCCTCCCACCCACGTGCTCCAGCCCTCCGATCTCTTTGCAGCACCCAGGAGCCCCGTGCTTGCCCACTTCCAGTTCGCTCAGGTTTTCTGGGTGCTGCCGTGCCCACTACCTGCTAATTGTTGCTGCACCCCGGGCTGAGAGCAGCTCTCGGGCGTGCGGTGCAGAGCGAGGTGGCCTGGGGAGATGAGATCCCATCCTTCAAGTGCTCGGAGAAGCGTTTCCTCCCCTGCTTCCCCGGGGAGCCGGGAGGTGTGGGAGCGGGCACTGGGGGACAGCAGCAGCTTCGCCTGCTCGGAGCCACCCCAGCTCACTAAGAAGCAGCCCCTAAACACCAAACCTGACCGTGTAGGCTCAGCAGTACGCGTTTAACCCCAGAGCCTAGGTGCAGCAAGGTGTCAGCGCCCTTCTTTACCCACCACCCCGATGCCTTTCATCTTTTTTCCCCTTAACTTTTTGGAATCTCGGCTCAAGCTCAGGACGTCGCTCTCCCCATGCCTGGCTCCTGTGCGCAGGAAAGGGTTACAGCTCTCCAGCGCTGAGCGTTTCAGTTTGCTTTGTTCACTGCGATGCATATTTCATACGCTTAGCTTCCCAGCTGGCAGAGGCCTGCAAACCCTGCGAGCTGTTGGGTATTGTCTCTCTCCTTCTTTATTTGTTTGTTTGTTGGCTGGTAGGTTTTCTGGGTTGTCATTTTTGTTGGATTTTTTTTTATTATTTTTATTTTTTGCTTTTCCAAATTGCTCGCTCGCACGAAAGCCAAGCCCCAGTCCCTGACAATAGGGGTCTATCAATAGATAAATGGTTTCACAGCTGTATCTGATGCAGTGCTCCAGCCAGGGCTTTTATGGCGAGTAATTTCCTTGCGATGAGGCTGCGAAGGGAGCCGTGCAGGACGTATGGGTTGCAGGAGCTGGCAGCAGGAGGACGCTGCAGCCACGGGCTTTTCTCCCCCCCCCCCTCACCCCCCCTTCTTCAAGGTTGTAATTATCTCGTTGTTTATCCATATGCAAGCTGTCGTCCTGGACGGGAACCGGCTCTGCTGCGGCCGTTCCTCCCCACAGCCACCAGCATCTCCCGGCCCCTCCTTCCCGTGCCCCCCACGTCTCCGCCATCTGCCAGCAGCTCGCTGCCGCTCGCCAGCCCCTCCGTGCCAGCGAGCCGCGGGGCTGCCGGCGTGGGGACAGCCAGTCCCTCGCCCTGTATCGGGGCCAGGGCTCCGAGCCGCTGGAGACCCTCTGGAGGGCAGCTCCACCTCGCTCACGGTCTGCTGAGACCTTCCTAGAACCGGCGGGGAGGTGCGTGGTCACCACCGAGCTGCCGGGGGTGTGCGGGGGAAGTCAGGCTTGCTCCAAGGTCTGGGCACCCACAAGGCTCCCATGGGTGCTGTCAGTGTACGTGGGGCAGGTGCCACGGGAGGTGCAGTCACACGGGCACCTCTTGCACAGTTTTTTCCTCCGTCCATCTCGTCCGTGGGGTGTTTTGAAGCAGCTGGTGTGAGTTGGCTTTTCCCCTGGGCGTAGCGTCGCCGTGCTTCCTGGCTGCACTGCGAAATGTTCCTGGCACGTGTGCTGGTCTCTCGACGCTCAGCCTCACCTCCAGCACCCCACCTCCATCTCCCGTCGGGGGCTTGCTGCTGCCCGTGCAGGATGGGCCGTATGGTGCTGAAGCCTTGCAGGATGCTTGCACCTAGGGTCAAATTGTTGCGCAGGACTTGGGTGAAATTCAGGCTGAGCTGCAGACAGTGCCTGATGAGGCTGCCTTGCCACCACGGGGGCTTGCAGGACTTCATCCCGCCACCCAGGGCTTTGCCAGTGTCACAAGCCTTGCCCTCAGGTCATGATCTCTGCCACCAGTAACCACCTCCCAGGCAGGCGGCGTGGGGAGGACGTTGTGGAAGGCAGCTGGGATTAGGTCTGCTGCTTTTCCCCCGTCTGGAACCTCAGTCCTCAGGTCATTGGCACAATCCACCTTTGGTAAACACGCACTGCATTTTTCCTGTTTGCTGTTTGCCTCTGCCCTTACTTCTTCCAAAAACTCTTTCCAGAGCCCTCTGAGCGTTGGACTCTGCTTGTTTTGTATACTCCAGCTATGATTGCTGTTTCCCCATGTTCCTCTCATCCCCTCAGTGCCCTGCTTTGTGTCCTGCCCAAGTAATACAAGTCTCTCCGTTTTGTTACCCGGGCTGCTTTCGTTACTGCATAAACATTTGAGCTGTTTCTTACTGACCACATCCAGTTCCTTAGTCAACATAGTCAGTAATTGCATTCCTACTGGTATTTATACTCCTGCCTCCTCTCTGTCTGTCTGATGGTTTTTGTTTGAGGCCGTAGCTGTATTTTTCTTTTTCCTGGTAGTAAAGGTGGAGGTAGATGACGTTAGCACCACGTCCCTGTGTTTCTCAGCTGGAAGCCTTTCTTATCACAGGAGCAGCTTCAATCCCAGGAGACTCTTTCCTTGTGCGTTCAAATTGAGTCCATCTGTCAAGAACAACCCTCCTTCCACGAGTGCTTCCTTTGGGCTAACCTTGGTCACAGCACCCTCAAGCTATCCATTAATCTCTCTGTTATCATTTTATGCGTTCATTCCCCCTTGCAGGGGGAGAAGGACTTCCCCCTGGACTTTCCGCTGCCTTGGGATCTCTGTCCTTGGTTCCCTTCGCCAGGCTGGCACCCTGCTTGTCCCAGCATGAAGGACGAGGGGTGGCTTCCTCTCTGTTCCCATCGTGGCTGTTTTCGGTCTTCAGCCCTTCTCTCTATCTCTGTATCAGAGCCGTCTGCCAGTGGATCAGCCTGGGAAGCTGGGGCGTTCCTGTTCCCGTGCTGTGAGACATGGGATGGAAGCAGCTCTGCCCGTGCAGCCCCTTGCTTGTTTTTTTTTTTGCAGCCTCACCCCTGAATCCCTCTGCTCTGTGGGCTCAGCCCGCGTGCTAAGGAGCTGCGCTCCTGCCTCGTCCCGCAATGTATTTCTCCATCGGGTTGTGGAGGCTGTGGCTGCTGTAGCACATCTCGGAGACGTTTGCTCAAGGACGAGGTGGGGGAGATGCTGAAGAAGACCAGCAGAAGGGGCAGTCTGTGCCCCAGAGAGCTTGCAGCCGAGGAGGAGAGGCAGCGGCCGCCTCGGGGCCACTTAGCACCAGGAAGCAATTAGAGGCTGCTGGGCAGCGCGGCCGTCTGCAGTCAGAGCACGTCACAGCCCTGCTGACCTCGACTTTTAAGTGAGGCTTATGAAAAACGAAGCAGAGGTGGGACACTAATTGAATCCTTGCCTGGCACCCTGCCTGCCCCCGAGCCCGGAATCAGAGCGGGCGCTGCAAGTGCGCGTCGGGAGCCTGCCTCTAATGAACAGAGCCGAGAGAGTGGGAAGATGTGCTGACATCTCGCCTCGTTTATTATCTTCTGAGGCCTGCAGACAAGAGGGATGAGAACAGCAGAGTGGAGAGCTGTTGGCGTTTCTGGAATGGCGTTACACTGCTAATTTATGGAGTTAATATAGATCAAGAAGTTTGGGGTCCGTGGAGCAACGGCAGGGAAGACTGACCTCTCCCAAACCTTGGTTGCTTTCCGTGGTTCTTTTGGAATCATCTGGACTTAATCAGTGTGGTAACTTTTAAAAATCGGTATTGCCCCAAAATATATACAGTCACTTTTGTTTTCAGTGGAGCAGCATTTGCTGTAAGTAGAGGGTTGGGTTTTTTGAGAATAACTTTCAGCGTTCCAGCTCCGCCGTGCACCAGCCTTGCTTTTAAATTTATAACCTTCCAAAATGAAAAGTAAATTGATTGTGTTATTCCCAGCCCTTTTATAAAAGTTAACATTACAAAAACAGATGTGAAATGTGGCCTTGTAGATTACAGTCTGGGCTTGGGGTTTTTGTTTTTTGCTTTTTTTTTCTTGCGCTGCGCCGTGTCCCTGAGGAGCAGAAATCTGCCTTTTTCCAGCAGGAGGAAAATTGTTCTGTGTCTAAATTGCCTCCTGCTTGCCTTCTGCAGGATGCTGCAGGACACAGAGCTCATAGTAAAAATAATGCTTTTACAAAAACATGCAACTTAGCAGGGAATTTTTAATTATGAATGTGCATGAGAGATCAGATTGCCTGGTAATTTGGTACTGCGCTAGCAAGCCTCGCACCTCGAGGACATCCATTCAAATATGACCCAGGGAGACAGTGATTAAAAGGGGGTGTCGAGCAGATTATTAGTCTCCAGCTTCCTTTTAGGAGGCAGGTAAACACGTCCTCACTTCCCTGGTCCCAGAGGCCCGGACTGGGCGAAGCACCATCCCCTGTGCTGGAGAAGCAGGGTCCCAGCAGGGCCCGGAGCTCCCCTGGGTTTTGTGGGTGCTGAGCTGCTGGAGGCTGCGCTGTGGCAAGGCTCTGCTGTGTCACCAGGGCTCTCGTGGCCACCGAAATCCCCAAGGAGTGAGTGAGGGGTCTTCGGAGGGGCAGAGAACATCTGGAAGTGCTGATGGTGGCTACGGAGGCGGCGAGACGTGGCTCGGCATCCATCCTCTGCCTTCCCCAGCTGTGTACAAGTGCTGTGGTTGATTTGGCTGAGCGTGGCGAATGACAGGGAAAAAATAGGATGTGGGTTCGTAAAGCTATGGCTTGTGGACAAGCATCTCTCCCCAAGCTGCCAGCATCGAGCTGAACAGGCAGAAGTGGCCACGAAAACGGGAGCAGTCGGTGCTGAGCGTGCCCTCAGCTGAGACCATCTCCTGCTGCTCCTCTGGGATTTGTTCCCTTATTTTCCATGCTTTGGTATGGGTTTTTGTTTGCTTGTTTGTTTTAAAAAAGTTACTGCTCTGCGAGAACTGCTAAAAGGGCTCCATCACTTCCATAAACCTCGCACATATAAATTATTGTCTTCTATTAGTCACTTAAAAGGCTGGGTTGCTTAATTATTTTGATTACAGTAATCACTTATTTATAAGGTGGGGAAAGCGCCAAGTATTTCCAAGCTGAGAAGCATGGTACCGGCTGTGGCAGAGGAGGCAGCGTTGCAAAAGCAATTTTCCCCCCCAAATGTCAATGATTTTGCTTTTTCTCCTTGTGTCAGTGACGGTGCCCAGCCCATGTGTGCTGGGCTCTTCCCTCCTGCTCTGGCAGCCCTGCTGGTGAAGAAGGAGGCCTGTGAAAGAAAACCAGGTTGTGGCTGGGTAGGCGGGGTGAAACACAGAGTGGAGACCCAAGGATAGAAGGAAAAGTAGGGAGGAATGAAAGAAAAATGTTTCAAGACCCGCATGGCATGAAGGGTCCCCGTGCGCTGCCCTCCTGCCACCGCCCCACCCAGCCTTGCGCTTCCCCTCGGCGAGGGCTGTGCCATCCCTGGTGGGCACCCCTAAGAGAAGGTGCTCAGCTCCGCAGCCCTGAGCCTCCGGTGCTCACCCAGGAAAGAGGTTTAGGTAATTATTTTGGGGCTGGGGGAAGGAGAGGTCTGGTGGAAGTTGGCTGTTTCCTCCTGACGCCAACCAGTGGCATCCTGCTGCTGTTTCCAGCCTGAAGAAGGTTTTTTTTTTTTTTTTTTTTTTTTTCTCCTACAAGCGTGTCTGTCTTCCTCCCCGCTCTATCAGTCTAATAAAAAGTTATTACCTCTCCTTACAGACCTGCCTTTCAACTTTCGCTCTTTGTCTCCCACATGCTTCTGCTCAGGCATTTGCCGTGCCTGCCCTCCTTCCCAGCGAAAGCTGTGCTGCCGTACGTCTGCCTCCATAAAAGCTACTAATTCCATTACCGTCCATTAGAAACTCCTCTCCTGCAGCTCCCGGAGGAGAGGGGCACAGCACAGATCAGAGACCACAAGAAAACAAATGGCCACTTTGAACAAATCACAGGGCTGCTTGCCAAGTGGGGATTCCCAGCTATTTACCAACCACCCTCGCTTCCTGCTAATGAAGAGGTAAAATGGAAGCAGCGAAAACATGCAGTTTATAATCACCCAGATTTATTCCTTCAAAGGGTTTATTACAACCTTTTATTTCCATGCGTGGAAAATGTAATCTTATCTAGCACGCCGGCTGGCCCAGCTCAACTCGCCGAGTGCATTTTGCAGCGGAAAGCTCTCGAGCAGCAGCAGCCTGCCAGGGCACGCGGGGGCTCTCTGGTAAAGTTGCTCGAATGCATTAAAGCAGTCGAAACGTGCATTAAAATGTGGCACTCGGAGACCAGGATATCTGTGCAATTAGCAAGCTGATGCTTTCAGCAGCTGCTTGTGACGCGGTTCCAGTGTATCAACAACGGGGACCGCTGAGATTTGGAGGAGAAAGGAAACAAACCAGCTAGCCACACCGCTGCCGCAAAAACGCCCGCTTCCCTGCCTTGCAGCGGGCTGGCTGGGTGCGTACACGTGGTCCTAGCAGGGATCAGAGGCAAGAGGCTGTAGCAGAAAAATGCCTCGAACCCTGAATTTTTACTGATGCTGTTTTCAGGCAACCCAGGCTGCTGACACCGGGGCGGTTCGCGTCCTCTCCGCTACGCTGGGGAGCAATGCCAGTGACATTCGGAGTTCAGCGAGCAAAATCCTATTAAGATAACGTCACGGCCTTTCTGTTTTACTGTTTGCAAGCCAGCCATAACATCATTAAATTACACAACAGGGAGGTGCCTGCTGCCAAGGAGCTCTGCTCTAGATAAGATGTGGGTTGAGCCTCTGCCAAAATTTGACTCGATCTGACAGGAAATTTGGAGCTCGTTCAAGGTTTGATTCACAGCAGAAGCAGCGGCGCGCAGGTAAACGCCATGCAGGATTGGTCCCCGGGGCAGCGGCGGTGCCGTGCCCTGCCTTGGGGGCATGGAGGCGTTCGGCATGGCCACATTTACATCTCTGCTCACCTTCAGCGAGACATCAAATCTGGCAGGAGCTGTGGAGGAATCCGAGGCAGCTGTTGGCAGGTCCTCGCGGGCGCTTACCTCTGCTGCTCCCCTTCCCAGCACTTTCTGGGGAGCCGGAGGCAGGCTGACGGCTCCAGGGACTGGTGCTGGAGCTCACACTGGTGATTAAAATGCCTGCGGTGTGAGGAAGATTTCATAGTGAATCGTCTCCAGCCGGGGCGCGGCGGGTGGGGTGCACCAGGGATTGCTGGAGGGCGCACGGGGTGGGATCAGCCTGGGGAGAGTTCAAGGTGTGCTTCCCAAAGGGCAAAGCTGAAACTGGTGGCACTGGGCCCATGGAATTGCTCGGGGAAGCTGCTTGGTTTGTGGTGCCACGGCCAGGCCAGCAGGAAAAGGAGGGAGAGGAAACGGCCACACGGCAGAAGAGCTGGCAGCCACTGCGGCAGCGCTGGCAGCCTGCCTGGCGTGTCCCATGCGCTGCGGCTCCTACGTGTCCTCTGGGCTCTGTGCCTCGTGCCCCTTTGCCGATGGGGGTGCTGAGGTTTGGCCCTGGGCTCTCCAGACCCCAGGGGTTCCTGTGCCCATGCATCGTCTGGTCTTCAGGCTCCCTCTCCAAGGTCCCCTGGGGCGCCGCGGTCCGGCACCATCCTCAGCTTGCTGTGGTTCAGCCGAGCTCCCCTCGTCAGCAGTAACGAGCTTTTTATCCTGCAGCACCTCCAGGGTGGTGGAGATAGTGCCCAGCGAGGACTCTGGGGGCTCGCTCCGGCTCCTGACGTGCTGAGGCATTTAAGGAAACAGCGATTCTGCGGAGTGCCTGGGCTGTTTGCGCAGAAAGCCCCATGTCACCGTGTCCTCCAAGACAACACATCAGGACGACGTGACTTAAAGCACAAACGGTACCTTAGAAGCAGCTTTTTGAACGTTTTCTGTTAGGAAAGCTTTGTTCCCATCAAAGACTGCGGAGATACAAAGCCTGCCCTGCTCTGTGGTTCCGCTTGGTGTTCCAGTACTGCTGTTACTGGTTTCCCTCGTGGCCCTGTTCCTGGCACCGCTCGCTCCAGGGTCCCAGAGGAACCCCGTCGGTGCTGCAGCAGCTCCAGTGCAGAGTGGCTGGGAGCTGCCGCTAGGTGCCTGCTCCGTGAGGGGCTGGGGCAGCTCTCGCAGTGACCTCCTCTCACAGCAGGGGTTTTTGCACATCTTCCCTGCAAAGGACCTGAGGTTAACACGGTCCCACGGGCGGTGCTACACCCGTGCCGCTAGTGCCTCGTCTCCCAGCCCAGGAGTTGCAGAGCAGTGTACGTGCGGGAGGGACGAACACCGTGCCATGTCAGGCAGGTCTGCGACCTTCCCGTGAGTCTCTAGTTTCCATAACAGCAGGATATTCAGTTCCGTTGCCATAGAAAACCAGCCTGTGCAGGTTTGCAGGGTGCTGAGCTGTCACTAGAGCCGTTGCCTCGCAGTGAGCCCGAAAGAAGCTGTGCGTCCCAGAGAACAAATCAGATGGTGTTTCCTGCCACCTCCTCGGAAAAAAAAAATAGTGTCAGATTGACAGTTTGGGGAAGCGAAGGTTTCTCTCTATCAACACAGCAGACAGCAGGATGTCGGAGTCGCAGGAGCGTGCCTCGTCCCGCTGCCTCCTCCTGCCTGCAGGAGCACGGTGCTGAGCCCCCAGGGGCCCGCAGTCAGCCCGCGAGGGGCACGAGGCGCTCGTGCTGCCACCGTCAGCATCCAATCTCCCACCTGCTGCGAGACAGCCATGACTTTTAGCCTGTAGTAACCCGTTTTCTATTTCTGGAAGAGCTGGGGAGACCAAACCCCACCAGCTGGTGAAGCAGCTCCCCGGGAAGCTCAGTTTTGGCTTCACTTCGGTGCTCCTTCTGGGTTTGCCTTCCCCTCGCCACGCCGCAGCCTGTTTCTGCAGCGGCAGGGCTGTTTGTGCTGCCTCCCCCGGGAACGGCAGGGGTTCTCCCCGCTGCCAGCCCGGCCACAGGTTGCCGCAAGGGCCAAGTGCTGCAGCTGGTGGCCGGCGTCCCTGGCTGCTACTCCCAAGGCTGAGCCGGCCACTAACCCTTTGCTTGCTGCTGTCACGGCTAGATGCACAGGGCTGGAGGGCAGCAGCGCTCTGGGGATGGGACGTGCCCTTGTCTGGGATGTGGGGGTTTTTTAGGGTGCAGTCTCCGTGGCCTGCTCTCATCCATCCCCTAATTGCCATGGGAAGGGACGGTCTTGCCACAGAGACAGCCACAGGGCTCCCAGTGGGGTGCATGCCCCGAACAGGGTGCCTGGAGGGTGCAAACCGTGGTACCAGCCCTGCATGCTGCGTGCCGCTGATGCCCTTCCAGCATCTCTCTCCTTGCACCACGCTTGGCTCCAGGGCAGCGAGCGGGGACAGGGGATTTTTGGGGCTGCCGCACGGGTTGGTTTCCCTGGCAGAATTCGCTCTCATTCCCTCCTGGCTTGTTGCAGGTGACTCCGGGTTTTGAAGGCCAAGAAGGGGAGCTGCTCGTCAGGGGGCCCTCGGTGTTCCGCGAGTACTGGAACAGACCCCAGGAAACAAAAGACGCTTTCACACCCGACGGCTGGTTCAAAACAGGTACTGTGCTGCTCTGCCCGCGGCGTCTGGACGAGGGAGGTCGGTTGTTTTCTGTGCTGGGTCTGGAGAACGGGATCTGGGTTCACGTCGGTTCTTCATGTGCACTGCCCCTAATTATTCAGCCAAGGAACGGGGGATGTTCGGGGCTGTTTGCTGGAAACGCAGCACACCAGCATCATGCTTCCTGGGGACTTGAGCCCTACGCACCTGACAGCAGGTCATGGTGTGGCTCAATTTAAATGAGCTTTTTGGAGGAGAATCACGGTGAGTGTCCTCAACAGGGAAGCAGTTTGGGAAAGTGTCAGAATTGCCAGGATGTCGCGTTTTGAAATTTTTCAGAGTGAGAGGTCTGCGTCTTCCAAATAGAGACCTTTTGTTTTGAATCTGGGGCTCATTTTATTTTTACATGGTATGTTTCTGAAATGCAAAGGAATTTTTTTTTACTGGGTGTTCCTGGGATTTGCCTTTCCCTTTGGACTGGGAGTGAGGAACATTTTTCAAATATTTTATGTTTCTAGGGACGGGAACACCTCTGGTGTTTGATTCCTTCAGATCAAATTTCACCAGATTTCACCAGAAGATAGTATCCTAGTAGTAACAATACGTATTGCAGTGCACCTTGGTAGATTTTATCAAATGTTTGCAAACAGAAAAAAAAAATCCTGTTATGATCAAGCTCTGCTGGCAGCGGGTGTAGCCCCGACTGCCCTACCTGCAGCAGCCATGGCTGGGGCGGCAAGGCCTCAGAAAAGAACTAAGGCTGATCCTGTCCGTAATGTGGGATAACAAATTCAAGAGGATACTGTGCTGAAGGCTTTTCCCAAGCGGAACAGACGTGACAGACCATGAATAAGTGATGTGCTTTGAACTACGCCTCCCGCTCTGTGCACAGCGCGCCGCATGCAGCGCTAGAGCTTGGCCTCCTCGGGCAGAGGTTCCCGTCCCCCGGGACAGCTCTGCGTTTCGGATTAAATTATAAACTAGCCCCGTGCCCACAGCAAGCGTGGCGGTGCCCTGAGGTGTCTCTGCAGGCTCTGGTCCCGGCGTTTGAGCAGTCGGTTCGTATCTCTGGCCACCCTTCTTCCTGCTGCCTCTGCCACCGGCCACGAGCGGTTTGGACGCTGGGATAAACGCCCGCAGCGCGTCTGTCTGGCGGTGCTGATCCCAACCGTCCCCTAATCTCGGGAGTGCAGGAGGGTGGGATGCCTGATGATGGCCCAGCCTTCGCGTACAAGCAGCCCTGCCTTTCCCATTCCCCTTTTACCCCGCGTTAGCAGTGCCATCAAGCCGGGAGCACCAGACTGGATTTCTGATGCCCGCTTTGTAATCGTATTTATGGACGACTCGTGACAACGCCGTGATTTATTATCACTGCTGCTCTGAACCAGACCCGGGGCTGCCCTGCCAGGGTTGTCACCACAGGTCCCGATCCTGGGCCAGGGCCACATTTGGTGCTGGAGCAGGGGCAGACAGCGCCGGGTGCAGGGCAATCAGCTCTAAAAATTTTTGTAGTCAACACTCCTGATGAATATTTCAGATGCAAAGGAATAGCATGCATTAATTATTGCAAAGAGATGTCTTTAGGAGAAAATGATTTTGAAATTCAGTTTAATTTCATTGTAATGCGCTGCAAACAGGAAGGGAGTATGTGTGTTTAATTGGCTCTCGGGGGTAAGGCCTGGAAGATGGCATGCCTTTGTCACAGGCCATTAGTGATACAGACTGCATAATGAGAGAGTACAATCAGCTCACAGCTGCCGGCTCCTACGGGGAGAGAATGATATTAAATAGAAATCAGTATAAATTAAACTTAACCCTTTCGCTCGCCGAGCGGAGCCGCAGAGCTGGGGATAAAGAGGGGAGCGGAGGCACTCGCCTGGGGCTGGGGACAGGTCGGAGGGTGCTGAGGACACACCGCACAGGCAGCCTCTGGTACCCCGGTAGCAGCCTCAGGAGGAGGACAGCCTCTTCATTCTCTTCCCCACCCCATTCCCCTCTCTTTGCCTTTCTTTTTTTTTTTTTTTTTTCCCCTCTCCTGACTGCTTGCTCCGTCTTTGCTCACTGCCAGGCCGACAGGGCTGCTTTATTCCAAGAAAAAAAAGCTGGTGGTGCTGAGTGAGACCCGTCAGCTCGCCCTGCCTGCCCCCAGCGCTGCTGGCAGCCTTCAGGGATGTGTGCTGCCTCTCCCTCGGGGGTCTCACACGTGTGTGGTGGTGAGAAGCCACCTCACACAACCACAGAGGCTGCGGTGTGCAATAACCAGCTGGTGCTGCCCGGGACCCGGGGGGTGAATTAGCCCACATTAAGCAGAGGTGGTTAATTTTGGAGAGGAGACCAAGCTGGCAGGTTGCTGCACTCCCCAAGGACAGAGGTGCACGTGCTCAGCTGCGGCAGGAATGAGATTTGGAGAGAGCGAACTTGGAGGCAGCGTGGATAACTCCCCGGCTGTAATTTAGCACTCTGCTGATTGCTAATGGCACTCCGAAAAAACAGCGGGTCAGCAAATGAAGAGTAATTACCGCAAGGGAACCACGAGCGCTGCTCGTGCTGCGCCTCGTGGTGCCTGTGTCACCAGAAAGGCTGGTGGCTGCTGTGGCACTGCGCGGAGACAGGGCACAAGGGCAGGGTGCCCGGCGGCTGGGAAGGTCCAGGGCCATACGCGGGGCACGTATTACTGCTTTTCCTGAGCGTAGGCAGCCTGGGGCTCTACCTGGGCATTTGCGCTCAGAGTTTGCACACACAGAGCCAAGAAAGCGTCACCGGAGCTCGTTCCCTCCTTTGCCTTTGTGATTTGAGTTCACCCAGGAGCCCTGAAGCCCGGGTTGCAGCAGAAGGCCTGGTTCTGACACCGCGCAGTGCTGCAGGAGGCTCTCAAACCAGCTGCCTCTGTGCGCACAGCACGCATCCTGCACGCCCTTGCTCTCAGGTGCCCTGCTTGCTGCAGCCTGCAAGGGGGCTGAAATTCCACTGCAAAACCAGGCCTGCAGCCCCTCGAGTCTCCCACCCGAAACCTCCCCCCCCGCGGAAGATTTGCACGGCAGGGCCACGACTCAGCTGGCAGGTCCTGGTCCCCAGCCAAGTCCTCGTGCCGGGGAGGGCAGCCGAGGGCACGTTGTGTCACTGCTGGGTGCCCCCCTTCTGCGGGCAGCGACCTGCCTCCCCCATCGCCTCTTCCTCCCCTTCCAGGCGTGCTCCTGCAGTGACAGGTCATGCTCAAAACTTGCGAACCACCTGAAATGTTGTTCCATCAGGTCATTTTCCAGGCTGCCTTCTGCAGTTTCAGACTCACAAAGGGATCTTTCATTTTTAAGTCCTCTCTGGCTGCAGACCATCTATTTCCCGGTACTTTCCTCAGGCCAGTTCTGTTTCTGGTTGCAGTTTCTGTAAATCAAGCTATCGTGTGTTATTTCAGAAAATATATGAACCAAAATAAAAAACAGGAGAGCCAGCACTTCCATGGCAGCAGTCATTTTCTTTTTTGTTTGACAGCTCTTTTATTAAAATCTCTTTTCCTCCCACGAAACCGTCTTACCAAAGGAAGCGACATCAGGTTGAGCACTGGGGATGGCCATTCCCTCCGTGACAGGAGGAAAAATAAATGGGGCAGGCTCTGGCCGCCAGCACTCTCACACCCTGCTCTGCTGCTGGGGAGATCTGGGAGAGACGAGGAGCTCAGTGCAACAACTGCAGACCTGTGTTTCCTCCCCCTCGGGACCAGAGGCAAACACCACGTGTGCCTCGAGCAGGAGCCTGTGCAGATCCCTCTGCAAACGTGCCCACTCTGTGCCTGCAGTTAGAGGAGGAACAAATGTATGTGTATGTATTACAGGAAGAAAAGCAGCATGATGCTGCCGTGACCTTTTGATGAATTCAAGATCTCAGCTCTTTTGAGAAGCATCCGAACTCCTGGTGTGGCATCGGTGATTTACTGTTGCTCCCTTCCCCTTTATTTCCTTGGGTTCGCACCATCGTCTGCCTATCTCTCCGTGGCTCTCATTTCCATTCGAGTGAATTTGATTATTTTTATTGTATTAATGCTGTTGACAGAGCTGCTTAGATCAAAGTCCCCTCCGGCCATTTCCAGGGAGACTGCTGGGTATCCACCTGCTGTCCGACAGCGCCGAGCCCTCAGAGGGTGAGGCAGACCCGGAGGAGAAATGCCCGCAGCCGTCTGTCTGCTGCGCTGCGACCCCTTTGCAGCTGTCCTGCGAGGCAGGAGGCGATCTCAGAGCAAACCTGGGTGCCCCTGAGCCATCGCCGAGCGCACCCCAGGAGCAGGAGGAAGGCAGCAGACAAACACCAGCTTCCAGCACCGCGGTCATCCCAATCCCCAATCATTGTCTTTCTATCCCATCGTATCGCCAGGCTCTGGCACTGTCAGATTGAGTTTTTTGGCACTGTCAGATTGAGTTTTTCCTGCCCAGGAGGCAGTGCTCTTCAGGCAGCAAGCTGCTTGTAGCCGTGAGCAAGGGGACGGAGGATTTGGGAGCCCGGTGGATCTGCAGGAGCTGCGTGATGCCCGAGCGCTGCCTGTCTGCCCCGGTGCTCTCCCGGCTGCACGGGGCAGGCAGGGCGCTTCCTGCGGAGGAATCTGGCAGCACGGTGGTGTGCTCAGCGGGGAACGACAGGATCAGAGAGCAGCCTGCTTCCCCAGGGAAGGCCAGCTTCCATTCACGTTTGCCCATACATCCAGAAAATTAGAATCTGGTGTATTCAGGGAGATTTATTTTCAATTACAGGTTAAGGCTGAGACATGAAATAGCACCAGGCTTGAAAGTAGTGCATAAATCCTGCAACAAATCCATGTATCTCAGCTCCATATAATAAGATTTTATTGATTGCTATATTGTATCTGTCAGAGTAAAACTCTCTTAATGCATGCATCAGGATGGAGAAGATAGAAAGCTTGTTGGTCGCAGAATCTGATTCAGGAATCAATGCACTTTGATTAATATGTCGTTAAGAAAGTAAGAGTTATTTAACTTGTTTGATGCACATCTCAAAATGACGACTCATATCTTTTAAGTTTCTTTCTTTAAGCCGCACTTAAAAAAACAACTTTGTGGCTGTTTTTCCCATTGCTAAGTCCTGTTTTATCACTGAATTTGGGCTAGATCCCTAGATTTGGGATCCCTAGATTTGGGCAGGTCATGAAAGCACCAGGCTCACTTTAACCAGAATTCCTATTGCCCAGAAGACTTCCCACATGCCACTGTCGAAGGCTGAAGAGCAGGGTAGACCTTTATTTCTATATCTGTATTCCTTCTGGATTTCTGCAGTGAAAGAAGGAGCTCCAGGAAAAAAAAAAAAAAAAAGAAAAAGAAAAAGAGAGAAAATCATCTGGAGTACGACATCACCAGGAGACATGAGAAGCACCCATCAGTCCTGGCAGCCTTTCAAATGCTGCCAGGCTTGGGCAGCAGCACGCTGCGTGTGTGTGCTTGCTGCAGACACCTTTCCCTCAGCTCAGGCCTCTCGGCCGTGCTCCACGAGCTCAGGCAGCCAGGAAAAACCTCGGTGTAGCTGGGGACATTGTGCGGAGCGCTGGGGCTTGTGGCGCTGCTCCTGCTGCAGCCACGAAGCCCCAGGCAGGTGAAGAAGCCCAGCGACTCTCAGGCTGGCTGCAGGGACCTGCTCGTGTCTGCCTGCTGCCTTCGGGCTGAGCTCCTCGTGGGCAGAGGGGAACGGCCCCAGCTCAGAACCCGCGTGGTCCTCGAGCATTACGTTAGGGGAGCCAGGAGCTGGCCTTGTGTTCCTAGCTGGAGAGCTCTGCTGGCCCCAGGATCCTTGTCATTCTCAGCCCTGGCTCTTTGCAGATTTCCACCCCACCACTTCTGGTGGAAAAGGCAAAGCTGCCCATGGTTTTCCAGCCCAAAGAAACATGGTGTTTGTAAGAAACGCCTTGGGCTGTTAATGGCCAGACCCGTTCCTGCATTCAGGCTGGCCCCCACCACCCCATCTGCAAGGAGAGGGGTGGCGGCAGCAAACAGCCCCCACCCTGTCCCTCTGGCACCGACTTTTGTACCTGGCACTTGCCTGTCTCCAGAGACAAGCAGGTGTTTCCCTGCCAAGGGAATTGCTTACATTTGTGGGAGCAGCACTGACACCTGAAACAGAAATACTTTAGCCTGATCAAGGCAGGTTATAAATAGAAATGCATCTAATTAGCATCCTAATCTGCAGGTTTTCTGTTTGTTTGCAGTGTCTCTCCTAGTCATAAATTCAGTTAATGCAAATTCTATTTTTAAAAAAACGATGCCTTAATTATAATGTGCTGCAGATGATGTGACTTATCGGCTCAGTAAGCCCATCGGATGAAGTGCTGGCTCCCTCTGAGGCTGGGTTTAAGGAGCTTCTTTTTAAGCCATGCTGTAGTTTAAGCCCGTGAGTCAGGCGTGATGGCAGCGAGGCACTGTGCGAGGCTCTGTCTCCTCTTTTCAGTGATGTGACCGAGTGTTTGAGCTGAAAAGCTGTGGGAGCTGGAGGCAGGGAGGAGGTATGCTCACCTGCTTCATTTCTTAGCAGCTTATAAATTGGACCCACAAATGAAGGGACATGAAAGGACACCAAAAAAAATCCCAGGCATATCCCAAACACATCTCTGTGTGCTGCTTAGGAAGGATATTCCACTGGGTCTGCATGGGACAGGGCCAGAGGCTGCAGGCACCCACGGAATAAACTCGTGCTGCCCGGTGAAGTCAGGCCAGCAGCGAGGTGGGCTCACGTTTCCACCCAGTCCTCATTTAAAAGGTGTTCCTATAAGTAAAAGCATAAAGATATTTATTCCTTCTTCTTGAGCTGTAAGGAGACAACATTGTCAGGTTTGCCTGATGGTTGGAAGTCGAAGGATCATTCGAACACAGTGAAATGCAGCCCGTGTAATTCCTTGACTGCTTGCAAGACTGATGTTTTCAGCAGTTCAGAGCGACTTTGGATTTTTGTAGCTGTAAATGAGAGCAGCTTTTGGCACAGAATTTGTTTACTCTCCTACAAAGTCCTGCTCTAGTTTTATCAAACGTTGTGGATGCCAACCACACACTTTTTTGAGAACCTCCAGTGCACAGAGTCCGATTTCCAGTGGCATGGAGCGATTGCACCCCACCTGAAAGTCCGTGGGAACAGCAGGTTCCTGCAAACTCCAGGCTCTGCTCTCAGCACCTTCTTGCTGTTACCTTTCAAGGTGTGCTGTGGTGGTGCTGCTCCAGCAGCAGGGAGGGAGAGGGGCTCATTCATGACTGTGGGGAGTTTCCCTTCCCATCCCTTCCCATCCCAGGAATTAACGCAGGGAATCCTGTCCACAGCTCCAGCTGGGCTCTACTGTGGAGACTTCAGGCTGAGCCTGTCAGATCTAGCAAGAGAACTGCAAGCTCACAAGTGGGTTAAGAGGGGGAGTCGGTTGTAGCAGGAGAGAGCTCAGGATGTGGGGAAGAAATGGGCTGAACAATCATCTTCCTCGTGGTACTTGGCAGGCCCTCCTGGATCATTGGCAAAGCTTTTGTTCAAGTGGCTACTTACTGCTGTATAAATAGCGTGTCTCCTCCAGGGCAAATTAAAAACCCCGTAGGGAAAGGTCAGCGTCAAAGCATCTGAGCGAGATCCCTGAGCAGTCGGCAGAGGTCAGGACGTGGTCCCGTTGCAGGCAGTGTCAAAACGCCTCTTGACGTGAGCGTGGCTGGAACGGTGCCCCAGGGATTTTCACTGGATCCGCGCTCGTGGTTCAGGCACCGGGCACAGGGAGATGAGTGTTTGTTGTGTCTTCACTGTCACACCGAGCTGTGACCACGGGACTTTGGGAAGTCCTTCAGCAGGAAGGGTGAACGCTGCTGAGCTGTCTGCAGCGGTGACTGAGGGGGTGGATTTACGGAACTCCGGTGGAGAGCTTTGGGGTAGGAAAGGAGTAAGACAGAGACAAGATTTTGAAGTGATCACCCAAAATACAAACTGTTTTCAGGTTTGCAGAGGCCAGCCTGGCCACTCAGTGCTGCCGAGAAGAGCTGGTGGTGTGTGCAGAGGTGGAATTGCCCTACAGAAGCTCGGTGAAAACACACCTTCTTTCCACCTGGCCCATCTATCATTTTTCAGCCTTATTTGTGTCCCTGGCTTTCTCTCGCTCCTCATTTGTCTTGTTTCCTGTTGCTTGAGGCACTCTGCTGGTGCCCACACGATCTGTTTAGCTTGCTGAACACTTTTGGCATTTGGTTTACATAACCCAGCCTTGCCGTCAGCGGAGCACAGAGCAGGGCAGTGGAATCGCACAAACTGATTACAGGATGAGCCGGGCAGTCAGGGGCCCGATTTCCTTTCCACAGCCCAGGAAAGCGAGGGCTCGTTTTCAGCACGCATAACTCAAGACCAAGTGCTGCTAAGTGGTGACGTTTTTTGTAGGTGTTTGTACTTCAGGCTGGCGGTAACGCTTGAAGAAGAGCTGAGCATCTCTTCTTTGAGCATCTCTGGCACGTGCTGCTCCATGCCCGCTCTGTTAGCCGGGACAGAGCATCCTAGGACGTGATCGCTCCAGGCTCTTTCCTTTCCACAAGTCATCCCTGTGGGTTTCGCTCGAGACAATTGAGAACATATTTACTTACGACTAATGGTATTATGCTGTAAGCAAAAGTATGGGGTCCTGGATAGTTAAGCAAACAATTTAAGGCAGATATCCTTCCCCACATCCCACCGCTGCCTCTCTTAGTCAACATCCTCCCATTGTTATCTCCGCTTTATTTAATAATTCGTCTCATGAGAGACTGGGACAGGTCACCGCGCTGAAAAGAAGAGGTAGTACTGTCTTTGGCTGAGGTGTAATTGATCCCTCAGCTGTTCTGCAGAGGGCAGAAGCCAAAGCAAAGGGGTTTAGTCTAAGGTTTTTATTATTACAATTATTATTTTTAGCCATGCACGCATGGCTGCCGTGCTCTTCAAAGTTCCACCAGCTGAGTGGCAGCCGTGTTCAGCTGGGCTGCCACACCTTGGAGCACTTACTTATTTATTACTCTTTGAGTTTTCTTTTTCATCTTGTTGTCTGCAGGGATTTCTATAAATATTTAAATGCTAATGTGAAAAAACGTTTTTCATTTTTACTTACCCATTTTCTTTTCTGGCTTGTCCTCTGGGCAAACCCATCTGCAGTAATTCTGGCTGTAAGCAGCAGGGGGGGGCTCCCTCCGCCCAGCCTACTTGTGTCATATCAGTCACCCATGAGTTCCTGCTAATGACGAGTGAACCTACAAAGTCTTGGCTGTCTGGCTTGCAGGAGCGTTCAGAGGTTTGGCTGTTTTATCTGCTGCTTTCCGTTACAGAGACGTGGTGCCCTCAGAGCAGGGCGTGCAGCTGCGGTCTGGTGGTGGCAGTGCAAGAGCCACGGCGGGCTGGGGAGAATGGGCAGTGAGGTCTTTGGGGACCAGCTGGTAGAGCTGGGCAGCGTGGACAAGTCCCTTCGGTAGGTCCAAGCACCAGAAACATCCCACCACCCAAAACAGGGACCATCCTGGGTGTCTCAGTGAGGCCCATCGGTGTGTTGGGGCTTCCGTGCGCTCAGTAGTTAAGACAGCACCGTGTTTGTGTGCACCCGTCCTGGTCCTGCCCCAAAACCCTCCCAAAACTGCTCCGCTTATTTGGGGCGGTCAGACATGGAAGGCCCAGAAATGAGAAGCAGCGCCTTGGCCGAGGGCAGACGGGCCCCAGAAGGCAACCAGACCCCGCTGAGGCCTGGCTTTCCTGCTAATCCTTTTGGTGCTCTCCTCTCCCTGCCGAAAGCTGGTGCCCAGGACTTTGTCTGCTGGCATATGTCGTGTAACGAGGTCGGATGCCAGCCCACGCCGAGGCTGGAACGGGGACCATATGCAGCAGTCCCCAAGGCCCTGAAACAACAGTCTGGAGACGGGCCTTTGTGTTCCCTGGCCAAAGCCTGCTGGCCATTTGGACCTGCCGGGGTGCCCATCTCGCAGGGGGGGAGAGGGTTTTGAATTTGGAGGAGGCGCAGTGGGTGATGCTTTCCAAGCTCCATTAATGTGTCTGCAGCTGAAGCTGAAGCTGCTGGGCCTATTCATCTGTGGGTTTTAGAGAGCTGCCAGCCTTAGACGAGCCTGGCGTGTTTACCGAGAGTCCCCTGTGTCTCTCAGCGAACACGAGGTGGTGCCGGGAGCGGGGTGAGCACTGCAGGGCATAAAGAAGGAAGCCTCCTGGTGCGTGTGTGTGCTGCGCCCATCCCCTGCCCATTGTGGTCAGCGTGGGCGTGGGGAGCATTTCTGGTGAGAGACATCAGCAATCCTCCCACGGCCTCAACTTACCTGTGCACAGCCTGAGGCTTCACACTTGAGTGGGAGTCCACCTCGTATGTCCACCACAACCTCCTTGGTGCAGTCCCACAGCTGGGCTTAGAGCCGATTTTCATTCAAAGCGGACAAAAATTGACCTGCATCTTTCCTGTTATTTCCTGGGCTTTTTTCTCCTCGGAACAGCTGCTCTTTCAAACCAGAGTGACCAGAAAATGCACCCGTGGGGTGAATCCTGTGGAGGTGTGGTGCCACAGGACTCGGTGACGCAGCAGGTCAGTCCGCCCCTGCCTGCAAATATTGCCTTTATTTCTCTCCTGTGCCAAGCAGGGTGCTCTAATCAATCAGGTGCTCCAGGAGAAAAGTCCCCAGGTGACCAGAGGCAGACCTCCATGACAGCACGAGGCCCACTACCTGTGGCTGGGTCGGCGCTGTAGGGCAGGGCACGAGGGGTAACTGGCGCCGAACGGGCTGAGATGTACAAGGGCAGCCCTGGTACAGCACGGGGTCACTGAACATCATCCTGGCTTCTTGCCCTGCTGCTGGAGAGATGCATTAAGCTCAGGAAGCCTTTAAAAACCCAGCCAAGAGGTGAAGGTATCACTGATTTATCAGCGAAGACAAGGAGTAGCTGCGCTCCTTGTCGGTCTGACAGCAGGTCCCCGACTCCCCCTGTCCCCTGGCTGGGAGCAGCGTGGGGGAGAGCACGGCTCAGGATTTCTGGCTGGAAATCAAATTTGTCTTATCTGCGGCTTTTGCCTCCCAGGTACCCGGAGATGCTGCCGGTGTTCCCTGCACTGCTACAGCTCCGTCCGTGCTGCACAGCCACACAGCACGTCAGTGAGCGGTGCCTTATTAGCACAGCTCTTTGTGAGATGCCCTTGAGTGATTTTTTTTTCCAGGTGTAAATGCCAGGGGAGGCTGTACCAGTGCTTCGCATTCTTTCATCTCGGCAGGGTTTTGCCCTTTCTCCCAGCGTGGCTCTGACAGCAGGCTCAGCTCTGCTGCGTGTGGAATACAAACAAACTTCCCTGTGCAGAGCATGACAGGAATTCATTCCAGGCTGGTTTTTTTTTTTCTGGTTTTCTTTTTTTCCCCAGTGCTGGATGCTCCAGGGGTCTCTGCAGAAGTTTTGAGAGCGGGGAATCAGTTGCTTAACCTCTCCTCTCCCGGGACATGCAGCTCGGCAGCAGCCCTGCCAGCTCTCACAGATGGGGAGGACTGTGAAGCAGCTCCAAGCTGCGGCGCAATTCCCATCACCTGGCAGAGTCAGGGGGAGAGGAGCCCACACATCGAGACGTCTGCAGCCTTACATCTCTTCGAACGAGCCATTAGGGCAGTCGGAGGGTCTGTGCTCGGCTTGCTGAGCACACAGCGGCTGCCATTAGTGCTAATGGGAGTTAGGCGCGTGCATGGAGAGGCAAGGATGCCCCTGAGCTACAAATCTACTTGGCAATTTTATTATGTAAATAAATGGTGCTTGCACATACACCTGCTGCTGCTGCTGCTCGTGGTGATGTTCATGGCAAGATACGTAAACAAACAGCGATTCCGTTCTAATAGATTTATTTCCTTTCTTGTGAGCCATTAAATTACCTCCAGATTTCATGCAGGTACAAAGCTGTAGCAGCATCGAAATCTTGCTCTGCCTCAGCGGACAGCGGCCTGCAAAGCGTGACAGCCACCTCTTACTCTCAGATATTGTGTCGGGGGGAGGCTGTGAACAGCCTGCATCATGCTCTAGGTATGAGGACAACCTCAGATGTCTGCCCCTTGCGCCAGGGCTCCCACCATCACCCGGCCAGATCCTGCTCGCAGTGCAGGCAGCAGTGAGCCTCCCGGTGCTGGGCTGAGCTCGGGGAATGTGAAAGCCACCTCTGGAAAAGGAGTCTCCATCCAGATCCCTCGGGGCAGCTCTTCCGAGCAGAGGATGAAGCCCTCCTCCCTTCGGGGGGTTGAAGCTCTGGGCTGGGTTTTGCAAGGAGATCCATCAAGGGGGTGTCCAGAGCACCGGTGCTGGGGCTCCCTGGCACCGTATCCCTATGGTCAGGACCTGCAGTGGAGCAGCCAGCTCCTGAAAGCTGCTTCGCCTGCTCACAACCACAGAAACATATCTCTGGGCTGCAGCTGCTGCGCTGCCCTCCTCTCTTCTGCTCTGCGGGTCCGCCGGAGGTTTTTGGCAGCGAAATGGATAGTAAATAGGTAGGGCTGCTGCCAGCCAGCGCGCTGAGGCTGTCAGGGCTGCCGGTGCCAGGAGAGATGCTGCTCCCGACTGCAGATTTTGTGCCACCCCCAGGGCTTGAGGTCGGAGGAGCGCGGTGCCGGCACTTCTCCCTGCGGAAACCTGCTCCCGGTGCGAAGGCTTCGTGCTTCGCCCAGGCAGCACCCAGGTGAACAGGAGCCCTGGAAGATGCTGGGGAGGGGAGACGGCTTCCTCATGAATAACTGGTGCTTTGTTAATATGCATGTGTTTTATAAAGAAGTTTCAAACTCTCCCTCTTCATCTCTGTCTCCCCCCCCCCGCCCCCGGGCCGATTTGATGCTTTATTAATGATGGCAGCGCAAACCCAGCGCTGCCCTCAGTACGCTGAGGCGAGAGCGGTGCCTCGGAGCACACCAAGCCCTCGTGCAGAGGCAGCTCATTTATTTTTGGTCATTGGGTTTAGAGAGCGTGGGGAAGGCGTTTCACCAGCAAACGGGTGAAGATAAATGGCCTCGACCAGCTCCGCACAGCCACCCGCAGGCAGCAGTGAGCTGCACCCCGGGAACTCAGCAGCTCTGCGCAGGGTGGAAAACGTGTGCAAAAAGCAGAAGTGAGAGATTTAAACTTCACACGCGGGATCAGGCTGAACAGGAACTTTTGCAGTCCTCTTATAGCTCAAGAGAGTGTCCAAGGACCTAAGGAAAGGACGGGGAGGGCAGGGTCGGGTGTTGGTTGTGGTTGACTTTGACGGCTTGGCTTTGCTTGGCTTGGGTTTTGGGGTCCCTTTTCTCGGTCCTCCAGTTCTTCTCTGGGGCCTGTATAGCTGCAGTTGCTGATCTTTTGGGAGTTCTGCTCCTCATTTGAAAGGGCAGGATGCTGCAGGGCTCAGTCCTTGCTCTGCCGTGCCTGCTGGCCCACTGGGTGTAAGGGCTGTGAGCAGGAGGTGAGCGGAGAGCCCTCTGCGCCCAGGGCCCGTAACCTGTGTGAGACAGGACACGCACTGCTGCTCAGCAGGCCTCCGCAACCGGGCCAAAATCCAGAATTTCAGGAGTGCTAATTGCTGTTAATTAGCTACAATTCGTGCTCGTGACCTCTGGAGCAGCCTGCTCCTAGCCAAGATGGCTGTCAGCAGTGACAAACGTTAGTCATTCCCACGCAATAAATCAAGCTAAAGTTGCCTCCGTTATTTAGCCTATCATTTAGCATTTCATTAAATAGATACGTACGCATACATCATCGTTGCTGAGGCTGTGTCAGTCCCCCTCAGGAGGAAGGCTGCCTCCGATCAATCCCAGCAGCGCGGCGTGCCGCGGAGGGGCTGGGGATTCGCCGCGCGTCGAGGCAGCGCCGTGCTGAGCATCCGTCAGCCTCTACCACGGCGTGGAGCCACGGCGTCACGGGCACTGATGCTCCCCAAGGCAGATGAGGCTCAGAGAGGGGAGATTTCCCCCGGGTGGATCGGACCGAGTTCCCAAAGCGGGGGCTGACCTGCAGCTGCCCACAAGGTGCACGGCGGGGAAGGTGTCTGTGGGGCTGGTGCTGGGCTTTCCGTGAACTCCGGCATGGAAACAACAGCACATAGGGAAGGGAAGGCTTGGTTGTGTTCAGGTCGTGTTTGAGGCCGAGAGGGGCTTGCTCCTGGTTGCTCCTGGCTCTGTTTGCTGTTGGCTTTCACGGAGCTGGAAAATGTCTTATTTTCCCATAGAAGTAAAGGAGAAGGGGTAGCATTAAAAGCAGCCAGGGGCTACGAAGAGCAGCAAAATCTCTACAGTAAGTATTTCTGGGCACACACAGCCCTCACAGCACTGAGAAACCCGTGCACCACCACGGAAAAGCAGCAACTGCCTTTCTCACGATGCTGACGGCTCGTGGTGAGTGTGGTGGCGCTCAGCAGAGATTTTGGGTGGGAGATTTTCGGCTCCCCATCCTTGCCCAGGTCCAAGCGGCTAATGGCAGCGGTTCCTGCTTGTCCATGCGGCACCAGGCGTTCGGTGCCCTCCCTCTCCCAGCGCTCCATAAATAAATTCCCCTAGTCCATCCTAGCACACTGTATCAATCTTGTTTAATAGACTGGAAAGCTTATTGCATGGCGGCAGGTCGCAAGGAGTGTCGAGGTGATGGATTGCGCCTTCCCGGAGTCGAGCGTCGTTGATGTATAATGAAATATTTATGATTTATTCCAGCTAATAAACTGGAGTGAAGTGTGTGATGTATGTGAGCAGATGGGGGATCTATTGATGCGGTTTTCATTGTGTGGAGGGGAGGGAAGGGTTTGTGTCCGCAACGCACACGTCTCCTGCAGCCTCCCGTCCCTCAAGGTGGACACTGCTGCAGGGAGGACGGATGGTCTAATTCCTATAGATGTCCTTCAGCACTCTCTTTCTACGTGTTTGTCCACCCCTTATCTCCTCCCATGGCTTCTCCCAACCATGAGAAGCCTGCAGCAGTGGACAGACACCGTCTCTTGGAGCATTTGGGGCTGGAGCTGCGCAGGCTGCTTGTGCTGGCAGGGCTGGAAGGACCCCTCCAGCCTCTCCCTGGCGCACTGTACAAAGGCTGGGGGGGCCTCACTGCGTGCTCTGCAGCTTCCTTACCTACATCCTTACCTACCTTGGGAGACCAGTGAGACACTGAGCTGCCCTGGGAAGAGCAGGGAAACCTGAAACCTGAGAAAAGAAATGCTTGTCCGTGAGGAGCATGGGGAACACATGGACCTCGTTGCTGCAGGATGCTCCCAAAGCCAGAAGCTTGGTGGTCGGAGAGGGAAGGGACATTCCTGGGGTCAGCTGCTGGGTTGTGTGTAACACCCCAGGATGGACCTGATCCGTAGGCAGGAGCCTGATCCTGCCCAGCATCTCCAGGAGAGCTGTGCCCAGAGGCAGCACCCTGCCTGCCAGCTGTGGTCCCGCGGCTGCAGGATGGCCACGACGGCCTTGGCTGTGCCCCTTTGTGTCTCTGTGCACGTTTGGCTGCGTTCGTTCTGGTGAAAGTCTGGCCCCGGGACAGAGCTTCATGCTGCCTGCCTGCAAAGCACTGCTCAGGCAAAGGGGATGTGAGCCCGCAGGTTTTGCTCTGCTCTCCAAACTGATGAGGGTGTCAGGATTAGAGCTCAGGCTCTTCACTGCCTGGAAAATAAATCATCGTGTTAATCACTGGTGTATGGCTGCCAGCGAGTGAGCTTTGCCGTGGCCTGGGATGTACCGGGAGCATCAACAGCCATTTTGGGGAGGGAGAGACACGCGGGAGTTACTCCGAGCAGCGCTGCTCCCCCCGTCCCTCCGCTGTCCTGCCAGCTGTGCCGTTTCTGCCTAATTAGCCTCCACATCAGCGTGCTTTGAGATCCTCGGCTGAAAGGCACCAGAGAAGGGCAAAGACTGATTATTCTGCCTGCCTCGACACAAGCTTCCTGGGGAGCTGCAGCCGGACCCCTGCCCGTCCCTGCGACACGGCAGCTCTGCAGGCATGGGCTGTGCAGGGGGATGCAGGGGAAAGAGTGCCTCTTTCTGTCCTTCCTCTCTCAGGACCAGGAATCGCTGTGCAGGAGAGGCAGGGGATTCCTCCCTCAGTTTGGAAATAAAGGCTGAAAGGCTTCCCGAGGTGCAGGTGTGGAGCCCGCCAGCAGCAGCCATTAGGTTGTGAGCACAGAGCAGCCCTGCCACCAGCCCAGCAAACTCCTCACCGTAAGCAGTGGGGTGTCCCGCATCCCACCCCATCCAGGGGCACTTTGTGGGGACTGTCCCTGTCCCTTCTGTGTCCCTGCAGGTCCATGTCTTGTGGAAAGTGGCTTTGGGAAGTCCCCGCGCTCCAGCCTGGCTCTCTGAGGAGCACCGTCTCGGGCTCTTCACAAAGTGTCAGCAAGGCGAGGCTAATTTGCAAAATCTGACATGACTCCTTAACAGAAAAAGGTCTAATTAATCTTAGAAAGTGCTCAAACCTTGTTCTCCTGCTGGCAGGGAAGAGCCTGCCAGTCCCCCCGCACCCCTGCGGTCCTGCAGGCGTTGCTTTCCTCCCGGGCTCTCCACGCTCCCGTCTGCGTGCAGCCACTTCTGAAAGCTGGAGGAGCCACTCCGGCAGCCAGGAAACTGTTAAACAAGCAGCTCCAACCTGCTGGGTCAGCAGGCACCTTCCACCAGGAGCAAATCACTTAGCAGGTACCGTGGGGTGGGAGGAGGAGACCCGTGGAGCACAATTTGCTCGGGGCGAGGGCTGTGCCCCACGCAGGAGGACGTTTGGTGGCAGCTGATCAAGGCTCTGCAGCTCCCCGTGGCAGGAGGGTAAAATAACCCGCTTCTTGTTTCTCAGCAAAATAAATTTCCCTTTCAAAATGCTTTGTTGTTTCCTGATGTGTTACGGTGGGCTGCCCTCGATCTGCAAAGCACCACGGCACGGCGAGCAGGAGGGGCAGGGACGTCCACAGACCCTCTTGACCCTGGTGACCAGAGTCCTGGTGTCCCACTCTCCTGTCCCCAGGGGCCCTGTGCACCACCTGCAGGGCCGCCAAGCACCTCTCCTACTTGGTGGCCTGACCCCTTACGAGGGCAATGCCACCGCTGTTCTCCAGCGACTGTGCCTTGTAAAAGCTGGCCTCAGTGTTTGTTTTTCCCAGCAGATCCCAGCACAGTCCTGGCTCTGCATCCAGCATGGGCTGAAGTCACCTCTCCTCTGTGTTAGCCTGAAGGGTCTCATTTTTCCTGTGCATTCCTGCTATCTCAGAACTTCTCCAGGTCGCTAAGTATTTCATTGCTCCGAGTGTTCTCCCGGTCAATAGTTAGTTCAAATGTTTGTTCGCGACACCTTTGATGTAGAAGCCTTGCAGTGTTTGCCAGGAACAAGCTGACCAGCGTGCGAAGGTGTTAGCACAGAAACTCTGGGGAGCGTTTGCTGCTGTAGCCCTGCTCCTTGGAGCAAAAAGCCTTTGTTCAGCGTGTCCTGGGGAGGCTGCCCGGGCTCCGGGTCAGCCACTGAGACCTCTCCGCTCTGCGAAGGAGGAGGTGCACAGACCAAAGGCTGTAGGGCCTGGGCGCTGGCAGGGCCACAAGGGCTCTTTTGTCTTTGCAACAAGTATTTTGCAACTCGAAGGAACACTGCAGAAATCTCTGGGGCTGGGGTTGGGAAATAGGGTCTCCATTGCAGCTTGGCCGCTTTGGAGAGTTTGCCTGGGCAAGGCACGCATCTGAAGTGCAGGAACATTTCCAAGTGACTCTCTGTAGCCAGCCCTTCCCTATAAATAGAAACGCTTTACCCCAAAGCCTCGTTTTTAAGACAAAGGCAGTTTGCTAAAGGCCTTTCACGCCTCTCAGCACCAGTAGCATGGTTCGTGCCGGATTGTGGCCTCCAGGGGCTGATCTGTGCCGGTGTGGGGTGGTCACAGCGCAGGCTGTGGGCTGGTGGGGATGTCCACAGCGGGCTCCTGCGGGTGCCAGCAGGCATGTCCCCCCCGGTGGCTCACAGCCCTGCAGCCTCTGACACGCAGCACCCTCTGAGCGCCCCGTCACGGCACCCCCCCCTCCTCCCCCCCCCGGCTCAACTGGTGCAGGAGCCTCCTCAGCATGCAGCTCGGCAGAGCCTTTAACATCTCGCGGAACAGATGCCCGCTGAGCGTCTTGAAACAAATCCAAAGGTAGCAGTGACGGCTGCTGTCAGGGAAACAATAATCCCATGGCCTCGCCAGCATCAGCTGTGCCTGGGCGCCGGCGCTGCGCGGCGCACAGAGGCTCCTTCTGCTGCTGCTTTGTTGGATGGAAGGGGCCCGGCGGGGGTGTCCCGGGGGAGCAGAGGTGGAGACGTGGCCGTGTCACAGGCTGCAGCCTTCTCATCACCCAAAAGCTCCTTCCCCGTGCAGCTGGCTGTGGGGAAGGGAACGCTGCCACTGCCTCCCTGCTGCGGGGGGGGTTCTGGGCACAGGGACATTTGTCCTGCCCCGCTCAGGAGCAGGACCACACAGGTGTTGAGCCCGGTGTTTTATCAACCATGTCCACACACCCCTCCTGTCCCTGTGCTGCAAGCCACCGGCACGGCCAGCTGGAAAGCGGGGTCAGCAGAAACGTGGTTTGGAAGGCGGTGTCATCTCACAGCAGGGGGGCTCCATCCTCTGCTCAGAAACGCCACCCGTCACCTCCGGTGTCCCCAGCCAGCCCGGGAGGAGGTACCCACACACGCCTGGAGGCTGCTGGGTGAGAAACAGCAAGCTGCAGCCCTGCGGAGGTGGGAGCCTGCATAATGGAGCAGAATAACGCAGGGAGCCGTGGGGACAGAGCTCGATGCTGGCAGCAGGGCCGCGGGCAGGAGCACCGCCGCAGCAAGGGCTGGGCACGCCGGGCACAGGGAGACCCGGAGCGGGGGGGAGCGAGCAGCTCCTGCCACGGGACTTCGGAGCAGCATCAGGTTTGGAAACGGTGCTCTTCACGCCGTTCAGAGGCAGCATGTGGGGGAGAGCCATTAAGCAAACGGCAGCATCCTTTTAACCAGTCTGGCTGGCACGGGAGGTCCCTGCTGGCCTGGAAGCCGTGGCGCGCTCTGTCGCTCCGGCTGCGCAGCGCTCGAGCCGTCCTGGTGTGCTCGGCTGGTGGCAGATGGCGCGGGGCAGAGGGTAACGTGGCTGTCCTCGGCGGACGGCGGCCCCTGCGGCGCCACGCGCAGCGAGCTCCCTCCTGTCAGCGCGGGGAGTGACAGCAGGGCCCTGGCGCTCAGAGGGCAGGAGAGAGGAGGCAGAAAGCGAGAGACGGGGGGGTTACAGAGCTCATCGAGAAGCTCCCTGTAATCATAGTAATGATACGAAATGCCTGCCGTGGTGGGAGGGCCGGGAGCGCTGCAGATGGGGCTGGAGGGTGTCCACGTAGACTGGTGTTTGGGGGGCCACAGGGACCGAGGAGGGGGGGCTCCTCTCCAGACGAGCTCCCCCTACCCATGCTCCGCCCGAAGTGACCGTCACCTGTCACCTGTCACCCCCTCCCCTTGCTCCCACAGTGAACATTTGGGGGGGCAACTGCTCGGGGAGCACACGGGGAGCATATTTGGCAGTCAGCAGCGGCAAACCTCTAGCACAGGGCACACACCTCAGGGGGCAGCCGCCAGCAGCCCCTGCCCGCGCTCGTGCCAGGGACGGCAGGGGACGGCCATGTGGGGACGCTGGCAAACGCCAGCCCGGAGCCAGCTGCCGCCCAGCTGAGCCAGCCTGGCACGGCGCCCAGCACAGCGAGCCCGCTCCTGCGCCAGCCCCGGCACAGCGCCCGCCTCGCACGGCACAGCCGGCACAGGTAGTCGGCGGGGCCGGGAGCTCGGGCTGCTGCCAGCTCAGGTGTTTTGCTGTGGTGCTGACGTGCCCCGACATCCTGCCAGGGTCCCTCTGCTGCAAGCGAAACACGGAGAGTTCCTGAGCTGGAAATACTGTCTGAAGCCAGGCGGTGCGCGGGCTCGTGCGTGCCGCTTTGTGCGGTGCAGAGAAGAGATCGTGGTGAAACGCGTGGCCCTGGCCGTTTGCTGCCCTGGCTGCTCCTGCAGCAGCTTGCTTTGCAAAGCAGAGCAATCAGCCGTGGCTGACACCTCACCTACAGACCACCCACTCAAGGGCGTGCAGCCATGGGTTCAGGTGTAAGGAAAGATGCAGGAGTGAGCTGACCGGGTGGCCGCAGCGGTTGGTGTCGGGACACCTCCCGCCTGTGCGCCCAGCCTGCTGTTTGGGCCGTTCTCCCCCATCCTGAAATGGAGGAAAATGCAAATGTGGCAGCTTTGGTGTGCTTAAATATTGAAGAGCAGCATGGGCACTGTATGTCATTGAACCAGCGCTGAATTCCCTCTCCTCTCCCTGTCTCCTCTGCATGCATAAGCAGCTCCTGATCTCGCTGCTGAAAGCTCGTGGCTCTCCAGTCCCCACCGTGCCACATTTTAATTAATGTTTGCTCTCCAGCCCTGTGTCAGTCACACATGCTACAGCGCTACTGGACACGGAGGGCAGTTTATCATGGCAGTCATGAATTCCTTTCGACCCCAAGCAGCCAGATACCCAGAGAGTCCTGGTTTCAAACTCTCCCACAACTTTAAAATATTCCATACAGCTCCCAACATCGACGGCCATGTGAGTGCCAAGAGGAAGGCAGGCAACTACACGAACAATTAATCATTTCCTGGCTGACCTGAGCAAGAGGAGCTGCTCAGCAGTTGGCATGTGCCAGCTGAACGGGGACACGACTCTTTTGGGGAATAGCCCAAATTTCAGAACTGATTGTGATTTTTCATTGCTCTGCCACCGTAAATCTCTAAGCGTTCGCTGCCTCTGCATGCACCACGTGCAGTCCCTGCGGAGCGTCAGAGGTGAGCTGGGAACTAGACTTGTAAAGCTGCACAGCCAGTGGGCACCTGCATCACCTGCCTCTGCGGAGCGACACCGTGAGGCCCTGGAGGAGAGGGGACCTCATCTCTGAGAGAGGGGAATGGGGAACATGCAGGGTTTGGGGAGCAGGAGGCATTGGGGAGGCTCATCCCTGGGCCACCCGACGAAGTCCCCAGGTCTCGGCTGCCCCAGAGCCCACCCGGTGCACTTGGCACACTCCCTGCACAGCCTGCACCCTAACCAGAGGCTCAGGGGTCCTCCAGGCTCCGTGCCCACCGGGTGCTGCGGTCTGGGATGCTGGGCTGCCCTCATTCCCCAGGCTCTGAACAAGCACCTGGACAGGGCATCAGCGAGAGCCACCCTCTGAAGCTCCCACAGCTCCGGGGTTAGCGCTGCAGCCCCGCAGTGCCCGCGGACCCTTTGCTGGGAGCTCTTTTCCCACTGCCAGAGCCGTTGCTGTGCCTGCACTCCCCAGCCAGCACCGTGCAAAGCTGCAGCAGGGGAGCAGGCTGGGTGCATGGACACGAAGGTGGTGCGTGTCATTAGGGCAGCACACGGGCTGCACGGGGTATTGCCGAGGGCCCCCCGGTGCTGCCATCAAGGCTCTGAGACTGAAATGCGAGGTCCTGAGCGTCCCCCCCCCCCTCACCCCCGGTTGGCAAAGGCTCTATTAGCAGGATGTGAGTAATCATCTTAAGTAGCTATCAAAGTGCAACAGCTTGTTAAGCATTTAGCCAGGTTGTGCTGACATGACCTCTCTCCTCAATCTTCCCAGCCTCAGCGTGAGCAGCTAATTACCAGAGCACACCTGCCACACGCCTTCTCCCCCACCTCCCGCCCCCCAGGAAGGACAAAGTCTCACTTCGGGCCCTCTCTTCTCCCTGACACCGTCCCCCACCCTATTTTGTGTCACTAGCAGCCCGGCAGGAGCCGGGGACAGTCCGGTCCTGCTGCTGTGTGCCGTGCTGAGCACACTGGGACGTGTATCCGCCTGCGGTGGTGGCTCCTTTCATTGCTTCCATGTTAAGGGATTTGTGGCTGCACAGCCTTATTCTTCCCTTTCCCCCTGCAGAAAAGGGATGCCTGCTCCCCTCTGTGCATCCCCGGGTGCAGGCTGTTGGGTGGGAAGGCTGGCACCCACCCCGGGGGCTCTGCAGATGCTGAGCGCGGCTCCTGCGCACGCTGCCACCACCCGAGCCTTGGGTGCGGGATGGAGGGGACAGCAGAAACAGTGGGAGCTGGTGGAGCAGCCCTGACACAGCCCCCGTTGTTTCCCAGGGGACACGGCAGCCTACCAAGACGGCGTGTACTGGATCAAGGGCCGCACCTCGGTGGACATCATCAAAAACGGCGGGTTCAAAATCAGCGCTCTGGAGGTGGAGCGGCAGCTGCTCGCCCACCCGCACATCACAGGTACATGCCGGGGCTCCGTGGATGGTCCTGGGGCCATGCCCAACGAGGAGCACGGGAACGTGTGGGGTCCTGGCCCCAAGGTGCTGGCACGGGGCCACCCGAGGGCTCGTGCTCCAAGGCTGCTGCCCTGCCTTCCCATCATCAGGCCCTCGTCTGGGCAAGGAGCAGGCAGCATTTGAAGCCCGCCACCAGTCGTCTCTCGGGGCCGAAGCCACGGGGCTCACAGCTGGGTGCCAAGTCAGCAGCAGCTCTCATCTGACCTTGAAAATGAGGCTGTAATTAAATCTGTGCTGACCTTGCGCATGACCCTGCGCGAGGGGGTGGAAGCGGTGCCCCTGGCTCAACACCGCTGTGTACATCGCATCCCCCTGCTGACTCCGAGTCGCTCCAGCCCTGGGGCTTCCTGCCTTCCTTGGGGCTTCCTGCCTTTCCGTGGGGCTTCCTGCCTTCCTCGGGGCAAAGCTCTGTTCCTGGAAATCGCAGCAGCAGAGGAGTCCCTGGTGTTTTCCTGCTGTAGCATCCCGTGCCATCCTCCTCCACGCGCTGCTCCTCCAGCTCACCGTGGTGCTGAGCTCCCCCCTGCCCCCAGGACCCGCTCGCACTCCTCACCTCGAGTCCTGTGCTCTCTCTGCAGACGTGGCTGTGATCGGGCCCCCGGACATGGTCTGGGGCCAGCGGGTGAGCGCCGTGGTGCAGCTGCGCAGGGGCGAGATGCTCTCGGTGACCGCCCTGAAGGAGTGGGCCAGGTGAGAGGCAGCGGGGCTGAGCACGGCGAGGGCACCGCAGGCAGGGCCGGGGCGGGCAGCAGGGACAGGACAGCACCTCAAGGCTCAGCACCCTCCCCTGGGGATGTGTCAGAGTAGGAGAGAGGGGTGGCAGCAGTGACGCTGTGCCTCAGGTACTGGGAATGGCAGAGACGCAGCTTCTACCAGCAGGTTGCCAAGCACAGGAGATAATGGGAATAAACGAGTCTCTCACCCCAAAAGTACCTGTGGCAAATGACTCGCCCCCACAGCAGCAGGGCCAGGCCTCTGGCAGCCCTGAGCTTACCGCCGACAAAGCGCAGCACGGAGCGAGTGCTCGGACGGGGCTCGGCAAGGGGCACTCTGTGTTTTCTGAGCAGTGAGACCATTTGCTCAGCTTTTTCCCAGGGCTGCTGCAATCACACCTTGCCTGCCTCCCTACCTGCTGGAAGCTGGCCCAGAGCAGGCCCCAGCTGACCCCAGAGACCCTCCCCAGGGGCCTGGAGATGGGGGGGGGACACCGGGGCTCACTGGCCTTGCGTGGAGTCACAGCAGCAGCAGGGACCTGTGCCTTTCTGGAGAGCAGGGCACAGACAGCAGCTGGCCATCCGGCACGGTGTCAGCCTGCAAACCCCATTGCTCACACCAGTCCCAGAGCAGCCAGCACTGAGGTCTGGGGCATCAGCTGCAGGAGGAGGAGAGCGTAAGCTGGAGCCAGGAAGCAGAATCGCCAGGTTTATCGCTAATATTCCATTAGCGAAATATTTAATAGCAGATTCTTTCTTTTCCTGGCAACTCCCTCCTCCAGGCTGCGGATATTTTTGGCGAGGCTGGCGCTATTTTGTAAGCGGCAGGAGCACTTGTTTCATCAGGGGCTGCACAGCCAGCCAATTAAAGATTTCCCCTGGATTTGCAAAAATCACAGTTGGGGGACTGCGATTTAGCAAATGCAAGGAAGATGCTAGCTGGCCGGCTGCTGCTCTGATTAAACAGTTGCATAGTGGGGGGAAGAGAATCGAACAAAGAAACCAAACCTGCACCCGTGCTGCTTGGGCAGAGGGGCCAGGACCCCACCGGGCATCCCTCCTGCTGCCACCCCTGCTCGCTG
Source organism: Cygnus olor (assembly GCF_009769625.2). NCBI lineage: Eukaryota > Metazoa > Chordata > Aves > Anseriformes > Anatidae > Cygnus > Cygnus olor. Next base: position 1,557,991 of record NC_049180.1, on the reverse strand, counting down.
TGCGCGCCTTAACCCTCTGGCTGCCGGCTCTCTGGGGCTCCTGCTCCTCCAAGGCAGCCCGCGGCCACCAGCAGCTTTTGTTTCTTCATGCTGATGTCCTCCTGCGAGTGGAGATTCCCCTTCGTGGCCAGGCTCGGTCTGCCTGGGTTGGCGTGGATGCCACCGGCTCTCTGGTGCGTGGGGCTTCTCCATGTGGGACCCCACGGTGGCTGCTCATCCCTGAGCTTCATGGCAAGGACGTTGGGGTCTCCGGCAGATCCTTCATCCCCACTCTGTGGGCACGGCCCTCGTTACCCCTGCAGCCGTGGCAGTCCCCGGAGAGAAGCTGCTGTCCCCAGAACCCTTTAAGCAAAACCCACTTGAGGCTGCGAGGAGGTGACCACGGCGCTGGGCGCCCAGCACCAGCGCTGCTCCCTGCAGGCACTGCTCCTGCTCTCCCCGTCTGCCTCTCCCTCGCTCCCCGTCTCTCCCCTTTATTTTTCATGTCACTTACATTTGCCTGGCCCTTTTCTCGCGCTCCCTGGCAGGAGACACATGTCCCCCTTCAGCGTGACTCATTTCGCAGCTCTGGCCCCCAACTGCGCTTGCCGGCGCCAGGCGCCACCCCGAGCTGGAGACGTCCATCTGGCCGGGGGTGCTGGGGGCGGTGGGCGAGGGCTCTGCAGACTTGGCACCTCACGTTAGAGCCGCTGCCAGCGCGCTGCCGGGGCTGGGCACGGCCCCAGGCTGGTGACACACGGCACAGAAGGCAGGAGAGCCTCCCCCCGCGCTCCGCAAAGGGCACGGGGACAGCGCGCCGAGCTCAGCCTCCCTCCTGCAGCAGGCAGAGCCCCACAGGCTGTGACACAGCCTGTCACCCTGTCACCAGCACGGCCCAGAGCTGGCCCCCGAGGGGCTCTGTGTGGGGACAGGATGGGGACAGGCGTGGTTTCAGCATCCTTAGTGCCACGGTGCTGTTTTCCCCTGCCACGTCTAATGGGGAGGATTGAGGAGTGCCCGTTAACGGCGCTGCCTCCTGATCGCTTGCTGGAGGCTCTCGTGCACCCTGCGAGGGGTGAGCGGTGTTTTGGGGTGCTGCAGGGGTGCGTGGTACTCACTGTGTCCCGGGACATGGGCAGGGCGCAGGCACCGAGGGCGACCCAGCACAGGAGTGCCCACACCGACGGGGCTGGATGTGGCAAGCAGGACGCAAAGCCTCGGTGCCGATCCTCTGTGGGTCCAGCAGCTTTTGTGAGGTGTCAGGAGGGGCTGGAAGCACAGATTTCAGTCAGCTTTAATGGCTCCGTGTCTGTGTTGCAGGGAGACCATGGCACCGTACACCATCCCCACCGAGCTGATCGTGGTGGAGGAGATCCCACGCAACCAGATGGGAAAAGTCAACAAGAAGGAGCTGCTGCAGCGCTTTTACCCAGCCTAACACACGGCCTCGGGCCAGGACCAGGAGCCTGGGGGTGCTCCACTCGCTGCCACATCCATTTCCAGGGGCTGAAGTGGTGCCAGCAAGGATCAGCAGGGGCAGGTCTGCGCTCACCGCACTCCTGTCTGTGAAACAAAGCCCAATAAAAGTGAGATTCACCCTGCGTGCTCTTCTCCTTGGCTAAAGAGCTGCAAGGGTCACTCCTCATGCAGGAGCCACGTGCATGACCGGGACTGTCCTGCACATAGAAGTAAAGTGGGGTGAATTTGGGGGGCCTGGGCCAGGACTACCACCCTTGTCTGAGTGCTGCCAGCAGGCGCTTGCGGGACAAAGCTGCTCTGTTTAACGCACTTGTAGGACAGGTGAGAAGCAGAAAGGCGAGGGCTGAGCACGAGGCTCAGTTCTCTGCACCATGGACACCCCAAACCCTAGCTGGAAGGGCTCTGGGCTCCCTGCCTGCTCCACTGGGTGCTTGTCCCCATTCCTGCTGTAGCTGTGCCTCGGGCTGCATGCAGCTCCTCTCCAGCTGAAATCACTCCTCGCGTTAAACCCCTGTCCTCAGCCAGCTGTGCTGGTGCCTGGTAATTTCGCCTCCCTCTCTGCCCTTTCCCACAGGCTCATCAACTTTGGCTTACAGAGGGAGAGCCGAAGGGACTGGGTACCCTGGGATACCCCATAACCTGCTGCGAGCACCCCACGCCCCCAGCCTCCACCGAGCGCTGCCTTCTGCTTCCCTGTGGAACTGAAGCAGTAATGAGATGCACAAATGAATACAGGGTGCACTGAAAAACCCACAGCATCTCTGCCACCGAGGTGCTTCCACAGCAGCCGGGCCCCATCACAGGGCAATTACGGGGCGCTGGCACCACCAGCCATGGGGGCACAGCAGGAGCAGGGTGCAGGAGGCAGCGGGGAGCAGCTGCAGCACAAATCGCACTGCACGTGCATGCCTGTGTGTGTGTGTGTGCACACGCCTGAAGGTCATCGATTTCCTGCAGGACAGGCAGTATTGATAGATCCTACCTTTATAAACGGAGGTTTGTCCCTGTTTGACTTCGTGCACGCTCTGCCAGATCGATGTCACCGCGGGGGCCGGCAGTCGTGCCCTGCGGCTCCTGCACCAGGGGCTCCATCCCCAGCACGGGAAGAGGGACAGGGGGACACAGCTCGTCCTGCCAGCCGTGGGGCACTGGGAAGGGCAAGAGAGATGGGGAGCATGGGTAATTGATTAAATATCTTCGTTAGGGTCGGCGGAGCCCCGAGCACCTGGGAGGGCGATCAGCGTGCTGCGCTGCGGTGTCAGAGCCGAGCTCTGTCGGCCCTCGCCGGGCTGCGGAGGGACCGAGCGGGTCCTTTGTTAAAACATCAACGATGCAGTAAATTTTTTAACTTACCAAATAGATCAATATCAAATTATCATGTCTCGCATTCATAACTCTTAAGCAAGCAACAATGGAGAGAGACAAGGTCACTGGAGAATAAATAGCAGCAAAAGCTCTTAATGATCTATCATTCTCGACAACCCCAGGCACCCAGCACCAGCCTAGTGACAAGATCATTAATAAAACTCTGCAGGAACGCTATCGATTGCTTTGATGGATGATCACAGGTAGCAAATACTGTAAAACACCTGGTTGTCACACACTGAAATGAGTAGTGTGACTCGCACCCCGGCGCCAGCAGGACCGGCTGCGGCACCACCGGGTCTCCTCCCCGGGGGTGGCTGCTGCAGGGAGGGTGGTCGGTGGCCACGGCACCCCCGGTTTTGGGGCTGGCCTCTGTGCTGGTCCCCCAGCTCCCAGCCCCTCCAGCTCGTTCCTCCCTACAGATGGGAGCAGTTTATTAAGAGCCTCGTTAAAGCACCTGGTCGCCATGCCCCATGCCCCAGGTTGGAGCTGAGCCGGCCAGAGACAGATTTGGGTGCCTTGGTGCCGCTGGAGGAACCTGGAGACCCCGCTCCAACCCCTTGCTGCTGGATGTGGCCCCAGGACACTGACACAGCCCGGACGCTGGGGACAGAATGGGGGTCCCCAGGGCCATGGGCTCTGCACCCCCCGTGCCACATCCGTCGGGGATGCTCCAGTCACTTTGCTTGCGAGCCACGTCCGCATTGACGGTCTGATCATATGTACACAACCATTCAATTACCCCGTAATGGCTACAGGCTATTAAGCCATCAATCTCCTTCATTAAGGCCTGCCAGGCCTGGCCCGGCACTGCACAATAAAACCACTAAAACAACAAAAACAACCCAAAGTAGCACCCTTAATGCGCCGGCCCCGCCGCCCAACTCGGGCACCACCGATACGGACATCCCACAGCGTCCCCGGCCCCGCTGCAGCGTCCCCCTGCCTGGAGCCACCCTGGGGCACCCGGGGACCCACTGCCACGAGCTGCCAGCACCCTGCGGTGCTGGTCACCCCTTGTTGGGGTGTCCCCGGGGAGCTGGGGGCCATCCCCTGGGTGATCCCGGCTGCTCATCCCTGCCCTGGGCTCAGCACGGCTCGGCACGCTGGGCCCCGCGCTCGCGCTTTATGGCTGACATTATCTTTTATGGCCATATAAAAGCCGAAGCTCCAGTGGCTTTATGGCTGCTGCGCCGGCATTTGGCACCTCGCTGCTCAGCGCGCCCGGCTGCTCGCATCCCCCGTGCTCCCGCTGCACCCACGTTAGGGCAGGACTGGTCCCAGTGCCCTCACTGGGGACGCAGCTGGGCACAAGCCCCGCAGCTCTTGTGCCGGGCTGGGCTCGAGGGGCAGGTTTTGGGGGCTGGGGGGTCAGGGGCCGTGCTGCCCTGCTGGGAACGGAGCCGTGCCACCAGCGTGAGCTCACGGCCTGGCGCTGGCACCTTGTCAGAGCCCATCACGTCTGCGCCCCGTGCCCCCGCGCCGCGGTGCCGGTGGCAGGGAACATCTGCTCGGCCACCCCGCTGCCACGGCGCATTAGGGTCAGGGTCAGCTGCCAGGACCCCCAGCCACGGCCACCGGGGCCGCTCCCTGCTGTGACACTGATGCGGGGTGGCAGGGCAGGCGGGCGGATGGATGGGGTCAGGCAGACGGACGGGGACAGGAGAACGAGTGCCAGGGCTGAGCCGTGCCGTGGGGTCACTGGTGCCCGACACTCACCCACTCGTGGCATGGCTCCATGTCCCCTCTGCTGTCCCCCGGCCACCTGCAGCCCTGCCACCGCTCAGCTTTGGTGCAGAGCTAGGGAGGGGGGACAGAAGACCCCCCTGCACCCCCCGGCCCACGTCCCCCAGCCCTTTTCCCTTTTCCCCTGCGGCAGCCCCGAGGCGCTTTCCTGATGCGCTGTGCCGGGAGGGAACCGGGGGGGTTCCCAGGGAGGGGAGCGAGGCTGGCTGGGGAAGGGGGGGATCCGCTGCTGCCCGCCCCCCCCAGCCGCTCCCCGGTGCGGCCCCCGGGGTGCGGGGACACGGAGCCGGTGGCCGGGGCGATGCTGCCCCCTGGTGCCGCGGCCTCGCGGAGCTCCGGGACCGGCACCGGGAGGGGGGGCCGGGAAATGGGGTGGGATGGGATGGGATGGGGATGGGGATGGGATGGGGATGGGGATGGGGATGGGGATGGGGATGGGATGGGGATGGGATGGGGATGGGGATGGGATGGGATGGGGATGGGGATGGGGATGGGGATGGGATGGGATGGGATGGGATGGGATGGGGCTGGAGCTGGACGGAATGGGAATGGGGCTGGGATTGGGCTGGGCTGGTGCTGGGCACAGCCGCGCCGCTGCCCCCCTCTCGCAGCCCGCCCTGGCCCCCGCCCAGCGCCCGCCGCCAGCCCAGATGGCCCCGCACCTGCCCCGGAACGCGGCCGCGGGGGCCCGGCGGGGCGGGGGCGGGCAGGGCCCCCCCGGGAGGGGGACAGGAGGGGGGCGACGATGCCGGACCGGGGCCGGGGCCGTCCTGGCGGGGGGAGCAGCGGGCCCGGGGCTCTCCGCCCGCCCCGTCGCGGCATCCCCGGGGCGCACCCGGCGGCAGCTGCCGCATTCCCAGCGCCCTGCTCGGGGGGGGGCCCCGCAGCCCCCATCCACAAAGGGCCGGGCAGAGGGGGGGGGACGGACACCCCCGGGGACCCCTTCCTAGCGCCCCCCCAGCCCTTCGGATCCCCTCTCCCCGTCCTTCCCACGCGCACCGCCCGCCCCGTCGGGCCCCCGGCGCGCAGCCGGGCAGCATCGGGCCGGGCCGGGGGGGGGGGGGGGGGGGGGGAGGGCGGCGGGGCCAGCTGCCCGGCCGGGGGGGGCCCGGCCCGCTCGGCAGCACATGTGCTGTCACTCAGCCAGCCCCGCGGTTATTTTAGCTCGGGGCCGGCGAGCGGCTCGGACTGCGCCCGCTCGGCCATGGGGCCCCCGCTCCTGCTCGCCTGCCTGCTCGCCCCCCTCTGCGCCAGGGTAAGGGATGGGGCTGGGGGGGGGAGCTGGAACCCCCCTCCCCTCCCCCAAAATGGGCTGGTGCTGGGGGGGTGGCTGGGATGGGGCCCAGGCCCCCCAGACGCACGTCCCCGGGGGTGTCGGGGATGGGGACGGGGGCTTTGGGGATGGGGATGGGGATGGGGGTTCCGGGGATGGGGACGGGGGTGTCGCAGGCTCCGCGCCCCTCCTGGGCCATTTTCCACCCCACAGATGGTGGCAGTGGCCGGGGCGGGGGCGGGGGGCCTCTGGCACATTGCATGGGTTGGAGAGCAGCGAGAGGGAGGCTGGAGGGGCTGGGTGCTCAGAAACACCCTGCTCCCCTCATCGCCCCCAGCAGCAGTGCCGGATTTCCCCCTCTCGCCCCCCTCCCACCCTGCTGTTCACGCACAGCCCCCCCCCAGTGCCCCTCACTGCGGCCTCAGGCCTGAGCCATGTGGGGCTGCTGGGGTCTGGCCTGGGCCCCGTAGCTCTGGGGGGGGAAAGGAAGGCAAGCGGACCCGCAGGACAGGCCCCCCCTCAGCCCCCCTATTGTCCAACCACCCTCTCCCTACCCTCCCTGAGCTCCAGCAGCCTCCCAGATAAGCGGGAAGGGGGGGGGGGAGGGGTCTCCCCACACGCCCCCAGCCCAGCCCTGGCTGCAGCCCCCCCCACTCGTGCCCCCCACACCCAGCCCGACCCCCCTGCCCTCACTGCCACATCCACGCAGTGACGGTGACGTGGGCTGGGGCTGTGCCAGGCGCTGCCAGCCCCGAACAGCCCCTTCCTCCCCACCACGGGGGGGGCACAGCCCGGCCGCAGTGTGGGGCTGTGCCCAGAGCAGCACTGGGGTCATTTGCGGACCCCTTCCTGGGGTGCCCGTCACCACCATGGGGGGGGGGGGTGGCCATCACGAAGCCCCCAGGGGAGCCCCGTGTCCGTCTCAGCAGCACTGTGTCCCCCCCCTCAGGGTGCCAGCACGGCCCCAGGCAGCCCCCCCAGCTGGCGGCAGCACGAGGGCCCCCGGCGGGTGAAGAGGGCCTGGGTGATCCCCCCCATCAGCGTCTCGGAGAACCACAAGCGCATCCCCCACCTCCTGGTGCAGGTAGGCAGGGAAAAGGGGGGGGGGACCCTGTAGGTGGGCAGCACAGGGCCCCCCAGCGAGGGGGTCCCCATGCACACAGAGGGGATGGAGCTCCGGGCATGCCCCGATTCCCCTGGGGTGCAGGGACCCCCACCCCATGCACCCTGCCCTGGGGGTGAGGCACCCCCCCCACTGCGACCCCAGGGGTCCAGGGGGCGGCCCCCAGCCCCAACCCCAGCCCCGCTTTCCCCGGGCAGATCAAGTCGGACAAGCAGCAGCCGGGGGGGGTGATCTACAGCATCAAGGGGCCGGGGGTGGACGAGGAGCCCTTGGGCATCTTCTCCATCGACAAGTTCAGCGGCAAGGTCTTCCTCAACGCCATGCTGGACCGGGAGGAGAACGACCGCTTTCGGGTAAGGATACGGCCCGGCCGTGCGTGCCCGTGGCCCCCCAGCCCCCCCCCCCCCCCCCCCCCAGCCCTAACCCACCTGCTCTGCGCCCCCAGCTGAAGGCTTTTGCGCTGGACCTGGGCGGCGTGACGCTGGAGGACCCCACGGACCTGGAGATCATCGTGGTGGACCAGAACGACAACCGGCCGCTCTTCCGCCAGGACGTCTTCACAGGGCGCGTGGTGGAGGGCGCTGAGCCAGGTGGGGCCCTGCGGGCACCCGGGGTGGTGGTGGTGGGGGGGGCACGAGCCGGCCCCCATGCCGGTACCCACCGCGGGCGCTCTGGCGGCCGCAGGGACCTGCGTGATGACGGTGGAGGCCACCGACGCCGACGACCCCGAGACGGACAACGCGGCGCTGCGGTTCTCCATCCTGGAGCAGGGCGCGGGCGGCATGTTCAGCATCAACGCCACCACGGGCGAGATCTGCACCGCGCGGCCCGGCCTCGACCGAGAGGTAGCGGGCACGGGAGGGCACCGGGGGGGGCACCGGGGCTGGAGGAGCCATGGGTAGGTCCATGCGCAGAGCCAGCCGTGGCGAGGGGGGGGGGACACCCCGTCCCTGTGGCTGCTGGGGGGCTCAGCGCCTCCCCCTCGCCCCCCCCACCCCCCCCCCGCAGAGCGTGGGGGTGTACAACCTGACGCTGCAGGCGGCCGACATGTCCGGGGATGGGCTCACCACCACCGCCACGGCCGTCATCTACCTGGAGGACATCAACGACAACGCCCCCGAGTTCACCAAGGAGGAGGTAGCAGCCGGGGTGGGCTAGGGGGGACACGAGAGGGGGGCCCCCCCCCGGGGTAGTGCCATCCTGGGGGGCAGATGCCAGCCCTGTGCCGCTCCCCCCCCCCCCCCCCAGTTCTCCATGGAGGTGGAGGAGCAGGCGGCCGGCGTGGACGTGGGCAGGGTCCTGGTGCACGACAAGGACCTGGCCGGCTCGCCCAACTGGCTGGCCAAATTCACCATCCTGGAGGGCGACCCCGAGGGCGCCTTCGCCATCCACACCGACCCCTACACCAACGACGGCGTGCTCTCCGTGGCCAAGGTGGGCACCCGGGGGGGGGGCACCCGGTGTTCGGGGGATGGGGATGCGGGTGCTGGCAGCTCCGCTGACCCCGTGTCGTTTCCCCCCCCCATCCCTCGGCAGCCGCTGGACCACGAGGTGCGGGACCGCTTCCAGCTCACGGTGTCGGTGCAGAACCAGCAGCCGCTGGAGCCGGAGGCCCCGGGCAGCCCGCGGGCGCTGGCCACGGTGCAGGTGCGGGTGCGGGACGTGAACGAGGCGCCCGTCTTCCGCGAGAACCCCCGGCGCGTCAGCGTGCCGGAGGGGGCCCCCCCGGGCACCCCCGTCACCACCTACACCGCCAGCGACCCCGACACGCGCCAGCTCCAGACCCTCTCGTGAGTCCTGCAATTTGGGCACCCGCTCCCTTTGCAACACCTCCGGCACCCGCTGCATTTGGGCACCCGGGTGTGCAGCTGGAGGTGGGTATTTTGGGAAAGGGGGGGGGGGGGGTGGTGACGGCGTGCCCTCCCCCCCCCCCCCCCCCCCCCCCCGCCCCGTGCCCCCAGCTACGCGCTGCTGTACGACCCCGCGGGCTGGCTGCAGCTGGACCCGCACTCCGGCACCATCCGCACCAAGCGGGAGCTGCGGCACCCCTCGGCCTTCCTGCAGGGCGGCTGGTACATCGCCCTGGTGCTCGCCCGTGATGACGGTGAGCATTCCCCCCTCCCAGACCCGCCCCCCACCCCGTGCCCCCCGGCACCCCCTGACCCCTCTGCTCTTTGCCCCCGCCCAGCCGAGCCCCCGCTCTCCGCCACCGGCACCCTCTCCATCGAGATCCTGGAGGTGAACGACCACGCGCCCCTGCTGCAGCCGCCGGCCGGCGTGGTGTGCGGGCGGCCAGGCCGCGGGGGGAGCCTGCTGCTGGGGGCCACCGACGACGACCGGCCCCCCCACGGCGCCCCCTTCCACTTCCAGCTCAGCCCCCAGCACCCCCAGCTCGCCCGTAACTGGAGCATCACCCGCTTCAACGGTGAGGCATGGCCGGGGTGGGGGGGGTTGCTGTCGCATGAGGGGGGTCCCTGCTCAGCCCTGCCCGTGTGCCCCCCTCGCAGTGACCCACGCGGTGCTGGCCGTGCTGGTGGACCTGCCCGAGGGGCCCTACTCGCTGCCGCTCCTGCTGCGGGACTCTGGGACCCCCCCGCGGGAGCAGCAGCAGCTGCTGAACGTGTCGGTGTGCCCCTGCGGCCGCGACGGCACCTGCGAGGACGGCGTCCTGGCCGCTGCCACCGCCACGGCCGGCATCACCCTCGAGGCCCTCCTGATCATCCTCGGCAGCAGCATCCTCCTCCTGTGTGAGTGACACCCCCAGAGCCCCCCACCCACTCCCGGGTACCCCAACCCCTCCTCATGTCCCAAATCCCAGCAGCATGCTCCATCGCCGCGTCCCACCTCCCACCCACTGCCCCATCCCGGTCCTGGCCACCCCGTCCCATCCCAACCCATGTCCCTCATCACCCTGTCCTCGTCCTGGCCATCACATCCCACCCCATCCCATGTCCCACATCAAACTAGCTCGGTCCTGGCTGCCCCATCCCAATCCCATCCCATGTCCCCCATCAAGCCACCCCAGCAACCCCTACCAGCACCCCAGGACCCCATCCCAGCCCCGGCCCCATCCCTACCTTGCCCAATACCCCACACCCCGTCCCCCCCGGGGGTCCCGGCCCCCGCCGCCCCGTGCCCACCCACTCCCCCCACAGTGCTGGCGCTGCTGGGGGCCGCGCGGGTGCGTGGGCGCCACCGGGCGCTGCGCAAGGGGCTGCTGCAGCGCTCGCGGGACGACATGCGCGACAACATCCTCAACTACGACGAGCAGGGCGGCGGTGAGGAGGACCAGGTGGGGGGCACCCTGGAGGGGGCTGGGGGTCGGGGGGGCTCATCCCAGCCCCAACAGCCCTGACCCCCCCCCCCCCTCCACACACACCATCCCCGCAGGACGCCTACGACATCAACCAGCTGCGGCACCCCCAGCTCCTCCAGCCCCGTGCCAAGCCCCCGATGCGCAGGGACGCCCCGCTGCGCTCCGGCACCCCCTCGGCCCCCCGCAAGCTGCCCAGCGGCCCCTCGGACATCGAGGACTTCATCAACGAGGTGGGACGGGGCTCGGCACCCCCCCCGCACGCCCCCTCCATAGCAGGGCTGATGCCGTCCCCTGTCCCCGCAGGGGCTGGAGGCGGCCGACAGCGACCCCAGCGTGCCCCCCTACGACACCGCCCTCATCTACGACTACGAGGGCTCGGGCTCCGTCGCCAGCCCGCTCAGCTCCATCGTCTCCAGCCTGACGGATGAGGACCAGGACTACGACTACCTGAGCGAGTGGGGGCCCCGCTTCAGGCGCCTGGCCGACCTCTACGGGCAGTAGCAGGGGGCTGGGGACAGGAAGGGTCTCGCACACGCGTGTGCACGAGGTGCCCAGAGGCGGAGGCTCCGTGCACGCACCAGGTGCCCGGCTGCAGGGGCTTTGCACCCTCACGAGCCCCCCCCCACCCAGAGCAGCAGCAGAGGGACCCCGCACCCAGCAGAGCCTTGATGGTGCGAGCAGTGTGCCGGTGGGGAGGGGGGGCCACAGGGACCCCCCGCGGTCCCTTCCCAATAAAGATCCCAGCCAAGGGGGGCGGCGGGACCCCGGCCGCGCCAGCCACCCATGTAGAAACAAGGCACTTTTATTGGCAGCCTGCAACCCCCCCCCCCCCCCCCGGGGCATCACCCCCGCCCCAGGACTCCCAGCACAGCTCCTCCTGGGGCAGGATCCGGCCCTGACTGGGGGGTGGGCGCACAGCCCCCAGCCCAGCCACCGCTCACGTCCTTGGGCTTTGCGCCCAGGGCCGCATGGGGACGGGGGGGCCCGGTGCACCGGGGGGGGTCCCAGCATCGTGCTTGCCCCCCCCAGCCCTTCCAGCAGCAGGGAGGGGGGCACAGCTACGTCTCCGGGGGGGTGGCCGCGGGGCTGTGTCGGGGGCCCAGCGCCCGCTTGGTGGAGGAGACGAGGCGGGAGTAGTCGTGGGGGATGCCGCGGGGGGCGAGCAGGGGCAGGTGGTCCTCGCGGGGGGGGCGGTGGAACAGGGGGGGCCGGCGCTGGCTCTCGCCGTCCTGCAGGGACTGGGGCAGGCCGCGGCCCTGGCTCTCGGGCAGCAGCATGATGCTGAGCACCGAGAGGATGGCGAAGGAGGCGAACACCAGGTGGTGCAGGAAGAAGCCGCGGCTGTTGGGGATGGCCGTGATGGGGGCGGCCGCCTTGCCCACGAAGCTGGCCCCCACGATCAGCCCCAGCCCGGCGCCCCTGCGGGGGGGAAAAGCGCTCAGAAAAAGGGGGTGCCAGGGGGTCCTGCCCGCGTCCCGGGGAGGGGGCGGCTCCCCCCCTCACCTGACCACGGTGGGGAGCACCTCGCTGGCGAAGAAGATGCTGAGCATGGTGACGGCGTGCGAGGCGGTGATGCCCACCACCGACAGGGTCAGCACGATGAGGTCCAGCAGGTCTGGAGGGGGGGGCGGGGAGCAGACATCAGGGGGCTCATCCTGCACCCCCCAGCACCCGGTCCCGCCGTTCCCCCGCCTTACACTGGGTGAGGGCCAGCAGCAGCAGGGAGGAGATGCCGGTGAGGACGGTGCAGAGCAGGAGGACGGCGCGGCGGCCGAAGCGCTCGGCGGTGAGGCAGAGGAAGAGGCAGGCCACCGCCTCGGCGCCCACCAGCGCCAAGTAGGAGGAGAACCGGGGCAGGTGCGGGGCCAGGTTGCGGGTGAAGCAGTGCCGGATGCCGGAGCCGATGAAGCTGCGGGACAGGGGGCTCAGCGGGGCAGGGGGGGCCGGTTAGGGCCGCTACCCGCCCCCCCAGCACTATCCCCCCGCCTGCTCACGCGGTGAAGCCGAGGATGACGCTGTTCTTCCAGATCACCCTGGTGCTGAAGATCTCGCAGACGGCGTGGTAGCGGGGCTGGGGGGAGCCCTCAGCCAGCGTCTCCAGCTCTGCACGCACATTGGGACCGGGTTAGAGCCGGCACAGCCCCACATAGCCCCAGCACGGCCGCTTTGGGAAGGGGGGGGCCCTGTCGGACACCCCCCACGCACCCGCCATGAGGCTCCCCTGGTCATCAGCACCGCGGCCGCTGCTCTCGGCCAGCGCCTGCAGCGTCTTCCTGGCCCTCTCGAGCTGCTGCGTGGCCAGCAGCCAGCGCGGGGACTCCAGCAGCAGCGCCGGGCACCTGGGGCAAGTGGCGGTGTCACCGGGTGTCCGCGGGGACTGGCCCCAACCCCAGCACCACCCCCACCTCCCCCTGCCTGGCCCAGAGCCGTGCTGTGCCTGGAAACCCTCGGCTTCAAACCTGAGCAAACATTTACCCGGAGAGCCTGGAGAGCCCCGGCGGCTTTGATGCCCCGCAGCCCCGGGCGGGGTGTGCCGGGACAGGGCGCTGCCCAGCATGGCTTGGCCCCCTGCGCACACCAGCCCTGAAATGGGGGGGTCCTTACCACCAGCAGGCGGCCAGCAGAGCCAGGATCATGGTGACGGCGCCCTGCAGGACCCGCCAGTCCCGGCACAGCACGGCCAGCCCCGGCAGCAGCAGCTCCCCGGCGATCCAGAAGAAGCCGGCCACCATCGTCACCTCCAGCCGGTGCGGGGGGTCGCACTGCTCCAGCCCTGGGGGGGGACGACAAGGGGTGCAGCATGGGTGCCATGGCCACGGGGCACCCTACAGCATCCTGCATCCCACAGCGCCCCGCATGCTGCAGCATCCTGCACCCTGCAGCATCCCACTTGCTGGAACATCCCGCACCCCACAGCGCCCTAAACCCTGCAGCATCCCAAACCCCGCAGAGCATCCCAAACCCCGTTCCCCCTCCACCCCAGACCCCGCCAGCACACTCACGTGCCACGTAGAGGGAGAGGAAGGCGCCCGCCAGCGCGGCCCCAAAGAGCATCCGCGCGACCAGGACCATGACGAAGTTGATGGCCAGCGCCACGCCGAGCCCCAGGGGCACGGCCAGCCCCAGGGACACCACGAAGGTGGGCCGGCGGCCGAACCTGTGGGGCCGGGCATGAGCTGGGCCGGGTGCCCCATGGGGGAAGCACCCCGGGGACCCCCCCCCTATTACCTGTCACAGGCCAGGCCGGCGGCGACGCTGCCCATTGTCCAGCCCAGCAAGTGCGTGGTCTGCTCCAGGGGCACCTTCCAGCGCGAGGCGCACACCAGGTCCCACTGCGGGCCATGGGGACGTGTCTGCACGGGGGTTCCGGCAGAGCCCCCCCTGCCCGCAGGGCTGGGACGGATGGCGTGGGGGAGGTCACGAGCCCCACGCGTTGTCGGGGGGCTTCTGGGCAGCCCCCACCCCCAGGCAGAAGCGTGGGGCCCAGGGCGGTGCTGGTGGCCCCCAGAGCCCTGTCCCTGTTGTCCCCCCCACACACTGCAGAGCTCCCTGCCCCCCAGCCACCCCAAGACCCCCCCATGGGGGTCTCTCAGCTGTCCCCAGGATCCCCCAAGCAAAATTCCTGTCCCCGAGGCCCCCCAGAACAGCCAGGGCTTTCCCCTGCTGGGGCCCCCAGCTTGTCCCCCAGGTACCCCCCCCCAGCCCCCTTCACACCCTCCCCAGGCCTCCCCACAGCCCCCCCAGGCCTCCCCAACCCACAGCCACCCCTTGACCCCTCCTCCACCCAAGATCCCAGGGACCCCCGACCTCCTCCAGCCTCCCCCAGCCTGGGCCCCCCCCGAGCCCTCCAGGCCCAGGCCCCTTCTGGTTCCCCCCGACCACCCCAGACCCTGGGGAACCCCCAAACCCTCCCAACACCCCAAAGTCCCTCAATCCCCCCGGGACCCTTAGGACTCCGCAGAATCCCCCGCCCTGACCCAGGATCAGAGTGCCCCAGCTCCCCCGAACTTAGGGATCCCCTCAACACCCCCCAAACACGGAAAACACCCCCAGACCCACTCCCCCCAAACAAAGGGAACACCCCCAGACCCACCCCAAACCTTAGGGACCCCCCCCCAAACTTAGGGACCCCCCTAAACCCCTCCCAACCTCCCCATCCCCAGGACCCCTCCCCTATTACCCCAAGCTTAAGGACCCCCCTAAAACCACCCTCCCCGCCCCCCCCCATCCCCAGGACCCCTCTCCTACACCCCCAAACACCCCCCCCCGATAACCCCCCCCCCCCGTGTGTCCCCCCCCCACCTGTGTGACCATGTTGGAGCGCAGCCCGGCGGCGGGCAGGGCGTAGTGCCAGCCGCGGGTGCACGGCCCGGTGCCGTCGGGGCGGGCGGTGGCGGTGCCGGTGGCGGTGCCGGTGCCGGGGCGGTACCGGTAGAGCTGGCAGGGGCTCCAGCCGCCGCGGAGGCGAGGGACGGCGGCGCGGAGCAGGGCGGCCCCCGCCAGGCGGCGCAGCGGCGGCGGCAGGAGCGCGGCGTCGGGGCGGCAGCGGTGGGGGGGCTCCGCGCCCAGCGCCCACCCCAGCGCCCAGCCCAGCGCCAGCGCCAAGCACGGAGCCCACCCCCCCGCGGCCCGGCGACCCCGAGGCCGCGACCCCCCCCCGGTCCCGGTCCCGGTCCCGGTCCCGGTCCCGGTTCCTGCCCCGGTTCCTGCCCCCGGCCCTGTCCCCGCCGCCGCCATCCCGCTGGGGCCGGGCAGGTGAGGGCGGGCACGGCTCGGCTCGGCTCGGCCCCTCCGCGGCACCGCCCCCGGGGCCCGGTCCTGCCCCCTCCTTGTGTCCTCCCCCCGGTCCCGACCCCCGACCGCCCCCCGCCACGTCCCGACCCCCGCCCCCCCCCCCCAGCCCGGGTCGTGCCCCCCCCTGCCCGGCTCAGCCTCCCCCGCGCACCCCGGTTGCTCCCGGGGGGTCCGGGGGGGTCCATGGGGGTCCAGGGGGGGCCGAGAGCTGCTCCAAGCTGCCCCGGGCCGGGCACCAGCACCCATGGGTGCTCCCGGCCCCCGCCGAGCCTCCAGGGGCCGTTGGCCCCCCAGGAGGGCTCCGTGCTGAAGCCCTGCGAGGGGGGGCGCGGTGGGAAGGGGGAGGAAGCAGCCGAGCCCCCAGAGGAGCCTTTTTTTTTTTTTCTTAATTTATTTGTGCACATCACCTCTGTGCTCCCCCCGGCACGCAGCCCCGGGATGCGGCACCAGGAAGCAGCCGCAGCCGCCTCCTGCCCCCGCGGGACGGCAAGGACGGGAGCTTAAAAATGGTGCGAGAAACCCAACGCGGGCGTGCTGCTGGCGAGGCGGCCACGCAGCCACTTCGCGCCGTGCCACGCAGAAGGGGCGAGCACAAATTGTTGGGGGGACCCGAGCGGGGGACTTCACCAGGAGGATCCCGACCCCCGTGGTGCAGGGTCGCAGGGGAGCGCGTTGTGCTGTTGCTTTACCCCGCCGATGAAAGGTCTCCGTGCTTACAGAGGGCACTTCGCAGTTATTTAACGAAGGAAAGAGCAGGGCTGGGCATTAGCTAAAAAATCAGCTGTGTGAAGGTGCCCCAGGCCCTGGCTCACCCCAGGGAGCAGGAGCAGCCCCCCCAGCTGGTGCCCATCGCCCACCCCAACACGGCAGCCCTGGGCTGGGCTGGGGACAAAACCATTTAGGATCCAGCGGGGCCACGCCACCCACAAGCATGTCGCTGCCCGCCTGCCACGAGCCCCAATCCCTGCTGTAGGAGCGGGGGGCATCAGGCCAGGAAAGGCAGGACCCCCGCTGGGACACGATGGAGGGAAACCTTTGAGATCCCCGGCCCCAGGAACCGGGTGATTCCTCAACCTGCCACAAAGCTGGTGGCGGCTGGAGCTCGGTGCGCGGCCGTCCCGGCACAGCGGGCGCTCCCCCGCGCTGTTTGCGCCCAGCAGAGCCTGAGCTGCAGCGGGAGGACCGGGCTGCGCCGTGCCCTTGAGCCGTCCCCACCAGCAAAGCCGCTCCCACGAGGAAGAGGAGCCGCGTTGTGCTCAACACCTCCCTGGTTCCAAAAGCAGCAGCAGCTGAGGTGTTTGACCAGCGTGTGCGCCTGGAAAAACTGGAAAGAGGAAGCAAGAGAGGCGGGCGTGGGACAGCCGGGCTTCCTGCGTGCCAGGCAAGGGCGGGCGGCAGCTGCAAACACGGCGCAGGGGCTGTGGGAGAGGCACTTGAACCTCTCCGGCTGCAGTGCTGCACACTTGTGCTCGAGGACCAACTGCCAACAGGATGGCTTGACTGGAGCCACGCTGCTGCTTGCGAACACCACGGCACAGACACGGGGTGTGCATGGAGCGAGCGCAGAGCACGCAGTAGTGGGACAGCCCCAGCAGCACAGGGGAGGGACAGCCGGGGCACCGCGTGCCCCTTCCCTCCCTCACCCCTTACGGAGAGGCCCCAAGAGCAGGAGCGAATTCAGCCAACGGGGCAGCCGTGAGCAGCACAACCTGGGTCCTGGGGCCACGGCAAGGCCAGGGCAGCGCTGGGCTCCCCCCTTCCTGCTCCGAGCCCTGCAGCCCCAAAGCAGCAGCTCCTCGACTCGGTGCACCCGGCTGCACCGCCGCAGAGCCAGCACCGTGGGGATAGGAGCCACACGAGGTAGGGAGACGGCCTCTGGGGGTCTCTGCAACATGAACTGTGGTCAGGGGACCTGTGCGCACAGCCCGGGCGCATCGGACAGGCTTCCAAACACCACTGCACACCTCCTGGCCCTTCCCGGCTCCTTCGAAGTGCTGCCTGGGGTGAGCTATACATACAAAGATAATTTTAATTAATTTATTTATTTCTTTACACATAACTGAAAGTGATGTTACAGTACATAAGTTATTTACAACTGTGCAGTAATGTGTTGCAAAATAAATTATCTAGAAGGCAGCAAAAGTACATTGTTAATGTATATAAAAACTGTACAGCATTTATGGGATACAATTTTTCTTTATATGAGTATTGGCTCTGTAGTGTTTTCAAGTTATGTTCTCAGAAAGAGAAACGAAATGCCCAAGATTAAAGGAAAAAAAATATATAAACCACATGGATTTTACTCCATTAAAAACACAGTTGGCAAAGTCCTTTCTCTGCGTCACCACGTGCTGCCCGTGCCGCCCGGCACGCGGCGCCCACCGCTTCCTCCGCTCTTCCCAGACGGTGGCGAGCGGCGGCCCCGCGGCCCCGCGGGCGCTCCTCCTCGCGCCCGGCGCCGTCCACACCTTCAGAGCCGCGTCTGCCCAACTCGGACGCTGTCTTTTGCTTCTAATTGTTTTTTGTTTTGTGTTTTTTTTTGTTTGTTTGTTTTAGACATACCCAGGATGGAACAGAAACTCAAACACCCCCCCCCTCCCCCCATTGTTTCCTACTGCAGCTTCTCTGCGAGCAGATCCGCAGAGCGGTGGAAAACAGAGAGCTGGAAATCGCTGTGTTCACAAGTACATGGATCGCGTGGTTGCTGGCCCCGCTCAGCAGCTTCTGCAACACACAAATGGTGTCCTTGGCCTCCTCCCTCCACGCCTCTGCCAGTCCCGTCGCCGGTGAGTGCTCGCTGCCCGCGCAGACCGGCTGCCTCCCTGCCGCAGCAGCCGGTTGGAAAGGAGATGCGCCCCGGCCCGCTGCCCGGCGGAGCTGCCGTCAGTCCGGAAGCGAGGGACGCGCTGTGAAGAAAGTGCAATTTTTTTTCTTATTGTTTTGTTTTCTGCCGATAGCTGCTTCCTCCTCCTCTGACCAGGGATTCATCAGCAAGCGGTAAGGGTGAATGTGAGCTCGACCGCCCGACCTCGGAGGGCTCCCGTCCTTGCCAGTTTTCAGTGATGTCTCCTGGTTTTGAACTGTCATGCCGGCAAGAGCACAAAGTCATCGTTCACGTCGACCATTGGCACATAGAACGAGGGCACCTCGTTCACGCAGAGGGATTTGTGCCCCGCGGGGTCCAGCTCCTGCACCTTCAGCTGCCACTCCATCCTTTGCACCGCGTTCAAGGCAGCAGCCTCGTGTTGCTGTCGCATGAGCAGGCACGTCTGGATCAGGGAAAAAAAAAACAAGCAGAGGTGAGGGGTGAGTGGGACAGGGCAGGAAAAGCTCCCGCTGCTGGTCCCACCCGGGAAAAGGCAGGGGACCTGCAGGGATTGTGCGGGACAGCACAGCACGTGGAGCCACGGACACCCTGCACGGCCTCGCAGAAAGGGAACCAGGACTCAGGACATCTGGGAAGCCCCCACTGCTTCGCATAGGTCCCGGGACAGGATTCGATTCTTGCCATCGCTGCCCCTGAAGACGAGGACAGAGAGCCCTTCCCACCAGCTGTGCTGCCCACACCATCCGGGGATGCCTGTGCCCATCAGATTTTTGGAAACCACAAAAACGCAGCTTCCCAAAGCAGCATCCAGCCCAACCAAGCGAGTGCTTTGCCATCCCCGCGGCTGGGACCGCTGTCACCAAAAGCCTCCCCGGGACACCGAGCAGCAGGACCTGCTCCCAGCGTCACGCCCGTGCCTCTCACCTTCATCCGATCGTACTTGTCATCCACGTCTTGCAACCAGGAAATGAACTGTCGCGCGTTGAAACGGTCTCTGACCGATTTGTTTTCGTCTCCCTAAGCAGAAGACAGGGACAGGGAATTACATGGCAATTTATTTATATTTCTTTTCACTTTAAACAATCAAAGGTGTAACAGGCCATATTCAAACCCCTCTTACGGCACACGCTGACCAGAAACAGTGCTGAAGAAACAAGAAAGGCGCCTGCAGAGAGGGAGAACAGCGTGCGGCTCCCAGCTGCTCCTGCAGCCCTTGGCCAGGGGCTGCAGCCCGAGACAGACACACAAACATGCACGCAGGCGCTGCCGGCTTTCCCTTTCCGTGCAGGAGACCTGTGCCAGCCCAGCTCAGCACCCGCACCGCTGCATCTCCTTCAACTCATGCCCGAGAGCACGTTGCTGGAGAAGCACAGGCACCTCGTGGCTGGGAAATGCCGAGGGATAAAATCAAGGCTCCCAGGTCACCAGGTGACCACTAAACCCCATGATCCTGCTGCTGCCAGATCCCTCCTGCACTGCAGGCCTGCAGAAGGTCTGGCAGGGTGGCGTGGCTGTGGCTGCGCCCCTCTGCTCTCACAGAGCCGGCTGCAGAGCCCCAACGCAATGGCCCAGCTCTGGCACAGAACCACATGAAAGCAGGGAAGAAATGCCCCTTTTCCGTGGGCTGTGCATCAGTCTGGCCCTTTCAAAGCCGGTATTCAGACACAAGTTAATTTAATGGCTCTCTCCCTGTTATTTGACAGGAAAAGATATCCCAGAGTACAGTAAAATAAAGCTCTCAAATGTGCAGATGATCCTGATCAAGAAGGGCAGAGTGTCCTGAGACTCCCTGATAAACGTGAGCCATCTCTGCCTCCGAAGAGACATGATGCTCCCCATGTCACCGTGTTCCTGGCGTGTTCCCTTCCCCGCACACACACAGGGAATCCACCCCACCGCGTGCAGCTCAAGCCCCCAGGAACCAAGCCAGCTCGGCCGAGCTGGGCAGGTCTCGGGCAGCGAGTCCTGCACCTGGGAGCTGTGCTGTGTGAGCAGCAGCCAGGCAGGAGGAGCATTCTTGGCTCCTGCCTGCGTTCCTCCGTCCAGAAAAGCCCGTCGGCCCCGGGATCTTGTACAGCACCTCTGAGACACTCCTTCACCACTAAGACAGGCACTGACCTGATTTTCTAGAGGCATGTTGTAGACCTCGGAGTCCAGCAGCATGGTGCAGGCACTGAAGGGCACCGCCTGGTTTGCAATAGTCCTCGCTGCCCGACAGTGAACTCTCAAGATCTCCTGCTCACAGGAGACGATGAGCTTCTCCTGGGGAAGAGCAAACAGAGCAGTGAGCGTGGCAGCCTCGGTTTCCCCAGCAAAGGAAATTCAGGACCTGTTCCCAAGCAGGAACTCCTCAGAGCACCGCCTTACCCGTTCTATGCTGTGCTGGAGCCGCAGCTTCCCCCTGACGGCTTCCTGCTGCTTGAAGAGCTCCTTCAGGGGCTCCGCGAGCGATGGCGGCGGGGCGATCTGCGGGCAGACAGCACAAGGTTAGAGCTGGGCGTGCAGCAGCTCACGGCACGGCCACGAACAAGGGCAGCGGGTAGAGCACGTCCAACCAAAGGGATGAGACTGGTAGAGAAATATCAGCAGGAGCAGCCCAGCCCGGGCACCAAGGGGGTGTCCGTGTCCTCATCTGTCTCGGGGGCGAGGAAGCAGCCCCGGAACAGAGCGAAGGGGCAGCCCAGCCCCACAGGTCCTGCTCTTCCCTGCTCCGCACACCCCAAGCCCAGCACGAGCTGTGGGACAGGGGAGAGGTTGGCCCTAAGCTGGTCTGGGAAGGAAGGAGCAGAAGTGACCGCAGGCTACAAGCACCACGGTGCTGTGGCAGGCAAAGCGTGTCTTAACTCACGCAAACAGTAACTCGCACTTGGACCACACCGCTGTTCTGAACAGGCAACACAAATACTGCCAGACCTGGGTACTTTGCAGCGGCTGCAGCAGGGAGGAAGGCAGGGCCTGACCCTCCTCCTCTGGCTGGAGCCCAGATTTATGCCTGCAGCACCGAGTTTATTGATGCACCTGTGTCTGCAAAGGCCGCTCATGCAGCACAGCAGCACAACACAGATCCCACTGCCAAGGAGTGAGGGCTACTGGCAAGTCAAATATTGGGGCTGGGTAAAAGGGAGGCAGGAGTTAAGAGCAGCTATCTTTTTCCTGCAGTCTCCTAGGTTCATTATCCAATTACTGCGCTGCCTGTAAAAGCGATTTTGCCTTCTGGCCTCAAAGCCAGTGGATTCATATAAACTCGCTCTAAAGGCCGAACAAATCTCAGGTTCCTAAGCACAGCCTAAGGTCTCCTCTGCAAAAACACATCTCAGAGGATGCACTTATCACGCAGCCATCCACTTAGCGAGGCTTAGTTTTGCCATCGTGAGCACGTGCTCTGGGTGCACGAGGGGACAATCTGGCTGTGCTTGTAGCAGCAAGGGAGGGCAGAGCCCCCGACCCTGTGCTTTAAATTGAATGCTGCAGAACCAGAGAGGCGACTCACCACTGGGATATGGAGCTTGCTGAGAGGCTTGCCATCCAACAGGTAGGAGCCCGTGTAGGTGACATACTCAGCGTAGCACTGAGGAGCTTGGGGAGTAATGTAGCAGAGGATTTTCCGCTTCTCTTCAATCTTTTTCCTGATCTGGAGGTACTCAAAGTAGGGGTTGGATCTGTCACTGTGGTAAGGTTCGATGTCGTCCAATTTTATAGCATCTACGATAGCTGCCAGAGTTTGCTGTATCATCTCCCGAGTCTGCTGGGTGGACGTGTTGATCTGCTGCTGCAGCTGCTGGTTGGAGCGCTGGAACCTGCGTTTTCGTGGGTGCTGAGTCTGGGAATCGTCCTCCTCCGTAATGCGGCCTTTGGCACGTGTGGCAGGCGCAGAAACAGGAGGAAATTCCTTCTCAGAAGACGCGGCGTTCTGCTTGTTTTGGTTGGCGAGCATCTGAGCTCGGTTCCTGGTAATCCGCTGAGGAATCTCTTCTATTTTGGGCGGTTTGGGAGCTTCTGCTACCGGTTTTTGTACCGGTTCAACAGTTTCTGCTTGCGCGTTCCCTGGAGGCGCATCGGTGTGGGAGGAAGAGACTTGGCTCCCCGCGCGTGCCGCAGCGCTCTCCGGCACGGCGCTGCCCTCGGCGCTGGCCGCAGGTGGGGGACAAGCCTGGGAGCTGCTCTCCGGCACCCCGCCGGAGGAGGACAGGTCCTCCTGCACCACCTCCACCTCCTTGCTCTCAGCCTGGGCAGACTCCGATGAGGTTGGCTGGAGAGTCTGGGCTTCCGCGTCCTCCCCTCCTTTTTCTTCAGCTCCGTTGAGCGCTTCCGAGGTGGCATCCTGCGCGGCCGCTTCCGATTTCTGCTCCTCCGCCTGCGGCTCTGCTTCCAGAGGCAGGGCAGCAGTTGCCTGGCTGGCCGGGGGCTCCTCCGCGTCCCCAGCAGCTACCACAGGCGCGCTGGCTTTGATGATGCCAGCGCTCGTTTCTGAAGCTGTCACTGGGCTTTCTTCCACTGGTTCTGCCTCGGCCATCTCCGTCTCCGCCACATCCTTAGGCTGGAGTGGCAGCTCCGGCAGCGAGAAGGGGCCGAGGTCCAAATCATCTTCGGTGTTGGTGAACGGATCGGGCCACGTCACCGCCTCCTCTGCATTTGCCGGTGTGGTGGTGTTGTTTTCTATATAGTTGTTCTCTGGCGCGCTAACAACTTCTGCCTGAGGTTCTGCTGGCATACAAGGGGGCTCCGGAGGTATCTCGGGTGCTTCCTCTGGAAGAGGCTTGCAGTTATTGAAGAATGTGTCTAACCTCGTGGGGGACATGTACGGGGCTTGCTCTTCAGCATTTGCTATTTCTCCTGGAACTGCTTCCTCAGCATCTTCCTTGACTTCATCGAGCCCCGGCTCAGACACTGACAGCGGGTAAGATATCGGAGAAACAGGGTAGGACGTATCTGTGGGAATGAAGGCTACTGGTGTAGGATGAATTGGCTCTAGGGAACAGAGCGGAGGCTTGGGGGACTCAGAAAACCTCTGGGGAGATTTCATCAGAAGCTCTGAGCCCATGGACCAGGTGACAGAGTGCTCGGCTGCATTAGCCATCAAGCTGGGAGGCATTGCAGCGTCGGGGTTTCTGGAAGGAGGGTTATCCCAGTCTATATTGTTTTGTTCTGGTATACCCGAACTGAAATGGTTTTCTTCGATCGGTGGTAGGTAGGTAGGTTCTGGAGGCATGATGGAGGCAGTAGCCTGCTGCTCTTCCGTGGTGTCCAACGGCATGCCAAGGTCAGGGGGAAGAGCACTTTCTACCGAAGGAGCCAGGAGTTCGTCTCTGTGCGAAGGGGAGGATTTTGCTTGTAAACCAGAAAAGACACTTTCAGGAGACTGGGCGACTCCGCTGACAGCCCCTGGCGGGCAGTGCAAAGCCTCCACTTTTGGTGACGAAACCCCATAATCTGGTGAGTAATACCCAGGAGACAGACACTGGAACTTCTCGGTGGGAACAGAAGGAAGAGGAACTTTTTCCTCCATTAAATGCTGCACCGGAGAGTCATAATTTGATGTCGCCGGGACGCTTTGCTGCCTGAAAAATTTATCTCCAACAGTGAACTCTTCCTCAGGTGCCCTTCTGATATCAACAGAGATGGAGCGATAAAGGTTCGTGGAGGGTATGGTACGGGTCGGGGTCTGACTTGGGTTCTCGGGGAGGCCACCCGAAACGTTTGCGTATCTGTCAAAGAAGGATGGAGAACATGCGTTCATGGACATGGTGGATATGGGCAGCGAGTGCTGCGAGTCCGCACATTCAAACATAAGGTCCGTGTAGTCTTCGTTGCTGCATGAAGGAGTCCTGGGCGTCTGCATCACCTCCTCGTAGCTTGGACACGACACGACAGATGCCGGGGTTGGGACTCCCGTCGGACGGTTCTGATCCGGCCTGGGGGAGGCCGGGAGGATCTCCTTCAGCTGAGGGCCCGTTATCCAGTCCTTGGAGTCCGTGCCAACAGCGGGTTGTGCCTTGTTTTCTGGTGACAGTATGGGAGTCAGCGGGCCCAGCTCCTTGAGCTTCTTGTCCTTGAGCTGAGTATCCAGCGTTAATGGCTTCTTTGTTGCCAGATCCAGACTCCTCTTGCGAACATCTTCTGAGCTTTTAATTTTGTCCTTTAGCTTGGGGTCTCCGGACCTGTGTCTCATTTTCTCCATTTGCTTCATTCTCTCTTTGTGCCTTTTGTGGCGCTCCTCGATTTCCAGGTCTTTCTGGCTCAGCATCCTCTCGAAGCTGGTCATCATCAAATCACCGTCTCCCAGCAGCTTCTCCCTTGGCCTGGCATCCTTCTTGCCGCTGTCTTTGGAAAGGGTTATTTTTTCATTGCCATTGCTTATTTTTACTGACTCTGTTTTGTCTTTCTCTTGGTTCTCCTTGAGCTTCTCCTTGAGTTTGGTTTCACCGAATTTGAGGTTTTCCTCCTTTGATTTGTCCTTAAAGGTGGTAACTTGAGGACTGTCCTTCTCTTTAAGTGTTGACTTTGGCTCGTCTTTGTGATGCTTAAAGAAGCCATCTGTGTGTTTGTCTCTATGCTTTTCCTTTTCCTCCTTCCATTTTTCCTTGTGTTTATCTCGCTTCTTTTTCTCTTTAACTGTGCTGATGGCACTGGAACCATAAGTCTTTTCTTTTTCCGCCTTCTTTGACAGCTCTCTTTCAGAATCATTTTTATCTTTCTTTTCAGAAAATAAGTAATCAATGCTTTTCTCTGGTTCCTCATCAGGCTCTGCCTTCATATTGTAGGAAGTGCTAAAAGCCTCCCCGTCCACAGAGAAATCTTTTTCATAATGACTGGAATCCTTTCTGCTACTGGAGTCTTTGAATTCATCTGATTTTTCCTTTTTCTCTGTCTTTTCCTTCTTTGCTTTTTCCTTCTCATGGCTTTTCTTTGATGAAGATGAGGAATGCCTGTGTCTCTCCTTCTCCTTGAGTTTGTCCTGCAAGCAGGGTAAAGGGAGAGCGTCCTTAAACTTTTCTTCAGAGGCATCAGTAAGAGAGAGATTCGAAGACTCAAAGAGGCTGGTCAGTCCTGGCTCTTGTCCTCTGTCTGTGAAGCTGTCAGAAGAAATCTCGCTGATTTTGTCGTTGGAGTCATCCCTATAGTCGTTCAGAGCCTCCTCCTCCAATTTTTCCAACAGGCTCTTCTCTGACTCCCCTCCTTTTGAAGACTTTTTCTCTTTGGAATGCTCCTTATCCAGCTTCTCCTTATGCTTGTTCTTCACCTTGTCGTCACTGGCATGTTTCTTCTCAACCTTTTCCGGGAGCTTTTGCTTGTTTTTCTTCTCTTGATTGGAATCTATGGACGTTCTGTCTTTCCTGTCTTTGTACTTCTCCGAAGAATCCTTATCTTTCTTTTCTTTGTGTTTTTCAAAGGAATTCTTCTCCTTCTTTTCCTTCCCCCCTTCCGATGTTCCTTTGTCCTTCTTCTTCTCCTTAGAATCCTTATCTTTCTGCTTCTCTCCCGAGTGCTGCCGGTCGGAGGAGTACTTGCGGTGTTTCTCGGGGTACAGCTCCTTCTCAGCAGCTGCGCCCTCATCCTTCTCCTGCAGACTGTCCAGCCGGTGCATTTCGCTCCCAACGGATTCGCTGACTTTGAACCCAGTCAAGCTGTAATCATCCCTCTCGTCTTCGCTTTCATCTGTGAAGATGTCCGCAATGCTGTACCAGCTCTTCTCCTTGCCTTTCTTCTCATCCTTTTTCTCGGAGAAGTCCTCTCGATCCACAAAGTTTTTCTCTTTCTTCTCTTTGACCTGGTCGAAGGAACTCTTCCTTTCCTTGTCTTTGCTGTGCAGGTCTTTGTATTTTTCCTTACTCTCTTTTTTCTCTTTGAAACCCTTTTCGAGTTCTTTGTCTTTTGGGATTTTCTCAGGAGCAGCTTTTTCACTTTTCTCCTTGTCGCCTTCTTTGGATTTTTCCTTGTACTTTTCTGGCTTCACTTTTTCTTTTTTTTTCCTTGTCGGGAGCATCTTTCTTCTCCTTTTCCTTCCCAGAATGGTGCCGCTCCCAACTCTCCAGGGTTTTGCCACTGAACTCAGCATCAGACTTATCCTTGAAGAAGGTTTCACAGCCATATTCTTTGAAGTCATCTCGATAGGGCTCCTCCTGCTTTGTTTTACTATCTTTTCGGTCTTTAGAGCCATCAGAGGAATCTTTTCTATCTTTGTTGGTTTCACCTGTATCCTTTTCTTTCCTCTCCTTGACACTCTCTGCAGAATCCTTCCTTTTCTTATCCTTTTCAGGCAAATAGCTAGGAGCAGCTTTGTGTCTTTCTGTTTGGTCCTTTTTCTTCTCTGAGGTTTTGTCCACATAGTCTCTGTCTTTCTTCTTTAAGAAAGTGTCCTTTTCATTACGTTTCTCGTTGTATTCTTTCTTCTCCTTCGTTTTGTTTTCCTTTTTCTTGTCTTTAATTTCCTCTTTCACTGGCTCTATGATTAGTTTTGCCACGGTGTCATTTTTAATCTCCCTGAAATCTGTTACTGGAGAATCCCAGCTATCCTCGCCTTTGAAATCGAAGGAGGAATCAGAAGACAAGTCTGAAAACCACCTCTCTTGCTGATCATCCGAGAGGCTGAACTTTGTGTCCTCACTTTCGGGAAATTGGTTTTTGTTATTAAACTCATCAAACCCAGACTCATCCCTGTACATTTTTTCTTTTTTGCATTTTTCCTTCTCTTCCTTGAAGGATTTTTCTTTCTCTAGTTTAGCAACTTTCTCCTCTTTCAGCTCATTCTTCTTTTCAGATTTTGACTGCTTGTCCTTTGACTTCTTCTTTCTCTCCTCCTTGTGTATTCTTGGCTTCTCCTCTTTGGGAGACTTCTCCTTTACAGGTTTCTCTTTTTCTGATTTACTTAATCCTTCTCTGAAGGATTTGCTCATGTCTTTACTACCCTCTTTGACTTTTCTTAATGATTTCTCCTCTTTCGAGGATTTTCCAGTCTCATCTTTAAACAACCATTCTTTCTCCTCCACTTTACCTTTGGGGAGTTTTTCTTCCTTCTTACAGTGTTCTCGCTCATGCTTTAACACTTTCAATTTGTTTTCGACTGGATTTTCTGTCTCTACTATCAAGCCTTTCTCAGGCTTTTGTTTAGAGTCCTCAAATTCAAAAGAAAAAGTTTTGATTATTTTAATATCTTGGCTGATGGGACACTGTCCCTTCTCCTTGTTTTTATGTTTATGTTTTGTTTTATGTTTTTTAACAACCTTCCCCTCCTTGTCCAGCTTTGGAATTGCTCCATCCACATTGCTATGGAATGAATTCTTTTTCTCAGAAACAGTGTTGTGTGGGTTGTTTTTCTTTTTGTGCTCTGGTTTCTTCCTGACTGGCTTTAGCGACTCTAAGCTCGAATCCTCGGACGAGTAGTCTGACTCGCTCGTCAGCCTCGTCCTTGTGGAGTCCGATAAGGAACTGACATCTGACCAAGCTGGAGAAGATATGGTTTTCCAATTGTCCGTCCTCCAGTGCTTGGAGTGCTGTTCTGTAAGATTAGGATTATGTTTCTGGGACCCTAAACTCCCATGGGAAGAGGTCGATGAGGCAGACAGAGAGTTAAACAAGGAGGATTCTTTTAGCACTAGCCTGGAGTCCTTTACACAGCTAGAGCTCTGAAGAGAGTCTCTGTCATCCTCCTCACTCTCCACGTTTTCACTCTCTGATTCAGAGGAACAAAATTTGTCATTTTTTTTGCCAAATCGAACCTCTTTGCTTTTCGTCTCCTTCTTCCGCTTCTTTTTTACTTTGCTTTTCTCCTTCTGCGGCTTTGTGCTGGCAGGCTCCCGAATCTTGCTGCTGGGCAATATCGAGTGGGTCGAAAGTCGCAGCTTCTCCCCTGTCCCCACAGCAACGCTGGTCTCCTCCTCGTCCGAGCTGTCCGACAGGATGCGGTGGGCAGCTTTCTTTGGTGTAATTGTGTTATTTTTAGTATAAGTTTTCACTTCCATTTTGGGTATGGAAATGAAACTGTTTGCTTTAGTCTCTTTTCTGTAATCCTTTTTCAGCAAATGTTTGTCATCGACTGGCGGGACCCGGTCCTGTTCATCGTCCTCATCAAATTCATACTCATCCTTCACCGGGGTGATGGTTTTGGGGGGCTCCTGGGCCTTGGGTTTGTGCTTCAAACCCTTCTCGAACTCTGAGTCTGTGTTATTGCCATCAACAGAGCTGGAGGGAGCAAAGGACGGGGCATCCTCCTCTTCTGAGGTCTCTGCAGAGGGAGAAAAACAACGCGTTAAGGCCTGCGAGGGGCCCTGCCACCCCTTTCCTCCCCCAGCCTTTGCTAAGCTTGCAGCTGCAAGCCCGAAACGCCGAGCTGGAAGATTTTTTAGAAGGGAACAGTCATCCACTCTCTGTCCTGCGAGGCGTGCTCCTGAGAACATCCAGCATGTAGCAAGGGAAAAACTTTTTAACAGGATTATGACTGCAAATAGGGTAGGCCAAGACTCCCCATAAGACAGGAATGTTTCCTCCAATTAGCACTAATGAAGCCTGTGACGTTTCCCACCTGGCTCAGGCACAGCAGCGGCACCGGCGCGGCGGGCGCTTGCAGTGCATGCTGCTGGGTGGCAGCGCAGCCTGAAAACCTCGGCGTTGCTCCAACGTCCTCCTGTCTGTGCACAAGCTGGGAGCTCACCCACTTTTTAAATGTAAAATATCCATTTACCTGCAACTGACTTCCCATCCTACATCTCGAATGCACCAGGCAAGTGATCTCAGCGTGGGCTTCCAGGGCAAAGAGCTAGAGCTCCCGGAGCTACGGGCTGGCAGTTACCTCACCTGTAATTGGGTTACAGCTACAGATGGGCTCCTGACTGTGACAGCAGTGTGCAGATACTCTGAAAACAGCCTAACTTCACTGTCCTCTCAATGTCTCTGTATTAACAGACAGCTGCAGGCCACAGACCTTGCTTCCGCATGCACGAAAAGGTCAACCTCACCTGTTGAGCTCTCTTCGCTGGAGGGGTACGTCGTCTTCCCCAGGAGCAGATTCACCATGGTGGGAGAATTAGCTACTTTTAAAGGTGTCTCCCCCTTCCTGTTGCTTTGATGAGGATTCCCTCCATAATGCAACAACAATTTCACCACCTGAAAACGGAAATTGAGACTGTAAGTGTTCATAAAGATGTTTTGAATCTGTTGGGTTTTTTTTGGTAATCTTTTATATATAACAAAAAGGGACATGCTCAAGCTGGAGAGCAGCCCGCTGTCAGCCACAGGACAAGCCCTGGGGCACTAACAGACATCGATAAGAAAGAAGACGAAAAACAGCAACGTGAATCAATTTGGGCAGGAAAATGGGGAGAAGAACCAGCTGCAAAGCCATGCTCTCTCCCTGTGCTCCAGAATGAACTCTCCTCCTGTGCAAGTAAAATGCTGATCAGTGCGGGGGCAGGAGGTTCTCACCGCTACACGGCTATCAGCAGCAAATGATAATAAAATAACCAGAATCTCTGCATTTGCACAGGTGGCTGCTTGACACACAAGAAGAAAAAAGTCATTAAAAGAGAGCCGTGGAATCCAGCCACAACCAACCTTGAAGTGCCCGTTATTCGCTGCGTCGTGCAGCGGGGTGTCATCGTCCAACCCCTTGGTGTTGACTTCTGCGCCTGCAGCAAGCAACTGCTTTGCAACATCGTAGTAACCCCGGTTGCATGCCTCGTGCAACGCCGTCCAGCCTGCAAGCAAACAGACACCGAGAGTTGGGCATCACCTTCATGAAGAGAGTCAGAAACAGAGAAAAGCAACCTCCGTGCACCACCGCTGCCTGAGTCACGAGCCTACAGCCCTGCCCTGCAGTTCAGGGCACCCTGCAGGACCAGCCCCACCTTCCCCTCGGGCTGCACCGCGGGCAGTCAGACTGTCTGCTAGAAATGGCACAGCCCTGGCAAACCCAAAGGCAAAGTTCTGGCTATGAAACTGGGAGATGTGCTGATGCCATGCGGGAGCTAGGTCTCAAATCCCTTCCCCTTCCAACTTGTCTGTAAGAGAAACAAGGCGTCCTACAGCAGGGCTGAGTTCTGAGCTACAGACGCTGCTCTGAAACATCCCCCACACAGACCTAACAAATATTTTCTGTGTGCTTTCCAAAGCAAGCAGCCATGCCACGGCAAAACAGGCCCTGATCTCGGAGAGAAACCAAACAGCCCATCTCCACAGTAACAGCGGCTCTCGTTCTCAAACAAACCTCTGAAGAACACAGGATGAAATATTTTATCATGTTCAAACAGACTATTTTTAAGCAGAAGCTGTTTTGAAGTTTCCCAGCAAACGCACGCGGCTCCTTGGGTGTTTTGCTGATAGCGCCGTGGGAGCTCGCCCGTTACCTTCACCGGGAGCGTTAGCAAGGGGCACCTGTGCCCAGAATTAATCACAGCTGATACCTCCGTCTAGCACTGATATTAATCACCCAGGCAGAGGAACACGCATAGCTATTTATAGCCAAAAAATCGTGCAAAGAGAACAGCAAAGAGCAAAGTCGAGCTCTCGGACGTGCCGGAAGAGAGCCTGCCTCGTGCTAATTTAGCCCCCTCGTCAGTGCAGGAGTGCAGGAGCGGCATGGTTCCTCTCAGCAGCACGCCGCGTTGGGTACAGCCCCAGGAAGCTGACAGCATTAGCCATTCGACTCCGGAGTGACGACTCCACAAACCTCGTGTTTTCATATCTTTATGCACGTTTCTTACGTTTTAAGTAAAAAAAAAGAGCTAAAACAGCCTGCCTCCCTTTGCAAATCCTCCTCCAGACTTCCCGGGCATCACCTGCGTGGAACGAGAAATGGCCCAGAGGGTCCCGGTCCCGTTTAAGAGCACAGAGCCACGAGAGCCCCAGGGGGAGCAGGGATCGCACCCAGCTCCGCACCCCCAGCCCGGCAGGAGCAGAGTGGGTGCAGCCGGGACAGCCCAAGACTTCGGCTGCCAAACTCCAACACAGCAGCAGATGTTTTCCAGGGATTTTTTACTTTTAGAAATCTGTAGTTTTCTTTTTTTAAAGGACAGCAAGATTTTTTCCTCCCCTGAAGGCAAAATCATTGTTTCTGGTTAATCTCTCCTTTTCAAGTAGCAAACCTGTGTCGTAAGGAAACAACTTTCCCTGGTAGGAGCCACTCTCCAGGCGGAACATCCAACCCGACGGCAAAGTGCAGAGCTCCTGGTGTGGTGCTGCTTACCTGCAAAGTCTTTCACATTGACATCTGCACCCTCGATGATGAGCTCCTTGATGCGCCGGGCATCTCCTCGGATGGCAGCTCGATGCAGCCGAGTCTCTCCTCGCTCGTTTCTCTTATTTACTTTATCTTTGGTTTTGGAGGCAGAGTTAGGAGTTCCCTTCTGACAAACTGTGGACTGAGAGGGATGCTTTGGTGTTGTGTCAACTGCGAGGAGGAGAGAACACAGTCAAGAGCTGCAGCTCAAAGCAAGACCTAAACCCTTAGAGGGAGCTGTTGCAACGCGTTTCATCTCGCCTCTCCACTGAAACGCTCTCCGCAAGGCACTGAGAGTTAACAGCCTCTGAAGTTGATGTGAAGACAGAGGAAAGCCTGTGTGTGTGTAATACAGATATTAATTGCAGGCTGCCAAAGCCCGCTGGAGAGAACTGCAGTCCTTGCAAGGACTGTAGGCAATCCCATGATTTAGGAGTAGACAATGCAGCTCCTTACCCTAAAACCTCATTTCCTAAGGGAAGTGGCCTTTTACCAAGCACATGTGAGGTCTGACAGCCTTGGGAGGGGAGCACATTTTCTGGGAACAGCTGAATGCTCTGAAGACTACACAGCTTTTTGCTGGTTTTCAAGTAACAGCAACATAAGCAGCTAGATTTGCGTTAAGGACAACAAAACAGGCAGCTAAAAGCTGCAGCGTCTGTGTGTAGGATGCAGATGTACACACACGGATAGCACGCTGCGCCTCTAAAAACCCCAGAGGGGGGGTCACGCAACAGATAAAAATTACCAAAATCCCAAATCCATGGTAAACACATTCCAGCTGCGCTGCATCTCACGTTACAGTGCGCGCTGGCTATCATCAGCCTTATCCTTCTCCCCAAAAGGAACACTGAAAGACCAGAGGCTGGTGTTTGGCCTCGGTTCACAACGCTCCCCCACACCCAGCACCCCAGGGGCCTGGCAGAGCCCTGCGGCAGCGCAGCCGCCCTCCTGCGCCCAACTGTGCCACGCCGCTCGCTGCTCTGGAGCAGGAGACGTCCACCAGGGCTCGGAGAGGGGGCAGAAACAGCCGGGAGAGAGCTCGCCCCTCGCAGCGTCGCCCCCCAAGGCAGCAGCACGGAGCTGCTCCCAAGCTCACCTGGGCTGTTTGCAGACTCCTCGGCTGTCATCTGCATGAGAAGAGCGACTTGCTGGCGCTCGGAGAGCGGGTAGCCTGCCCGGATTCCTGAAAGGCCCATTCCAAACAGCAAGCCAGGCTTTCTCGTGGCGGGCTCCTTTTTAATCCTCTTCCGCTCTGGACCCTGCTTTTCTGTGATGCAACGAGACACAAAAGCACAACCTGTGAGCATCGCAGCGCCCGGGAACCACGCTCCTTTCCGAGCAGAGCGCTCACAGCTCTCCAAGTCCATCCCGGTCTCTCACGGATAAAAAAGCCTCTGGTGAAGGACACATCCCTGCGGTGGGAGCGCTGGCACCCGCTCCTGCTGCCCGCCAGCTCTGGTACCGTGCAATGGGATGGGATGGGATGAGATGGGATGGGACAGACCTGGGGCAGGAGCAGCATCGCCTCCACCGCAGCCTCTCCTGGCGCGGGCTCCTGGGGGCTCTGCCCCGCTCCCTTCTCCCCCCAGCAAACATCAGCGCAAGAGGCAGAGGAAGCGACTCCGTGGTGGGGCCACTGCCGGTACTGTACCTTCTTCCATCTTGCTTCTAGGAGCCTCCATTTCATGCCATGGTGCTTCGGGGAGCGTACGCAGCCTTATACCACCACAGCATGGACTGAACTGGAGGCATCTAAAAGCATCAACAGAGAGTGCTAACGAGATAGTGGCTGACAGCTCGGCAACGTTGCCACCTCACCCCTTCAGCACCGCCAAGCCGTGGACTTTGCACCCGAGCCATGGGCGCAGACCGAGCCCTGGCAGGACGGAGCAGGGGACCGGTCCTCTCCTCCCCAGGGCCCCCAGCACGCAGCTCGCACCCTCAGCCGACACGCTGCTCGGCCGCATCCTTCCCAAAACAACCAGGAGTGAGCACCGTGCTGCCTCTGCCGGCCCCGCCAGCCCACATGCCTAAGCCCTGCGAGAAGCTCGACTCTTGAAAGCATTTTCCCAGTTTTCTTGATGCAAATCTCACTTCTTTTCCCCTGCAAGGAGCGCTGGCAGCCCTTCCCGGTGCTCCCGCCCCGCGAGCGCCTGGTGCTGCTGCACGCTGCTCAGCACCGCTGCGGGGATGCGTCCCGAGTTCCAAGGTGTCAGCTCAGGAAACAAAAATTAAAGTTTCCTTTCGCAGAGCCAGCCAAGCAAGAGACAGAAAATGGATCTGCAGAGCAGCACAGCGATCCCTTGCCAAGGAGCCGAGCTGCGTGCCTCCTACCAGGCAACTGTCCTAAACCCACAAAAAAGCATAAGGAAGATATGGTGCGTGTGAGTGGAAAATCCAACGCTGCTCCCATCTATTTCTAAGCGTTGGCACAGCTCGCTCCCGGCCAGGCTGGCTGCAGGGCTCCTGCTGCGTACAGAGGGCCGGGAACAGCATTTGTAGGGGCCACATGTGTAAAAGTTGTCAGTGCAGGCGAGCAGTTCCTGGTCCAAACATCACAGGCTTGAGCCAGGGCTGCTCAGATGCTGCTTGAGAACCCTGAGCAGCAGAACACAGCACCAGGTCAGTCAGCGAGCGAGCACACGTCTGTGTCTCTTCTACATGGAAGTCTGAATCTAAACACGCTCTTGGTCGTGCTGAAAGTATTTTGAGAATCCCAGAAGATGGTGGGACACGAGGAGTCTCAAAGCAGGGTCTGCAAACAAGTACATGCCTGATAACCCTCTCCAATTTACAGGGCTTCAACCCTGAGCAGCCCGGGAAGGGAACCCACTAAGCCTTCACCGGCATCTCCCAGACCCAGGGTCCTGAAACTGGGCATGAGAAGCGGGGGAGACGCAGAGCTCCAAGACGACGTGCAGCCTCGAGCCAGCTCTCCCTGTTGGGGCAGACACCACCAGACACTGCCCTGGATGCTGGGGAGGCTCCGAAGCCGAAGGAAGAGATATTTTGCATCAGCCAGTGACAGACAAGCAGGGCCCTTGTTGGGACCCGCGGCAGCAGGCACAGCAGCAGGACCGGGGACCCGCTGGGCACATCCCTGCGCTGATGGCACTGCCTGCACATTTCTCACTCTCTGTTTTTAGGCACGGGTTTCAGCACTGAGCCCAAACTCCCCAGCAGCGCTTCTGAGCCGCCCCAGGCACCGGAGACCTCCCGTGCCACCACCTCGGCCTCGCGGGCAGGCGCAGCCAGAGCTTCCCGTTCCCTGCGCTCCCCTCCATCACAGCCACCAGGCCAGAGCAAACGGCACCGCTCCACCCCGAGCCGGCTCGCACCTCCTCCGTGCCCCTGTTGTGGTGTAACGGGGACGCAGCGCCTCGGGCAGAGCTCACCGCTCACGTTAGCTGCGTGCAAGCTCCCCGCATGCAGACGGTGAGCCCGTCCCCACCCACACCCCCGGTTTGGATGGAGGCAGCCAGCGCGGCTTTGGGCACGAGCACAAGGGCCCCAGAGCCACAACGCGGCCGCCCCGCGTCGTCCCCTCGAGCCTAGCACCAGAAACAGCCTTGGGCCCGCGCCAGTCGCCAGCCACGCACCTGAACCGCGCTAATTGGGTGACGCTTCGCTACAGAAACGAGCCGGTTGCACAACTCCGGGCTCTGCTTACATCAGCCACCCGTGTCTTTGCCGGTTCCTGGGTGCTTGCAGGTGCCACGCAGTTCCCGGGCTCTCGTGGCCCCCTCGGGCACGGGGTCCGGATACCAGCGGGGCCGGTCAGTGGTGCTCAGGACCGAAATGGCCCCAACCAGCGTGCACCGCACCTCCCGGCACCCGCCCTGGGGATGCGCGCACATTGACGGAGAACCCCCGCCTAATCCTCCAAAGCCACCTTTCGGTCACCCTGGCAGCGGTAGCAGAGCTAGGAGATGAAATCAGATCACAGGCAAGTGGATAGCTTTTTAATGGCTTACAATAAAATTAAACCCAGCGTGGTTACGGTAACAAAACAAGTCAGCCCGGGCAGCTCCCCGAGCCCCGCGGCCGAGCCCCGCGTGCCACCAGCATCGTCTGATCCTGCTGTGCCCGGCGGCGGCAGAGGCCCCAGCCACATCCAGCCCTGCCACAGCACGGGGCACGCCTTACACACGTACAGCCCGTGTGTAAGGACCCGACGGGGCAGGGGCTGTGTGGGCGTGCAGGGGAGTCCCAGGAAGAACAGCAACGTTTGGGGGCCGCGGGCTGTCAGAAGGAGCCTGCCATTTCCCCAAACCGACTACAAAGTTCAACCGAAAACCTCTAAACTCCTGTTAGCTCTACAGTTGGAGAATGTTCCTCCTCCACACAACATTTAGCATTAAGAGCCATGTGATCCACGCGACAGAAATAAACCGGAGAGCGATCGCTGCGCTCCCGCTTGCTCGCGCCGTGGCGAGGGCTGAGGCAGCAGCCGAGGAGCCGGGCTCGTGCGTGGTGCCCCGCGGGACGGAGGCGCTGCAGGGCCCGGCACCAGGGGATGGCGTCCTGCTCCCTGCCTCCTTCTCCTGCTGGTGCTCCCCGACAAACGACCCCGAGGCGATGCTCTGGCAGCACCCGGCCGGCCTCGGGGTCAGCAGGAAAGCACAACGTGGCCCCGCTCGGCGACGCGGCCCTCAGCAGCCTTCCCTGGCCCTGCCCTGCTGCAAGCCCGCTTTATTTCAGCCTGGGAAACTTCGCTCAGAGCCTGGCTGTCACCAGGTGTCCGTGGGGACCCCGCATGAACACCTCGGCTCACAGGCTCCGGGTGTCAGTGGCTCCTGCAGGCTGCTCCCCTCAGTAAGCGCTTCTCTGCAACGCCCTGCAGCAACGTGGAGCAAACCGAGGGAAACGCTCACAGCTCGGCAAGCAGGAATAAAACGTTTGGCACTAAAACCCCTTAGCGAGGCTGTGCTAAGGCTGAGAATGGCTGTGCAGGGCGGCCCCCCCAGAAGCAGAGCGCAGGGCCGTGCGAGCAGCAGCACCGTGCGTGTGCCCCACAGGAGGGGCGAGCACAGAGGGCTCTGGACAAGCCCCACCACCAGGGACCCAGTTTTAAATCAGCTCATTGCCGTCTGCTTCCACCTCCATCACAGAGCAAAGCCTCAGCCGGGGAACTGCTTCTTGTTCCAGGGCTACGAACGCCGCTCTTGTGCGCGGCAGACCACGAGCGCCTTTCCAGGACAAAGGCCCGCAGGTGGCTCCCGTGTCCGAATTAAGCTCCAGGTCACGCAACGCCGGCGCTGCCTCGGCGGGGGGTGCAAAGCCGGGGCTGAGCCTCGGCCCCGGCAGGAAGGGGAGCGAGGACGAGGCCGGGAGCCAGACGGGAGCGGCGCGAGGGGAAAACCTTCGCAGGTTGCTGGCTGGCGTGACGAGGTGCAGGCATCGCGGAGAGCTGCAGCTGAGCTCCCGCTCCCCACTACCGTGTGTCGCACCCTGTAATGCAAAAAGCATCCGTTTGAACGGCTCCGGCATGACAGCACAGGCATATAAGGTGGTACCCTGAGGAAAAATACCATTTCCAAATAAGCAGCTCGCGCCGAACAGCTCCGCACTGCACGGGGACGCTGCCGGCCGGCTCGCTCACGGGTCGGGATTTTGGAGTTTATTCACGGAGCGAGCACACAAACAGCAGATCAATAAGAATAAATTAGAACGGCACAGACAGCAACGGAGACTGCATTGCACCCCCGAGAGACCGCACAAGCCTCTGCCTTCCTGATCCACAGCCTGGCATGCGTAAGAGTGACTCATTTCTACTGCAGAAGTCACAGGGCACAAGATGTTTCGGCGCACGCCAGCTCCAGCGAGGGGAAGCAGCCCGGCCCCGCACGGGCAGCGCCGAGCCTGAGCACGCAGACACGTACCGTACCCAGAGCCCTGCTCGCACGCTGCACGCCCGGGCTTTGCACGCTGCTGACAGCTGAGCACGAGCAGAGGGCTTCCTACATCTGCGGGCAGAGGGAAAGGCAGCGTGGCGTGAGCGGGCGCAGCAGATGCCCCCGGAGTTCAGGACCAGGACGCAGCGCGGGGAGGACAGCAGCAGCAGGTTAAACAGCAGTGGCATTGGCAGATCAATGATAGATGGCAGCAGGAGGGCAGCGGGGCTGGCACGAAGGCACTGAGACCATAACGTAACGGCCCACGAGCGGAGGAATGAGGCATTCAGGCTCGACAGCCGCACCGGGGGGCCTGATGCAGGCAGGAGGCACGTTTTGTACCAGGGAGTTCACGCACGTGCTGCAGCGCCTGCAGTGTGAACGTCCCCCAGGTAGAGAAGGGAGGGGATGTGGCACGGCAGCCACGTGAAAGCCAAGAGGGAACCGAGAGGGAACGCTGTAGCAGGGTCTGCTCTGGCAGCAGGGCAGGGGGGCACCCCGAGCGCTGCTCCTCATCCCGAGGATGGGGAGGGTCCCCCGGCGCCCGGCCCCGGCTCACCGGCGACGGAGCATCTGCAGGCCCTGACCCCCGTGGCCTCGGTAGCTTTAAGAGCATCGCTCAGGCGGAGAGGTTTAACGCCGTGCCCCAGATAGCCGGCGATCCAAACACCAGCCCTTGCCCCCAGCCAGCCCTGCTGGACAGACAACACGACCACGCAGAAGGGTGGAAACGCATCCTTTGGGGCGGCCATCGACTGACAGGCTGCCGAGACAGGCTGCAGGAGGAACCCCGGGGCTTCTACCAGATACAGCAATCTCCATGTTAAACAGGAATAATTCCGAAAGAGAATTCAGGTCCACACTTTTCATTTCCCACGAGGCCGAAAGAACCGGAGGAGGAGGAGCAGGAGGGGAGGAAGGCTCGCCCGCGCAGCCCCCCTCCGGGAGCGGGGGGCAGGACACTCTGCAGACAGCGCTGATAAAAGCTCTTGTATTAGAGAAAAAGCCATCATTGATAGATTTTTGGTTCACAGAGACCCAGCACACTGCAGCCTCTCCCTCTGCATGTTAAGGAGGTGAGGCGGGGGGGAGGAGGGAGATTTATGGCAGCTCCCATCATCAAGCGACCTGCTTTCCCGCACAGCACCTCCCAGATGGCTGATGCACACGGGGAGTTTCTAAGGGTGATCTGAAGGCTGCTGTTTGCCAGCCTCGGCACACTGTACCGGCATTATGGAGCCAGCTAGAAGCGAAGAAGCTCTGACATTCACTCTCTCCCCGGTTGCTAGGTGAGAACAGTTTCTCGACTATTTTAGTAAAAGGACCGAAATTATACAACCAAAGAAAGGCCCGACGCAGCGCAGCCCATTTGAGTCCCCCAGCTGCACACATCCGCCCGAAGCCAGCAACAGAGGCGCACACAAATAGCGGCTTGGTCCGCAGATGCATTTTTTTAACCAGCCGGCGATCTGCTTCTCACAGATCCCCTCGCCAGCCCCGCCGCCTGTGACCAGCGAGCCCGCTCCCGTCGCAGCGCCGCTCCAAGCACGAGCGGGCGGTAGGCAGCCCAGCGGCCGCGTCCAGGAGGGACGCAGCGGGCGGGTTAGCTCGGCTGATTCATCGGGCTTGGTAACCCAGCAATTAGCGCCACGTACCGTGCTCGGGGATCAGCACGAAGGAGGCTCCGAGGCCAGGTCCCGCTGCCTGCGCTCACGCCCGCCGCCACCACGACCCGCGGCCGCCCTCCACGGCGGGACGGTGCTGGTGGGGCTCTGCCTCTCCCCGCTGCCTCCCGGCAGGAGGACCCTACCTTGTTATTCAGGACCTCGGAAGCACGATGCCACTTTCACGTCTTGTTTTTGAAGGAGACGGACACGGCTGAAGGGGCTTTTAGCTCTGGGGACTCTCAGGCCGCACTCTCCACACCCGCCCTCCGGCCGTGCTCCCCCATCCCAGAAAGCCGAGACGGCCGCCAAATGCCTCCAGACCACAGCAGAGGCAGGATGACGCCGACTTTAACCCTGACAGCACGGGAGGGAACCTAACCTGCTGCTCCCCTCCTCCAGGACAGGAGCCACCTCCTGCTCCGTGCCCGGCACCGCGCCAGGGCCCCGACCCGCGCCGTCCCCGGCACCACCACCACCGCTGCCTGCGGTGCCGTTTGGTTCGGCTCGCACCCCAGTAACAACAACAACAAAAACACCAAGCGGTGCTGAGAAATCCCATGACCCAAAGCCACAGCGCTACCAAACCACACGGCGTCCACCCCTCCCGGCCTGGCCGGGCGCTGGAAGCAGCAGCGGCTGCGCTGGAGGCAGCAATGAGGAATGTAAAATCCCTCCTACCCCCAGCACCCCTCCGGCCCCTGCACCCTCCTCTCCTGCCCCCAAGACCCTCCAGCCCCCCAAGTCCCCTCCTGCCCCCCCAGACCCCTCCTGCTTCCCCAGGTCCCCTCCTACCCCCCGACTCGTCCTGACCCCCGTTCACCGCTGGCTGCCCTTGTTTCCCCTGCGGGAGGCGGTGGGAGAGCTCAGTTGCGCAAAGCCCTCGGCTCCAGCACGAGAGCTGCCAGAGAAACCAAAGTCTGCGTGACAAAACGGTTCAAAATTAGAACTTCTCTGGTGTTCGGGGAACTTTAAAAGTGAGGCATTTGTTTCTGGAATAACGCTGCTGAGGCCAGGGCTGCACAGCTCAGCCGTGATATGCTCCGACACGGAGCAGCACACGTTGCACTCACTGCACGGCTACGCCAGCGAGCACAGGCACAGGACGGCTCCTCCGCCTGTGATTTTGGAGTAAGTGGATTCAAGTCCGGGTGTTATTTAGCGATGGCGGGGTTTGGACACGATCTGGGCAAACCCAAGCTTCTTACGTGCTCTGAGTCTGCCAGCAAATGTGCAAAACCTGCCCCAGAGATGTCGCCCAGGCCCAAGGAGCAGCATGGAGGCAGTGGGGCTGGAGGCACCAGAAGCCAGCAGCACCCTTAAGGGGCAAACCCAGCCCAGCGCCTGCCTCTCCTCCCCCGGGGGGGTCTCCAGGGGAGGCCGGCCTCTGCACCCAGGGGGAACCAGCACAGCACAGCAGGCCCAACCTCGCTCAGGTCTTTCCAGCTCCCCGGAGAGCTCCGGGAAGCCAAAATTAACTCAAAGTGCCCTGGAGATTTTTATTAAGCCCTACCTCTCCCCGGTGATGACTAAAAGCCCAGAAACCACAGCTCCACCCTACAGGAAGCCGAGGGACCCGAGCGACAGCCCGAAATCAAGCTAAAGAGGCCGTCCCCACTACGGCTGACATAGAATCATTAAGGTTGGAAGAGACCTTCGAGATCACCTGGTCCAACCATCACCCTACTCCAGACTCTCGCACCCTGTGCACTACACAGCTGTGGGTTTTTTTTTTGGTGCATGTTTATTTTAATGGCTAACCTCCTTTCGGCGCGGCGCGTAACTGAAGAGCTGCACGAAGCCTCACAGGCTGCTGGAAGTGCTGGGGAGAAGCTGGCTTTACTC
The DNA here is from genome assembly GCF_009769625.2 of Cygnus olor. Taxonomy (NCBI): domain Eukaryota; kingdom Metazoa; phylum Chordata; class Aves; order Anseriformes; family Anatidae; genus Cygnus; species Cygnus olor. Next base: position 1,517,473 of record NC_049180.1, on the reverse strand, counting down.
GTCTGGCTGCTGCCAGGCAGCACGTAGGCTCTCGGCAGTGTCTGGATGTGGGGAGATGCTGCACGAGGGGAGAGGAGGAAGGCAGGAGAAGTCTCAGGCAGAGATGCGGCTCCCACAGAGCTGGATCCGGAACAAGCAGTCTGGAGGCTTACAGATTCATGTAAATTTTTTTCCCTCGCGAGGACAGCGGCTGCACGGTGCTGGGGCAGATGAGCCGCCGCAGCAAACCCGGGCAAGGCTTCACGTTACTGCTTAAACATTTAAAGAGGGGAAAAAATCCTACTACAGGCAAAAGAGCCCTCTCCCAGTTCCCACATCCTTGGAGCTGAATTTCACGTGGCTGTGGAACAGCCCAGCAAAACCTTCCTCAGGCAAACACGAAAGCCCGCGTGCAGCGGCCCAGGAAGTCCGGCTGCATTGCACAAAACATCGAAGGTCAGCCCCAGAACTGGCACGGCGAGCGCTGATGTTGCAATCCCACTTCTCACACCAGCTGAAATCGAAGTTTAGGAAGGGAAGAAAAAAGCAGCCCTTGCTCGGGGCAGCCGGACGCGGCCCCCTTGCTGCAGCCCCTTGCTCGAGACCAAAGCTTTGTCCTTCGTCCTCCAGCTGTGTGCCAGCACGACGTGGCCGGTGGGTGTTGTGGGACACTGACTGCACCTGCACAGGCTCAGGGGCACCTCTCCAGCCCCGTGTGAAGTGCGCAACCCTTGTGCAGCCTCAAACAGGTCTCTCCCCTGAGGGAAAGCCGTCCTCGAGCCCGGCCGAGGAGGAGAAGGACCCCACGGTCACAGCAGGGTGGTGCCAGAGGGGAGCACGGTGCCAGGGAGCTTCTCCCACCTCAAGCATCTGGTTCCTGGAGGAAAAGACCTCGGAGAAGAGAAACCAGCTCCTGCTCAGCATCGGCCTGGCTCTCCGTGCCGTTCATCTGCAGCTCCCCGCCGCTATCTCCTCCCCAGGGGCTGAGTCACTTCCTCTCCCTGGTCTCGACCAAATCGGTTGCTGATGACTCGCCCACACCTTTCCAGCCTTTGTTGAGCCCCGTTTGTCTTTCAATGCACCTTTGAGACCAGCGAGCTCCCCTGCTCACAGCTCCGCCAAGCCCCGGAGGGGAAGGGGAAGACGCATCTGACACGACCCTCTCCTGGTAGCAGCACCGGGCTGTCCCTGCCCGCCTGCTCCTTTTCAATTCTTTTCCTTCCTGATGCCACCGGCAGCACCATTTCTAACATTTCCACAGCCAGAAGGAGACCCGAGCCCTCTGAACAGCAGGCAACTGCTGCTGGTCCCCCAGGAAGCGGGCTGGCAGAGCCCGGCCGTGACGTCCCAGCTACCACAAGGGCCAGGAAGCCCTTCATTAAGTGAGTTTGGGTTTAAAATCTCAACCGAGTCCTGCACGTGGTTCAGAAACGCCCTCGACAGGAAGCAGCAGCAGCTACGGCTGTGGCTCATCAGCGCGGCCGTGCCCCGGCACCCAGAGGTGATGCTCCTGCACGCGCCCAGGGAGCACAGCGCACTGTGCGCCGGAGCCATCCCCCAGCCAAAGCCCTCCCCGTGCCCCTGCGCCTCCCTGGGGAGCGAGCTGGGGTCCCCCAGCCCAGGCTCCCTCTGGTCCCGGAGGGCCGGGGGCTGCCCTTCGTCCCGCAGCTGCACGCTGAGGTGTATTCGCCCCGTGATGCTCTCGCCCCTCTGCACACCAAGAACGCCGACGTGACGCTCCACGCCGACAAACGGCAAGCAGCGTGAGCTGCCATTCGGCTCCGTGAATTCATGTTTTGAAACTCTCTCAGGACACGGAGTTCAGCAACTGAAAAAAGAATTACCACTCGGCACAAAGAGACCCACAGAAACGCGTGGCCAGCCCCGAGGATGCACCACCACCACCGCGTGTCCTCGCTGCCCAGCGCGGGAGCTGCGCGGCCACGACAGCGCTCGTCACCTTCCCAAATTTGCCCTCCCAGCTTCCAAAGCGGAGGAAAACCGGCGGCTCCGTTGCAGCTGAAGAGTAACAATAAATACAAGAGGCCTGAGTCAGAGCAAAGCTCTTCCCATTGCTTGCACTCCTCCGGCCTCCCGGCACGGCACCGGCACCTCCTGGGAACCGGGTGCTCGCCGGGGCTGCAGCCGCAGAGGTGACCGTGGCAGTGCCAGGCAGGGGGCACGCGGGGCGCGCTGGTGTCCTCACGGTGCAGGGGGTCGCTGCACCCCCCTGGCCAGCCCCTGACTGCCAGCAGCCCCAGGCAGCCACGTCTCAGCAGCCACACCTGGGGCGCATCGCTCTGACCGCCGGCTTTGCCCTTGTGCGTGCACGCGCCGACTGGAAAGGGTTTCTCAGCTTCAGGTAACGAAGTCCTGCAAGTCTGAAGTCCCCAAACAACAAAGCGTGGCTGCAGAGGTGGCAAATGCGTTTACAGACAGACACACGTACAGCGAGTTTGCTCAAGGCGGGCGCGTGCGACCTTAGCTTTTACTGCTTGTTTTTTGCTTTTAGAGGGAACTCGGCTTTGTTCACTGATTTCCAAGCTCGCACTGCAAGGCCCAGCGCTGCTTCTCGGCCAGCCGGAGCCGCAGCTCGTCAGCTGGGTTAGTGAGAACCAGCAGGGAGCTGACCGCCAGCCCAGGATGGGGAGCCTCCCCCCCCCCAGAGCCATCCCCGGTCCCGTTACGTGTGTTACTGAGAACACAAGGGCCCAGATCCGCTCAGCTCCCGACGTGCCCGTGCGTCTCAGGAGCTCTCCTCTTGCTCACCGCCTTTTCCTCCGATTACAAAACCACAGGAGATGTGGAGCAGCGCTCCAGTACGGACGGGTGAACGTCGGGCGCCGCGTGCGTCCCACCAGCCCCATGGCTCCCGTCTCCACGGTGGGGTTTGCGGTTCCTGTACCTGTATCTGAGTCCTTTTGATCTCCATTTGTTCCGACAGTGAAAGGCAACTTCCGCTTCGTGGCCCTCTCTTTCACCTCTTTGCCGCCATCGCTCCGGTCCAACTTGGGAGTCTTGGTTAGAGAAACTTTATCTTTATCCTGGGAAGAGAAAGGAGACAGCAGGTTAGCAAGCACCTTCCCCAGACCGTGGAGGGACCGATTGCCACCCCAACCTCCTGACATGTTTTTCCTCCCCTTCTCGCAGGGCTGGGTTTGCGCATGCAGCAGAAACGAGCCCCCCTGCAGCCACGGGGGAAAGAAACGGCTTTTGTCCTCTGGACAGGAGAGCGAGGAAGGGGCACCGAGGGCTGGCACAGCAGCCAGCACTGCCAGCCCCATCCTCTACCCGCTCGTCGAGACCGAAGAATGGCTCATAGTGGCTGAGGCACCGCTCTGAGCATCCCAGCAGGTCCCTGCGCACTCAGGGAGGGCCGCAGCAGCGAGCGCTTGCTTGGTTTGCTGGAGAGGCCAGCTCATTTCACCCAGCTAAAACCCCAGTGCCACACTGCAGAAGAGCGAGGCCAGCCTGGGCTGATGTGCAGCGCGAAACCCTCAGCAACTGGCACGGAGACAGAGGCCTCGAGGGCAGGAGGGGCTGGGTCTGGGGGACCAGGGGCTGTGCGAACCGAACGGCCCCAGGAACCGGTGAAGGGCTCCCCGGGCCCAGAGGCGAGTGGGGACGTCCGTGCCCAGGGCTCAGCCGGGAGAGCCGGGGGCTGCGATGTTTCTAGCACAGGAATACGGCGTTGCTATTTGAGCCTATGTGATAAGGGGTTATTCTGGAGGATATTCTGGCAGCCGGCGGCCTGCCAACATTCCCGTTATAGGGCCAGCCCCGCAGCCCCGCGCACCCAACAGGCCGGCGCTCCAGGGTGCCCACCGGGCGCGGGGTCGGCCGTGCCGTGGCGAAAGGATTGCTGCAAACGCTGCAGGAAAACCTGCTTCTGAAGGGAGGGCAGCACAGGTTGAAGGATTTAGCTGCTTAATTCTAAGCTTCTTCCTACTGGGATTTTAAGAGGAAAAGCAACTGTGAGCACAAATCCACCACGAGCGTGCACCAAGGCGCAGGAAGCGACGCAGGCGCCGGGTGAGCAGTGAGAAAGCTGGTGCAGAACTGAAACTTCTGGAGCTCCATGTGCTGAAAATGCGCACAGACAAAGTCACGCAGTTGTAGCTTGTGTATTTCAGAAACTATTAGCTCAGGCACGTGCTCCAAGTTTCCCTGTGCAGCTGCTCTAAAAGCGAGGCCAAAACGAGCGGCTTCTGTGATTTCAAACAAAGCCTCGACCCTAGGCTCTAGGTACAGTTAGATGAAATAAAGAACCTTAATGTTTCAGATCATGCAAGACCATCGCTGGAGCCTCAGACAAGCGCAGCCGACAGAAATTCCTGCGTTTAGAGACGCCGGCCAGGCCGCCTGCAGCCAACTCCTGGCAGGTGGCTCCTGCATCGGCCTTCGCGAGACCACGGCATCACCACACACATCGCTCCTTCCTCCTCCTCGGCTGCACTCGCAACGCTCGACCTTCTCATCCACGTTCCAGTGCAACACTAAGGCCTGAAAAAATGGGGCTGGGAATCCCTTTTTTGGTAAAGCAAGCTAAAGGGACCTATCTGAGAGCTCAGCAGCCTGATCCCTGCCGGCGGAGCGGCTGCCGGGGCTGGAGCCGGGCACGCTCCACCGCAGGCACCGCCGCCGCCCGTCCTCCTCCTCTTCCTCACGCAGCCGCCCCAGGTTGCATCTAAACACCACGTGTTCCAGTGCTGTTGTCTTATTTTTTCTGACGTGGACAAAAATAGGTTGCACCACGAAGGTGCAAGTTACGCACTGCTGCTCTCACCAGTTCCGAGCAGCTCAGGCAGGGCAATGAGGCCAGGGACCGGCAGCAATTCACAGCCAGAACCCAGACAGAACAGGGGAGAGGTCGGCCTCTCGGCAGCCCCTCACCAAATTCCTCATCATTTATCTGAAGCCCACAACCAGCCCTCCCACCGACCACCTTCCAGGACCACCTTGATGCAAGCAGGCCAATTTGCCCTTTTCCTCCCCAGTTCAACACAAGCTCTGACAGCAACGCTACACTGCACATCCGTGCGCCCTGCCCCGGCTCAGCACTCAGGCAGCAGAGGTGCTGAGCTGCTTTCTCTGGGTAGGAACAACGGCAAGGGCACGGCCCCAGCGTGCAACTCAGAAACTGCCACTGCACTTCCAGACTTCCCCAGTCCGGCACTTTTACCCCTGCCAGTCAGGGCTGGGACAAGAGTGCAGCACCGGAGCTGCCCACGCAGCAGCAGCAGCAGCAGCAGCAGCAGCCGTGCGGCGCGGGCTCAGAGCACTGCTGCAGCCCCGCACTCCCAGCACCTCTTCCACTGCTGGAGGCCCGTTTGGGAGTCTCGTGCCCAACACCGATGGCTCCGGTCGGCCAGGTCCACGTGGTGGCAGCTCGCAGCGAGGCAGGTAGTTCTGGAGGACTCCAAAGGTACCGGTCACATCTGACGCTTCTCAGATGGCGCTTACCACATCGGCAGCTGTGCTCGCTGTCTGTAGCTCCTGTTCCTCGCCTGGACCTTTCAGGCTGCCTTTCCCACCCGGTATTTAAGTACAAACGAACCTTTTGCATGCTTTTGCAGCAGGAGGCCAGGATGCAGTCCAGCCCCTGGCACCCCATGGCGGGATTTCCTTGACTCCAAACGCTTCTCCCAGACATCAGCTCCACGGTGAGAACTCCAGCAAGAGGTCAGTTGTGCTCCGCACAAAAAACGCGGCTCTTTGTTTGTAACCTTCAAAGAGAGCGCAGCTGGAGCGCACTCGCCGCGTCCTCCGCTGCTTGTGAGGCTCGCGGCCTCCCAGCCCACCCTGGGAGGCTGCAAGGGGGCTGCAAGGGGGCTGCAAGGGGGCTGCAAGGACCAAACGGAGCCATAGGAGCAGAAACGCAAAAAGGAGCGCGCTGGGCTGCAAGGCCCAGCAGAAGCAAGCTGAAATCTGCCAACTGTTATTTGCGACAACTTGTTTAAAGCCCACCTGCGCTAAAACTCCCTCAATCCTTTGGGCTTCGCTCGCTGCTGGGGTGCGAAAGCCTGAGCCAGCAGGCGGGGGGGCTGCAGGGACTAGAAGCCAGGTCAGGCGTTCGCTGTATGACTGCCGAGTGGGAGCTCTGCACGCTCAGGAGTGAGAAAAAGCACGGCAGAGGTAAAAATGCAACTTATTCTACAAAGTTATTGCAACCCTGTTAAAAACGCCCTGTTAGAGGAGAGACAAAGAAGAAGGGAATCGGGCAAAAAAACCCGTTCCCAGACGAGGAGAGCCCAGCGTGAAAATGGAACTGGCTGCGTGAGTCCCGACGCCGGGCAAGCTCGGGCAGCGCTCCATCTGCATTCGCCCTAACGCTCAGAGCTGCTGAGCCAGCCAGGCTAGCAGAATTAACCACCAGGAACGAAGTCCCAGCCCCGCTTTGAAGATTAATCTGTTCAGCAGCGCGATGGTAACCTTTTATTCTAGTCGGAGCAAGGAAGATCCAAATTTTGCTCCCCGAGAAAGCAGTGGCCTGTTGAGGCGGCCTGCAGATGTTGCAGTGAAGCCACCGCAGAGAAATTAAGGCAGCTTGGAGAGGAACGTTCCTGAAGATAATGTCTGCTTTCGTTTTCTTATTTTAAGCTTTACTTCTGTAATTATTTCCGATCTTGTAATGAAGAACGTAGTTCTTTTCTTGAGTAAAAGCCGTTTTCACTTTTAGGTCATCTTGTGTCTCGGCTAAGCTCTGATTCATCCGAAAGGTGCAAGAATCGGGTTTCACGGAAGGAACAAATCCAAATGAATCGATGCTGCAGAGAAATGAGTAGGAGCACCCACGTGCAACGCAGGCGCGGGGCGCTCGGCGGTCAGGCGCCTCTTGCTGATGGCCGGGGAGGGAGCTGGGGGCACGGGGGCACGGCCGAGAGCTCCGCAACAAAGACAGGTTCCCTTTTGTCGGTGCTAAGAAAAGACACCTTGCAAAGGGGACACAGCAGACCATGACTTCAGGAGAAATCCCCAACCGCCACGTTACGTTATTAGTAAGATTTACTATATGAATACACGAATTTACTACGTGAAGCCTCCTCGAGTTAGGCTCGCTATAGTAAAAGGGTGCACCATGAATTGCTATCGGGTGCCATGCGTTGGAGCTGAGGGCAAGGTGCTCAGCAGCACCGTGCTGGCTCCTCTTCACGCAGACATCTCTGATCAGCAAGAGAGACACTGACAGCAATCTGCTCGGGTCATTTATGGCATATATGAACAAATGCCCCTTTCTGTCCTCATGCACAACTCACTCTAGGCCAGCTGACTATCCAAACTCAGGTTTTCAGGGCAGAAATAACCACGTAGCTCTTTTAGACGCAAAATTCTGTAAGAGAGCCACGCACAACCCTGTGCAAGCCAATGTGGACGTCCAGCAGAGAAGTGGGGTGAGTACAGTCTGCTTTCCAGGCAGGGCCGTGTACCTGCAGCCTCCTCTTCCTCTGTCCATACAGCAGAGCGGTGCTGTCGGTGCCCACAGACCTGCAGGACCGCTGCCTCTGCTGCCAGGCGCTGCGCCGTGCTCTCGCGGCACCACCAGCAGAACCTGACTCACATCCCAGCCGCTTATGCAAAGCCTTGCGTGGAAATCCCCGGCGCCCTTTGTTCTCCAAAATGAGTCGAAAGTGTTTCAGGTTGCACCACTCGTAAAAAGCGAGCAGCGACCAGGACAAGCGGCAGCGGCGACGCGGGAAGCCCAGGAGGACCACACGTGCTGCCGGAGATGCCCAGCACACGCAGCCGTGCAGCAAGCACGTGATGCTGGGAGCTTCCTTGCGGTCACGCAGCAGCACACCGTCGTTTCCCAGCCAGCTCCGCCGGGGAGCAGAGGAGGGTTCGTGCCCTGCGGTGCAAGTGGGGACGGGCAGAAGAGGCACCAAGAGGGCACGCGGGATGTGGTGGAGCCACCGCGTCCCTGGGGGCCTTTCCAAAACCAGGGGACAGCGTGTGAAGTTTCAGACAGTCTGAACACGTCACGATCGAGGCTGCAACAAAACATTCACAGTACGGAGACGACCGGGTTTGAATTCCTTCGGGGAGGCTGGCGGGAGCAGAGTACCCTCCAGCGACCGAGGGCTGCTCAGCCTCGCTCACATCTGGCTCAAAGCACCCGCGTGCCCCGCGCTCTGTGTGGCGCGAGGAGCCCCAGCAGGCAGGCAGGACTGCCTTCCCTCTGCTGGAAGCAGGACAAGGGAGGAGGAAAAAGAGCGAGCCCCAAACCCGGGCCCAGCACCGTCCTGCTCTGTGTGCAGTCTGACACCGCAGCGGACGCGCACCTCAGACCGTGCACGTCAAGCATTTCCCCCCCCCCGAACAGAAATCCCCTGCCGCAGCCCACAGCGAGCCGTGTGGGACCCGGGAACGGCAGGAAATGGTTTCAGCGAGGGCTCTCGTCCTCGCTGGGGCTCTGCGGAGCCACGGCAGACGCGGAATTACTCATATAAGGCGCGCATACTTCTCAGCAGCCCTTCGGGCCGCGCCGGAGCCGGCGGCCGAGGGCCGGGCAGGGCTGAGCACAGCAGCAGCCCTTATAAGGCCCCGCCGGGCTGCGGCGGCCACCAACAGGCCCAGCCCCACGCCACAGCCCCCGGGGCCCCCCCGGGCCCTGACAGCCAGGAGGGGCTCGCCCTCACCCCCTGCTCCGTGGCAGAGAGGCACGGCGAGTGTGCAAACTCCATTCCATGCCCGTGCTAAGGCGGTGGTGAAGGAGAGCCTGGAGGCAGCGGTGGAGCCCCGGCACCGCGCTCCAGGCCCCCCCCGCCCCCAGTGCCAAGTCGCCAGCTCGGCCTTTGCGAGTGTTGACAAACGCAAGATAAATGGAGAGCAGCGGCCTCCGGGACAGGCAGGTACAGCGGCGGCTGGACGCGGGAGGCCCGAGGGCCGCGTGCTCTCGCCCTGAGTCACCGCGGCCCAGCGCCAGCGGGACGCGGGGCGGTTCGCTGCGGGGCGAGTCGCTGCGCCGCGTCCTCCGGCACGGCACCTCGGGGCCTGGAGGACAAACCCTGCGAGCTCCTCCTCTGCTGAGACCAGAACCGAGGAGCAGGAGGGCTGTTCCCCACCCGTGCTGACGCCTTTCGACGGGAAGCATGAAATCGGTTGTGTCCGAGTCATTTAGCCGGAGGGACCTCTCCAGCCCCCTGCCCGTAAATAACCCGCGGCCTTCAAGCTGCGGGGAGCGGGCGCAGGAGGATGGGCGCTGACTCACACCACGACCGATCCGTTCCCTCCCGACGCACCTGCGCCCACAGCAAGCTCCTTACGTGGCACCACAAAACCCCGGATCTGCGTTCCCTGGGCTCCAGCCCCATTCGCCCAGGTAAATGCTGGTGTCTCCCGGCGTGGGAGCAGCGAACCCCTCGGCGTGGATCCCAGAACAGATCTGCACGCACGCACGGCAGCAGAAAGGGGAACAGGGCCGATGCCACGAGCGTGCTCGAAAACTGCATTTCTGCCTGGGATTTCCCCGCCGGTTGTTTGTCATCTCCCTCCTCCTGTCAATAACACGACCTCGCGCCCCGCGCAGAGAGAAGCGGCACTGCCACCGCAACCCGTCGGACCCCGGGGGAAGTGGCAGAGCACGAGACACAGCACCCCTGCCGTGACAAAGCTCAGCGCCACGACCGGGGCTGCCAAACGCTCCCCGGGGAGTGCCGAGGAGCAGGAGCAAGGGGGTGAAAGGGAGGCGGGTGGTGTTTGTTTCCATAGCAGAATACAAAAGGGGTGGGTTTAAATTCGTGTTTTAAGGTAACATCCGAGCGCAGCTTTCTGCAGAAGTGTTTACTGGGAGCTACCCATACACTGGGAAGGGCCTGAAAAAGCTGCGAGGGGAGGCACAGCGCAGGTCTGGAACAAAATGAGCATCGGGGTGTGGGAAACAAGGGGAGAAGCCTGGGTTTATTTACCCTTAAACTCCGGCCTCCTCTCAGGCCCGGTCAGAACCCGAACACCCCACATAAACCCCCCCAGCAGTAATTCTGCAGAGCAGCTCCCGGCCAGGCCACGCTCAGCACCCAGCGCTGGGTGCAGCAGGACCAGCCCCGTCCGACCCAGACGCTGTGCAGCCAGCCAGAGGAGAATCTGCTCCCTCGCATGGCACACACATACAAGATCGCTGCATTGTTTGGTCCTTCCATGGCTTAGCAGGAAGCCTTACAAACACCCAGTCCTTCTGGAAGAGTCTTCCCAACACCCCCATGGCTCCTCCGAGGCAGGGCTATGCGGCTGTAGCACTTCCCAGGAAGTATTACGGCCGCCAGGAAAATAAAGTGGACCTCATCTGCCAGCAGAGTGCCCAAACAGACTGGGTTCAGGTGGTAGCAGCCCGAGGCAAGCTGCCGCCATCTGAAACACTGTCACGGCTTGAAGCCATCAGGCACAAGGGGCAGCATCCCCAAAGGAAGGCAAGTAAACAAGCCACGCTACCTTTTTCCCCGTTTGTTTCTCCACCATGTCGTTGCTGAGAGAGAAATCTTCTGGCTGTGGTGTTTTAGAACACCCACCCTTGGGCATCGTTCTGCCTTCCTTACTTGATCTTCATTTATGCTGCCATCGCCTCATCATCAACCGTCTGTTTAGAGAGAGGAAAAGACAAGTCAGACATCACAAAAGGATCGTTCCACTGGGGAGAAAGGCAAGACGCTTCCCGGGGGATAAACCCGCACCGAGCTCTTCCAGGGCAGCCCCGGGACGGCAGAGCACCTACACGCGGGTAAAACCGCTGCCGGGCGGCAGCAGGCTGGGACCTGTCGCTGCAAACCCAACTCGTTTCACGTGCAAGGGAAGCCTGGAAAGGACTGCGCCCAGACAGAGCAACCTCCTCCTGCTCCTCTGCTGCAGCATCGCCCCGAGCGCACGGCCGTGGGACGGGACAGGCCCCGGCCGTGTCAGCCTCGCTCCCGGCCACCCGCAGCACCGCCCGCACCTCTCCGGATTCCAAAACCTGCTCCCCAAACACGATTCCGTGCTTTCTTCTCGTAACCGGGTTCAAAAACGCCCCGAGGCAGAGCGCTCCCGAGGCGCTGGCCGCGGGCTCCTCACCCTCGCACCGGCGCGGCCGCGGCGCCTTGGCCTAGGTAAGGCAGTTCGGGGAATAACAAAGCGCTCCCGGCTCCTGCCATGTGTTGCCTGGTTACAGGGCTGAAAAGACAACTGACATCTGAAATACAGCGGAGCATGAGCTGGAACAGGGATCAGAAAGGCGGGCTGCAGCCAAGGCCAGCGAGGCCTTTTTAGGTGAACAAAAATATCTCCTCTCCTGAGAGCAGAGGCTAAAAAGCATCTGTGCAGCAGCGGAGCTCAGCGCAGCGACCCACGGCAACTCCTGCGGCACAGGTCTCGCTGCGCCTGCACCGAAGCAGCGCCAATGGCGACCGCTTGCAAACTCTTCCCCAGCTAATCGCCACCTGACAAGGCTACGCGTTGCACCCATTAACTTCTGAGAACGGCGGCTGGCTTTCTGCACGGCTACAATTGCAGGAAATTGTCCAGGAACAAAGTCACGCAGGGCTGCATCACAAGACTGGGAATCCTGGGGGCGGGGAGAGAGAAGGAAAAAAGAAGGAAGGCAGGGGGAAGGCAGGAGCCGCGCCGAGCCAGAGCCTCCCGCCCGGGCTGGGCACCACGGCCCGGACCCCACAGGTCCCAAGGAGCCGGGGCAGCCCCAGCCACGGGGACCGGGTGCCCCACGGGGACAGCAGGCAGGGGGGCCGGGCGTTGGGGGTCCCCCGAGGAGTGTTTTCCTCAGTGCTGCCTTTTAGAAGCGCCCTGGAAATCCTGCCGTCATTCAAGCGGCTCATTTACGCTTCACAGACTTCAGAGCCCTTTGGGTTGGTTTGTGGGTTGGTTTTTTTTGGTGTTTTTTTTTTTTTTTTTTTAAAGGGATTTCAGAAGCGATTCCCAGCCCCCTCCCAGCCCCACAGCATGGCACAGACAGCGCGAGGAGTCCCGGGGCTGGGCGCCCTCCTCCTCCTGCAGCGGCTCCGTGCACCGAGGCCTCTCCACATCCCCCTGCTCCGGGCGGCGCTGAGCCTCAGCAGCCCCAGCCCTTGGCTCTCACGCGAGCAGGAGGCGAGGCAAAATCTGCCTCCCCGCATTTCTGCTCCTCATCACGTCAAGCCCTCATGGCAGCGGCGAGCCCCAGCGAAGCCATCGCTCCACGGCTTCTCCCAGCCCTTTCCTGGCAGAGCAGCTGCTCCCGGTCGTTACCTGGCTTGTCCAGGCTGGGGACTGTCCCCTCGGTCCCACCCCTGGCCCTCATTGCAGCGCAGGCAGAGGCAGAGCGAGCGCGTGCCGGTGCGAGCAGCGGGGTCGAGGCCACCGGCGCAGTCGCCCACCCCGAGGGATTTGCTCCAGTAGCCACCGAAAGTCCGCGCAGTGGAAATTCCCATGCCTTGCGCCTGGCGCTGGAGATCTAAGTGCACTCGGTAAAGGAGCCTAAAAGGAAACAGCTCCGCTTTCTGCCCTTCACGAGCTCGCTCTGCTCCCAGCGGCCGACGCCGAAAACCAGCCCCACGCTGCGGTCCCCGTTCCCAGCGCCTCGCCTCGTGGCCCGCACGCTGCCGGCGCCTTCTCGAACCCTCTGCCCGCTCTCGCTGTCGGCGCGGCCGCCTGCAGCCAGGGCAGCCACCTCTTCACGTGGAGCTCCGGCAAACCTGCTCAGCTGAGAAAAGGCCAGACGGATGCCAGATTAATTCTGCGCCCCTTCTGTTCGGCGAGCTGACTCATTACGCTTGGAAAGCTGGCTGCCTCTCCGTGTAAACAGAGCACTGGCCTGGTTCACAGCTTGCAGGGAGCGTTGCATTTGCACAACAATTACCAACGCAGCCTCCCTGCTTGCAGGAGGTGCGGGGAGGTGAGCGCTGCGCTGCCGGCCGGGGGCTGCCCGGCCCCGGACCCCCCCAGGCGGAGCTGGGCCAGCCCCAGCACCCCCCTGCCTCCCGCACGCCGCCAGCCTCGCTCGCCTGCCTCCCCGCAGCCCATCGCCACCGCTTCTATTTTGTAAACAATTAACTAAGCTCCTTGAACGAGATGATTACATGTCTGCCGCACAATAAGAAGTGGGAGACCAAGTGAGCTCAACGGAATATAATCCCTCGCACTCCTCCGGGAAAACAAAGGAGCTCTCTGCCTCTGGCCGGCGGCCAGGGCGCTGCCGCGCTCCACCTTCGGCGGGGTGCGAGCCCCGCGCGCTGCACGCGGTGACGCCAGCCCCTCCGACCTGCTCGCAGCCCTTCCTGCGTGCCCTGCGAGTCGCTTTCGATACCGGGTCCCCCGCGCCTCCCCTGGGATCGCCGGGAGGAGAGGGGCAGCCCGTGCTCACCCAGCGCGCCCTGCCCCGGCCAGCAGCCCCAGGTACAGCCCCGAAGTCTGAGCCCCGAAGTGTCTCACGGCACGCACGCACAGACGCACGCTCCTCTCCCCTTCTCGGGGCAAGGAAGCCTTGGAAATGTTGTTTGGTTCGCCCGGGGCACGCCAAGCCCAAAGCCACACACTGAGACCAAACGCGTCTGTGGAGGACCTCAGAAGCGCTGGTCCCAAAAGGGAAAGGAAGGAGGGGTGGGGGAGCCGTCCGCCCCTCCGCGTTGCACAACGGGGAGCAGCGCTCGGCCGCGCCCCGGCTGCTGGAAGCGGCGGGGGGCCGCTGGGAAGAGGCGATGGGAGCAGCCCACACGCCCCCGAGCTCCGCAGGAGGGGAGAACCCCGGCGAGCAGAGCGGGCAGACCCACGCGGGTCAAGGTCTTCATGGCCAAAGACACTGTGACGAGCAACGCCCGTATCGGCGACACGCAAGAGAAAATGCAAACCGTGCCGAAGCTCCTGGTGCCGTGAGCCGTGCACGAGGTCGCGGGACGGATTCCTGCCCTGTGCCCCCTGCCAGTCCCGCTCCTGGCCCGGCCCCGCGCGGCACAGCCGGGCTCTGGCCGCTTCCAGCCGAAGCCACGACGAAGTAGCTCCCGCCCAGGATCCGTGCGTCGGAGCTCGCCCATACCCTGCCAGCTTGGAGTAAGAAAGATTGTGCCGACTTCTTCAAGTGCCAGACAATAAGAAAAAAGCTGGCTGGAGGCTCTTACCCACTACAGAAAAACTCCAACACAAGGATGGGAATTAGAGGCGCAGACGTTATTTGCGCAAACCCAACACATTTGTTTGGTCTGTAAAGGCTGGAATAGGAACAAGCCCTGTCGAAACACGAAATTTCTAAAACTCAGGCTCCTTTTGAGGACTCCGTCCCAGAAAAAAACACGTGTCCTCAAATCTTTAAAAATCGCCTCAAAATAACAATTCAAATAGATCACGTCCAGATTTTGACACCTCCACCTGCTGGGAAGCGTGGGGACAGGACCTGAAGTTGCGGACTTTCACGGTGCTTCTCCATCGCCCTTCTGATTTGGGCGCTAACGGAAGCCCCGGCCCGGCCGCCGGCCGGCTGAGTGCCCAAAAGCCACCATCATCATCCCTCGGGCTGAGCACTGCTCACGCTGCTCCGTGGATGCGCTCCCAGCATTGCCCGACTGCCCTGTGCCGGTCCTTCCCCTGCCCCTCGGCCCCAGGGTTCGCGCCTCGGGCCGAGCGCCTCCAGCTGCTTCGCGCGGCGGCGGGACGCGCGCCTTCCGGGAGGAGGAACAATCGCGCTTTGTGCTCCGCTTCGATGCAGGAAGAGTAAAGTCCGCGCTCGTCTGCCATCGACAGCGAGCACGGGAGCAGCGGGAGGCCTGCGAGCCAGGCAGTGCAAACACAGGTGCGTTTCATTTAGCAGCCTCACAACGGGCGATCGCAAGGATTAGCTATTAATAAGGTACCGCAGCGCGGTGTGCTGCTCCTATAGCCACTGCCAAAACGAGGAAAGCACCGAGACCTCGGCATCGCCCCCGGCCTGACGGCAGCTGGCTGGAAGCAAGTTCACCGGCAGTCACATGGGGGTTACCCCGGTCCCAAAGCCCCTGCGCCCTCAGCTTCAACCCAGCTCCCTCCTTCTTGTCCCTGGGACACCCGGTGATTTTTTGCACTGGCCTTTGGACGGGGATGCTGCTCCTTATTGCGGGTCCTTACACAGGAAACATCTTTTCTCCCCTCTTAGTCCCTTCTCTCACTCCTAGTGCCCGGTCCCCACCATAAATAACCTCCTTCCTTCTGCCTTTCTCAGACATGCATTGCGCCAGCCCCACCGCGGCGGTGGGGTCACCCCTCCCGATGCGCCTGCACCTGCTCGCATCTGGCGGTCCCTGCAAGAACTTCTTGCAGCAAGAAGAACTAAAGCAGCTATCAGCACTTTGATCACTCGCGGGATAAATGCATCTTCCTGGTGTTTCTTAAGCCCCTGAATAAAGCAAAGCAGCCGCGAAGCTCAGTGTGCCGAGCGGTGCGGGTTTGTGGACGTGCACTCATGTCCCCAGGGACCACAGCCAAGAGGATGCTCAGAGCCTGGCCGGGCACCGCGGGAGCTGAACTCCTTGGTGGTTTTCTGGCCACAACTTGCTACCCGAAGCGATCCCCGCTAGCTGCTTCAGCTCAAGGCACAGCCCCACATGTCCTCTGCACGAGCCCCAACACTGGGCACTGGGCTAAAATCAAGGTGACGGCTCTGAGTTTCTCTGTTACATTGAGTGCTGCTACTTAACGAGATTACGTTTGGAAATTTCTGCCCTGCTTCCCTGTGATTCAGAATATTCCAGACGGGCCCGTTCTCAGGATACACGGCGCTGAAATAAAAGCGAGCCCTGGCCCGAAACCACAAGCGACTGCTCTGTCCGTGCGGTTTCTCCGGGAGCAGCTTTTCCCACAAACCCTTCCCTCAATTATCTCCGTGCAGCTGCCTCTTGCTATTGCTACATTGCTGGATGCCGCCGATTATCTGGTTTCTGGCCAAGGTTACAAAACTGTAGTTTCAGTCGGTTCTCCGAGCTGCGGTCTCGGAGCAGGATCGGCAGCGATGGGAAACCTTCGGAGGAGGCGCGTTGCAGGATGGTGGGAGCAGATTTGGCCCCATCACCCCGTGCCACACGGTGCAGGAGCTGCTCAAGAGCCAGCCACCGTCCTGGTGTGATCGCAGGGAGGCTCAGGACCGGTAAATCCTGCCAGAGGGGAAGGTCGCTGCGCTGTGCCCATCCCTGCTCCGCTACGCTCAGAACACGTCGGGCTTCGACCCAGGGCAAGCTGCAGCCCAAACCCATCTCCCCCACCGAAAGTCCAAAGGACTTGCGCAAAACAGCACGGTGCAACGACAGCGATCAGCAGAGCTAACTTTAAGCAGGCTGCACAGGAAGTGTTTTTTGCGTGCCTAGGAGGAAAAAAATGCAGCCCCAGCCAGGCAGCTCACCCTGAGGAGCGAGAGGAGCGAGGAGCACCGCGCCTGCAGCCGGGCTCAGCGCGAGGCGAGCCTCCACGTCCCCGCTGCTCCCACCTCTCCCGGAGGTCCCGCCGGCAGGGACACACGTGGATTCTCCGTTGGCTGATTTATTTGGATAAAACGTAACGAACACCACAGATCTGGGTGCTCCCTGGGATAAAGGCTTGCCTGTAACTGGCCGGGCTGAGGCCAGAGATGCGTTTCGCAACGGCAAGATGTTATTTTGCTCTGACACCCGGGGGGGCCGTGAGTTCCCACGGCCTCCAGCGGGCCCCACGCGTGGCTCTCCAGCCTCGCCGCCCCGTCCCCGAGCTGCGGGACAGGAACACACACTTACCGCCCGTGCACACGCAGGTTTTTGTGCAAGAGCCAGCTGCCGGGTCCAGCAGCTCACGCACAGGGCCAGGACCTCCCGCCCTGCCTGACGATGTGCCCACGGACCCTTCCAAATCCCCTCGGAGGAGGACACAACCGCCTCGTCCGTGCGCTTCGACGTCCTCCACAGCAGTGCTGGGGCGAGCCCAGCTGCGGCTCGTCTGCAGACGGGAGGCTCGGGAGGGTTCTGCAGCTTGCCTGGAGCCAGCTGTGCGAGGTTTGGGTCATTTTATTTAAATAAGTTACTCTGACACGCTGCTAGCACTTCTCTCTGTATATACACACGCACACGTGCATGGACACGCACGCAGGGAGCACAGACACGCACCGCAGTAAAACCCCAAAGCAGTCTTGCTCCGGTGCTGTCCAACCTCGTTACATGCCTCAGCGTATGAAAGTCCAACACAAAGGCCAGCTTTTACTACACAGAACCCCAACCAACTCACACGTGTCCCTAAACCTGAGAGGAGACAACAACCGACCGCGTTAATTACGTGGGAAATAAGGAAAGCAAAGACACGCTGCAGAAGGTGCCGCAGCCCTCGCAGCAGGGCCAGCTCTGGGACCGCCCTCGAGCCTCGCAGGCAGCCGTGACCCGGTGCCCAAGCCGCAGGGACCCAAACAAATGCTTGTCCATGTACAAACTCATTTCAGGCCACCACGTCGCTACAGCGTAAGTAACATCTCCCAGCCGCGAGCGCGAACGAGCACAGCAGTCTCAGCAGAACACCTCTCTTCCTCCTCCTCCTTGCCCAACTCCTCTTGGTTGCAAAACCAGGCAGAGGACATCCGAGGCACCTAAACCGGGCTCCTGCTTGAAGGCGTTTTTCCCTCTCCTGCACCGGTCCCGGGGCCGTACGGAGACCTCCCACCTCCAGCACTCGCAGGCGGCTCTGCCCACCACAAGGTACGGCAGCCAAACCCTCCGCCGCCAAGAACTAGTTTAGGACAATGCATCAAAGCTGCAGACCCATTGTACTGCGGCAGGAACACCCAACTCATGTGATGCTTCCCCTCGAGAGACGGGAAAGATTGGTTCATAGCTCACATTGAAGTCTGTAAGCATGAAACCAATCTGGGGGAGAAGAGCCCGGGGCATGTGAAGGTTGGGCTGGCCCGGGGAGAGCCCTGCTGCAGACACACCACGCAGCGCTGAGCACAGTGACCAGCAGCGGGGGAGGCTGGTGCTGGGTTCAGAGCCCCGGGCTGCTGCGGGACATCTGTAGCACACATATGGGGTCCACAGAACCGCACGCACTGCCGCTCCCCGAGCCGGCTGCCTGCGCTCTCCGAGGACGGGCACGGAGGATTTCCCACATCATCCCGGCACGGCTGCCGCCGACAGACCGCGGCGGTGGTGCGCGACACGGTGTGCTGCAGGAAAGGGGCTCGTGGTGGATTCTGTTGGGGCCCTGCCCGACGCCACCGCCGGGGTCCCCCGGAGACGTGCCGGGACGAAGGGGACGCCCGCTGCCTGGTGGAGGCAGGGAAAGGTTCGGGCACGGCGCGGTTCTGCTGCTGGTGTGCCAAGAGTGGAACCGGGATTAATTCTTCACAGATCTGCGGCCGTGCTCTTTCCTCCCTCCGCCTCCATCTCTCACATCGCAGCGCTTTTGAAGGTGATCTGCTCTATGTAAAGGCACGGGAACGCACTTACCAAAACGAGTATGTTCTTGTAAAGGGGAAATTCAATTTTCTCTACAAAGCCATTGTCGAACATGTCATCAGAGCGGGAGCGATGGGAGCCGTACAGCGGGGCCTGCTTTTACAGATCGCTTCTGTAGGGACACGGCCCCGCTCCTCACAACTCCGAGCTCTGCTGACTTTCGCCTTAATAAGCTGCCCGCACACACAGCCTCTCCCCCACGCACCGAGTAGGACAATGTGTTATAGAGCTACCATTTTGTAACAGCATATACAATGTGTGCATATATATATATATATTCATAATGCTTTTCAACACCCGTTGAAAAATCAAGCAGGGTTGAAAACACCGGTGAACCATTAACACAGAGGTCGAAACAGCCTGAGCAGCACTGTGGTATGTGTATGCTCAGCCCCGGGTCTGCACTGGGCAGGCACCGGGACCACAGCAGGCACGGAGACGTCCTCAGGTCCTCCCTTACCACCTCCAAGCACCGCAGCGCCCATGTGCAGAAGGCTCCAGACACAGGCAAAACCCACTGCTGCCTCCATCACCCCAGGACCAAGCCTCCGGGCCAGCAGGGACGTGGCTGGTGCCGCCGCCAAGCCAAGCTTGGTCCCAGCGGTGCCGAGCGGCCACGGAGCTGGCGTAGGCTGTGAGCACAGAACCGTGCCTTCAGCCAGGCCCATGCCTGCAAACCCCTCGTGCCTCCCGGCAAGCACAACGCGAAGGGGTGGAAAACACCAGGAGCTGCACTTCCCAACCCCAACCACATGCGGCCCGCCCGGGAGCACCCGGCCGGGAGCACGGCCCCACGGCCACCCGGGTGCTCCTGGACGGACCCCAGCCCCGGAGCTGGAGGACAGGGGTCACTCCCTAAAGGGAAGGGTGCGACGTGACATCTTAATTCACCAGCGGGGTCCTTGGCGGTAACACAAGCTGCACAATCTGCAGGAGCGTTGCTGGAATTCCAGGGCTTTGCCTGGCCGGGCACGTGCCCAGCTGATGGGCATGAGCCGAGCTGAGTGCCCTGCACGGGGAGGCTCTGCAGGAGCCTTCCTCCCGGCTGCATGAGCCCCAGCACCAGCTCAGCATCGCGGCGACCCGGCCGAAGCCAGCTGTACGGGCTCGCTCAGTGCACGAATTAATTTCATTACCTGCTCTTGCACACGGTGAGGAGGGAGAACAAACAACCTGCCTGAAAGTACATCCCAGTAATGATTAACCCGCAAGTTAACCCCCAGGGGTGGGAGGCCAGCACAGCCGGAGCGCCTCGCACCTGCCCATTCACCGGCACCTCGTACGTTCAGAACAGAAGGCCCACTCCTGAGCTGCGTTTTGTTCCCTTTCTATCCCAAAGATTCGTTTGCTTGCCTGAGCCCACGCCTTCTCCAGACATCTGCAAGGTAAAACTGGCCACTGAGATAGCTCACGAGCCAAGGGCTTCCCTCCCGTTGCCCTTGCTTTGCCTCCTCTCCCCACCAACCACCACCTTCACAAGGCTTTGCTTTCTCCTGCTCCACACCTAAACCCCTGAGCGAAACCCCGGGCTCCCAGATGGCCACGGGGGGCCCCAGGAGCGGGCTTACTGGGAACTACTGGGAACACGCACGAGGTGCCCTTGGTGGTGGGTGAAGCCCAGGTGTGCGCTGGGCGTTCAGGCTGCTATTTTGCTCCGGATTAAAGCCATCCCTCAGCCCAGCAGCCGTGCCGGTAATCCGCCCCCACACGCCGGACAAGCAGCAGCAGAGATTTAGCGACACCAGGGCACAAAATCACTTAATCCGTGCTGCAGGTCTGGGTTAGCAGCCCCTTCCCCGCACCGACACACACAACTAACACGTAGCGAATCCGCGCTTACGGAGCTGGAGGTTTTGCTTGGGGAATTCAGGGCATTACCCCGATTTTTAGAAATCCCACTGGCCCCTACGGCCTCCCCGGGCTGGGGGGACATGGCTTCGTCAAGGAGAGCAGCGGGGGCCGCCTGGAGGACAGCAGACCTCAGGGCATTAAGAGAAAGCCACGGAGAGGCCCTGCCAGGACGCGGGGCTGTGCAGGGCTGTTTGCAGGCTGCTCCCCCATGACCCGCGCTGATCACACCGCATTTTCGCTAAGCCCAAGGATTTAAGTGAAGTCACCTGTTCCTCTGGCATTAGCTCTCCAGGCTGTGTTCTGTTTTCTCCTTGCTCCCTCTCCCCTCGGCCTCCCCAGAACAAAAGATTCCCCACGGCTGCTCTGCACCACTCCACCCCTTCGGACCCTGGAGCAGCCCCTGTGGTTTGAAGAACAGCTTTAAGCAGCAGGTTTAATCCAGCTTGCTTTTCTTTTTCTTTTTCCTTTCTTTTGAAATCACCACTACAGTTTCCCATAGTCTTAGTCAACATGGAATCAAAGATCACCCAAAACAACGCTTCCACTCTTCACAGAGCTCAGTGCCAAGAGCCCTACATCATGCAGAAGACAATTTTCTCCTAATTTATAAAGCCCCCCCCTTTCGAGCTGTGACGAGCCATGACATTTTGTCCCCGACCACACACGCAGGGAGCACGCGCAGCACGGACACGCGCCCTGAGCCGTGCCGGGGCGCATCCCTGCAGCCCGCAGCGGCACCACCGGTGTCTGCGGCACGAACCCACCTGAAATCGAGCCCAGGAGCAGAGGAGACGTCGAGCCCGCCCTGCCCTGCCGCCGGCACGGGTACAGCTGGGACGGATACGGCCAGGACGGGTACAACCAGGACAGGTACAGATGGGAGAGGCAGAGCCAGGACAGGTACAGCCGGGATGAGTACAGCCGGGACGGGTACATCCAGGACAGGTACATCCAGGACGGGCTCTACGTGGCACGGGGCAGGCTCCAGCCCCAGGAGCAGGATGCAGATGCTGCCCCAGCTCCATGCCGTGCCTGTTCTCGGCACGGCTGCTCTCTGCCGGGGTGCTTCGCCCTGCCGTATTTTCCCTCTCCCATTCTTACTCTTTTGCATCTTCATTCAGCACGTGATTGGGGTTTTAAGCTGAGCTTTGTCCTCGTTTTAGGGCGAGTTAAACACGCTGCTGCTGCCATCAGCCCAAGGGCGTGAGTCACAACCAAGGCTGCACATGAAGCCGCTTCTCCAGAATTCAAGGGAAAGCGCTCCCACTGTCAGATCCCTCCTCTCTGCCCCGCGCACAGCTCTGCCCGCGGGTGCTGGGGCAGGTGCACGCAGCCCAGCTCCATTTGCTTCCAATCCGAACCGGCTACGCAGCGGCGTTACACAACAGCAAGAAAAGCACTGCCGTGACGTGCAAGTGAAGGACAGCAAGGAAATCTTTAAGGGCAACTGCCCCACAGCATGCTCTGAGTTTCTTCTCCCCAAGTGTTTAGTGGCAGGCCCAACATAGCCCCTTTATGGAGACCACCGCCTGGCGCTGTTTTATGAAAATGGGCATTATTTATTCCTTTGAGCAACCCTAAAACTCTTCGTCACTGAAATTTTCTGGCTCTGAGTTTCATAGGTTCTCCATTTTTTTCTCTGCTAAATTCTCCAGCACAGTAAGAGGCGAGGAGACGTGGAAGGCTGTCACGCTCCCTATTACTCACCGCTGAGAGCTACCCGCTACATCTACTTCCATTAAGAAGCCTTAAAAACTTGTAAAACATCTTAACACCGAGTTAAGGTTGCTGCCAGCAGTGCGTGAGCCGTTCCACCCGAGCAGAGGCCGCGGGCAGCGCCCTGGCACCCAGCGGGGTCAGAGGGGAGGGCAGGGCGCGCGCCCTCTCCCTTCGCCTCCCCTGAGCCGCAGGGCTCCAGCCGTGGTCCGCCAGAGCTGATCCTCGGCACCTATGGCAATGCTGCACATTTTCAGGTGCTTTCAGTTTTCTTCTTAACAATCTTCTGCTTTCCGCTGACACAGGTTTATTCTGTTTTTCGCGAACCGCCGCTCCAGCAGTGGCTCCGTCCCCTTTCCATCGGCCGTTCCAATGCAACCACCCACTACCACGCAGACCAAGGAACTTATCCACGTTTAAAACGTTTTTGCAGTATTTTCCCCCGTTCTGCTCCCAGCCAGGTCCTGCAGCAGCCCAGCCGGGCCGTGCACCCAGCGAGCAGCAGCGCGGGGACACGGCCGGTGCCGCAGAACCTGGCTCCTGCCCCCAGGGCCGAGCAGGGAGCCACATCCCGAAGTAACGCTGGGTTGGTAGGTGCTTGGTCACCAAAATCGCTGCTGCTGGTGGTGACCATGGCTTGGCTTGGTTCGTAGCTCCCTGATGGGACGAGGAGATGCCAGAGGGTGGCCACGTGCCGGCACTGCCATCAGCAGGGCAGCTCGGGGCACGGCCCCACCGGGTGAGGACATGCTCTGAAGCCCGGCTGCGCTCTCAGGCTTATCGTGTGGGCGTCACCGAGATATTCTGGTAGCTGGCATTATCGCACGGACAGCAACGCAGGCCGCGGCGTGGCTCGTGTGTCATCTCGGCGGCGTGGCCAACGGGTGCAGGTCCATCCGAGAGCGGCAGCGCGGTGCGAGCCGAGGGCACGGCAAGGTCTCAGCCCCGCGCTGCCCGGCCCGTTTGCCGCTTGGCAGAGGTCAAACAGAGCCCCACAGAAAACAGCCCCAGTGGCAGCGCTCCTCGAGGCCAGGCACCAGCCACAAGCGGCCGAGCTGCCACCCGCTCACTCACAAACCCGCCCCGCGCCACGCTGCCCGCGCCGTGGCGCCTGCAAACACCCCACGGGCAGCTACCGCACGCCGAATCGCTGCACCGCGGCGCCCCCCCCCAGCGCCGAAGGGCATGGGCCCAATTCATTTCGGCCTCTATAAACCCTTTTGCCTTACAGACTCGTGACTGAGATTGAGACAGATTAAAAACGGCTTTTGCCACGCGAATCGGAGGGTGCCGGGAGGTGCCGCTCGCTGCCAGGCCTCGGCACTGCGCTGCGAGCGATGGAGCCTGCCGGTCCCCTCTCCTCCTGCGGCGCTGGCACCGCGGGGTCGCCCCCCAGCCTCCCCCAGGCCCGGAGGCTCACTAATACGGCCGGCTGCCCGCTCCCAGATTATCCAGGCTGCAGATTATCCGCAGCACAGCTGCGAGCCCGCCCCGGCCAGCAGGGCCATCAGCCGGCACACGGCACTGCGCGAACGTGCCCGAGCTGCGCCCAGAGCCAGCTCCCACCCAGGAGCAGGACCCGGCTGCCACCCACGCCGTGCCTGAAGCAAAGCGTGCCGCAAGATGGGTTATCTGCGTGGTATTTGGTCATCTGAGTGAGGGCAAATGTGGGCGCCCCGGCCCTCTGCTAGGTTAAGGAGAGCGAAGGACCTGGCCTGGTGTCCTCCTCCCCTCCTCAGACCACGCCACTGACGAACAAGGTCCCTGGGCCTGGCCAGAGCCGTGCAGGACACGCTGCCCCATCAGTGATTTGTCCCTGATCCTGCGAGGACGTACCCGAGCCTCTGCTCCCCGCTTTGGGATGGATTCATTTACTCCGGCGTTAGCTCAAAAGGTGCTATCGAAGAACAAATGCAGAACCAAGCACTGCTTTCACGGGATACTTCCCAGCGCATCAGAGCTTTGTTCCATGCTCCCGACAAAGACACTTTGCAAAAGGCTGCTGTAAATTCTGGGACGTCACGCTTACCTCGTGCACAGCCTCGACTTACTGCTCCTCTGGCTCAAACTTGTGCAAATTCCTCTACCATACAACACCATCCTGCCACGGAGATGCAAAAGAGCAGCCAAAGCGCCCTCTGAAACATTCCCTGCCTGCTGAGCAGCGCTGGTTTGTCACGGCCACGATACAGGAACCTCAGGCAGGTCCCTGGGGAAGCTTCGGGCAGCGGGAGCACCCGAACGATGCGCAGTGCACACATGGGATGCTGGAGGACCAGGATCTTGCTCCTCGTTGCACTGACATGGGACCATGCCCTGTCCCCCCATCGCCACCACCCGCTGCGCATCCTCCCCCAGGCCGCCCCTGCGCACTCGGCGGGGTGCAGGGCAGGTCAGCTCATGCCTCAGCCCGCTGGATTTGCGCAGCTCAGCCCAAAGAACCGCTCATTTCCGTACGTTTTCCACTATCCAGCTGCGTCGCCAGAAGCGCATTTAGGAGCCGTTCTGAAGCCCGGGCGAGGACGAGGCAGCGCGGTCCTCCCCAGCAGACACAACATCTGCCAGGGGCTCGCTAAGACGGTGGTGACAGTCAGCAGCAAGGGGCAGCACGCGTGGGCTGCAAGAAAATCCAAAGGGTCGCAGACAGCCTGGTGCAGGGCGGCGCTTATCTGCGGCCCTCAGGACGGCGAGTGATGCCTCGCAGGGCACGGTGACACCGCGGCACCGGGCTCGTCGGGCTCAGCCTCCCAGTGCTCCTGCTCTGCTCAGGGGTGCACACAGAAGGAGGGGACCAGGGCCCTCATTTCTGGTGGCTGCCCCTTCAAAAAGGACGGGCAGAAAGAGCTGTGGACATCACATGGTGTGGGTCTCCGTACACCAGTTTTGCTGGCACCCCACTCCAGCTCAGACAACAAGTGGGGATTTTTTCCTGCTTTCTAAACATGACTTGAGCAGCGCGTTCGATTTAGCACGGCGATGTGCAGGACGGGCTGTAACAGCTCAGCACTTTGCGGGCCGTGCAGACACCCAGCAAAACGCATTGATTAGGCCGGGGCTTTGCATGCTAATTTCCATTATAACCGGTCCACCCCCTTTGTATCAGGCCCCTGAATGGGCGCATTGTCTCAGGGCTGAGCGTTCCTCATACCAAGCCCCGGCAAATGGGAGCCCTGGTGCTACGTAATAACAAAAACAAAATCCCAGCAGAAGTCCATTAGCATCCAAAGGGCCGGTAGCTTGAATGCATCAGAAGAATTCTTTGGAAAGTAAGAGTGAAACGAATGTAATAAAACGCTGCTATTACGTGCTGCTCATTGTCCAGAGGAAACCGTCAGAAGCAAAGACCTTGACTCCCGAAACACGCCCAGTGCAGCGCATGCTGCAGAGCCCACGAACGAGGCTATTAAGAATTTTAAGCCCTGGAGCTGCCCCAAGTATGGATTACTCGATTTCGTCCTGAGCACTTGATCACACGGGACTATATTTAGATTCCCAGACTAAAAGCTCAAATCTGCAGGCGGATGTGCGTGGCTACAGCCCCCGAACGCGAGTCCCATCTGCAGCCACCCGGCGGAAGGGAGGCCGGGAGCCGCAGCAGCCATTTATTAAGAGCAGGCAGAAGAGAGCCCAGCGCTCCTCAGAGAAGCTGGGCAGAAGGCAGGACAGAAGACTTTTCTAGAAGGGGCAAACCAAGAGCAACGTTTCCCTCTTTGTGCAGATGTCAGGGATGTGCCTGGCACCGTGGAGCTGTGTCACACGCAGGAAGCCCGCGCTGCTCCGAGGCAGGGCAGGAACCAGACGTTTTTCCACTTGAGCACAACACGCAATGCCATTCTGGACTCATCGCCTCCTGGGCCCCCAAACCTGCCCGGCTCTACCTCTGCAACCCACTGCTGGCTCCTCATTCCCAGTGCTGCGGGATTTGCCCTTCCCCAGCCACCTCCCGTGCCCTCGCCGCTCCTCCTGCCCTCGGCCGAGGCTCCCCCGGCACAGACCCCGCAGGGAGAAGCCGGGCGCGCGGCCCCGTACCTGCACCGGAGCAGAGGCGGAGCCCGGCAGGTCAGCGCTCTAATAACACGTCTCAATGCACCATTTTTTAAAAAAAAAGCTCTTTTCTAATTTTACCGAGCCGTCAAGCTTTCCTGCTCAGTGTCAGCCTGCTGCTGGCAGGCAGCCCCCGCAGCGCCTGGCCGCGGCCGTGCAGCTGGAGGAGCAGCTTACGTGGAGCGCGGCGCCGCTGCCCCGAGCCGCCCGCTTTGTCGCGGCCAGGCTGCCCCAGCACCGTGCCGGGGGCTGGCTGTGCGAGGTGGCACCGACACCAAAACCCCGGCGAGCCGCTCGCTCGGGGCGGTCGTCCGCACTCGGCGTCGCCTTCCAACTTTCCCTCCGGTTTGCTGCATTTTTTCTTCTCAAGAGTTAGGAGATGGGCTCCGGCAGCTCAAAACATGTTCAGTCTGCAAAGTGTTTTCCCGTGGCACGCCCTGGAGAGCTGTGATCCGTCCGTGACAACAAATGAAGGCTCACCCCTGGTTCACGGCATTACCAGAGCAGCGGTCACGCAGCGGCACTCGTCCCGCAGAAGCCAAGGCAGCGCGGAGCACTCATGCAGGGCCATGCGGCTCTCGGGGCGAGGGCGAAGCGCGACCACCTCGCTTAAAGGGCTTTGGGCAGTGACAAAGCCTCCCCGTTGCCTTTGTGCACGTCAGCCTGGCCCTGGAGAGCAGGACAGAAGTCACCCTCGCATCAGCCCCACGTTTTTAGCATCATTCTCGCAATAGGAGAGACTATCAAAAAAATTCCCTTAAAATGTACCCTAGAAAATTAGAAGGCTGGGAAGGTGTAAAAATTTTATATAAGCAGCGCAATTTAGTGGTCATGGCCTCCTGGAAATAGGGTTGTGTTAGAAAATTGCTACATCACGGCAGCATTTCACACCCCGTGTTACAGCACAGCGTAGCGCTCTTAGCTCCTTTTATCCGTCGCTTCATGAACCCGACATGTGGACATTTCCAAACAATGCGGCCGCGGTGCTCCGCCACGCCGGATCTGCATATCAATGTCCCCCGGCCCCTCCAGCCCGCAGAGAAAGGCGCAGAGAAAGGCGCAGAGAAAGGCGCAGTCCCCCTTTTGTTCCCGGCCCCTCTGCAGCCCCTGCTGCTGCTGCTGCCCCCAGCCTGGGGCATCCCCGCGGCGCAGGCAGGGCTGTAGGGGCTGGTTGTAGGAACGGCACGCTGCATCGACCTGGTTTTGCCCCGTTCTCGTTGGAAACCTCGGCGGTGACCAGCAGAGATCCACCCCACAGGAACCTGTGCAGCAAGACCACAACCATCCAAAGGCGACTGACCTGGAACGAGCTGCTTGCTGGGAAAGTCAGCGCCGGGAACGGTGGAAAGGGGCCCGTCCGAGCTCGGGGATCGCGTGCTGGGAACAGCGAGGGCTTGGGAAGGCGGGCGGCCACGTGGCGATGCTCTCTCTCCAGGCCCACAGCTGGAATCACCCGCTGGGCTGTTGTTCCCATTGGGGACCAGCCCCGCACGGGGACACGCCAGCAGACACCAAAGGGCATCGGAGCCCCACGGGGTGCCCGGCACGGCCCCCCGGCTCCGGGCTCACCTTGCACAGCCATTCGGGCTGCAGGTGGGTTGGAGGAAGCGAGGCGGTGCAAGCGCCTTTTCACAACCCTGACCTAAGTGTTTCTCACACAGTCAGTAATTAACGAGATTTATATTTTATGCTAAAATTAGCTACCCAGGCATTTGCTTCCCGCGGCGGTGCCTGAACACCTGTGCCATCAGCTAAATCTCTTCCTTCCAGCAGGGCGCAGGAGCTATAACCGGGGTTTTACTCCCGCACACTCGCTCCCACCCTTCCCAGCGCCCCAGCCCGCAGCTGCCCGCGATGGAGAGCAGGCAGGGAAGGAGCAGGTCCCGCACAGCTCCCTCCCGTGCCTCGTGCGGCTCCGCGGCTCGCACGGCTGCACCGTGGTGTTGCCCTGCTTAGAGAACAGAAATGTAGGTAGCTGTGTTAGGTGAACACTCGCATCGCTTCACGGTGTAATGACAGCCAAACTAGGTCAAGCGCTAGCAAGCATCCTTTAAAACAAGGGGAAAAATATCAGTGGGAGAAGTGATCTCCCAGGGAAGAAAATGTTTGTTGTCATCTACGACACTTGGCGTGCACCGGGCAACCAGAAAAAAATACGTATGTATACACACATATCCACATCTTTTCACAGTTCAAATGGCAGATCGTGTTGGGTTTTTTTCAGTTTAAGGGACACTGATGTACCTTGGACTAGAGCGATTTCCTCACACGCATTTCATACTCCATCTCCAACCCAAAAGGAGTTTCCACCTATAACACTCTTAAAATGTAATCTGGTGGCCAGCTCTTGGTGCAGGCTGCGGGCGACTTTATTCTATTTCATGGTCGCTCTGCCATGAATAAGAGCTCTTCTTCTGCTCAGCTGAGAAGCAGGAGCACGGCCGGTAACAGGATCCCAGCCCTGCCGGTAAAGGCAATTTGACGCTGCTCGCTAAAAGGGGAGAGGGAGGTAAATTAATTTCTATTACAGAGGACAGGCTTCCTCGGAAGATGGGTGCTTTCTACCGGAACACATCACGCGTCGCGAGCTGGGCACCTGGAGGGGAACACGAGGAAATGGAGGCGGTGGTGGCTTGGTTCAGCTGGAGAGCGGCCGCGTGTGTCCCCGACGGCACCGCGCTCCCCGTGGAGCTCCCCGGGTCCACTGTGGAGCAACCGGACGGCTCCCAGGGGAACTGGAGCGGCTGGCCACGGCGCAGGAGGTTTGGCAAGTGGCAGCACACGGCCACGCGGGCCGGTGGCCTGGCACCTCGGGGGCAGCCACGAGATGGTGAGGGCGAAGCGGTGATCCTGGGCGCGCCGCAGTGGCACAGGTTCGTGGCAACTGGGAGCCGGGTAACTCTAAACTCTCGGTGAAGAGCATCCTCACACCTGGTTCAGCACGCCAGATAAAGCCTCTGCTCCTGTAAAACCTGCGCGATTATCAGCCAAGGCCAAGGTATTTACCCCAAACTGGGTAATGTCGTTTGATGGTTCTTAATAGCTCAAAGCGCCGATGCGCCGAGCTGAACAGACGCTGCCGAGCAGCTCCTCAGCCGTTCCCCAGGACCGCGTAGGCGCTGCTGAATCCCGAAGCTGATCACCGTGGCAACGGCTCTAAACATATGTGCGGTGACATCAGCTGGGTGCTGAAAGCTGTAAATAGAGGATAATAGCACGAAAAAAAAAAAAAAAGAACGGGCGGGGAGCCAAGACCTAAAAAACATACTATTAAAACACTGCCTGTAATTCAATGTATGCAAACTTGTTTGCGTCCTCGCTCCCCCGAACCTGGGTAATTACGCACCTAACGGCACAACTGGCTGATTGTCCTAGCGCGGGCTGCCCACACTTCAAGGAGTATCCCAGGAACTCGGGCCTAGTGGAAACCCACCTTCAAATTTCATTTTAAAATTTCGTTTTAAAGATCGCTCCACCCAGCGTGAAATAAGGCTAAAGGGAGTCGGGCGGAAGACGCTCCGCCTGCTTAAGGTCTCTGCTTAAGGCCCGTGAGCAGTACCCCCAACTTACCAGAGCTATTTGTAAATAAAGCCATTCCCCTGGACTGGTGAAAAACAACCAGAGTGCTCCCGGTGTTTATCGCTGATGAACGCAGACGGGAAGCAAAGCGCTGCTTTGCATGAACGGGAGCCATGGCACAACTCGGTTCTGAGGTCGTGCTGCAGGCCCCATGCCCTGGCCAAGAGGAGGAGAAGCAGGAGCAGGCACATGTCTGCGGGACAGGATGGGACAGGATGGGACAGGATGGGACGGGATGGGACGGGACGGGACGGGACGGGACAAGCTCACTCCTCAAAGACCGTGCGGACAGCGTGAAGGGGCCGCGCATCCCACTGGCCTCACGCTCGGCACCTCGTTTGGATCAGTGCTGCTGTTCAGGGAGTCCTTCAACCAGCCGTCAGGGTAGGACACGGGGACAAAATGCTTTTGTTTCCCTCGCTTTGTTCGACCCGTACTTCTGCGATCCGCTCTGAGGGATGTGGCCTGGGCAGCGCCAGGAACCTCAGCAGCGCCTCCGCGTTCAGCTGGCACTCGGGGAGGGGGAGAGGGGAGAAATGGGCTTAATAGGATTTGCAAATGTCAAAAAATATCTTTAACAGGCCCATTTATGCCGAGCCTCAGTGCTCGCTGAACTCCAAAGCAAATCCGCCGTGCCCAGCACACGGCCTGCATGCAAAGCGGGCGCCAGCAGCGCTCTGGCGGCACGGAGCAGCTCTGCTCCGTGGGGAGAGCCGGCTGCCGGGGTCGTCACACGAAGAAAAGCAGGCGCCAAAATCCCTCACCAGGCACGGTGAAGGCCCCCAAACGTACCTGAGGGGTGTGTGTGCGTGTTAGGCCTGCTAAGAGAAACAGAAGGGAGCTGCTCCTAAAGCCGGGTGCTCGCAAAGCGAGGCGCCCGCCTGTAAAGGGATGGCAAAGCAAGCTCCCCTTCCCTGGGAAGCGCCCTACTTTGCAAATAAAATAAAAAATAACAAGGTGAGGGAAACTGCAAACCCAAACCTGACAGCTGCAGTAGAAGACGGATGCAGCAAGGAGCCAGCAGCAAAAACTTCCCCCTCCTTTCTTTTCTATAGATATCTTTCTTTTCTGTCAAT
Organism: Cygnus olor; assembly: GCF_009769625.2. Taxonomy (NCBI): domain Eukaryota; kingdom Metazoa; phylum Chordata; class Aves; order Anseriformes; family Anatidae; genus Cygnus; species Cygnus olor. The sequence continues at coordinate 1,486,839 of NC_049180.1, read as the reverse complement.
TAGAGTTGCAAGGAAATTCAGAGAATCGAGATCAGCAGTGTTAATCGTTATTGCGTGTGAATTTAATTAGCATTATTTTTTAACTACAGGTAATTTACTGCGGCTCACCTAAATGAGAAAGTCGGGTAGTGCCTTCTGATCAGCAGAAAACCGCTAAGCAAAAGATAATCCTGCTCCTTGCTCTATGCCCTTAATTTCCGTAATCCACGGTTACCAATTTCAGCAGCGACTGCCATGGTTACTCCCCAGCTCCTTGCCGCGCGCGGTGCTGGAGCGGCGGCGGCTCTGCCTCGGTGCCAAGAACAGCACGTGCACCTTCCTCCCTGCCCTGCAAGACAAGCGCCCGGGCAGGGCGAGGTCTGCGTGGGGCAGGGGAAGGAGGAGCCGTGCCAGCGGGGTGACCAGCGCCGGGTGCTGCGTCCCCTGCCCGAGGTCCCTGTCCCCCGAGGCAGTGACCAGCCCCTGCAGTCCCGTGGCTGAGACCCGCGGAGCTCGGCGGGATCCAAGCTTCTCCCAGGGGCTTTCTCGCACAAGCCTTGGGTGCGAGCAGCCCGCTTGTGCCCCTCTCCGAAGAGGAGCCGGCCGAAATCTCACAGCGTTTTGAACCTGTTTTCTAAGCTGTCCATCTCCGAGACGCGAAGGAGACGCTGCTGGGCTGCGGGACAATGAGGCAGAGCTCTCAGGATGGGAAGAAGCAAATCTGGCACCGCAACTCGCCAGAGCTGGGCTGCAGGAGGGACAGCGGCAGCGCCCGGGTGGCTTCAGCAGAGGCCGGGGAGGGACCGAGCTGTCCCCAGGCGCATAAGGTCCCATCGTCCCTGAGCGCAGCCACCGGGCAGCACCAACGAACGATTTAACACATTTTATGCGCTCCTACCCTGTGAAAGCCTTCCTACGCCCAGAGTTTGCAAGTCCAAGTTAACAACGCCGCACCCGGGGATAGCGGCGACACATCAGAAAGCCACACGCAACCCAGCAGGCGCCCTCCGTTCAGGGAGCCCAGCCTTGAAAAACCAACGCTGAACACCCTCCCTGCCCTGCGCAAACTGGAGCACACGTGCCCAAGATAAACAACATCACGGGGCAGGCAAGCCAGTTACTCACGGTTTATCGCAGCATCGCCCCATCTAATTGCAGAGCTACGTGGTCAGTCACTTTAATCCGCTGTAAGCAGCTTACGCTTCCTTAGGTAGCTCGGTGACATTGCTCACTTCCTGATTCGGAAATAACAATTCTCTACGTCTTGCTCTAAAAGGTGTGAAAACCGCCATTCCCACAGTAACCCTGCACAGATTTGGGGACCCGCAAGGGGCACACGCAGGTGAGTGGACTCCCAGCAGAGGGTCCCAGCTCCCACCCACCCCCCTTGCTCGGTGCCGAGCCCGCAGAGGGCGTTCTGCTGGGGAGCACTGCTCTGAAGCCAAGACCAAGAGACTGGACAAACTTTGCCAGCAGCCTATCACATCAAAATGCGTTCCTAATCTTACCTCGAATCACACCCTTCAACAAAAGCTGTTCCTGGTCTTCTTTCACCAAATTCAGCTATTCCCTGCGATACCACCGGCATTCAACTTCTCCCGGTAGCCAGGCCGGCCGTGCTCCATGGCCACGCTCAAGGACCCGTCCTGCCTGCACACGGCTCCTGCGACCGCTGTCCTCCTGCCCAGCCACTGCTCCCATTTCCCCACGAGGGCACGGGGCCGAGGAGAGGCCACCCGGAGGGGCAGGACGCTGGGAGCACTGGGATGCCACACGACGAGCACTGGGCTGCCCGCAGCATCCTCGGCGCACACCCCACCGCTGCCAGCCGCGCGCTCTCCATTTATCCCCTACTGCTGGGGACGGGGCGCCACAACCCGCTCCATTTCTGGACGGCGTTTCATACTTCCAAATTCTACCATAGCAGTTCTTTGATTTTTCTGCGTTGTGTTTTCAAAAGCCTTGCTGGTACCCACACAAATAGGCATAAAAAGCTGCAGCAGTCCGAAAAAACATCCCCACGATTACAGGGGAACCCGTCCCTCCCCACCCCAACCCTGGAAGAGCAAAAGCACATTTTGGATTTTCCCCCCAGCTACGCGGAGCAGCAGAGGCCACAGAACTCATCTGAAGGCTCCGGGGAAGGACACCAACCGTTGGGTTGTAGCAAGCTTTCCTCCCCGCTCGAAAACAACCGCTGCTGAAAGCGAAAGCTCGCACCCCGCGGGGCCGCGCGGCTCGCGTGCTGCCGCAAAGGGGATTTTTGCGACTTGCAACACCGGAGAACTTTACCCGGGCCCTACCAGTGAACTTCGGCCGCTGACCCCAAGTCAAGCTTCAAAACCATTCCAGATACCGGACCAGACCAAAAGTCATCGGCCGACAAGGCCTGCCTCTGACGGCCCCAAACCCGTGTTTGGGGAGACCGTGGGGCGAAACCCTTATTGCAAGCAACTTTCTTAAGCTCGACTCAAAAATTTATTTTACCGGCTGTAAAATTCATTTGTGCAGTTGCGCACCCCGGTAGGCTTGAATGGGGCGAAGGAGCGTCTCAACTCCCAGCGCAATTTATTATTTAAAAGCAGTAAAATTACATTGCTGATAGGAGAGCCCGGGCTGAGAGCAGCGGTGATGTAATGGGCACTGCAGCGCCTCGCGCCGTGAGCCGCTCGGTACATTAGCGTGCTGGCTGGGGTGGTTGCTCCTATCAATTATTTATAGTCTTCTGGCGCGCAGCCTGGAGAGGGTCACATCGCTGAAAGCTAACTTTATCTTCATTGTTCCCAGCCTCCTGCCCAGCTGTCACTCCGCTCGCTAATTTAATACGCTCAGAGCAGTGTAAAAGGACGCAGGATTTTTGTTCCGCTCCGTCCCTCCCCTCGCTGGCACACGGAGGTGCGCTCTCGGCGGGCTCTGGATCCGCGGGGAGCCGTAACCCCGGGTAAGGCACGGACCCGGCCCCCGAAGCCTCCGTCTGGGGCTGCCCCTGCCATGGGATGGCCGAGCCGTGGCGTGCCCTGCGCCCTGCACGTGGCTGCCTGCTGCGTCCCACAGCCAGGGCTTCTCGACGCCGTGCGTCATGAGGGGAAAAGGAGAAGGCTCGCGTCGGCTCCCCAGAAAGAAATGGACAAGAAAAGGAAAAATCTCAAATTTTGCTACGATGCGGCCGATCCCCGCCCTGCACGGCCCCACGCCATGCCCAGCTCAGAGCCTCGCAAGCTGCTACCCCTAAAACCGTCGCTTTTCCACCCAGCACACAAGAAAGCCGCTCGGCGAGGCTCCCGAGGCTCCGGCTCGCCAGCACGCCTCTTCCCCTGCTCACCACAGAACTCCGTTTATCAGGGCCACTTCTGGAACCTGCTTTCAAACGGGCTGCTCCTTTGGGTGGACATCACCATGAAAGCAGCTCGGTGTGAACACGGTGTGTCCCCAGGACATCGCCCAGCAAAGCCCCGGCGCACGGAGACCTGCGCTCGGCCCGTCCACCGACCAGCTTGGTCGGCATCCCATACATCACCCAGGCACCTGCCCCATGCCTCCGACTGCAAGAAAAGCCCAGCTCCAGCTTGAGCAATGGGGCGCTTCTCAGGTCTGGCCAGGCGGTCTTATTTTAAGCCATGAGAAGCATCCAGATCTGGCTCAGACGCAGAAGACCATTCTGATGACAACATCTGAAAACACCACGCAACGATTTCGTGACAAACACCACCTTTGCACAAAAAGGAAGTTGTTGAGAAAAAAGCCAGCACAGGCCCGGAGGAAGCGGGTTTGTTTGCCCCTCTGGGGCACGAAGAGGGGCCGCAGAAGGGCTCTGCACAGCTCCAGCCCCGCGCCCCACCATGGCACAGGGAACGGCACCGACGGCCACGGGAAATGCTGGGGCCGGGGGCAGAGCAGCTCCAGCAGTGATGGGGGACAACAGCCCTTCTGCACTACCTGAATCGGGAGAATTCTGCCCAAAACTCTGAGCTGTGGGAAGCTGCACCAGCCGCGGGAGCAGCAAGCTGGTTCCTGTCCCCGGACCGGCACCACGTCGGGAAAAAAGCTTCCGAGCAGGAGCCGAGCCCCGCGAGAGGCAGCCGGGCTCCGCTCCCACCGGGCTGGTTTCGTGTGGGGCTGTACGTATGCTCCGAATCCAGGATTATTTCCATGGCAACTATCTTGAGAACTTATTAAGTAAAAAAACAAGAACAGTTTGAACACACAGAACCTACATTTGTAACGTACGAGCTGACTAAATTAGCAGCGCGAAGATTTTTAGTAATCAAAATAGATTATGTTCTAGCAGCCCCATCTCCTCCTTACCAGAGCTAAAGAGAAAAATCAGACAGTAATATCGATGGGGGGAGGTCGCAGATGTTGTAAGACCACGGCCCTCTATCAAGCCAAGCCTTACCCCAGGTAAGAGACATTAACCAGTTCAAGGGCCGTTAGGTAGGGCTGAGTTTCCGAGGGACGACAGACTTTGTCAGAACCAAACCGCGGACCGCCACGCGACACGAGGCAGTTACCTAGTGCAAAAGTTCATCGAATCACCCCAAAACGGCACAGAAAAGGCATCGTTTGCAGCCCGGCCCTCCCGGGCCATGCGCAGCACCGGGTGTCGCCGCCTCCTCCATCGGGTGGCACCGGCACCGCTGCGCACAGCACGGCGGCAGCGGGGGCACGACGCCACCCAAGGGGAGGGCTGGGGGAATCAGAGGAGTTCTGGAAACACCTGGGAGCTAACGCTGCCGGTGAACGCGGTATCGACTCGGAGCGAGATGTCGGTCAGCCTCAACGGGAGTGATCCGGAGAGGGCTTTAAAAAGAAGCGGTTAAATGAGCTGTTGGCTCAGGCCAGCCGGGGAGGCTCTATGCATTATTGATTTACCTTCGAACAACTTGGGAGCTCATTTCCAATGGTTTCTAATGGAACCTGGATTTTTCTCAGTGCTAATCTGCCTCGTGAGGTCAAGCCTCCTGCAAGGAAATACGATGGCACGGCCCTAAGATGGCAGCTGTCAGGTGTACCACGGCCCCGTTCACTTCACGGAGACGGTGCAGCGGCGACGGGGTTTCAAGGCTGCTCCAGGAGGCTCTCAGAATTAAACGGAGTGGTGAGAACACCAGGGTGGAGATGGCCTTGCGAGGGCCCAGAGATAACGCTGGAGATCTGCAAGTCCAGGGAGTCATAACAACAGAGGAAGGTTATGAAAAGTTTATTTTTGCCGCCCCAGCCTGCGCACAGCACCCGTAGCCCTTCCGGAGGCGATGCTGATGAGCGGTGTGAGCAGAGAGGAGGCAGTTCGGAGGCGCAGCTCCGTTGCCTGCTCAGCCACGAACGCACAAAACGTTTGGGCAAGTCAGATCTTCAGCAACCGCAGCTGCAGGACACGCACAGTAATGCTTTGGTTTCTATTCTTAGCAAGGCACGGAATCGAGACAGCATAGCATATGTACAGTCAGTAAACAATTCTTCCGTATGATAATCAAAGCCATTCGAAAATAGTAAATTTCCATCTGAACAAGCGAAGATCCGCGCTCACCAGGGTGTGCAGGCCCCAGCCCCGTCTGCACGCGGCCAGGGGCCAGGCGAGGACCAGGTCAGGCCGTGCAGGATCCGGCCGATGGCCCCAGCGGGTCCCGGCCCCACCGGGAGCTCAGGGGCATGTCCCGAGCAGGAACCCGCAACCCCAAATCTGCAACCCCAAACCCACAACCTGTCACAGCAGCAAACGCTTCTGAACGCAGGGAAATGCCTTCTCCTCAGTGAGACACACACACAGGCCAACGCTGCAGCAGGCTCAGCTTCTGAAACGTTGGTCTGGTTTGTTTTTTTAAATAGGTGATGATATTCCTTTATCTACCCAAAGTTAAAAGGAAAATATTTCTTCCCAACCTTCACAGAAAAACATTTCTTTAGCACAAAACCAAGCAGGGAATATTTAGCCCTAAAGGAGGCTTCCAGAAAGGCGTGAGCACAGAGAACAGTAGCTAGTGGCAGGAAGGAAATTGTAACATTAGCTGCAGACCGACTCCACACGCAGCTCTGCACCGCTGCACACAGACAGGGAGCAAAACGCTCGATGCCAAAGAGCAAAAAACAACATTTGATCCTCAGCTCAGATAATTTCAAAATCCATCCGCAAATGCATCCTGCCTTACAACAAATGAAAACCAGGGAGCGATGGCTACGCAGCAATTAACTGCAGCCGCTGGCTCTGGTGTTGGCAGCGTCTCGCCGGAGAACGAGACCGGCGGTGGACGCAGCCGGCCGCCTGCAGGCACCACCGCGCGCAGCCCCGAGCGCGACGCTTACCGCGGCTCGAAGTGCGCCTGGCTCCGTCCTCCCCTCCCCTTCTGTCCTGCTCCTGCTCCTGCTCCTGCTCCAGCTCCAGCTCCTGCCTGCAGCCAGGCCCCCGGCCGGGCGCGGGGACCGTGCCAATGTCAGCGTGACCCCACAGCCGCCGCCGCGGGTCACTTTGCGGGGTCACGGCGCCAAGCGGAGCGGGACGCACGGCGCCCACCTCGCCCCGCGGACGGGGCCGCCCCGGCGCCGCACCTACGGCCCGCGGCAGGGGGAAGATCGCGCGTGAGGGGCTCCGAGCACATCTGGCAAATCGAGTTCCAGCGTCGTCGGGTTTTTTTCCTGCTAACGGAGCGCCGGCAGCAGAGCCGGCAGGAAGTTCCAAAGACCATCGGCGCGCACCCGCAGGGCACCCAGTGCCGGTAAGGTGACCCCCGGCTGCGCCGAGCATCAGTCACTCGCGGCAGTGTCGCTTACTGCGCGAGGGGAGCGGGTGACCTGAATGTCTCCTGCAAGAATAATCGCCCGCCGAAGGTGAGGGCTAACGCCTCGAGAGGGGCCGCGGCTGCCTCCTGGGAGGGCGATGCTGCCGCCCCGGGGAAGGAGCCTTCGAAGGACCCGCGGCTGCTGCACGGAGCTCCCAGGGGCGGCCATCGGGGAACTCGGCGCCGCCTGGAAACGCAGCCGGACTTCTCCTCTTGACCAAACCACGCTCCCCGAAGGATGCGCCCCCGGTGAAGGGAGGCTCCAAGGCAACGGAATGCAGTTTGCTGGAAAGAAAGGGGAAAGCTTCAAGCCTGACATAAGCCAGGGCTCGGATTCCTCCCCAGCACCGTCGCTGCGCCGCAGATAAGGCTGCGTCAACTTTTCCATTCCAACGCTCTCCCCTCTAAGGTTCACAGTCAGAGCGAAAACGTTTTGGTCAGGTGGAAACTTCACACGCAGACTCCCAGGCCAGGGAGCCGCCGGCATATACAAAGCCCTTCGTTCGGTGTAACCCACCGAGATGTGCTTTCCCTGCACTGGGAAGGGAAAAGCTCGCCTCTCCCCCATGAAATTCCTACCATTCCTGCACGGCAGATAACCCCGCAGCCCGCCTCATTCCCAGCGGCAGCCCCGCAACGCCCCCGTGACGATGGCAGCGCGAGGTGCTGGGGCACGAGCAGGACAAACCTGACCCAGCAGCGGCCGCGCGATGGAGGCACCGCGACCTGGCCCCGGCTCCTGAGCACCCCAACCCCACGTCACCGGCCGGGCACCGTGCTCAGGCCCGAGACGTGGCTTTGGAGAGGAGGAAAGGCTCCGACCACGCGGGTTTCTCACCCACAGCTCCCACCGGGGGCTGCAGGAAGGGGCAGGAAGCGAGGTGCAAGCCGGTGCCCCGGAGCAGCGGGGTGCAGCTCCCTGCGCTGCCGCGCGTGCCGCAGGCTCCTCCGGGAACACTTCCCTGTTTTTGCACTGTGACGGAGCGGGAGCCAGAAAACCCAGCGCGCAGGCTGCCAGCTCACAGCCGTGTGCCATATTTTCTTTATCTTTTTTTTTATTATTTTTTCTTTTTTGAGATTCTCCATTTTTAAGGAAGGCGCTGATGTCTGCGGCCAGGGGCTGCCGGCGGTGCCCGGGCGCCCGTCCCCGTGCCGGCACCGCACCGCGCGCTGGGGCCGTGCCGGGGCCTGGTGACGTGCGGGGGGGATGGGGAGGTATTTCGGTACCAGCGAGCGCCGCGGCCACCCCCCCCTCCCCCCGCACGCTTCACTGCAGTTATCCCTGAAGACAGAAAAATTTGTGCTTGTTTTTCCACTGCTGCTGCTGCTGAGCAGCTAGGAAATATCTCCCGCTACGGAGAGCCGGATAAAGCCCTGGCTCCCGGAGCAGCAGCAGCTGAAAGCAGCTTCCCCCACCACCATCCCCATCGCAATTTCAAGACCTTGAATTTACGGAGGCTGGAGTGAAAGCGACATCGGCGCGCTTGCCAGCCGCGGAGGAGCTCTGAGCGCTGGCGGTTTATCACGTTTCCCCCAGCAGATACGCGCCGGGGAGCTGCCTGCGCCGGCCGGGACTTATCGCAAGGCCGGGTCGCAGCCGCTTCCTCCCTCCCTCCCTCTCTCCCCGCGAGCTCCGGGACCCGTCTGCGTTCGGCCCCCGCGCACGCGGCCGCCGCCAGCCCGCAGCGCGCCTTCCGGGGCAGCCGTGCTCAGCCAAGGGCTTGGAGCAAGCCCGGGCTTCTCTATTTACCAAGCTCAAATGAAAAAAAAGAAAAAAAAACATGTTTGGAAGGGAGAACAGCCCGGCCGCGTTCTTCTTCCTCTGTTAGACCTTGGGGTGCCGGAGCACGGCGCAGCTTTCGCCCCCCAACGCCGCTCGCGTGCCCTGCGCGGGGCTGGAACTCCCCCCTGCCTGCGGCGCGGCGCAGATGCCCCGCTGCAAACCAACTTTGTTCTTTCTGGAGGGAACAGACAGATTGCAGGAGAAAACTATATCCCAGCCGCTGCCAAATCCCACAGATTTAGTTATTAGTAGGCAATTAGGAGCCATTATTAACGCTTCCTACTACGTTAAGCTCCATTTGCACCGCATCTCTGCGCCAGCCCGGACGTCGCAGCCGGAGCCGCTCTCCAGCCCCGCGGCGCACGTGGGGCCACGGGTGGAAAACAGCGTCCTCCTGCCCACGTCTCCCGGCCCCGCAGATGTATTTAATGCACTTGTCTAGCAAAATAAAATCGTAAGTAAAAAGACAGAGATTAGAAAAGGGGGGGAGGTAAACAAGAGTGCCGCCGCACAAAGGAAAAACAATTTTGCTCTTGTTTTTTAGCTCACAATCAACATCGAAGCTATTCAGGAAACTGGTGCACTGCCCTCCAACCAACTTCAATTAGGGAATTCAAAAGCAGCCAGACAAAGGAATGCCTGGGAGTTACTGCACCGCACCGAGATATTTTTAGCAAGAGCTGGGAGGCTGTTTGTGGGACACTGCTTTGCTCCCGCTGCATTCAGCCTTTGTATTTACATTCGCAGGACAGCTAAGATTTACTAGGTCAGAGGGAAGGAGAGACAAGAAGCCGCGTGCGCGGTTCCGATCGTTTTGCTTTCTGACGCTCTCGGAAGGTATTTCGGAGAAATCTGGTCGACTCCAGGGCGAAACAGAACGAGCTTTGCCTCCATCCGCCTCAGAAGCAGCCCCGAGTCGCTCCTTTCCAAAGGGCGCTTCCAGCTGCGGTGCTGCTGCCCCTGGCGAGCCCAGAGCCCAGCCCCGGCCGTGTCCCCCCCCCCCCCTCCGGGTCAGCAGATGCCAGTCAGAGCCCGCAGAGCGGTGACACTCGGTGACACTCGGTGACACTCCTTGTGACACTCCTTTCGAGGCAGGCCACGGGCTTTGTCGCGGGAAGACAATCGCCAAAAACAAAGGGCCACAGGAGTCGGCCAGATCCCCGAGCTGGAACGAGGTCTGGGTGAAGAGGAGCGCGACCAAGCCCCGGGGGGGGGCTGCTCAGGGTTTTTTGGGAGCTGTTCCCCCAGGAGCCACCGTCGGGCACGGGGTGGCCCTGGCGGAGCGGGGCGGCCGGGGCGAGGGCCGGCTCGGGGCGCTGGCGGCCGCGCTCCTCCAGCGCAGCCCCCTCTTCCGCTCCCTCCCACCACTGCGGCAGCGCAGATGGCAGCAGCGTGACCTCGCTGTTCCTGCCTCCTTGTTTTGATCCTGCAGTCTTGATTGTTCAGGCTAATCCCACACTCCGAGCCTTGGCTGCCAGCCAGAGCTGTTATTAATGGCACAAAAGCTTCTCATTCCAGCTACTTCTACATCCGCTAATGCTGTTGTTCCCTTCGCTCGCTCCCCCTCTCGCCACATTACAGGCTGGAGCTGGAATACATTTTCCGAGGGGAAGAGCCCCTCTCCGATCACCCCTGCGCACCGAGGGCTCCACCAGGACCCTACGAGACGAGCTCAGCAGCTCCGGCAGCAAGCGGCGGTGCCGGAGCAGTCAGACCGCCCTGCTCACCCAGGGATCGTCTCCGAGGCAGAGAGCAGTGCAGGGACGTGGGGAGTTTCCAGCAGCCCCTGCGGAAGGCGCTGAGCCCCCGGGAGTGCACAGGGCTGCCCGAGGCAGGGGTAACCAGAGGCTGGATGGAGCCCGAGGACGGTGGCACCGCACGGCAGGCGCCCGCGGCACAGCGGCGTCGGCTGCTCAGGTGGCACTGGGACGCCGCCCGTCCTCCTGCCCCTGCTGTAACAACCGCTAGGTTCAGATGGGTGCTGTAAAGCTCTAATTAACACCACGCGCTGAGCAGAGGCTTCGAACTCTCTGTAATTTACCCCTTCACGTGCCAGCCTTACAGCACGCCTGCTCATCCCGGTGGAGCAAGGCACCAAAAAGAGCCTGTGCGGGGCCGGGAGCCGTGCCCAGGTCCAAGCTCTCCGTCCCTGCGCCCCGCAGCCCCCCGACGCCACCCCTGCCCATGGGGGAGGTCTGCAAGGGCGCAGTCCCTGCAAGCGGCCAGGCACGTGGCCGTGGGTCCAGCTGCACCCCGACAGCAGGTACACGTCCCCGGGCTGCGGGAACACGGTGCGGGCACTGCTCCTGAGGGCATCTGCCCAGCCCTGAGACCGGGCTGTCGTCCTGCCGAAGGGATTCCCTCTTCTGCCCTCGCTGCTTTTCAAAAAGCTGGGAGGGAGGAAGGCTCCTGAAGTCATCTCCGACCCCTTCTATAACAACCCCGGTGATCTGCCCACTGCAACGGGCGCCGAGCAGCTCTGCACCCCAGCTTTACACCGTCCGAGTAAATCTGACTCAAGCGAAAGCTCGGGGACCTGCCGGCTGCTCCTGGTGCAGGCAGCGGCTTCGTGAAAACCCCCCTGGGCAGGCAGAGCTCGGGCACGGCTTTGCATGTGCCTGGGATTAACCCCGACAAACGAAACGTTTTCTTAACTGCTCAAATCCCACGCCCTGGGTACGTGCGGAGCCGTGCGCTGATCCCCAGAGCCCCAGGCTGATGTTAGAGGTGGCCGCCCTGCCCCGGGGTGGCTGCAGGTGGCCGCGGGGACAGGCGGGCTCGGGGCAGGGCAGGTGGCACGCCAGGAAGGGAAAGTTCTTGTCGAGCGCGAAACCATTTCCCTGCCCCGCTGGAGGAAACCTGGTGCCTGTTCAAAGACACCGGGCTTCGCTTCTGAGGGTGCAAGAGACTAAAAATAATCTTTATTTTTAAACTGCTTAGCGGTCATGGGATCAAGCAGAACAAAAGGAGAAATCCGCTCGGAGGGGATCGATCCTTCTGGGGCTCAAGTGGCACACGGGGCCCCCAGGAGCAGCAGCTGGGTGACGGGCCCGGGGGAAGCAGGGCTGCACCCTACGAGTCCTGGGGTGAGCGAACCGCGGGGTCCTGCGGCGGGCACCTTGCAGAGTCTTACGAAGTCTTACGCAGCCTTAAGGGAGATACTTGAAGTAAGAACAGCAAAAATAGGAAATAATTCAAACTAATAAAATCAATCATTTCCAAGGCCAAAAGGATTTGCTGCAATCATCTCAGCCACCAGCCCAACAGGCGACAGAACTCCCCACGCTGTCTTCTTTCACGTTCTGCTGATGCAAACCGACCACAGCAGATACAAAGCCTGCAACCCGTCCAGCCACCCGCAAAAACCAGGCGCCGAGGGTCCTGAGCGTGCTTTGACATCACGTGGAGACCGCTGCCTTGATGCTTGCTCGTCACATCGCCGGCACCCGTGGTCACTTCCTAGGGGACGCAGTGGGAGGCCCCCGGGGTGCCCCGATGACGCTGCCCCCACCGGGGACAGGGCCGGACTGCAGGGTGCAGGTGCTCTGCAGACTGCGACCACGAGTGGCCGAGCAAACAGCTCTTGGGCTCTTGGGTTCTGGCGTGGCCGTGGCACCAGCTCCTGGTGAAGCCACGGTTCATGAGATCGTTCTCCAGTTCTGCACACGCATCCTGCCCCGAAGTTCGGCTCGGCGAGCGCACGGGCAGGGGAGAGCAGAAAAAACAGAGTGGACGAAAACGAGTGATCGTGGTCCATGTGATCAAAGGGCACAAGCACCGCAGAGACAATCTGCGTGCTGCCCTTCACAACCGGGCAGCCGCACCGACCAGATGGGGCCTTAAATGGGATTAAGAGGAAGACGGCACGACGACATCCAGCCCCTTCCTCCGGGGCTGGAAACTCGCCCCGCTCGCGGCCGAGGAAGGCTCCGCCGTGGGGAAGCAGCTCTCTGCTTTTGCCTTCTTTGTTCTTCCCAGCCGCTTCCTCCCTCCTGGTTACCTTACAAACCTGCCATCTCTGGCAATTCCTCTTCTCCGGCAAGTCTTTGAGGTGCACATTATACAAGATACACAAAAATAAATTGTTTTTAATCCTCCAGACTCTAGTGCTTCCAAACAAGGATCTTAAAGAGCTTTACAAACAATGGATTAAGCCTTAAGACTCCCTGTGAGGTAAGAAAGTGCTGCTTGTACAGAAGCAGAGGAAGGTGAGCGAGGCTGAAGGGTGAAGGAATGCAACCCCATAAGCAGTGCAGAAGCGCCCTGCTTCCGCACAGGCGGGCACGCGCTGGTCTACCACCGATCCATCATCCACGCAGAGATACCTTTGCCTTTTCGCTCCAGACTCTGCAGGACTGAAGGACACCGTGCATCTCTCAAACACCAAACGCACGTTCCCACCTTTGACTATCAGGACTGCTGTTACCAACGCGTGGCCAGACGCAGCCCTGCAGGCTGCAGCAGCCCCGTGGGTCCCTCCTCGGCGACTTTCAGGCAGCTCACCGGGTGCGACCCGGCGGAGGAAGGCACCTCCTGCCTCGCTCCCCAGCCTTAGGGCAACGGGGGGGGGTGGGCACGGGCTCTGCACCCTCAGACTGCAACCGCCACGCATCCCTCGTGCGCATCCCGGCCTGGGAAGCCCGTACGCTCCTTCCCAAATATATTTTGCATACATCTTGTAAACAAGTTTTACATCCTTTTGATCAGCTCTGCAGACGGCTTGTCCACGAGGCGAGGAGGGGGAGGGAGACTTCCTGTTCCAGCGCTGCAACCGCTCCGAGCAACGCGCTGCGTGCGCTCAGCTCCTGCCCGCCCTGCGAGCAATGAGGAAATTTTCTATTTTGGTGGCTTTTTCATCATATAGACGTAGCAAACAGGCTGCGCTCCAGTCCAGCACCGCTGCTGACCTGAATGTATTTTTTATTCGTTTTAAACTGGCAGAGCAATTTGCCGTTTGGAAAAGCCAAAACTTTTTCTGGCTGCCTGGCTTCTCGGTTTCCTCGCCGTTTATCTGAAAGCAGACATTTTTTGCAACGAGCCTTGTTTACAGGAAAATTACGCTTCTGCACGCAGCGAGGCACACCTTCGGGTTTTCTTGCCGTTGCTTATCCGTTGAGGACAAACCCGGTTCCTGCTTGCCCACGGGCAACCAGCCAAACGCTCACCAGCTGACACCTCGGGGTGCCTCGCGGGGGCTTCACGTGCCCAAAGGCCCTCCGAGGACCGACCGTGCGACCTCCCCGCGCTGCCAACGCGCACGCCGGCGCAAAACCACCCGGCTGGTGCCGGCGGCGTGCCGCCAGCCGAGGCTGCAGACGGCCGGTGCCTGCCTCCGCCGGGAAGCAGCGAGCAGCCGCAGGCTCCCAGCCCCAGCGCTGCGCCGCCGCTTCCAGAAGCCGCCCGCGCTCTCGTGACTCCAGCTCACCCCTTCCACCGCCGCCCCGTGCCAGCTCGCACGAGGAGCTCGTAAAAGCAGCAGCGTGCTGCAGGCAGCCGAGCTGCAGCCCGGGAATGTTATGTAGCCGGTTACTAACGGCGCTTTGCATATTGGGTTTCAAACCCGACGTGCTTCTACATGCTCCACGTCAACAAGGGGAGGGGAATTGTCAAAGCCGAGGGAAGCCTTCCTAATGCGAGTTATTAGCTGTGCAGCGGGCTACCAGGTGCGCTGCGAAGGCCCTGCAGGGCTGTTCCTGCATCCATTTCAACCCTTCCCTTTTCGGAACAGCCCCGGTTCCTTTTCCCATCGTTTTCCCATCGTTTTCCTCCAGCGCCGGTTTCATACGCGGTCTGCGAGCGGGCAGGAATGCCTCGCATCCGTCAGCGAGACGAGCAGCGGGAACCTGGCAGGTTTCAGATACCGAGCAGGGAGGAAAAATAAACACAGGATAGATTCTTCTGGGTTAAACCACTTGCCAATTCAAGGGAAAGCTTTTTTTTTTTTTTCTTTTTTTTAACAAACAGAACATATTACATGAAGCTGTGGGTGTGCTACTCTTACAGATGCTCTCCGTGAACCAAAATTTGCTGAAATTATTACAGAAACATTCCACCATCTCCCAAAATAAGCATCTTTGTGTATCTTTGCCTGGTTAAACGATGAAAAAACCTGCCTAGCGGAGCAGTTTCCATTTCCTAGCACACTCCTACCAGGGCTGCGCTCGCAAGTAAACGCACCGACCTTTTCTCAAAGAAATCAGTGTTTGCCGCTCCTTAGAAATGTGCAGGGCTCTGGCTCGCTTCCATTTCACCCACTTCTGAATGCGGCGCTCCCCACCCCCAGACAACTGCTCCCTCCCGCAGGATGACGGCTGCCCAAAAGCCCCGGGAGCGCCCCGGCTCCACGGGAGGCTGGGCTGGGGCGACGGACGGAGGGACGGGGATTTGGGACCCACTTGTTGCAGGGGTGCCTCCCCCGCGGCCGAGCTCCTGCTGACCTCAGAAGCGCCGTTTTTTTCAAGCGCTGCCCTCGCCCCAGCTTTTCCAAGCCATTATTTTTGGCACGTTTAATTCTTTATTATTTTCCTGTGAAGGAACTGCAGCTCGAAGCCCTTACGATCGGTTCTTGCAGTTACTAGAAGGATCGCCCCGCAGCCTCGGTCTGTTTTTCTGTCACCGCTGATGTGGTACACAAAGAATGAGATTTTTCAATTTGTTTTGTCTGTGAGCCAAAAATTCCTTTTAATGGATTGAATGTGGTGCCTGTGCTAGTCTCTCACCGTTCCAGCTCAGCTCTCACTTACAACAGTTACTGCCTACAACGTGGAGCTGGCCTCCTTTCGCAGCAAAATAAGGCCAAACCAGCTTGAAAGCATGTTTGGAATCTGGAGATTAATTCCATGTAAACTAATGCATCCAAATGTCTTTGTACAGCTTCAAAAAGAGCTGCCTGGTCCCGACGAGAAGTAGGGCAGCGCAGGCCCACGCGCTAGGACGGGGAGGTGGCGAGAGCTGCCTCCATTTTGAAACTCTGCCTGCGCTCGCGACCATTAGGGGACGAGCGCCCGGCCGGGCGGCCGCACCGCGGTCCTGCGCCCCTGCAGAGGGGCCGGGGCCGAGGTGGGGGGGGGGGGGAGCCCCCTGAAAAAGCCTCCCGAAAAACAAAGGAGCGGCTGAGCCTCCGCGGAGGCGGGTCAGGAGGTCGGGACGGCTCCCAAAGCTGGCCTCTCCCCGGGACGCGGGCGCTTTTGTTCGCCACAAAACGCTGGGAGAAACAAAGCCGCGGGAGGACGGGGCCGGGGGGCTGGGGGGGGGGACGCGCCGCTCGCCGCCTCTGCGGGACGGGCTGGGGGCTCGGGGGCTCGCGGCCCCCCGGCAGCAGGGCAGGCACAGCCCTGGCCAACGGCTCCGTGCTGCTCACCGCCACCTCCCTCCCTCCCTCTCTCCCCGGGAGATAAATTATTCAGAATGAAACCATTTTAAACTCTGCTGGGATGCTGAGCGAAGCTAGCTAAGATGGGTGGTGCCGCGCAGGAAGCCGCGAGGGACGTTACCAGAAACCCGCGCCTGCTCATACAGAAAGCGGCGAGCGCGTACGGCGGCGCTGGGCCAGCCCTCGCCACGCAGCGTGCCTCGCCTCGTTCCCACGCCTCGCAGCGTCGCCGGCGTCAGCGGGGATCCAGCCCGGAGAGCGGCCCCGAATTTCTGGCGGCCACGCGCTGAGAGCAGCGCGCACGCCCGCGGACAGGCCGCCGGCCTCGTGCGAGGCCCCGCAGGACGCGCACGCTGCTGCCCAGCCGGGGGGTCCCCGGGGTCGCCGCAGCGCCAGCTCCAAGGCAGAGCGAGGTGCTGAGCCTCGGGAACTGTCCTGCAGCCCTGCCCCAAGCCAGCTTCCCGTCTCTCACAGCTCCCACTTCACCATTATTTTGAGAACAGCCAAGTGCCCGTATGCCCACGTTTTCTCCCCGCTTGCACGACAAAAAGCAGCAGGGCACGGTTTGCACCACCGTCGCCCCAACCGGGCGGCGCGATGAGGGGCAGTGCCCGGAGCCTGACGGCTGCCAAAGCCCCCGCTGGGTGCTGGCACTGCCTGAGCACAGGGAGAAGCGAGGGGCAGTGGGCAGCGTGGGCAGGATGCGGCCACGCACTGGTGTACGCTCAGCGGGCACCGGGCTGGCACGGCACGCGGCCCCGCCGCACCAATGTGCCCGGGTCGGAAAAGGGAGCATCGAGGAAGAGGGAGCTCAGGGAAGAGGTAGTTCAGAAGGCTTTGTGTTGGTTTGTTTTAAAAGGAGGAGACAAAATAATTAAACGGCCTGGAAGCTCTTCTACATTAAGAGTCAGCGCAGCACTAAGCAGCCAGCACTGACAGCTACGGGTGAAGCCCTTTAAGTTGCCATGGTAGTTGATGCAGCTGCTCGCCCACTCCTTCTTCAATAATGCGGGATTATTTTTTTAATGCAATTCAACTACAAACAAGCAGACGCTGCTGAAGGGAAAAGTACTTGCTCGCACCACGAGAAACCCTCCGCCCTTCATCTCTGCCCCAGGCAGGCAGCGGAGGAGCAGGCAGCAGGCAACGCGCAGCCAAGGCAAACACGCAGCGCTCGACTTCGCTCTCACCCTCTCCGGGGAGGGAGGAAATTTAAGAAGCAGATTCCAGATTTCGGCATCCATTTCGGCTTCCCTCCCCCTCCCGACCCGTCGCTCCCTGGGCCCCAAGCGGCTATTCAGCTGCTCCGTCAGCTGAACGCTGCGTTAGCTTCCTCCCTCAAGCCCCAGCCCAGCAAGCCTCCCGGCACGCGAGACGTCGGACGGGAAAGCCAAGTCTTCTCGGGCTGCGCCTGGGCTCCTTTTAATTAAGCGCGCGGGCAAAGAGCCGCTCGCACAGAAGCGTTGGCTCTGTAAAGCCCAAGCCAGCAGCACCGACGGGGGCAAGTCAGAGCACGACGAGACCCAAACAAAGGCAAGCAAACACGGGCCGCGAGGGAGGAGCAGGATACAACCGCACTGACCTGCCCAGCTATTATTTTCGCAATCAAGCCGAGGTCTAGAAACTCCTACGGCCAGCGCGGAGGCTTCAGGGGCCCGGGAGCTGCCTTGCAGCGAGCGGCCTGCCCAGCGAAGCCAGCCCTTCCCCACGTGCAGGCAGCGCCTTTAAAGCGGTCACACGCTGGATTTGGTGGCAGTCGCTTCCAACAGGCAGCGGGGGCTGAGGAGACCGTCCCCATGGCAGGCGCCCCGCTCCCCGTGGGACCTGCCCGCGGCCCCGCTCGGGGCTGGCGGCACAGGGGTGGCCTCAGCGGCGCGTACCGCTGCCTCCACCCAAACACTGCTCCCAGCTCCTAATCCAGCATAAATCGTTACAGCAAACGCTCACGCTACAAGCCTCCAGGCTCTACCAACAGAGCTGGGCTTGCACGCGGGCTGTGAGAACTGGTTCCATCAGCCGGAGAAGCCGCGGCCGCGCTCAGGGAGCACGTTCAGGCTTCGTAGGACTGAAGCGAAAGCAGCCCCCCGCTCTGACACCAGCCAGCCCCGGGCAACCCGAACCGGGGAGCACGTTGCCACGCCACAGGCCAGGAGGGAACGGCCACCGGGGACCTCTGGCAGGGGGCAGCTCCAGCCGAGATGGGGACACACAGCGGTGCCACGGCGCCTTTGTGGCCGTGCCTCGTCGGTGCTATTGTTCCTTGGCCTCCCCTAATCGCCGCGCTCTGCCCGCCGCCGCGCTCAGCTGTGGCTCTTTGTGCCTCCCTCCGCCGCCTTCTGCTTCTGTTTGTCCTTTTGATCCCTGCCTCGCAGCCCGCGCTGCCGCCCCACCCCCTGCCTGCTTTCCACTTTTATTAGGGTGCGAGGAACAATGCCTCTCAGCTGCGGGGCTTTGAAGCTGCTCGCGTTACTTACCGAGAGATCCCCCGTCTCCCACCGAAATAACGCAGCGTTTTACCTCCACCGAAGCACTCCCTGGTTGTTTCCAGGTGGAAGCAGTTAAAAAAAGCTGCTGGCACATTAAATGCATAAAAACAGGATCAGGAGCACAGTCCTTGGACAGACAGACAGAGACAAACAGCACAGTTGGTAGAAGTTATCCCGGAGCCTGGTCGTAAAGCAGCCGCGGGCCAGATTAACGCCGTGCTGGCTCCTCGTGTGCAGGGTGCCCTCCACGAGCACATTTGCCTGGACCAGGAACGACGACCGACTGCTTGCTTTCCCACCCGACTTCCTCCAGCTCCAAAGCAGTACTCCAATTAACGCACGCCCCTGAAACTTTTAATTTTGAAGCTCTTTGAGCCGGGCAGCCGAGGGCAGGTGCGAGCGCACAGCCCCCAGCTGCTGCCCCAGGCTGCGCAGCGCCGCCTGGAAAGCCCGAGGTGGGGACGGAGACAAAAAGCAGAGCTTAGTGAAAGGGCTCTGCCCGCCCAGCACAGCCTTCCAGATCCCCCGGCATCACACCACCGCCGCCGGGAAGGGAGCAGAAAGGATGAGGCCGCAGGGTCTGTAGAGGGAAAGAAAGGAGAGCAGTGCCCCCAGGAGCGCCCCGGCACCGCACGACCGCGGGCTGCCCACACGAGGCTGCCAGGGCACCGGGATGCTGGGCCAGGAACTCAAACAGTTCGAGCCCTGCTCACGCCAAGGGCACGGTCATGTTTTGGGATGATGGAGGATGACCACGGAGGTCTGGGAGCCGCCCAGCAGTGACTGCAGCGGGAGGGAAAGCTTCGCACGCTGCACGGCTTCCTCGGAGGGGATGGGGATTAACTGGGTAGATCACAGCCCTCAACCATCCACCTTTATTTCCTTGCCATCGTTACACCTTAAATAATTTAAGGCAATACACAACCACTAACAGGCCCTGATTTCAGTCAAAGAGTTTTCGTGGTTTTTTTCTGTTTGTTTGTTTTTTAAGGAGAGTTGATTCCATAAAAATACCTGCAGCCCAGGGGCTGCTTTGGATGCTCCCACGTCACACGTTTGTCTGCTACCGAGTAAATATTTCAACAGATTTATTATAAAGATATCCTTACAGCATTCAAACGAGCAGATTTCAGAAGCCTTCCCGCATCGGAGCACACAGACATGCACTGTGCGCGCATGTTAACAACACGCAACTACTCGCGGTGCAGCAACTACAGGAGGTGCATTGCGAGCTGTTGTGAATTCCCTGAGAAAGAAAGTTACACACGTCATGCTGAGTAATTTCAAAACAAAACTATTGGTAACTTTAAATTATTTTTTCAGTTACTACACCAGGAATGCTTCAATCTTCTATTTTAAGCAGAAGACAGATTCCAGCTCGCAGCAGCCAGCACTGCTGCCAGGCCGTCCAGGCTCAGCGGCGGCCCCACTGCAGCTTGGTCCGGCCGCGGGGCCGGGGTCTCTGGGATGGTTTCGTGTCCTCCTCCCACATGTGCCGACCTCCTCAGTCTTTGTGTTGGAAAGAAGGCAGGTTTGTGGCACCCCTTCCTTCTGCGGTTTCAAAGCAGAAGCAAAACCCCGTTGCATTTTCACCTTTAGAAGACGTCGAGAACTCAGGGACTGGCGGGGCCTTCTCCAAAGCCATCTCCGTGCCCTCCCAGAGGGGGGCCAAAACCCCTCCCGACCGTGGGCAACGCAGCGATATCCCCAAGTTGCACATCTGTCCATCTCCTACACTAGTTAGCAGCTTCCAAAACTCAGAACATGATCATCCCCAACTGCAGGCACGAGGTGCCAGAGGAGCGAAGGCAGCGCAGCCTGCCCGAAGCCTCGGCACGCTCCATGGACGCCTCACCAGGCACCGAGGCTCATTCGAGCTTCTCACAAGCAGAAGGGTGCCCCACAAGCTTTTCGGGCTGCTACCCATGAGCTAGCACCCACGGCAGCCCGACACCAGAGCAGAGGACCCCTGCAGCACCTCCCGTGAGGCTGCCCGGGCCCCACCTCGCCGAGCGGCCCAGCAGCAGCAGCCGCCCCGCTGGTTCAGCTTCTAGGGAAAGGCTGCGAACCGTTCCGTGTCCATCGGTCACAGGTGGGTCGCTGCGAGCACACCACGACATTTTCAAAGCAGTTTTGCCTAGTTTCCTTTTTTGTGCGTGTGTGTGTCTACAAAGAGAGCATTCCTGCCTTCATTAAGCATCTCCGTTTGGGTTAAACGCTGCGAGAAGCGAGGCTATAAAAAGAAATCACAACACTGCGAACAGGTGTCTTGAACGAGCTGTTTTTTAAACACCTCCTCGGCTACAGCCGCGCTGCAGCAGAGCAGGACCCGCTTTGCCCCCTCGCTTAACGTGGGGCCGAGTCTTTGGGTTAGGACGGGGCTGCCAGCGGCAGCGATTCCTGCACCCAGCCCTCGCCTGCAGGCAACCAGCGGCACCTCCAGAACCCCCAGGCAGCCCTGTCCCTGCGGTGCTGAGCAACGTGGCCACGACCGCCCTCCATCTCCTTCTGCTGGCAGCCACGGCGCTGCCACCCGTCTGTTTTTAACCTGCCACCCGTCTGTTTTGTTTTGTTTTTTACCAACCTAGGTGCTGCGGTGCCCGAGCAGGAGCTGCTGCTCCCCCCTAGCCGTGCCCAGCGGCACTGGGGGCCGGATGACGGCAGGGACACGGGGCTGGGGCTTTCCTGCCCGTGCTGCTGAGCACAGCTCCCACACAGTTGTTTTTTTCCTTTCTTTTTTGGGAGGGAGGGAAGAGAAGGCTTCTTTAGCAGAAGGCACAGACGAATACAAGTCGCTGAGCACAGAGCTCCCCCTGAGCACAGCCACCTGCACCACCAGGTCAGCTCCCACCCCCCCGGGACAAGCCACCAGCCCGCACGAAACCTCTGCTCACAAAACGTCAGTTTTTAAGCGGCAATTACAGCTCGACTCAAACATCTTCCAATTACTCCACGCACGTCACCAGTTTTCCCCTCGCAGTTGCGTGCAGCCGAGTGCCAGGAATACCTGCTGACACGCTCGGCGCAGCGCTGGCCTGCCTGCTTCTCTCTCCATTTTCTCAGGCTTCCTTCCTGGCTCCTTTCCAGCATTCCCATCTCTCGCAGAGGATCCTGTTTTCCTTCATCGTCTGGGTTGTCTCCTCCTCTTCCTTCTCATCGCCACCCACTCGTTTTTTTTTTCATCTTTCCCAAGATTGTGTTTGCTACATCCTCTCGCCGCGGCCTTCTCCCCGGCACCGCCTCCGCGCGGCGTGGGGGGAGCACCCGGCCGAGCACCCCCAGGGGCCGGGTACAAAAATGTTTGTGTGTTTGGCATCCAGGGGCTGTCCTCCTCGCACCCTAACGCTGCCCAGCACGAGGAGGATGCAGCGCAGCCATTTTCTCCTGGCCTCCATGGGGCTGCCTCCTCCTCCCAGCCAGCGGGACCAGCGGCCTCCTCTGCCCCCGTACCACCCTACTGGGCTCCAGAGCTGGTGTTTGGGGGATTTATTTTGCAGCCGGATGCCCCCCATGCTCTGCCGGCACCGCGTGCCTCTCCCACACAGCCAGCCTCCCCCCGAGCCCCCCGGGGGCCGGAGGAGCTCCCTGCCGCAGCCGGTCGGCGCAGCCCCGCCGCCGCCAGGGCGCCCTGGAAGCGAGCTGTGCCGAGAGCGGCAAGCTGAGCACCGAGCTGAGCCTCTCCTTCCTCCTTCCTCCCCCCTAACCCGGATCAAGAAGGCCACGTACAATTAAGAGCTCCTGCAAAGCCTCCTCCGCGCCGAGCTGGCTGCGAGCAGATCTCTATCTCCCCCCCGCAAGTCTGACACCCCCGGCTCCAGAAACGTCTGTGCCCTTTTGTGCCGGGCACTGCCTTACCCACAGCCACCCCAGCTCGGCAAGGCGCCGGGCGCATTGCTAACGACGCAGCGATGCAGGCAGCCTCCAACCTCCCTTGCCCGGGCACGGCCCCTGCCTTCTACGGCAAGAGCCAAAGGAGCAGGGGAGCCCTCGCCCCGGGCGGCTCCTGGCTGCAGCCCCGCGCTCGACGGTGGCTCCGCCGCAGCAGCCGGAGCACGGAGCGGGCTCGGGGGGCTTTTTATCACCAGACTGCACAGACACAGCCCCTTGATCCAGTATGCTAAACTTCAGGCAGCACCGGGAGAAGCTTCACGCTCTCGGTCCTGCCGAGCCAAAACACGAGCAGGGAGAAGAGCACCGCTCGCCTCTTCTCGGGGGCTGGGGAGCTTTCCTTTTCAGTTTTGTTTTGGCACTGAAATGAGGGCAAAACACGTCAGAGCCTGGCCTATCCTACAGCCTCCGTCAGTGCCGCTGCGCACTAACGGCAAGCCACAGAGCTGATTTTACCCCGTGGGAGACGATGCCCCCCGTGCCGGACAGCAGCACACCCACCTGATGCCCGTTTCCAGCCCCCAGCCCTCGCTCGCACAGCAGCGCCCAGCTGCCTGCGCCGGGGGCATGGACAACGCTGGGGTTCTGGTGGCTTTCGAGGAAGGAGCCAGGGGCCCCCAGCTCCACGGCACGGTTGGAGGAGCCCAGGCAGAGCAGCACCCCCCAGCTCCCTGGGGCTGAGCACAACAGGAACCCCTGCCTGGCCCGGAGGGCAGATAGCATCAGCGGGCTGTTACACCCCGCGTTTCCTCCTCCAGCGGCACGACCCAGGGACGCGCTCTGAGCTCCACCAGAAACCAACGAGCCCGTGCTCCCTGCGGTGAGGGCCCCGGGTGACCTCGGCTGCACCCCGCTGGGGGGGGTGGGACCAAGGCTGAAGGCTTCTGCCCAGCTCTGCGCCGGGACCACCGCGGTCCACGAGCCATCGGGGCGCCGGGCCACCCGCCCTGGCGCTGGTAATGCCCGCGGCTCCTCCGTCACCTGCACGGCTTCTCCCCAGGCCCAGCTGCTAGCTGGAGCGATTCACTTGTTAGGTGACGGGCCCGGCTGAACGTCCACGGGGTGAGAGCCTCCCTCGGCCCTCGCACGGGCACGCCGAGCCTGCGGCCGCAGCTCCACACCACGAACTTAAACCTCCAACAAGGTGAGGCTCCCCTGCCCCACTGCAACGTACCCAAGGGACTTCAGGGTGCAGCTGCCGCCCCTGCTCCCTCCTCCAAGCGTCTCCGCGCCGCCCTGACTCCTAGGGGTGCGAAGCTGCCCCAGCCTCCAAGTTCCACAGCCCAGCCGCCAGCGCAGCCAGCAGCGGTCGGGAAAATGGCAATGTTTCTCCTTCACCTATTTCCTCCTAGTGGGGCAGCCAGCCGAATTCTGTTCCTTCCTTTATCTAGAACAAGCTAGGAAGGGAGAGGTTCCTTATCTTACAGAGAGCGTTAAAATTTTACTAAAATATCAACTATCGGGCCCCCAGCATTTGCAGACACGCCAAGAGCTGAAGATCAGCTCCGAGCACAACGAAGCGAGAACCAACAGCAAGCTCCACAAGCGCGTTTCACATCACAATTTCCACACAAAAATACCATTCTAATTAATAACGTTATGACTACCCAAGGCATGCCAGCCTGTGCTACTGAACGTTAAGCTCTTATTTAATGAGCTTTGAAACGGCTTATGGGAATACCTGCACTTCTGCGAAGGCGCAGAGGACTCAGGTGGGTCTGGGCTTTGCCTTCTGCGTTACCTCCACTGAACACCAAGTTCTCCATTCATTTAAAGCCCTGAACTGCATCACCACTTCGCTGTCGGAAGAGAAGTGCAAATGTCGTGTTGCTGTGCTTTGAGACAGACGTACTAAACACGGAAAAACATCGGAAATCTCCTCCATTGGGTTTCCTGTCACCCCCCCAACGCTGCTTGGGGAAGACAAGCCACATGCCGGCCTCATGGCACGTTCAGGCTGAGGAGGTCCTTGCACGGAGGGCACCCCGTGGGGCATCTCCCCAGAACAGAAACCCTGGGTGAGAACCACACGGCCAGGGCCGCCTGGGTGCCAGCCACCCTCGTGCCACCCCCTGCACCAGATCAGTCCCGGGCCCACGTTTAAGCACTGGCAGAGCCACCACCCAGAGAGGCAGGCACCGTAACAGGGCCCGAGCAGCTCTGCGGGAGCTGCTTCTCCTCACCCACGTTCACACCCCTCTGCACGCTCCGCGAGGCCCTGGCAGGGGCCGTTTTCCCGTCCCGTTTCACACGGGAAGCCCGTGGGCGAGCGGGGACGAGCCCCGAGCGCGGCCGCCCCGTCCCCTCCCTGCCGGGAGCCCCGCACACAAGGGGACATTGTCCCGGCTGAATGACAAACGGCGTTGTGACGCCGAGGCTGCAAAGTGCAGCAGACAGGTGCAGGGAAGCTTACCAAATTGGCGCGCTGCTCGCCGGCTCGGGGAGAAGCCGACGGCTGCTGGGAACGCGCACACAACGGCGGCGGCAGCCTGCGTGCTTCCCGTCGGCACCGGGGCTGCCCGAGCCCCCGCACACCCCATGGGGGGGAGGGAGGGGGGGTAACAGGGGCGCCTTCAGCCCCCGGGACTCATTTCGAGAGAGAAATCCCATGGTCCAAACGGAACAACAGGACGCGAGGAGTGGGGAGGGGGAAAAGCCCTGCAGGCTGAGCGCAGACACATCTCGCGCCCGCCGGCGAGTTCCCAAGCAGAACGCTTGCTATTTCTGTCGCCGCATCCCCAGAAGCTCCTTCTGGGTTTGCTCCATTTTCCCTATAAGGGATTTTTGAGCCGAGGAGGAGAGCCCAGCTGACCGCCAGCACGCTCCCTGCACCGCGTGCCGGCACCGGGCCAGCGCCGCGCACCGACCAGGTCACGGCTCCCGCTGCTGCCGCACCAGGGCCCCGTGCGGTCCCCGTGACACCGATTTCTTCCGGTACCTTCAGGGTTCTGCTTTGTTTTTGAAAGCACGCTACGTGAATCATTCAACAGAAAGCAAACAGCCAAGACCTTGGCAAGCCCCAGCCGGCGCTCAGTACCTGCCTGACGGTTAAAGACCCCTGCTAGCAAACTTCAAGGTTCTGCCCCAAAGCGACACCACCGAGCTCTTCTGGCCCGTCACCAACCTGCCACGCTGCAAATCAGACCCGGGGACTAACCCAGCCCAAAAGAGTTCCCAGCACCCAAAAAGCTCCCCCCTCCTTTTTTCTTTTAAAAAAGCCTGCTATCCCCATCCCAGTTCCGACAGGCCCACGGGCAGCTGTGCCAGCACAACCCATGAGCAGCATCTCAGCCTGCGCTGCAGCAGAAAAAAACAGACGGAACAGAGTTTTCTCTAAGCCTATTAAACGCTAAGACTAGCGCCGGGAACTGCAACGTGCAGAAAAGGCCTTCACTTCCTCCACCCCGATAAACACATTTCTACAACCACTGTTGAGGCAGGAGCAGTATCGGACGGCCTAACCTAAAGCTCGGCCGGCTGCGGTGCAGGGAAGCACCCGCGTCCCTCGCGCAGCGCTTGAGCAGCCCCGCAGACGAGCGCCGGGCCGGGCCGCTGCCAGGGACCAGAAACGTGTTGGAACAGATGAAGGTGACTCACGGAGAAGAGACGGGCACGGCGTGGGCTGCGCTGCCAGGAAAGCTCCCACGGGCGGCCAGGTGCGGAGGGACGGAGCCCGAGGAGCGCCCGTGCGCAGCAGGGAGCCGTGTGCTGGGGCTGCTCATCCAGCCCAGCCACATGGCGCAGCGCTCGGAGGTACAGGTTGGCTCCTGCTGAGGTCACGGAAAAGCTGCTCTGCCTTTAAAAAAAGTTATATATATTTACATGCATCAACGGACACGAGAAATTCCTCTGCTCTGGCTTCCTGGACGGAGCAGGAAGCGAGGCGGCGAGCAGCTCGCCGCACACATGGCCGTGTGCCTCCTGCTCGGAGGGGAGGAAGGACGAGCCGCACGCAGCCCGGGCACTCCCAGCAAACGGCCCCGGCCCCTGCTGGAGCATGGAGAGCCCCGGTGCAGCTGGGACACGGCACCGCAGCGAGGGAGCAGCCCCAGGAGGAGCAGCAGCCCCCGCCCCGGCATCATGCTGCTGCACCCGCTCCTTGCCCCTGCCTTCTCTGCGCTGCTTTTTCCACGAGGCAAGGTTACGTCCCCCAAGCAACTGGTCCCCATGCCTCTGCAACGCCTGGCGGCTGCTTGGGATTTCAATACGAGCTCCACAACTACAGCGAGCTGACGCTTAGAGGCGGCTCCTTACCAAGTCAACCTCGAAAAAACATTTCCTTCTGAGCCGTGGGTGCCTCTCCGGCAGTCACACCCCATGGATGTGGGCTGAGCTGGGTGCTTTGGGGCCGTTTTTGAAGACGTTGAAGACGTGCCCACCAGAGCCACACCAGGAGCCAGCCACACGCACGCTGCAGCCGAGCTCGGCGCTCACCACGGACAACAACTGCACGCGAGCGAGCAGGGATCTTGCGCCCTAACTTGGTGCTTTTTCAGTTGCAGCCCCCAAACCAAGCTCTGCACAGAGAGGAATTTCCACGGAAAGCCGTCCCTAGGAAGGCAGCGGAGGCTGGGCGCAAACATGAACAGCCCTGGGCTGCGTGGGCAGCCCCCCCCCGCCCCGTGCCGGAGCTGTGGGTCACGATCACTCCCGAGATAAGGTCCTGAAGGGGTCTCCGCCAAAGGCAAGTTTTCTGGCCCAAATGCAGAGCGCTAGCTGGCAGGACCATTCGTGGTGCTGCCCCATCCCTCCCCACGGCAGCCCTGTAGAGCAGCAGCCCGCTCCTGGGCGCAATCCCTCACCTCCCGCCTTGAAACAGGGAAGCTACCCCTGGAAATAAAAGTCCTTGCTGTGGGACACGTTAGCTGCAGGCACGCAGCACCCCGCGCCCATACGAAAGTGTGTTTTTTCTAGGTTTCAGCCAAAGAGCAGATGGTTCGGAAACGAGGGGTCTGAAAAATTAACTCCTTTTCTCAAAGCAGCAGTTCAGTTGGGAACAAACCTCCGGGCAGTTCCAGGCTGCCCGCCTCGCTGGGCGTGCTAAGAGTATCTTTTGGCTAAAGGCAAGCTTTCATGTGTAAAAGGTTAACCACATTTACACCTTAAATACCATACTTAAAAGCATCCAGCCTAACGAGCTCCTTAGCGATGCCTCCCAGGAGGTGGGACAACTCAACTGGTCGGGCTGGTCGCTATATAAAGAAGCAGGTTTGCCGTTTTCGGCTTTTCCATTGAAGATTAAGTCAACCAAGTTCTGCTGGGGTTTAGGAAAAATACCGAAGGCACCAGCCCCAGCGATCACGCCACTTGCCAGCGGGAGCCGGGCACTGTTCTAGTACGGGACCAAGGTACCCAGAGCCTCCCCAGAGGAGCACTCCGGCGGTGGCACCGCACGGCGAGCACAGCCCTGCCTCCACAAAGCCCCACAGCAGCTCCTGTGCCCGCCAGCAGGGCAGAAGGCAGCTCAGCTCCTTCCCTGCAAGGGGATGGAGGCAGCGAAGGCAGGGCAGCACTCGCCTGCCAGAGCAAGGCCCAGGCGCGCTGGTAACACCGCAGGCCCGGCACGGCGGTAGCGCCTGTTCCACCGAGCGGTGGGAACGACTTTGGGATTTTTCTTAGAAATTGTGTATCAGAAAGTCAACTGCACTTGAATGTCCCGAAAACTTCTCCTACTTGTCACGTCGGGACCCTGCGTAACAGCGCCTGGCTCTACAGCAAAGAGACAACACCGAAGAAGTCAGCGATGTTTAAGTAATCGTCTTCCTTACGGGAAATTCACAGTGACAAGTAGATGAAACCCGTTGGAAAAACAAAGCACTTGACTTGGTGAATCCCGAGCAGCTGGGCACTGCAAGTAGCAGAGGATGAGGAGCAGGAGCAGCAAGCAGCACAGCCCCCCAGGGGACACGGGGGTACCTCCCTGCACAGGCACCGAGGTGCCGACATCCCAAACCAGCCCCAGCGTCACAAAGCGATGGGGAAAAAGGCAACGAGGACAGGACCTTGTCCCCTTTGCAAGGTGCCTGCAGATGGAAACAGGCGGTTGCGGAAGACACTGAAAGGTACTGCTTGATGGACCAGGGCAGCTCCGGGCACCGCGCACGAACATCGCACGGGGTCACCACGCGGGCTCAGAGGCGGCTGCAGCACGAGGACGAGTCCCCTGGCTGGGCTGAAGCTCAGAGCACTCGAGGCAAGGAGACTTTGCACAGAAACAATTGACATTTGGAAGAGTTTAAATATCAAAATTGACTCCTCTGTAAAAACCAAAAATAATCCATACGTAGCACATGACGTACCCCTGGCATTTCTGCGGCTTGAATCAATCTCCAGTTAGGAAGCACTCTCCCCGAATCCCTGCTTGGTCGTAAAGACACATCTTGACTCGAACTCGGGGAGGACCCCTAGCCCCAGCATTTCAGCTGCGTTAATACATTCCGTGCTAAGATCTTCGGTTTATCTTCATTTCCGCACAATAATTAAACACTTTCTTAATTTCTCAAAATCTAATTAAACATCACGCATACGCATTATCAGCTATGTTTATTTCATCTCCGGTACGAGAGCACAATGGGACTTACTATTTGATACTTTAGCGAACTAATAAATTAAGGTTCTTTGCTCAGACCAGGAGTTAAGACTCCAAAGCAACACAGCCTATACATTGCCCAATTTTTCCACATAGATCTTAAGCCTTACCATCATTTATCATCCAATGGCAGTTTAGGATATACAGCACAATAAATATTAAAAGGAAAAAAAGAGCGGTGAAGTCAAACGTTTGCTTTTTGAAGGGAATGCAAGCCCTAAGAACAATCATTGTTTTACGTACTTAGAGTTGTTCTTCACTGTGCTGCTGTATTACCCTCTTAATACGCATCTGCTAAGGAAGAAACATTCTGGTTCTAATTACAAAAGGCTTTCAAAAAAGATGGGTTTTCAAGTTAAATATTTAATTTATTTGAAAAGAAATATTTCTAGAGGTGCCTCAAGTAAGAAATTGTTTAACATGTGTTTTACAGCCTTTCCAAACTCTTTTTATGGTCCTGGAGCCTGTCCACATTTGTGGAAAAAATGTAATGTTTCAGCTTCGATTTGTCTATTATTTCAGTGTGATGTTTTAAAGCGCTTTAGGAGAGGAGAACACATCCATACTTTGGGTCATTTCTTTCAATTAATAATTGAAAGAAACCCATCTTCTTCTGTTCAAAGGGGACCTTCAAATCGCCAGAAGTTAGCTTTCTCCAGGCGCTGCTCTTGGCCGAGACGCGGCCCCGCTGACTTCCACCAGGCTGCTCCTGGTGACGGTGGCACCGGTGACACCGGGCCCATGGTGGGGACGAGGGCAGCCGCCGGGAGGTGACGGTGCCCATGGACATGCCCCTGCTCGAGCCTCCTACCTCAACTCCACGCTGCTTTTAAAATAACGCAGCGCGGCTCCAGCTGGCCCCTTTCCCCACTGAGGTTAGGCTGAGCAACTGGAAGAGAGAAATACTTAAAAATACTTAAGGTAGCAGAAAGAAAATTGGGGGGCCAGCTGGGCTGCCTCTGCCCCCCTGAAACCCCTGGCGTGCCACCACCAGCCAAGGGATGCTGCGGTTGTGTGCCAAAACCCAGGGGCTGCGCAGCCTGGCTTCGCTGCGATGGAGCTTTTGGGGAGCAGGGGAGTGCATGAAGGCGACGGCCGTGGTGCGGGTGGGCTGGAGCCCCCCACCTCGCTCCAGGGCTCCTCACGGGCACCATCCCAGCAGCTGGGGAGGAGCGAGCTCAGCACCACCTGGAAGCGGAGCGGGGCCAGTGCTACTCGTGCTACCGAAATGGAACGGGTTCGGCACCCACAGGTGGCTCTGGTTCTGCAGCGCGGCGCTGCCCAACCGCAAGCAGCTCTCTGTTGATGATGCTCAAATCAAAGAGCATCCCACAGCTAGCAAGGCACGAGAAAAAAAGTGCATAATCTTCATTAAAAGATAAGCTCTTAATAGCCTGTGCCCGCTCCTCTGATTCCTGTTTACAGCTTTGTGCTCCCTACAGAAAGCCCCAGATGGCCGGGATGTTCTCGTGTCACCAGCAAGAAAGCTAACGTTTGGGGCGAGGATTCCCAACGTTTGGGGCGAGGATTCCCAACGTTTGGGGCGAGGATTCCCAACGTTTGGGGCGAGGATTCACAGCAGGTTGGTTGGTTTGTGTGTGTGTGTTTATGAGACAGACCGATAAACAAGATCCACAGAGAAAGGAACAGAGGGAATTAGAGATGGCCAACAAACACCTGTATTGAACACACCCTGAAGGATGGGCACAACGCTGGGGAGAGGCCGAACACGGCTGCCCCGGCCAGGCAACGTGCACCGTTCCCCGAACCCACGTGCATTTTGAGCCCGGTTTCCCGAGGATCGGGGCTCGGCCAGGGAGGATCCGCGGCCGCCTCGAGGCTCCCTGCGACGAGCAGCCCGAGGCCGAGCCCTGCGCACGGTAAGGCGGTTCTGGTTTATTTTTACTAACTCCATATCGCTTCCTCGGGGAACTGTAAAAACTGAAGCGCTCTCTACACGAAACCCTGAAAGCAAGAAATCACAACACATAGCAAAGATCTCGAATAACTTGTCACTCTGTGCGCTATAAAAGAGTGGATGGGAGAAAGTGAGGAAAAAAAATCAAGGAAAATAAAAAGCAACAAAGAAATGGGCCAGAAGAATCCCTGAGCCAAAAGCCTCACTGCTGGGCGCCCTCAGAGGGTCACCCTCACCGGGGCACAGTCGGGCTGAGATGAAGCATTCTGTGACGTGGTTGTGCTCAAAGGCAGGGAAACGCTATTTAAAGACAGTAACGGGACAGGGAGGGAAACGTGAGCTGAGGCTGCCCTTGGAAAGGCAGGGCCGGGGGACAAGGGCACCCACCACCCAGCAAGCTCTTCTGCACTAATTGCTCATTTATAATTAGCTGATGAGAACAGTTGTAGAAGCCATTCTAAGAACCGCCAGGCCTGAAAACAGGGTCCTTCTGAAAAGGCTTCATCTGTGCATTCCTATGAAGCGCGATGAAGGCTGCCCCAGTTACGTTAGCAGTTGTGCATTCAGTTACTGCCAGGAAGGAAACGAAACGTGCTGCAAGAAGCTGCGATACCCCACGCGTGCGTCAGGTCCCAAACTCTGGCTCGTCACTCCACAAACCACTTACCAGCAAGTATTGTAGTAAGCAGAGAAACCCACCCAGCACCACAGAAGCTCCACTCTCACCCTACCCCATCCAGCCTTGCACTTCCAGCTCCGGCTGGCAGGTCTTTCAGATAAGCTTCCATCTCAAACCCACCGCTGAAGTGAAGTTCTCTATTTCCCTTCATCCCCTCCCCCCCACCCTGCCTTTCCCAAACCCTTACGCATCATCTCCCAGGTTGCGAGCATGGCTTGGTTCTCAAATGCGACCACTGGAGAGAAAGGGAAAAGAGCAAAACCACCCTCACGTTTATCAGCCACCTCTCTGCCACACCTGTGAGCATCGGAGATGCTCTCCCTGCCCCGATCGCTCCATCGGTCTCGGCACCGTCCCCACGGATGCTGGGACGGATCCGTCGGGGTGCTGAGCCACCGGCAGCACGCCGCCCTGCTCCCGGACACCGCGGCACTCAGCGCGCATCAGCGCAGCCACCTGCGTGCCTGCGAGCACTGCCAGCGCCGGCTGGTAACCACTGCCTCCGACCAACTGGGACATGAATGGGACTTTTTCAGCGTGACCTACATTTCTCCTGCGACTGCAACCGTGCTCACGGGAAACTGAAATGGAAAAAAATTTAAATGCCAAATCAGAAGCAAAATTAAGCAGACAAGACAAGGAAGAACAGAAGCCATCTTCTAACCCACAACAGCCTGGGATGTAGTTAGCACTGATACAGTGTTAAAAAAATCCAGAATCTTCTGTGGGAAGGAAATGCCATATTAATTAGTTCAATGAAAAAGATGAAAAACTAATTGTCTCCAGCTTGGGAGGGGAAGGGGGACAGCACTGGAACACGGCTTCAGCAGCACTCCTGGCGAGGAGCTGATAGAGAACTTGGCCTCGGCAGAGAGGAATTCAGTTAACCAGCCACAGTATCAGCGCCTGCCTTGCTATCTGCCTGCAAATAATCCCAACTTTGGGGAACCCCCACAGCCAGCCCATGGCCAGGAGCCCCGAGGCGCCGCTATCTGCTGCCAGCAGCCTCCGGCACCACTCCGCAGCCGGCCCGGGGAAGAGCCCGCACGCACCCCCAAAAGGCTCCTACGCTCCTCTGGCTTGCCACTTCTAGCAGCCCTAAAAAAAAATACTTGGAAAGAGAACCCAAAATATAAGGCAGGGCACGCATCCTGTTTTCCTAAAGCTATACAGTCTCTATTACAAAAGTGATCTGCCAGTAAGCGAGCCAAGTGCACTGGAAAGACAGGGGCAGCGCCCGCGGTGGAGGGAAGGTGTTTTCAGCGGGCTCAGGCCAGTTAGGATTAGAAGGTTTCGGAGCACGCTGCTCCTCTTAACCCAACAGAAGGGAACCGAATTTAGCGACTTATTTAGGGTTTCATTTGCTAATTTGCAAAAACAAGGAGAAGTCTTCCTCTGCTCTCCAGCATCTCCCTCGGAAAGCTCCTGCCAACACGCGGCGCCGCTGCCAACAGCTCAACCCGACGTGACCCAAAGTCCTCCCTCCTGCGCCACCGCGGGCTTCTGCTGCAGGAAGACAGCTGAGGAGGGGTTTGGTGCACGCCTGACATCACACTTCTGTAAAAACGAACCCAGCAAAAACACAAGATACACCAGGTGATAAGCGGGGCTTCAACCAGCTGAGGCTCAGCTAACGAGAAAGTTGCCCCGTGATTCAAGTCTGAAAGAATTTGCACACGCGCTACAAAAACCAAAGCAGATTAAACGCTTAAGAAGTAAGGTAGCCTATTTTCCTCCTTCCCCTCAACACAGCTAAAAATGCTACTTTAAAATGACTGTTCTCAGTTTTAGCGCTGATGATAGCTAGGTCACAAGCCAGCCTTGGAAAGTTTTACTCAGCAGCAGCTTTAGAAACCATAAATTATCTTTAGACTAAGTTTACGTGCTCCCCTCCTCTCCGGAGCATGGCTGCCAACGGCACTTCTCAAGGGTTCTCTTCAAACAGCACCAAAACTTCCCCAAATCGAGGCCGAAGCCTCGCCCAGGCACTGCAGGGACTCAACACACCTAACTGCGGGTTTACTTGTGTCAAGACAAGAAGCAGCAGCACGTGGCTTGCCCCAGCACAGGGCTGAGCCGCAGCCCTGCCACGCACGCGGTGCTGCCTGTAGGGCACCACGAGCATCTCCACCGCCACCTGCGAGCTGCGCTTCTGCTGCGATGGAAAAAACGAGCACAAACCAAGCAAAGCAGGGGCACGTTCTGCGTGCAGACCAAGCCTGGGAAGTGTCAGATGAATATGACTGCTTTTGAAAACTTCTGAACCGTTCCCACAAATCTAGAGCAATGGAACAAGAAGTAGTCAAGTGTTTTCAAGTGTTTTGTTACTGAAGGCTTTCTCCTTCCCTCCCCTTTGGGTCTGCCAGAGACTTGGCAGCAAACTTCAGTCCCTAAGGACTTCAGTTCCACGACTGGGACTAACACCAGCAGTCTCGCTCACCCCGCACCACCTGGGTCCACACCGCGATGCGTTCGCAGCCCAGAACACGCAGCCCTAAGGCAGGCCTGCGGCTCTGCATCCTCGTGTGCACAATGTGGATGGGTGTGTGGGTCACGAGGGTGAGCAATAGGACAAATACCACATAAGACTGAAGTTTGGAGTTCTTCCTCTCACCCAAAGTTTTCGCGTACTTACACAGAAGGATGCGGGAGGCTAATTTGGGACAACCCTCACCGACACAAGGACAGCGATGTCACGTAGTGAATTCCAACACAAGGACGGCGATTTCACGTAGCCACTTCCAACACAAGGACTCCAACTTCCACCAGGACAACCCTACCAGGCCCAACCAGATCCCTAGGGCAGGCGGCCACAACGAGCACGAGCTTACCTGGCTCCGACGGGCTCTCAAGCATGGCCGCGTCTGGGGACAACGGCAGCGAGGAGACAGCTGTTCATCCAGTAGCTGTCATGCTCGGGCTGAAGTGAGAACATCTGCCGCTTCCCTCCGAAAGCCGCTGCTCACGTCAGGAAATCCTGCATCCGAACCCAACGTCTCCCTGTCCCCAAGGCCGCGAGGCAGCAGCGCGGTGCCGCAGCCCGCTGCACGAAGCGACAGGCGCGGGTGCTGCAGGAACACCCCGAGGGACTCGGCCGCCCCGTGTTAACCCCCGGGCAGGTGCCGAGGCCTCTGGTGTGCCTCAGGCCGGGCAGAAACCCGCAAACGGTGCCGGGCTGTGGTCAGAAACCGATGCAAGGTAAGGCAAAATAGACGGGGATTAGCTGAGAAACCCCTGCCGGGAGCCAGGGCTAGTGCCAAACTGTGACACGAGAGACTAGCGCTTGCAGAGGCATTACCACCACAACACATCTGAAAAAAGGGAATTTTTCTAGAACTTCTCTAGAGTTATCCAGTCAGCTGCCGTGCACGGAGGACAATTCACTGCGCTGAGCAGCAGGGAGACTTCTGCCCAGGTACGTTTAATAGCAAAGTGCAACAGACCTTTCCCACGCCACGTCACTGCCAGGCAAAAATTTAAAGGTAAACCTAGAGACAATTTCATAGGTCATTTCCACAATCATTCAGATGCAAGAAAGTTAATTTCCAGAACGTTCCAGAAGTTCCTCTAACTGCTCTCCTCTGTGTGTCAGTATCGCCTTTGACACAGCAGAGGCCCCGCTCAATTTGTGAGCCCCAACAAATCCCCTTCAGGCAGGGATTTCAACAAACACTAAGTAGGATCTGTAAGCTTTATCATCAAAGGAGAATGCCTTAAAAAAAAAGAAAAAGAACAACTTAGAGCATTCTTTTTGCCCATTGTGAGAAAATTCGCAAGCCTTTGGCCACATACCGCATTTCCATTTTCTTGCATGCTCTTTCGTATCTGGCTTTGACTCGGGATCTGTCCACATATTCCAGCAATAAATGACACTAACTGGAGTCATTCTTTAAAATATCTGTCAAATATAATTCTTCCACTGTTTCGATTCTCACTGACTTGCCCCACAGTGCTGGGATGAAGTCATAAATTATACGCCCCGCCACTCAATTTTCCCTGATTGTTTGGTAGAACCTCTCCACTAATAACCAGCGATCATCAGCCACCTCGTGGCTTAAGTGGTTTCCAATCATGAAAGATTTATCCACTGTGACTTCCAGTCCATCACGGAGACACCGAAATGGCTATCAGGCACTCACATCTCGAGACCACAAGATGAGCAGACAGACTCCAGAGACACGGGAAAGCAGATCAGAGTGCTGACTCCAGACACCCAAAATCAGAGAGAAGCTGCAACAGCTGGGTCTAAGAACCACGTTTATCTTTGCGAGGAAGTCAAAAGCCCAGGGCCAGAGCACAAATTCGGCTCTGAAGCAACTTGCCTGGGTCACAGCACACGCGGAGAGCCCAAGAGAGGACTCTGTACTGAAGGACACACGAGGAAGAGCTGTTTGCTGGGACGATGTGCAGGGAAGCCCTTCCCCTACCTAAGGGAGCCAACGTGGTGGCTGACAGCTGCCTTCAAGCATCCCACAGCAGAACAACCCCAAACACCCAATGCCAGCTACCCCCTGAGGTCCACAGGGCTCCAGGACGTAAGGGGAAGAGCTACGAAGCTGCCTTCGGGAGCGGGAACACGCTCCTCCTGCCTGCAGCGCCGGGAGGATGGGCTCAGAAGGAACAGTCCCCCAGGGAAGGCTCCGACACCATGTGAAAAATGAAGTTTAGAAAAAGAGAGGAGAGGCAACAGGTGCTGAGCACCATGGCACTAAAGTCCGAGGCACAGATACATCTGCACAAGCTAAAAACCAGCCGTGCTCGGGTTGGGTTCTGTGCTCCCCGCACGCAGCCGAGGGTTTCGGGAGCGAGATGTGGAAGCCTACCTGTGGCATCGCGCCCGCGGCCCCCCGACAGGCTGCAGTCACCGGGGAGCCCCTGCTACTGATGGGCACGTGGAAAAGGATCACTTAACGTGGCAAACCTGGGCATGGGAAAGGCCACCACAAAAAGACCTGATGTCTTCACCGTGCTCTCTCGCTCACATGTATCGAGCAGTCTCAAGCTCGCTAAAACTCATCAGCTGATATTATAACAAGCACAGGAGGTGAGTGGGGTGGCACAGATGGCAGCCACCAGGTTCCCACTGCCCTTGGCATGCCCCAGAGGGGACACCAGCACCAGGCGAGTCGGGGCAGTGCCCGCAGGTCCGTGGACAGGCAGCACAACGTGGCTGATTGAGGTCCAAGCACGCCTGCACGGCGGAACGGGGCTACGGGGATTAGTTGCTCCAGAACGAAAACTAGAAGAGTAAGCACAATTTATTTTGCCACATTCTTAAAACGAAATAAGAAAACATTTAAACACTACAGCTTATTTAGATAATACACACTGGAAGACATCTTTTACTGCTGGCAGCTTGAAAGAAAAGAACATAATTACGATTCCAAGCATGAAATGAGCTCTCTTCCACACATGCCTGAACCAAGTCTAACTGTTCCACCAGCTGTAGTGAATCAAAGCAGGCAGAATTAAACAGAAAGGACCTGGAAGCAGCAGCTCTTGCTGCCTTTAACCCAGTAATTGCATAGCACCTGGATCCGGGAGGACCGGAGGATTTAGCAGTTTCAGATGTGCAGCTGATGCAGGGCACGGAGCATTTGATCTCCCTGGAATGCCGGACCCCGAACAATGCATCTGTGTGCTGGCCCACCACACGCCCGGGTGTGGGCCCGCGGGATATATAAAAGCTAACATTATACTGCAATTGAAAAGAAAAAAGCCACAGCATGAGCTCGACTGTTGTTTAAGGAAGAGAAAAACAATAGCAGCTTTGGTCTCGAGGATCTGCCAGAATGACCACTGGCCACTTCCAGACACATTCCTTGTTCAAGCACTTCAATGCTGCGTTGCCCCATCAGCTGTCTGAAGTCACGAAGGTGTAAAGGGGGCGACTAAACCCCAACCACGGCGACATCTGCATCTCTGCCCTGCCCGAGAGGTTGTTGAAATGGTTCTAGCCCAGAGCTACTGGCCTCCAGTCCTTGCAGAGAAAGCAGGTCCCGACTTTTCCCCCTTTTGAAGGGCACACACCCCCTCATCTCACACTCCCCAGCGGTTTCACATCTGCTTTCTTCAAAGGGGGCAAGCCCCCACGGTGCAGGACTGAAAATGATGAAAAAGCAGCCCCCGTGAAGCTGCTTCTCCTGTGGACCCACTGCAGGCCCCCAGCCCCGCTGCGAGCAGAGCGCGGCCGCAGGCACCGCACGTGCGGGGACACCGCCTTCCCCCGGTCACCCGTGCAGGGGAACAAAGCTGGTCTGCCCGGGGAACGAAAATAAACAGCACAAAGTCAGCACTGCTAGGCTAGGAGCTTAGTCCTGCGTGTGCACAGATTCCCACAAGAACGTAATTCTTTTGAGATGAGTAGCTGAGAAAGCTGCTGTCTGTATTTCTGTCGGGGAATGCCCGGCAGATGTGGACGTGACCATCCCTCCCCGGGAGCCTCGCATTAACAGAGCGAGCTGCCAGGGCGTGCAGAGGACACACAACGCGGAGGAGCTCAGGGGACGGGGCCGTGGCAGCCCCAAAGGATGCCCTGACAGCCCTGGGATGGAGCCAGGGCCAGGGCTGGGTACGGCCCCGTAGAGGGGGAGCCCAGCCTGAAGGGATGATGAATGCACGCTCATCTCCAGCACCGGTGAGGCAGCGATCTGCCCGGCACAAGAGCTGTAAGGCCGCTGTTAGCAAAGTCTTAACGTGCCCAGGAAGAAGATCAAAGACAATTCTCCTGGCCGAAAGCAGCAGACATTTCCCTTTTCAGCCTGTGTACGCACACATCTATTTCCATAAACACGCCTGCTGCGGAAACAAAAGCAGAAGCGCCAGCACAGCCCCGCAGAGCAGTGCCACCGAGCCCCCGGTGCTGCTGCACGGTGTTTCGCCCTTATGTTATTTCACAGGCCGCAAGTGGCCGGCTGCTCACATCCCCTTACGGGACACCAACACCATCAGTAGCCAGGACCAGAGGTGCAGCAGCTCAGAGCTCAGACGTACCGTGCTGGTATGGTCTCCAAATTTCAGCCCGGCCCTCGCAGCAACGTACGCGGACCGGCGCCTTCGGCTCCGAGCCCTGCGAGGGCACGAGCAGGCGGAGGGAAGGCACGGTAACCTGGTCCGCACTCAGGCTTTCGGGCAAAAAGCAGAGCAGCCGGTGTTAAGTTCACTTTCCTGTCCTTGCAGCTGAATTCAAATACAACATTTACGTTTTGGTGGTTGCAATTGCTGCAATTTTAGCTATTGCAGAGAGCTTCACATGAGAAGTTTAAACATAGGATTTTCTACAATAAACTAAAAATAAGGAAAACCAGCAAGAATAAAAATTAGGAACTTTCTATATTAAACTTTGGTGTGTGTGTGTGTATAGATCTATCAACATGTCTATTGACTTCTTCTGCTTTAAATCATCTCCATGCACATGGATCTTTCCTTCCCCATTTTTCAACCCCGAAAGAATTACCGTTTCTTTCCAGACAGGAACTCCTGCCAACATTCTGGAGGGCTTAAGTCCAAACCACACATAGTTCAACAACAGCAGAGTTTAACAAAAAGTAAAACTATAGCTTTTTTTTTTTTTAATTATACCTTGTGAAAGTATGGCTGAGTAGGAGGAAAAAAAGTCAAAAGTCATCAATTAATTCCTGAGTAATAAAGAAGGTTTATAGCACAGTCGAATATATATTCTACCCAGTTTATCTGATTTATCACCATCCTTTAATGTCTAAATTCAAGGTGGCTCTGCAGAAAAGCATACGCTGCTCTGCAATTCTAATTAATTTCTGGACTCTCAGCCACTTTAGTAGATGTTTATAGGCAAGGGCTTCATAACTAGGCCAATGCAGGGAGGTGAAGCCTAAATTCCCATTCACCCAGCAGAATCGAGTCCCTTCCCCTGGGATCCCCAAGATCCCCAAGATTTTCGACAGGAAAAAAAATCCAACTTTGAGCCCTCTTTCAACACCTTTTAATTACAGCCTGCACAGGACCATGGCCTGACCAACACCCAGGCTTCCTCCCAAGCTCCAGAGCACAGCTCTTCATCGTCATCATCAGAAATGCAGATTTTTAAAATAAAAACGTTTGTATCAAGCGGCAAAGCTGCGACAAACCATGGCAGAAAAGGAACTGGAATATGCATACGGCAACTACAATCACTCGAGGGTGTCTGACAGACTTCTCCAGTTTTCACCTTCAAATGCTAAAGCCACGAGCACTTATGGTTTTAACAAAAAATACATTATTACTTCTTTGCCCAGTACACTCTGTCCTCCTCGTTTTTATCCGAGAGTTGATCCAAAGACATTTAACAAGGACTACGCAAAAATAGCCCAGTGTTTTCCTCATTCCTCTGAGCTACTGTAAATTAAACATGGACGCAGGAACTATTTCTGCGGACAAGGGAAAGCTCTGCATGGGGAAGAACACACCTGTGTGGGTTTTATTGTTGTTTTAAGGGAATATTCACTGAACAGGGCATTCCCTGCCACGACGCGAGCCTCAAGCCGCCGTCTCCTCGTGGCAAGCGCGGCGCCAGCGCCGCGGCCCTCTGCAAGGAGCCAGAACTTCTGCGGCCCCGCTGGGAGCAGGCAGGTTGTGTGACAGCAAAGAGCTCCCTCTCCTCGCAGTCCGCGTTGAGGCTGGATATTTCTTAGCTTAGCACCGGCGAACGCCAAGCAGATCTGCAGCAGCACCTCGGCGGTACCCAAACTGCAGGCTGCTGGCCCGGCACGTGGAAGCCGCCAGCAAGCAGGCGACCAGACGGGCGGCTGAGCGCGGCCCTGACGGCTATTTCGGCGTGCGCAAACCCAGCAAGCCGAGCTTTCTGTTCACATGATTTGCTTACTAAATTTTGCCCCAGTGCCCAGGGGCATTTGGGCACGCAAGGTTGGGAAACGCCGGTGCTGCAGCCAAGGCACGCACGTTGCACAGCTCTTCGCAAACACGTCACTGGAATTCCAGGCTGCTATTATGCACAACCCATTGCTCTAGTTATCTGTCCCGAAGATCTAATTAATCCTCTTGCTCATCGCAGCCTAAGCTCACGCAGGAGTGTCTCAAAGCTCGGTGCGGTTTCGCAAGTATGAAAAATAGATTAAACAGCTCCGGGGACTGCTGTGGGAGGGGAGGTGTCAGCCCGCATTCCTCTCACCCCGGCAGACACACAGTGCCACGCGGGGCTCGGATGCAAACCTCTCTTGGTCCCCGTCCCACATTCCTTCCAGACCACGGGAATAAGCCCCAGTAACAGATATTTCGCTGCAGCAATCCACGCTTCGGCTCCCAGCACAGATGCCCTTGAAGCAGACGTTTAAAGCCGCGTGCGCGCACGGAGCCGCCCGTGTGCAGCTGGTGCCGTGTTGTAAAGCTTTCCTACCTTCAGCGAGATCACGAGGTCAAGGGCAGGAGGACAGTTACCGAACCTTTAACCAGACCAAAGGGTACGCCGCTGTTTTCTTTTCCCAGCATAAGCAAAATAAGCAGCATTCACGTCCAGGTTCTCCTCACGTCAAAGCACTGGGAACCCAAGAAGCTGGAGGAGAAAGGGAATCGCGCCGCGCGGAACCGCGCTGCATGCAGAGCGCGGAGCAGCCGCTGCCTCCCTGGTACCAGCTCCCTTAGACAGAGATTTCCCTTTAGGCAGTTTAAAAGCACCATGAAAAACTGGAGGAAAAAAAAAAATATCAGGACTGGCCAGCTGCTAGGGCCAGGTGCAGTTCTAGCTGCTGACAGGAAAAAGACGCAGGATTTTTTCGTAATATACTTGTTTTCGTGATTTTATTTTGTCCAATTATTTACTACCTGTTGTCATTTGGTTCTCTGGTTCCTCATAACTCTCGTACAGCATTAAATCTGTGTCACGCTGCTAATTAATACCATCTACAATATATCACCAACTGGCTTACTATCAGCCTCTGAGGTTGCTCGCTCAAGCTAACTCAGGAGCAGCAGGGTTGCTTCCTTTACAGTTGCCCAACAGCAAAGGAAGCCTTCACGAAAAATCTCACAGCTCCAAGCTCCAAAGCAAAGCTCTCCACTGAATGTTTTTCCACTAACTTAAAATAAATTTCTGTGAGCATTTATTTCCTACATTATCTCCAACCAAAATGTGCATTTCTATCACGGCACTTAACTCCAATTAAGAAAAAGTTGAGAGGCTTCCTGTAAAAAACAAATACAGGATATTGGCAAGACTACAAGAATGAGGTAGAAACTACTGAAGACAACAAAATAATTTTCTTCTGACTAGGTGACACAGAAAGGAAGTACAGCTCTTACAGGACTCCAGCAGCAAGGCTGGGACCTACAGAGAGTAACCAGAGCCCTTCAACACCGACCTTCGCACCCTGACACCGCCAAACCCTGAGAAGACACATAATGGGTACGGACGACCGAAACGAAGGAACTCATCCCACCACATTTACCTCCGAGGAGGAGGAGGCCCCAAGCTTTTCCCCCCGGCAGCCTGGCGTCAGCACTCGGCCGAGCGCTGGAGCTGCTGCTGTTCTGGCCGAGCGCTGCTCACGTGCTACTGCCAGAACGCCGTGGGTACACGTCACCGTGCATCGGCGTACGGTGAGAGCCCACGCGCAGGCATCGGGCTGAAGCTCCAAAGGCAGTTCCTGCTCCTGCAGACCAGACGAGACAGCTGCTGAGCAGGCAGAGGGTGCAGGGCTGGGGAACTGCACGGCCGCTGGCCAGAGCCGTCAGGCAGAGGCCCTGCTGTTTGGGCAGGCACCAAAAGGAGCGCGCTGAATGCCAGGGATGCAGCAAGGAAGAGGGGAAAACCTGTCCTCGGGTACCTGTCCTCGGGCTGCAAAGTCCTCCGGGACTAAGCACGGTGTCACCCGCCGGCTGTGGGACAGCACCGAAGACAACCCCAGCGAGTAAGACTTCACGTCCCAAATACTGTCGTGTGTCTATTTGATGTCAGCCTGTTCTGACTCCGCAACTTCACCCTGGAAGCGAAACCCCAGCTGCAGACGGGCTGCAGCACGTCCGTCCCACCACAGAAGCCGTTTCCCCTGTCCCCGTCCTCCACGATGGCAGCGGCCCCGGCACGCCGCTGTCCCCACGACCCTCATTGCCACCAGCAGCCACCACACACCAGAGCTACAAACCCAGCCCACGTGGGTTATTAATTCACTTTGACAAAAAAAGTAAGTGAACAAAACGAAAAGCCATCACCGGTTTTCCCTGCGAAGGCAAACAACATTCATTTGCAGTGGCAATTTCCTAAAATAAGTCGTAGGCATGCCTACCGTCTCCTCGCTCTCAGGAGCGGTTAACCCAGAAAGGTGAAGTTGCACGAGAACATTCCTGTTTGATAAGGGAGACCCACGCATCGACTTAATCCGAAATAGCTATTGTGCTCTGAAGTAACCTCAAATATCGGGAGCCATTTGAATTTAAATTCCAAATAAATTTAGACGAGAGATTAAAGAAGGCAGTTTTGCCTTTCCAGCACTGGAGACGTCGTTTTTCCGTGCTCCCTCGTCGCAAGGGACAAACAAGGGAGAGGATTTACACCCCGGCTCCTCCGAAACACAAAGAACATGAGTGATTTTTGCAGCGACTTAGCGGCAGGAACAGATGGCTACAGGCAATAGTACTGACAATTTCGCAGGCTCCCGCCCCCAAAGGTGAGCTTCCAAAGTCTGCTGTAAATTCCAGACTTGAAGCCGCTCCAGCCGAGACGCCCGCTCTGGGGTGAGCGGAGAGCTCCAGCCGGTGCCGCGAGGCTCCTGAACCCACCCGGCTTCACTTGTGCCCACACTGCCGCTGGTTTCTGTGGCTGCTGCCCCACGAGGCCCCCAGGATCGGGCGCCTGCCCACCCAGACAAAGCCACGTCCAAGGACGGGAGGGTCCCCAGCGAGACGCCTGCTGTCCCCCTCTCCCTGCTCCCGGCCACCTTCACACCGGGAAGACACCAGCCCGGCCAGGCTCAGCCCAAGATCAAAGCGACTGAAAAGCCTTAACTTGCCAGATGATCTCAGTGAAGCTGTTCTTGAGTTTCTGCTGGGGAGGTCCATGCTGCTAAAACACAGGGATAACACGCGGAGCTGGAAAAGCTGTCGGAATACCTGAGTTCTCAAGCATCTAATTAAGCTGGCAATGAATTAGGCTGAGCCTGCAGGTTTCAGCCCCTGTTGTCCCATTCTTCTAAAACTGGAGCTTCATCAAGAATTTAACTATGGAACAGAAATAATGACGTTGCTTACAACAACAGCAATCCCCCCCTTTTACGAGCAGGCAGGGGCGGAGGGGCTGCACCTGCCTGTTACCCCCCTGCCCCCAGCCGAAGCCTCTCACACACGATGCTCCCACCAGTCCCCACCACGGCACAAGGACCACCAGCCCATCAGGTGCACGGCCGCCCCGCTCAACGTGCCCGAGTCCCTCGGCACGCACACGACACCAACACATAACCCAGAACGCCAAGAATTCACAGAACGGAGGAGTTCGAATGGGAAAACCACCCGGGAAACAACTGAACTATTATTTCAAAGAGCGAAAGATGAGGGAAGGCAAACGCCCCGAGCCATTATTCATTCAAGAAATAGAAGAGGGAGCCCGGTCTTATCAGCAGGCCCTTGGTCTGCAGGCTCCTTAGGGGAGGAACAGATTGCGCACCTCTTGCTGCCAAACGCATCATCTGCGCTTAATCACAGCGTGATGGATATCTCCTGCAAACAAGCGACTCCAGCCGTGCTTGGTGCAATCCTGCTATTCCACTCCAAAGCCCGGCAGCTCACGCCCAGAGCGTCACCTCGCAGGGCACCGACCACAACTTCGCTCCAGACCGCGCGCTGGGGCTACGCCAGGCAAGAAGCAGAGACAGCAGCGAACGCAGCAGCCGCTCCAAGCGCCGCACCTCGCTTCTGCAGCGAGTCCTCAACGCGTGAGGCTCCTCGGAGCGCTCCTGCTTTTGGAAAGGTCTCCCACAGGAACACTGCTCGTAGCACAACGATGCAAGTGGGGACCGGCAGCTTTGCGTGCTGAGAACCTCCCCAAAATCCTACC
This sequence comes from Cygnus olor, assembly GCF_009769625.2. NCBI lineage: Eukaryota > Metazoa > Chordata > Aves > Anseriformes > Anatidae > Cygnus > Cygnus olor. Next base: position 1,442,354 of record NC_049180.1, on the reverse strand, counting down.
ACCGATGCGTCACCGTGCCCGTGCACCTCGCAGGAACTTCCCCGCGTGGAAGAAGCGGCCTCATTTCTGGAGGTAACGACTTGTGCGCCCTCTCCGTTAGAAGCCTGCTGTAATGAACGTGCTCCTCAACACAGCTGTGATTCCTGAGGGTAGGGCACATCAGCTGATAAAGCTACTAAATCCTAACCTAAAAGCATATCTATTTTTTAAGCGAGGATTTTCGTGGTCAGAGCACAGCCCCTTCATGAAAATAAAATTACTCAAAACCAAGTAGAGTCAAAAAAAGTCATTTTCATTCTCTTTCGGTATTTACAGCAAAGGCTTTGTCCAGCTCAAAACAGAACATGAGGAAGAAAGAAGCGTTGTATTTGGTTGTGGGTTGTTCTTGCTAGAACCTCCTTCTGTGTCACAGCGCGCACAGACCTGAACTGCACCCGAAGAACAAGTCGAACGCCGCATTTCTCACAGACGCTCCTGCTCGGTTCAAACCTGTTCGTTAAAGATGCTCTGCTACGCGCGTGTGCCAGGCGAGCTTATTAGCAGTGGAAAGGTTCCTGAGAGGGAATTAATGTGAGTGCTCCGCTCACCAACATCTGACATGTGAGAGAGGAGCCTCCCTACCTACACTGCTCCTAAAAGGTGCGCTCAAATTGAGGGCGTGTAGGTGGCAGCTGCCAAAAATGGCATGTGAGTAACATTCGCAATTTAACAAATCCTGATAAAATACAGGGGACTGTAACAGCAGCAATTCAAACACTCAAATCAAATGCTTATGCTGAGATCACATCTGAAAATCCAGCTTTTTCATTGGGGCGGGGAAGGATTTTAAAGCTCGTTTCTGCAGGCCGCAGCAGCGCTGTGTGTCCAGAAGCTCACGTCCCTGTGACCCACGAAGAAACCTCGGCTCACAAGAAAGCCACCTCAGCTTATGGCGAAGATAGGACTTCAAACACCGAGCTTGAATTCGACTCGTGCGCATATCTCATCGCAGCGCTGGCCATTACGGGGTGCAAGAAGGGCCGGGGCCTACTGAAGCCCACCCACCCCAGGCAGGGACATCAATGTAGGGGAGCTCTTGGGCCCCCCAACACTGGGAACTGTTTATCATCAAGTTTAGTTTTTTATTTATGTTTTGAAACAGTTAAATAAAGTCACATTCCATCTAAACAACGCTGCCATTATTGTAGCATCTGACTTTCAGAGGACAATTCAATTCTGGAAGCATGTACTGTAATTGCTTTTCCACTACCGGCCTCGGCTCTACAATTGTATCCTTCTCGGGAGGTCAGAACAAGGCAAGGCTCCAGCTCTGAAAAGCAATTCTGTTTAGCAGCACTACCTTATTCATTCTTTTAATCGTACACCTACGTGTTCATTATGAACTCCGTAAAATGCCAGCGCCAAAACCGCCACCAGAAGCCCCTGCGATCTCTCTGCTGCTCTGCGGAAGCCTTGACCCTCTGCTGCCCCAGTGAAGGTGTTCGGAGAGCACGAACGGCTCCAGCTGCCAGCTCCTACGCGGGGACCGAGCCCCCGAGTTCACCTGGTGTAACGCAGCGGGTCCTTGCTGTAAGCAAGCAGCGAGAAGCTGACGTGGGGACCCTCGCTTGCTTCAAGCAGAACGGTTCAGCAGGAAGCGCTCTGCCTTATTGTTGGGGCTCCGATATTTCGGCTCTGTGACGCCGGCACCTCAGGCACCCAACCCAGCTCCCTTCCTCCATCTAGACGGGCCCTCTGCTTTATCACCACAGGACGCTGAGGAAAGCGAGCGTCGTTTAGAGAACCGAAGGTACAGGGTTTGCAGCAACTCCTCCGTTTTGCAATAAGGAGCCGTCCACCACGATGGAGAAATCTCGGACTTTCATCACACTTCCTGCGGTGGAAGAGGCCCTCTGCCCCTCCCCAGACGCAGCACACTATTTTTGCTCCCCCAGCTGCCCCAAGCAATCCCCATAAACCTCTGAATATCTGTGCAGAATACCTTGGCGATCTGGTTAAGAGCACATCATCACAACAGCCACGGGAGCAGAGGGGTGGATACAGGCCACCTCCCGGGGACTAAGTCCCAAAGACTGGGCTCCCCAGCCTCCACCAGCAGGGAGCCCACCCAACGCCCCTCGCAGCACGCGCTGGGGCACGTGGTGCTTTAAGCAGGGTAAAAGCAAATCCCAACCTCACCAAGTCCGCTTTTGTGCCCCCTGCATTTCCATCCACAGGTGTCCCCCCCGGCAGCCTCGGGGACAGAAGCCAAGCGCACGGCACAAGCTCTCCTCAGGAGGCAGCAGCAGCAGGTCACCGTCTCAGAGCTCAGCACGCCAGCCCACACTGGAGAACCCCACCGTGTCCCGCGTCCCAGCGGCTCAGGCCAAGAACAGTGCAGCGAGACCCCAACCAACACACACTCTAGGCAATGCAATCGCCTGCCTTTGCAGAGCAGCAAATAAAAGATTGTTTTGTTGTAAAAGGTCACTCATCTGTGATCTCTCAGGGCTCAGGAACCCGCGCAGCAGCATCAGGCTTTGTTCCAGAAGTGGGAGAAACACCCGACCTCGAACAACGATCCCATTCTGCGCAGCGCGACAGCACGTCGCGACACATCTCCAGCCTTCCTCCACCGGGCTTCTCCAGCCGCGGTTTCAGCAGGACCCACAAGCAACAGAGCAGGGTTTTATGCAAACAAAGCACAAACCACGCAGCGAGCAGGGGCTGAAGGTGGAGCAAAGCTCGTGTGGCACACTCGTCTCGAGGGCAGCCACCACGGACACAGCGCAGGACTCCAGGCTCCCAGTAAGAACTGAAAGCTGCTGGTGGCCAAGAAGCAGGTATAATGATGCCGACAGAAGGCCCGAGAGGCGCAGCCCACCCCAGTGCTCTCATCTGTCGGGGCGAGTCGTTTTGTCCACATTTAGCAAATTTAAATGAAAGTTACAATAATTAACACCATCCTGTATAAAAAGTATGGTTTGCACTCCATAACCAAACCACCACTTAGACCGAAACTCAGACCAAAAGCTCTTTGTACCAAACTCTGAAATACAATGGGTAGTAAACCACCTGCTCCACAGTCCATGCCGGATTCAGCTCCGTTTTCCAGGGAACTGCAGAGCACTCATTAAAGAGTGAGTGCACGCTGCAGCACAGGGTCCCACACCCGAGGCACTTTAATTACTGCGCGGCAGCAGGGGACAGTCACGGTGCCTCGTCTGTTTTGTTTCCCCGTGAAACACTTCTACCACTGCTAATATTCACCAAGGGATGCTAAAATAATGTCTTGTCTCCATCTGAATACCTCAGAATTATTATAGACAAACTAAATAGTGTTCTTTCCTCGAAACCCAGGACAAAAGAAGCCTACGAGCTTGCAAGGCCACCTGATACAGCAGACCTGTATGCCTGCACCAGCCTGTAGCGTCCTACAGACAACCGCACCACCGGCAGCCCCATCACGGCACGCACCGAGGGGTCACACGAGCACCCAAAGCGCCAGGGCAGAAGCTGAGAGCCTTCTCCATCCACCACACTTCGGACACGCACAGGACAACCTTCCAGGGAGCCGCACAGCCACAACACAGGGCGCAGCGCTGAGCTGAGGGAGAGCAGGACCCAGCCCCGCGCCACCAAAGCGACGTCCACAACTAGCGCTTCCCACCAGCTCAGAGGACAGCACCAAGCCCTCACCCTCTCACAACACTCAGGCCAAACCCACGATTTTTCCCTGAATTCCGCTCGGGGATAACCTATTCTTTCTACATCTCCTAATGCCACCAAAAAGCGGGACCTAACCTTGACCGAAAAGCGTAGCCTCAGCACATCTGGAGGTTTCCCTGCCCGAAATGAAACAGACACACCACCTGATTCGATTATACTAATCGTGAGGAGACTAACATCGTTAAACTGGCATTTCTAACAGCTTTTTTTGAAACACATTTTGACCACAAGAGAAAGGAAGGGGATCTGATAGACCACAAGCAGGAGGACATCCACACTGAGCAGCCCCAGCACTGCCGAGCCCCCACAGCCCAGCGCTGGGCTCGCCCCTGCGTGAGAGGAGCTTCTGCTTTCGCTGCACTCCAGGGAAACGTGCTACGTTTGAAATGCCATGGAAATGAAAGGGCATCTTACAACTAAGAGCACTTCATAAAATAATCCTGGTTAACAGAACATCTAAGTTACTCCATGGAAGCTGCAATATTTTGCTTCACATTACAGAAAACACAGAAATTACAGAAAATTTAAAAAAAACATCAGCATGGACAGAAGCACTCGTTAGGTAATAAAAGAGAAGAGTTGGACAGAAGCAAGGTAAATATTTACCGATTCCATAGTTGAAAGCTGTTGCTAGCAGGACATATATTAAAATCCAACAGAGGTGTGTCCCAAAAACGCTGTGCAATCTGAAAAACACAGGAATTATTTCATTAAAAAATTAAAAAACGCAATTTAATTTCGTTCAAAAACAATCACACTACATTTGAGTACCCAAAGGCTGCTAAATACAAATCCCTCGTCTAATCCAGAAATAATCTTTCTGACAACAAGTCTGCACCAACAGAAGGAAAACAACCATGGAAAGCCGCCGAGAGCGCCAGCCCCGTCCTGCAGCTGCAGCCACCCTTCGGATCGCACACGACAGCTCCCTGCTCTCGAGGTTTCCGCAGCAGCCCGTGGGACTGAGCAGGCCTCCTGGGGCCAGGCAGGGCCGGTCCCCGTGCCGTGGGGGTGCCGGGAGCCTCCAGACCAGCAGGACCTGCCCGCGGAGCGCTGCGTGCGCTGCCGCTGATTCACCTCCCGGGCGGCTTCCGCGGGCTGCAGCCGCCTCTCGGAGCATACCTTTGGATCCTGACTCCGAGGAGCAGTTAATCTGTTACAAGCCTAACCTTTTCCTTCAGCTTTTTTAAACTGCTCTTGCTCGCTGCCCCCCGGAGGATGTTTTCCCAGCGGGAAATGCCCGCTGCGGGCATTGAGGGTTTGCGGCAGGGGGACGGGAGGGCTTGGGCAAAGCCCCGTGCGAAGCACGCCTCGTCCCCAACTTCTGCTGCCCGCCTCGAACCACGGCCGGCACATACCAGGCTCTTACTGCCAGCTGCAGCCAGCACGCTCTGAGGGAAAAACTCGGAGCTTCAGAGCGCGCTGGGTGCGTAACAGTGCTGTCAGAGCTCCTGCTACGCTTCCACAGAGCAGTAGCTCAAGAAGGAACTTGGAGAAGGCAGGGAGCCAACGACACGCTACAGGCTACAACTGCTAGGGTCCGCCTCGGACAAGTGGAGCCCGAAGCTCGGGCTCTGGATCTTCCAGGTGCTTCGGCACCAACTGCACAGACCGCCCTCTGCCGAAATCCCCCGTCCCATCCCGTCGGATCGCCAGGTCTCCGCGCCACGCCGACGGACACGCGACTGAGCTGCTGCTCCAGCCAGCAGCGGAAAACACTGAGTTTTTCCAAATTACCTTTTCTTCTAAAAAGGAGAACTTCCAACAAGCAATTTTATGTAAGACATAATATAGAGTTACAAATTGGGTACTACAAAGTACAAAGTGTGCTCTTTTCAATAAAAAAAAGCAAAGCAAAGCACCGCTTTTACTCCTCCGCTCCTGTTCCCACTGCCCCTTGTGAAGGGCAGAGGGCCCCAGTCCGGGCAGCCCACCCACCTCCCCGTCCTGGGGAACACTCTCCCTGTACCAAGGAACACTCAAAGAAAGGAAATCCTGCAGCAGGTAAACTGTTTCAGACAAGCCACAAGGACACAAACGACAATCTTTGATGCTTTTCTGCCAGGAAAGCCCTGGAGATGAAGGAAGACGCAGCTCCCTCACGCTTTTCCCCAGGAAAGCCACTCGTGGGGCACCGAAGGGATCTCCGGCTTTGCTTTCTTTGCGCAACAACAGCGCTGGCCCAGCACCTCCTCCAGCACGATTACCGTACTCCTCCTGTACTCTTGTCCGTAATACAAGTCACGACTCTAGTCAGAGCTATCCACTGGAACAGGTATAGAAGATAAACCAAAGGGGAAAAATGAAGCTCAACCTCCAACTGCGTTATCTGGAAAATCAGCAGTGGTGTTTGCTGGTGGGTAACGACTGATCGTGAACAAAAGCATCGTGCAAGGCCAAAGGAATCCTATCCCACGGCACACCAGTGCAGTTTTGAAGAGCTACTTACACCTGCTGCCTAGCCTACAGTGATTTTGTTCATCACATAACTCCCACAGAACACATATTAGGTATTGTAACATGGAGCTAGTGACCACATCCAAGCCAAGTAACTTCTGCAATTAAGTGTACTTTATTTTTTTTTTTTTATGAAGTTGTCCGAGGCTTCAAGCTACATGCCACGGAGTGCTGCAGACACTCCAGCAGACGGTGCCCCACGTGCAGATAGATCACGGGCAAGACCCGACCGATCACACGCGTTTGGTCCTCGTGCACAACGGCTGTGCAGTATCCAACATTTCCATTTCTAACCAACCTGCACTTCTGAAAGCCTAAATCACAATTAACGATTTGCCCATCCAATTGTCTCAGCCTTGGACTGACGAAGATGTATCCCCCAAACAACACACTAGGGCACCTGCTCTCACTCCTGCGAGCTCGCCATGCAGCCAGGCCACTCGGGTGCGCGCTAAAGCCACGCAACACGCCCAACATTACATCTCCCTCCCTGCTGAAATGGCGGCACAAGCACCAAGCGGTTGAGTGCGCCAGGAGACCTGATTCCAGCTCAAAACCAGCCGAGTCTTTCATGGCTCTGTGATGCTCTCAGGTTAGCACGCGGTAATTTGGCAACTGGGTGAGAGCCGGGGCCATTAGAAACTCAGGGTGGTGGGGCCTCCCCCCAGCTCCTGCTCTTTAACACCGCCCGCGCTGTCCTCAGCGGTTTCCCCGTGATTAGTTATCGATCACTGCTGCGCTCCCAGGCAGATCAGTAAACTTCACCCGCAGCGTGCGGCACAACTTCTGCTGGCAGTCATCGAAAAAACCGGGAATGAGTAATTCAGACTTCTTTAATAAAAGGTTATCTTGTACCTTTACAGAAGAGAAGTCAGTGTTTGAAGCTGACAAGCCCCGTATAAATCACAGGATGTGAACCTAAAGGAACCAAACACTTGTAGTATGCGGAGCTGCTGGCCTCCGAGCAGCGCCAGCAGGGCCACGAATGCTGACCAGGCACGGCCACCGGGCAGGGGGCAGCTTCACGGGCCAGTGGCCACAAGGAGGAACGAAGGCCTCCATACTGATGCAGTCACTTCAAGGGATCACTGTTCAATTTTAATCACTTTTCATAGGTTTATAAACCCGCTTATTTCTAAATGTGATCAACGACGCAGAAAGGTCCTACTTGCAATCTCCATGCTGCAGGAGTAAAGAAAGCCGCATGCTGAAGCCTCCTCTCAGAGGAACGAGGCTGACCCGGCAAACGAGCAAGCCTGTTCTTCCATATTAGCGCTTCTTTGAAGCAAAGAGGTGCATTTTGATCTGAAAGCAGACCTGCATTAATTCACACTCAGTGGTGATCCAGAACTAGGCAGCGTGGCAGGATATCAGTATTAGGTTTGGATCCTGGCTTATGCCAACTTGTGAATGAAGAAATCCCCAGAGACTAGGAGAGCCCTGCTCCACAGCTCTCAGCCGCCTCCCGCAACATAATTTAAGGAAAAGACAGAATTTCAATGAGGGATCTCTCCGAGGGCTTCACTGAGAAGATACACTGGGGAATACACAAGACACCGATGCGGCTGTGCTTTGAGATAAGCGCCGGTACCTTAGCTGGAGAGCACGAGGAGGAGCACGTCCAACAACTCAGCATCCCAAGGGCTGCGACCAGTCCAGAAACGTGCACTCCACAGGCAGGCAAAGAGCAACTCGGCCAGGCCCAGCCCTACGCAGCACCCCGCCTGCAAACACCCATCCTCCTCACTGCTAGGGATGAGAAGGACTCGCTTTCAGAAATTATAAAAGCACCCTACGACTCGGCAACCTGAGAAACGGGGATCTGCGAGCAGGCAGCACCAAGACCCTACAAGGCTCCCCGAAACATCTGCAGTTACCTCCTGCAACGGGGCCGTGCTCCTGCCTGGTTACGGCAAGATAAGCCCAAGAAGCGAGCTCTGGATGGAGCACCACATGCCAAGGAAGGAGACTCTTGTGGCCATCCTGCCCTGTCCAAAGCTCACCCTGAGGGTCCCGCTGCTCCCGCGGACCTCCAGGCCCGGCAAAGCACGGCCAGGGCGCTGCCAGCCCCTCGGCGGCGCTCAGCACAGGGAAGGAGCCGATCCCAAGGAACTGGCAGGAATCAGAGACAAATACTGTGCCCTCAGCCCAACCGCCCATGCCCTGTCAGCGGCTCGCAGATCCCGAGGCACGCTGAGCACCCCACCGCGCTCACGGGGACCGACTGTGCCTGCCGGTAGGCTCCCGAAGCCTCCCGGGGCTGCGCGCCACGCACATTGCCTTCCACCGCAACCCGCGCGGCAGCGAGCCTTTCGGCAGGCACCCAGCGATGCTCACGCAGCAGCGATTACTCAAGTGGAAAAGCAAAGCAGAGAGCATTCCACCAGCGCTTTTGTTTTTCAGAAAAAAAAGAAAACACCCTTCAGTATGCTCAAGTGTGACAAAACGGGAAGAGCTCCAGCATTAAGCAACCAAATTGCGTTTTACTTTCAGAAACTAAGCAGACAATGTGTTCTTGGTCTCGAAGTTCCTCTATTTTGCCCTGCAGATAAGCACGCTAAATCTGCATTTCTCAAAACCCTGCCATCTTTGCCATTTGATAAAAATACAAAATAACTTGATATTGTCCTCAAAAGCAAAACACGCTACCTGCACGTGGGCTGAGGAGCCTAAGGCTCAATTTATCCCATCAAAAAAAAAAAGCATGAAGGGAAAGATGTGGTTCCTGAATTACGGCCTGTGGAACCAAGTTGTCCTTTAAGCATTTTAATTGAAAGTCTGATAGGGACAACGCTGTCCACAAGAAATTGAGGCTTGACACCAGTCTAAATTCAGGAAGCACCGAGTTATTTACAGACCTGCAATGAGAGGAAAGAACCCAGGATTTGGGACCTCAAAGAACCAGGTTCAATGTGTTTCAGGTATTCCTCAAGACCTGTGTGTCTCCAGGTCATCAAACTGCACTACTGCGAGTATTTACGTGCTGGTACGACCGCCTGAGCGAGCTTCCAGCACCAAATATTCCGGGGTGACCCCGAAGAGGGACTGAGCACCACTGTGGTCTGCTTTATAAATACTGCGAGCACCATGCTTATACGGAGAACGTGACAAGGCGTTTGTGTATGGTACATTTCTGCGTTCCCTTTTATAGAAATAAGGCTTGGGAGGTTCAAATAAAAATTCTGTAATTCATTTCAGTAGGTCAAAAGATAGTGCAGAAGCGTTTCAATTTTGTGTTTAAATTGCATTTAACTAAAAAACCTAATTATCAGCAAAAGACTCCCCTAACACCTCACTGGTGTTAACCCTTGCAACCACCACACGTGCAGAGTAATAAACTCTGGAGTTAGCTGACATTTCAGCTTTGTTAAGAAGAAACGAGCTGACCAATGTCAGACACCTAAATTCCCTACCCCTACTGGGGAACTGCTAACCCCTCAGATTACGTAACTACTCCCCAGTTCCTCCTGGAAAGATCTGTGAAAGCAGCCCGAAAGGTATTTGGCAGAGTTCAAAAAAAAGTTAACTGTAAGCAGCTCGTTTTTTTTCTTGGAGTGATGTGGCAGAAGAGCAGCGCAAGCCTGAACAGTTTCCACTGGACCAGGTTTTTCAATTCTGTGCACGCAATTAAGAGCTCTGGAAACACACAAGCTCGTTCTCTCATCTCTCCTCCTTCACCCTTACCACCCTTCTGTGGCTTCTCTGATGAGTGGAAAGTATTAAGTCAAAACACAGCTTCTGCAATTTCCTTAACCAACCTTGGGCCGAAGCTCAAGGCTCTAGCTTGCCCTTCTGTACCAGCAAGCAGAGACAAGACTCGTTCCGCCGGGCTAGAGGACACGCCGCTTTCCATGCTGTGATTTAGTCTGCACAAGCGAAAAACAAACTCTGCTAGTCATAAAAGCACCGTAAAGATCATCCACTGCCATGAGCAAGTGCACGGAGGAACCTTAATGCTGCTCTCCTTGGAACAGCTCCAGCTTACAGCCAGCGGCCATCCTGCAGGGATGGTAAGGAGGAGGTTGGGTGCCAGCGCCTCAGCAGCCTCCGAAGCTGCAGACGCCCCAGTTGATTAGCCCCAGTGCTGCCCAACAACCCCCCAGACCCTCACCGTTTTTTATTTTAGAGCCCCAATACGAACTTGGCAACCTGGTTGAATTTCTTCCAAAGGATGTATAACCGGGCTCATTTCTTTACTTTACTTTAAAGGCCTGAGCTTGCTGCAGTGCAATGTGCTCAGAAAGCCTCTGCATTCTTTGAAGGACCTTCGCTTGTTACCAGCAAGCAGAAAAACGAGCACACGCGCTAAGCTCGCGAGCAAGTCCTTCTGGGGAAAAAAACACGCAGAACTATCGCATCCCATCTGCTTTCACCTAACCCGAACTGGTCAGCTACCCAGACAGAACTCTACAGCGAAACCTACAGAGCTTCCAGCTGTTTATTTCCGCATGCAGCAAGCTGTTAGCTCCTAAGCCATTTGAGAGAGGCACGGGGTGCACCACAGCGGGCCTTTTCAAAGCAGAACTGTTCCGCGATTATTTTTAGTTCGCATGAAAACAAGCAGAAGAAATTGCAACTTCCATGTCCTACACACTTGCTGAGCCCCATCTGAAAGGTAGTAAGGTTTCCAAGCCAATTATTCTATAGTCAGATAATCACCAGGCTGGTATAAATAGCGTTTTTTTTTTTTTTTTTTAAAGCTTAAGCACAGCTGCATACATGTGGGCAGGTAAAACGAAGGGCATAATCTACCCGAAAAGCAAACACTGTAAAAATCATTTCCCAGGAAGAGACTTTCAGGTCAACGCAGACACCAGCACAAACCAAGTTCAACTAAAAGGCAGGAGGCAAAGCCAACAAACACTCTTCTTGGGCACGCAAACAAGAAAAAAAAAGGAAAAACAGTACTACTACAATCAACAGCATGAGCAATAAGATTCCCAGATGTTGACAAATTAGAAAGGTTTATGGGAAAACTAAAGAATTAATCTAGTACTAGGAAAAAGCATGTAGCAGAAAGCTGCAGAAATGCAGCTCGTACCAAAGAACAGCCAGAAGATTACTCAACTCCTGTCCACAAGTACCTATAAAAGCATTGCAACAGATTCATCTGGCAAACAAGTCCGCGTGCCAGCGACTCCAGCTTACATCTGTCAGGGCCCTCGGGAACCCTACCCGCCGCGTGGGGACAGCGATAGCCCCCCGTGACGGGGGAACTTGTGCCATCCGAAACGTAAGAGATGCACGACAGAATAAACACGCCGATACCCCCATCAGAAGGGACGCTCAAAGGTGAATTTCAAAGATGAAGAGAAGCTGAAGAGGAGTACTGCCGCACGCAAACACCTCACCGTGCTCAACTGAACCGAACGAAGCCAAGCGAAAACATCTGGGGAGCTTTGACTTGTCCTAGTTAAGCTCCACGACGCTGGCTTTCAACAATGCAATGAAGACAAGCGCGTTCTGTGCAATTAAACCAGCAATTTAAAGTTAGATCACCGCTGCTGTCACACTTCAGGGGCATTCTCTTCTCATTCCTCTTGGACACGAGTCTGAAGCAGGACAAACACACGCCTCTCCTCCTTCTTGGAGCTCTACCAGGAGCCCCTTACCGATCTACTCCACTCCAATTCCCACTGGAAGTCCTACGCGAAGGACAAGGGTTGAAGGCTGCCAGGGTAGGAGCACTGCCACTCTCCTCAAAAACACGAGTCTGCAATTTCTCTTTCTCTCTGCTCAGTTTTAACACGCTGAGAGAAAACAGAGCATTCTCGGGAAAGAAAAAAGCCACATTTGTCACCTTTTAGCGTCGCGTATTTGTAACCATGCGACTCGGTGGCAAATGGGATACAGGTTGCTATTAATAACCAAGCTATTTCCTTTCTGAAAGCTGATTTGTGAGAAGGATGCAGGCATTGCATTTCTTAAAAAACGCTTATTAGCCGAGGAGGAGTCGGGGAAGTCACCGTTCCGCCTACAAGAGCGCACACGTAGTGTTGCTGAAAGGGAGAAAACAGGGGCAGCTTCTCCAGGAGAGGTCACCCACCCCGGCCAGCGGCTTGCGGCCAGCCAGGAGGCCTCCCGCGGCCACCCCCACAGCCTTCCAGAAAGTAACATGAAAAATGGGATCGTTCAAACGTCCTCAAGCCTCTGGTTCCTACAGCCACGGCAAGCACCCAGCCATCACCTCGCACGCCACGGCAGGGAGAAGGCTTCAGGAGCGCCTGCTGCGTTCACACGTGGAACCCGCCAGGAGCAGCAGGGAGCGGGTTATGGTCAGGGTAAAGCCAACCCTTAAAATCCCCCAGATGGAGAGCACCTACAGCTTCCACCATTTTTCCCTCCTTCTGTTAGGAGGTTTAGGCAGCAGTTCCATCACTACAGGAACTTCTCCCCTCCTGCCTCCCATCCTCCTGAGAAGCGAGCGTGCTGCACACCGCGCTACGGCGGGGAACACGCGCGCTGCCCCCAGCCCCGCGGCAGCTACGGAAAGCGGGGCACGAGAGGGCCAGGGGTCACCCCAGGCACCGAGCAGCGAAGCAAGGCAGCCGGGCACACACCCGGGGCACCGCTGCCCCTGCACCTCCCGCAGCGCGGCCAGCAGCACGCTCACCCCGGCAGGAGACCCGCGCGTCCCCCACCGCCGCGCGGTGACACCACGCCCCGAGCGCCCGGGGAAGGAGGGCACGTCCCGCCCCGCGAGCGCGCCGCGGCGCAAACAAGCCGCACGGAGGGTGGCAAGGAAAACACGCAGAGGACAAAAGGACAGAGCCGGGATTAGACCGGAGTCCCTTGATCCCCGGCCAAGCGGCCTACCCATGAGCCCACGCAGCGTCCAGAGCCAATTCGGGGCCCTGAGTGCGCTACACTTTAGGTTATAAAATCAGACTTGGACACACGCTTGCAGTGTTCTTTGCTCTGCTGGTGGCTAAAAACAATTCCTTTGTCATCAAATCTTGCTTCGGCGAGCTGACGCGATGTTTTTAACGCAGGAAATAAGATAATTATGGTTCAAGGTAAACAACTACAACCGCGCATCACGAGCGGTTCTAATTTTAAGCCTGAGTCCCTCTCGAGCCATCCCTGTTTTAAAGGCAGTTTCCTCGCAGGCTGCTCGGCGTGCCCGTGCCCATGCCCTGTGTCCCTGCCTCACACCGACGCGGCCTCGGGAGCACAGGCAGGTGCGGCAGACGGAGTCCCAGCACACGCAGCAGGGCAGCTCCTGCATCGGGAGCCGAGGTGAAGGCAGGCAGGGAAGGAGACGACGCACACCGCGAATCCTAAATAGCGTGAGGCAGGAGCTGGCCCACCTCCTCCAGGAGCACGGGGAGAAGAGCGAGCGCTGCGCCCCAAGCCAGCAGCGTGTCCCACAGCCCGAACGCCCAGCGCAGCCTCCCGCTGGCACGGGCAGGAGGGATTCAAGTCACAGCTCGCTGCCGGAGCACCGGCTCCCGAGCCGTTCAACACGAGGCGGTAAACTCACCTACAGCTACCTGCGCCGTGCCTAAACTAGCCCCTGCGCTGCTGCTAGCGTGAAATATTCGCGGGATTTACCTGGAAACGAAGCCTCCCCACAAACAAGCATCGCCGCCGAGGCCTCTACGCCAGCGAAGCTGAAGCACAACATCCGAGTTTGTCTGAACGGCAATGAGATACCGAGGCTGCAAGTTGTCTGCCTCCGAGATGAATCATAGCGCGCAGAGGTAGCAATAACTCTAACTACTGTTTATAGGTGTTCGTCTGGTAGGCTTTCATTCTTCCTCAGCCAGAGAAAAAGGGCTAAATTACAACCAAATGAACGCGGCTGAACGAGGGAATGCAGCAGAGCGAATGCGATGGGATGCAGACAAAGCATGCTTAATCAGTTTTGCTTAGAAGAGACAGAAGCGGTCAAAACTATTTAAACAGCCCGTCGCAGGAACGCTGCTGGTCGTGCAAAAGACTAAACAGTAAAAACGCATCACGTGGCGACGTCTGCGTAGCTTGGGAGACCGATCCTCCGGCACTTCGCATCATTACGAATTTTCAAGGCACCCCACCCCGTTTCTGCTATTGTTGTCAGAAAGGGAACTCCAGCCAGAACAACTCTTCCCACATTATTTTTTTTTTTTTTGGTTGGAAGAAGCAAAATGGCAACGCGGCACAGCAAATGCGCGATTCCCCAAGCACTTCGCACGGTAATGCAGCTCTCCTCCTTAACGAGGAAAGCCGAGCAGACTCTCGCAGAGCCTGCTGTACGGCAGCACGGGTATTTTTAGCTGCAGGCATCTGAAGGCAGCAATATGGTGGCAATCTCCCAGGCTGAAGTTCGCCGGGGGAGGCTTCTCCCTCCCTCCGCCCCGGAGAGGCCGAGGCTCGAGGAGCTGGAGGCTGCAGCTCGCCCTCTCCCCATCGACGTCCCGCTTCCCCCGGGCGGCCCAGCTTCTCCCAGCGCTCCCACCGCTGCCTGCAGGACGCGGAGTGGCTCCAAGTCACCCCCGGTGCCCGCGAGCAGCGGGGAGCGGAGGGACGGTTGGGCTTTAGGAAGCTTTATCTGCGATTAACACTTCTCCGCGGTGCTGATACGGTAACGGACGAGCTGTCAGACCCAAACCGAGCGCAAACAAGTGGACCTTAAAATATTTCCAGCTTCAAAGCGAAGCTTCAGAAAGCCAAATACTCTCTGCCACCGAAGCCATTCTGCTCTTTCGGTTAACGAATGAATGTTTAACAGAGTAATCAGCTAAGAGTCTATTCAGTGAGCCCACAAGCAGGTAACTCAGTCACCACACGCTCCGTTTATACACAGGACTGTGCTCACATTGCAATTCATCACGCAGCCCTTCAGCACTGCACCTTCGGGGAAAAACACCACGAAGATTTGCTCCGATACCGGCCCCGGACCTGGGCAGGAGTGGAGGAAGGCAGCTGCCTTCGTGCTCACCGCTTCTGGCTGGAAGCGGCTCCCGCGAGCCCCGGGCGGGCCGACACCGGCCCCCAGCCCCACCTGGGGCTGCTCCAGCGATACCTGGCGGACAGCTCAGCTCAGCACCAGCTCACAGGTTCCCTTCCTAACGCTCTCCTGTGTTATTATTTCAGTGCTCAACTGTTGGGTAAAATAATCGCAAGTTATGAAGCATTTGGTGCAGAACACTTGGTTTTTGAGTAGCTGAAGTCAAACAAAATTGGAGCAGAGTTCACAAAGAAGTCACCGTGAGATCCCGGGGAAACAGCCCTGCTCACAGCCACGTCATTGCCAGGCCTTCCATTCCACGGGGACCGGCCTTTGACCGCGCTTCGCTTCTGCCTCCGGCACACAGCAGAAAGCACCAGCGTGGCACGGGACAGGGCAGGGAGGCGAGCGGCGGGGCGGAGGTGACACGGCCAGCAGAGCCCGCAGGCTGCAGCTGGGACAGCAACAGCTCCACCGGCACCACGGCCCCCTTGTCCCCATCACCAGCTCCCCGAGCAGCCCGGGCACCTCGGCAGCTCCTTTGTAACTCGCTCGCCTTCCCGGACCGCTGCGAGCCATGCTGCGATATGGCGTGTAGGACTACAAAAAATAGAACTGATTCAGCCCTGCCTCCCCTCCTCAGCCCTACCTCCTCCGAAGGCTTTAAATAGGATGTTATCACTACTTGTTTGTACGCCATTACAGAAAAATGCTCGGTTTCTTAATACTGCATTACAGAACAAGATGTTACTCAATTCTTTCCGTAAAGCACCAAGAACCGACTGTGAGACCATATGCATCCGAGCGCATCCACGTGCTGGGATAATCTGCAGTTACGTAAGGGACAATTGGCGCCTGCCCACGAAGGGGAGGAAAGAAAGGGCCAACGTACAAATCTTCCTTAAGACCTAAATCCCAACTAAACATGCGTTTGGGGGAATCTGATTCTGGAGGCAAGCGAAATTCACGTCCCCAAGTCACAGTTTCAGGGTTCGGCCATGGGAGCGCAGACGAAAGGAACTCCCACGCGGCTGATCTTCTCTCTTCTAGCTCATCCCATTAAGCAAAAACGAATCATTTGCTAAACGGCGAGTTCAAGTTGAGCCGATCCCACCTCGACCCTTCTCCTGGCAGCTGGGAGCCGAGCCCTCCCGAGGCTTCAGCAAGCCGTCCCCAAAGGCACCGGCGCCCTTCCAGCTCCTCAGCGCACCCTAAGGTGGCCGGCACCTGGGCACTGACACTGCGGGAGCCCACAATCACTTATGTCCACGCGGACATACGTCCTGCTGCATCTGCATCCTCCACGTCCGGGGGCTCATGAGTGTAAGGAACCAAGAGGAAAGGCAGGCAGAGTCAAGAGGAGCAGCAGCCGTGGCATGAGACAGACACAAGGAGGCCAAAAGGAGGGGTGCAGAAGGGACCCAAACCCCACAACAGCCGACAGACTGAAGCCTGCCTCCGCCCCGTTTATCTGCGCTTAACCGAAACGTGTGGCCCTGCAAGCAGGACTAAGTGCTTTGGGATCGCCCCTGCAGGCTGAGCTCCCCGTCCTTCCCCACAGACGTGGGGTGGAAGAGCAGGTGCCCGCCCGGCTGCTGCAGCCACCAGAAGGACACACGTTGTTACCAAGAGCCTGTTTTTATGCACAGATAAGGATAACAAGCGTCTCATCGTGGCGTTTCAAATGCTGAAGATCTTAAGCTGAACCGTGCGCCACAGAAAGCGCATCACTAGCCAGGCTGCGACAGCAAATGAAACGAAAACTGAAAACGAAGCCTAACTGACGCGAGATCAGCAAATATCAATTCCAGTCTTCTTAACACAGGCGGTCCTCACGACAAAACTTCTGCAGCACAGAGAAGCGCCCTCAGTAACTCCGAATTTCGAGCCGAGGCACCCCACGCACCTCACACAAACCAAGCGCCTCCTGCAAACGATGGCGGGTCCTTCGGCGCGAGCTGCGGCACGATTAACAGAGGTCCATTATAAAGGCACCGCATAACCCAGCTCCTGGCAGTCGGCACTGCCACATCGGACTGCGTTTCTATAGCAACCGGGGAGGAAAATATAAAGCAAATTACGGTTAAATGAAAATTATTCTCCATGACAATATATGTTAATGCAGGAAGATTTGCAAAGCCATTCTGGATAAGAGTGTTTACATTCACACATGTGTTTACAGAAATAAATAAAGGGGGAGATGTAACAGCTAATGGATCTCCCAGAGACAGGGGTCGCAGCCAGCCCTTTTTTCAAGTTTTCACGTATGTAGAATAAAATCCTTCACGCGAGCAGAACGGAAAGCAAGCCACCCTAACGCAGGTACGCGCACACTTGGATATAGCACACGTCCTGCGAGCAGCAGTTTTCCAGGAGATAGAAAGCTTCGGAGCGTCGTGATCCTTCCGTTCTCCGGGCTGCAAACAAAGAGCGCGTTTGTACCTCCTCATCCCAGGAGAGAATGTTTTAAACGAGAGGCTGAGTCCCTCGGAATATTTATAGAGATCTGACTGAGACCGGAATAGCGACTTACTTTAATCACCTCTAACTTACTGGCGGAGCACTGAACGGGGTTTTATACCCCAGGATTCGCAGAGCTCGCGCCCTGCTGCGGTCCAGAGGCAGCCCAGGGCATGGGAGCATACTGTCAGCCCACGGTTTTCAGCATTAAGGCTTAAAAAGGTAACCCCACGCTCTTCCACCCTCCTCCTCCAGCCTACACAGCCCTTCTTGCCAGGGAACCCATCTGAGACTTTGGGCATCTTCTGAAGCATGAGCGAAGTTCACTGGAATGAGCCTGGTTCCAGAGGCAGCCGTTTATTTATTTTTTTAATTCGCTCGGCTCGTGCCCCGAAGAAGAGCCCGAGGAAGGAAAGCAGGCTAGGGACTGGCGCACGGTGTCGTGGGGACGGCTCGGGGCTCCGCATTGGGAAGAAGCCCTGGGAGGAAGGCGGCTGCCGGGTCCTCAGGGAGAGGCAGAGGAGCACGAGGCGCTGCTTGCACCGTGCAGCGAGCCGGGACCGCGGCAGGCAGCGTCCCCTGCGCGGGCACGTCCGACCTCGCTCCACGCGCGCTCCCTCTGACCTCGGAGCCTGTCTCCTGCCTCCGCCTCCAGAACAATACTTGAATCATGAGGATCATAACTTTTTATGACGGTGGGAAAACTGCAATATTCTCCGCGAGTTCGCTCCACCCTGTACATAAAACTGCTCAGAGGTTCAGCCATAAAGCAAACTCCCTCCTTTGAAGTCCGGCTCCAGGCCCTCTGCGGATCATAATGCTGATGTGAAGGAACGCAGCGCGTTAACGTTTTACATAACCACGCTCGGGGAGCATCGCTTGTTAATCATTCGCTGCGACTGTTGACAACAGCAAGTCAGGCCAGAAAGTAGCCGGGTAACGAGAATCGTTCCAGGTGAGGCTGGGTGACCCACAGACACCGACTTCACGCACCGCACCGCCAGGCGTATTCCGGTCACGCTCCGCTCTCCCCGAGGATCGTTTGGTGCAGAGCCCACGGCAGCACTGCCGCTCTCATTTCGGCTCATTTAGTCGCCGATGCCAGCCCAGACACGATCCCCTCCGCGCTTCCCTCCACAACAACGCGCGCATCTCTCTCCCCACACAACGCGCAGAGAACAGCTACCAACCTCAGCCTGGAGAAGTCTGCAAATCACACGGCAGCAGCAGTTGCTAGGTTCCTCTTCAAGCCCCCAGCAATTGCTACGACCGGGTTCCCACCGACGCTCCTTCCTGCGGCGGCAGAGGGGCTGAACGCTGTTGTTTTCACGCAAGAACTTTAAACCAGGCCGCGCGCCTGCGTTCTGCACGCGTGACATGCCCAGCAGCGCGCCCGCAGGGTGCTGAGCCCACCAGGCCCAGCCACCAGCACCATCGGGCCGGGCACCGCAGCCTTGTGCAGAGCCGCCTTCGCCCCTTGCTGCGCCGAAACGCATCCACGTCGTTTTCTCTGCAAACGCTCTCTGAAGCCAGTTACCTGCGCTGCGCGTTCTGCCTGCCGCTGTTCTTGGTAGCGTGGCGGAAAAGAGCCCCACTGTCCACGTACGGGATGAACCCACGCGACAAAGGTTCAGAGAGCTGCCCCAAGCAGGGAACGAGCCGTCGGAGGGAAGCAGGACAGGCCCACGGCAGCAGGCCCACGGCAGCAGGCCCCCCAAGCTCCCACCCCCTGCGCAAGTCCCTCAGACCCTTCACCCCCCAGCGCCTGGGCTGCTCGCCCCATTTTGGGGCCGCTTCCTCCCACCGCGCAAAGGCCCAGCCCAGATCTCAACAGGGAGACGGAGACGCACGATGGTCTCAGAGAAACAGAAAGGCAGGAAGAGGAGTGAGGAAACATCAAAAGGCAGACTGGCTAAAATTAGAGACGAGAACTCTGGCTGAGGAGGGCCAGAGGAGGACCAGGGCAGCGCAGCAGCTCTGAGAAGAGATCCCAGGAGGGGGAGAGGCAGAAGGGAGATGGCGAGGGAAGCAGGGGAAGCTAGCAGATGGAACAGGCTGCAGAAGCACATTCAGCATTTTAAGACTCTAACCCACGGCTTTCTAAGCAAAGAGCACCGCTCAGCACACCTGGAAAAAGCCACAGAGCTGCCTTCTTACCCGACCCCTCCTCCCTCGCACGAGGGAGGGCTGAAAGGCAACTCAGCTCACCACAGAACAAGTTTAACACCCCAGCACCAGCGCTAATCACAGGGAAGGCAAATTAATTCAGCACCTTCCCCCACAACAGAGCACCTCTGAGCAGCGCAGGGCACCTCAAACGCCGACAGAAGAGCGGAGAGAGCAGGGGCCGGGAGATCTCCGCGCGGCCCCCAGCGCGCCAGGAGCCTCCGGCGAGGCAGGAAAGCGGAGACGCGCAGCGGTTCTCAGCTGCCCTCCTTCTCCCAGCCTATTCTCGGATGTCCTTTCCGAGCGGGCAGGACAAGCAGCCGCACGAGCTGGAGTCAAAGGCGAGCCTCCAAGGCGCGCGGGTTTACGTTTCCAAACCCGGCTCGCGTGTTTGGCTCTGGGCCTGCCCGGGACGACAGGGAGAGCTGGGTCCTGGCGCACCCAGCCCGATGACACCCCGCAGCCGGCACCAACCAGGGCACCAAACGGCACAGCAGCATTGCCACAGCCGCACGCGGCCACGAGCAGGATGCGCTCCCCCCAGAGCACCCCGCACACCCAGGTACCCGCACGCCGGCGGCAGGACTAGGAAGGGGCCGCCCCGTCACCGCGTCCCAGGGCCAGCAGCACTCCCTGCTGCGCTAACACACACCTGGGATCACCGGCAACAACCACCAGCACGCAGAGCAGAGGGCAGTCCGAGGGGTTGAAGTCCACCAGGGGATTCCTGCTCCTCGTAGTACCCCCGGGCCAGCGGGGCTGCAGCCCCCGGGACCCCACCTGGCCGCCTCCCCCCGGCTCCAGCCGGCCTGCAGAAGGGCAGCCGCTCGCGAGCGCCGTGGGGCTCCTGGCACAGCTTGTTTACACAGAGCAGGTCACAGGATAGGCTGGAAGGTGCAAGCAGGATATGGTTTTTACAGCTCTGAACTCCTGCCCAGATAAGCTGATAAGGCTCGGTGCACTGCTCACCCGGGGGCAGGGGGCACCTTCATGTCTGCTCCGCTGAAAACGAAGATGGACCACGAACTGCAATTAAGGAATTTATAATTGATAGCGACATTTCCATTCACCTCATTTTCCTTTAGAGCCATTCTACTGCATCGTGTTTTGTTTTGTTTTTTTTTTTTAACTAGAGCTCCTGACTGCACGCGCTCTCACACTTCACTGCGAGGTGCCCAAAGCAGCACAGCACCACCAGCCCCACGCTGCGCAGGGGCAGCAGCTCCCCACCGCCCGCTACCTCCGAATCGGGGCTCTTTTTTTTCCTGGATAACACCTCCCTACCTTGCCATGCTCAGGATAAAATATTAACAGCTTCACACTGCTGCTGGGGAGGCGATTTTAGACCCCTTCTGCACCACACAGCTGCCGGTCTCCCCGGAGTTCCTCCGGCACCGCTCTCCATGCAGGGACGCGCACAGCGCTCGTCTCGGAGCAAGGCACAGCCAACGCAAGAGGAGAGGAGAGGAGAGGAGAGGCCTTCTCGCTGGGCACACGTAAGAACAAGGTCAGCTTCCTCCAGACCTCGTGGAGACAAGGCTGCCTTTACACACGCTAAGTGCTCGACCCTTCCCTTTCCACGCTCTCCTCCGGGCTTCGGTCGATGCACAAGGAGCAGGCGCCGCGTCTCGCGCGGGAGTCCAGCAGCAGCCCCAGCGCTCTGGGGCCTGCCCAGGCTGGGGAGCAGCACGACCGATGCCGCAACGTTTCCACGAGGTATCAGATGTCGTCAGCTCGGGTTTACCAACGCAGACCTAGTGCACAACCCGTAGCTTGCTGCTGCAACGGTTCGCAGCGGAAGGCTTAGCGTAGAACTACGAACGGGCTACGTTTGGTTTTCTTCGAGGCAGGGCGAAGAGGCTGCCTGGAGACTTTCGGCAGATAAATAATTCAGCGCAGGAACGCCAAGGGCAGCACCGCACACGTCCATATGGCAGGGCGACGCAGCCGGCACTACGTGCTTCCCATCACCGCCCCGACAGCGCCTTCAACCCTGACCTAGAAAAACATCGCTGGCTTCTGGCTACCCCAGCCAGTCGCTCACGCTGGGGCAGGGTCTCTCCTCCGCAGACCGCGGTTTCGGCCTCTGTCGGCGGCAGCAGAACCACGAGGAGCACAAGAGCTCATCCACACGGCGATGGGATCCCACGGCCCCGCTCTGGGGCCACCCCACAGCTCCCCGTGCCCAACCGCCCGGCTCACGGCGCACCCAGGATCGAGGGGAAGCCCCCAACAGACCCAAACGGGCCCTCAAACGGGACTGTTTCCTTTGCTGACCCCAATTATCCCCCCAGTTTATTAAAGGGAACTCGCGCGCGCAGGAACGTTAACACCCTGAAGAGCCGTATAAACAGAGCAAGTCCGAGGGCACCGCTATAAACAGAGCTAATGGAAGGCGGCGACTGGAAATGGGTCCTGAAAGCTGCCAGATCAAAGCGAGACCCTTCTCGTGGAAGGGCTGCATTACCCTTGGAGCCACGGCGCTAATACCGTCTATAAAAATATTTTGCTCAAATAAGTGAAGAAACAGCAGCGTTTCATCTGTCAAAAGGTGCGAGGCTTTTATGGGATTAGCCATTCCACATGCAGCATAAAAATTAGAGCAGATTTTTTTGAAAGCCCTCAGCTCGGCTGACGGAGACTACGCAGACCGGCGCGTGCGCCTGCTTTCTTCACACACGCTGCGCCGAACAGATTTTTCGCTGCTACTAGCATTTAAGCCCCTTTTTTCTTTATTTTTCAGGCACTCGCGAAGGATTACAAATTGGCATCACCTACAACTAGTCACAGACGAAGCCAGCACCGCCGCCCAGACTCAGACAAATTAAGGTGCTGAAGGACCGAACGGTCGCACAAGAAACCACCCCACAGCACCCGTCCTCACGTGGGAAAGGCAGAAAGCTGCAGGTGCAGAGGGGCGCAGAGAGGCAGCCTCCGGCCCACGGGCACCGACCGCTTCCTACCCCGCTTCACAGCGGGGCACCGAGACAGCGCCTCGCTCGAGCGGGCCTTATCGAGGCCGTGGCTGCACAAACCCGCACTGTTTGGGGCGCTGGCCGTTCCGGATAGCTGGCCACAAGGCTCCCCTTTCACGTTCACGCGAGTATTTTTGATTACGGCACATCAGCGGCGTACAAATTACATAAGACTTGGCTGGGAAGCGAAGGGCTTCGTGCCCTCGGCGAAGGCAGCTCCTCGCCTCTCATCTCTCGCAGGGAAGAGAAAATATTTAAAAGCCGCATACAAATCATTCCTGCAAAGCGTCGTGCAGACTGTTTAAATTAGACGGGGGTAAAAATACATGCAAGTTTATCACGAAAACCTTTGCCATGGAGACACCGCTTTCTCCCGGCAGCCTTCTACAACGGAGACGCACGCAGCTCCTGGTCACGACGGAGGCAGCAGACAAAGCGCCCTGCCAGCGCCTCGCCAAGGCAACGCGATTAGAAGAGCCACCAGCACCACGCAAACATTCCCAGGTAGCATTTCCCTTGCCCTACTGAAAAGCTCCGGTACCTGCCCCTACTTGCCACGGGCCTCCCTGCATTAAGCCTTCATACCAGGGAAGGGTTTCAGCGCCGAACGCAGACTGCCGAGCCGGAAAGTCAGGTACTCGGCAGGCTGAGACGAGGGGCCAGCCTCGCAAGAAAGCTGCCACTCATTAATTTTATGAAATGTAATTAGGCAGCTCCGGTCCCGCCGACTGCCTTCCCTTGCAGGAGGAGTTCTTCAGCGAGCAACGAGGACGTCCCAGCTGCGACTCACGCCGCCCCCGAGGACGTTTCCCCCGAGCACGCTCACGGCAGGCAGGCGCCGTTTCGAAATAAATACCGCCATTTCCTCACGGCAACTCAACGCTCTTCCTCCTTTTCGCCTTAGTCACCGCGAGGATCTACGCCACGGCGCGAGCCCCCAGAAAGCAGCCACCCTGCTCCCGTCCCCTCGCCTGAGACACCTCCTTCTTACAGGGCACCGCTTTCTTTTAATGTAAAAAAAAAAAAAAAGCAGGAGGGTTAAAAAAAATGGTAGTACTTCAAACATGTGTCCAAAAGCCACAACACAGAGACAAAGAGCGCAGATTAAACGCTGCGAAGATAGACTTGTCAGGAACCTTGCTTTGAAGTATCTGCAGGAAACACTGTCATCGCGCAGCCATGTTACAATTACACAGTTAAAATAATCACCACCAGTTGTAAGCAGCCCATCTGGTTTACTGAAAGAGAGCACTGCTGGTGCAGTATTGATTAACACGACCGGTCTGCACTGACCCCAGAGAAATACATTTGTCTGCTCTGCTGAGCAGAGAGCGCGCCGCACGACACCGCGATACGCCTCGCTTTGTTCCACAGCGTTTGGGGGGGATTTAGTCAATTAAAACAAAAGTAGAAAATGAAATAACCTTAACGGGTTGTCTGCCACACAGGAAGGAAGAAATGAAGCCCAGCACTTTGGTGAAGGGGGTTTTGTTTGGGGGGGGGTCTTTTGGTGATTTTTTTTGGTTTTTCTTCCCCCCAGACCCAATCTCCATGTTGGACCATCCATACATTTAACCCTGAGAAAGTGCTGTTACAACCTCGTAAAACCAAAAAGCAGCACGTAAAAAAAGAAAATCAGTTCACCCCGAGCCACGTTTTTATGAAATGGAGACAGGGACAAGAGTTCACTTCGAAGAGCAGCACTGAATGGCAAAACCAGTTGGGAAACGCTAAGCTCAACACCCCCAGCTCCCAGCCTGTCACGGCCGCGAGCGTCTGTACGGCCGGGCCTCCGCAGTCACGCCCGAGAGCAGACACAAGCACACACACACAAAGCTGGGAACGGAGCGAGTCGGAGCGCAGAAGCCACGGGGCTCGCGTGCTGGCCACGCTCTAACAGCGCTCGCTGCAGAGGCGACCGAGGCTGCCGCGAGCCGGAGCCTCGCCACGCACTCAGACGAGGCCGGGGGTGATGCAAGCCCCAGCCAGCCCGACAGCACGGGCTCGCAGCAAACTTCGCTGAAACCCAGGCCAGATGCGCCCTGGCAAGTCCCAAAGCTCCCCAAGTCTCCTGGGGCAAGTCCCAAACCTCCCCAGCTCTCCCAGCACCCGGGAGAGAAGAGGCCCGCAGCACCCCTGCGCTGGAGGAGCCGAGCCCCCGGCTTGGGTACGGAGGCACGATGGAGAGCCCTGAGCGCGTACCCACACACAGAGACCACCCCGTGGGGCTGGATCGTGCGCTCCCCACGGCTGGGGGCAGCACCAACGCTCCCCCACTGGGGCACAGAATCCCCCGTGGGTCTCGCTCCCAATTCCACGCCAAGGGTTTTTCAGCCCTTGTGCTGCGCGCCACCACAACGGTTTAAAAGTGCTCCAGCGGGCACCCTTAATCTGCTGGCAAACCCGTGCTGTAAGAGCGCCAACTTTTCCTTTTTAAGTTAATCAAGTCAAATATTTAGTTCCTGGCGGAGCACGCACAAAAGAACATACCGATGCCGTCCGAAAGCGCGCGGGAGCGAATTACCCTTCCCCTCCCAACTCCACGGAGCGTTGTGTCGTCCCCCCCCCCCCCCAGAAACAGTAACTGTGGTTACATAAAGACGTTCCGCCTTGGGAAGGGACCAGAAAAAAGGCAAAACCCGCGCAGCTCCGAGCTCCTTCCGTTTACACCCATCTCGGGATCCCGAGGCAGCGCCCGGCGCCACGAAGCGCGGCGCTGGCAGCCCCGGGGAGCCCCGTCGGGAGGGCACGGCGCTCCCCGAGCCCTGCCTGGAATTTGCTCCCTGCCTCCAGGGCCGCGTCCCCGGCGGTGAGAGAGCACTTTGTGTACGGAGCCGGCCGGGGGGAGGAACCCTCCCCTGCAACCGGAGAGCAAAACACACCCGGGGGCTGCGAGCCGGAGCCAATCCGCACGCACGCGGCCCCCGGAGCCTCCGCGGGGAGGGAGGGAGGGAAGGGGGAGCCCAGGCCGGGCCCCGCCGCGGGGCAGCTGCTGGGGGGCGGCGGGGGCTCGGGGCCGGCGGCAGCCCCGGGGTGGGGGGGAGGCAGCGGCCGCCTGCCTGCCCCCGGCATCGCCCCCCGTCCCCGGGGCAAAGGGTGGCGGGGGGCGGCCCCTCCCCGGGGCACAAAGGCTGGATGAAGCCGGGGGTTAAATAAATAAATAAACAGACGAATAAGTAAATAAATAAATAAATAAATTAAATAAATAACGGAGCGCGGCCGGGCCCGGCCGGCTGGCGGCGGCTCGCCTCGGCCGCACGCACACGCGCGGGGCTCTGACGCCTCCCCGGGCTGATGAAATGGGAAGCGGAAATTACCGAGCGGGCAGCCCGGGGCATTGTTCCCCCCCCCCCCTGCTCTCGGTGCTGCTCCCCCCCCAGCACGACGCCCCCCGGGGCACGGGGGGGAGGGGGGGGGGGGACACGGCCGCGGCTCGGCCCCGCGCTGCCCCCGAGCAGCCCCGGCGGCGGCCGCCTCCTAAAATACCCCCCTCCCCGCCCCCCTACCGGTAACCCCCGGTATTACCGGGAACCCCCCCCCGTTACCGGTAACCCCCCGGTATTACCGGGAACCCCTCCCCATTACCAGTAACCCCTCGTTATTACCGATAACCCCCCGGTATTACCGGTAACCCCCCCCACTACCGATAACCCCTCCCCAGATTACCGGAAACCCCCCGGTATTACCGGGACCACCCCCCAATTACCGCCCCCCCCCATTACCGAGCCCCCCCCCCCTCACCCCTTAACCCCCCCCGGTTCCCCCCGCCCCCCGCCCCTTACCGGCTCTCCGCTCTCAGCGGGCCGAGGGCAGCCTCGCGGGGGAGCGCGGCCTGGCGGCGGCTCCGCCGGCCCCGCCGCATAGAGGAGGAGGAGGAGGCGGCGGGTGAAGGGGCGCGGCGCGGGGCTAGTGCAGGGGCGGCGGGCAGCAGCGGCAGCAGCGGCCGCACGTCCCGGTGCCGGTGGCGGTGGCGGTGCCGGCCCCGCGCTCCATGGCCCCGCTGCGCTCCGCTCGGCCCGGCCCCGCTCGCAGCGCTGCCGCCCGCTCACAGCCGCTCGCTGAGACGCCGCCGCTCATTGGCCCGCCGCGTCGCCGCCGCCCGTTGGCGGAGCGCGGCACAGCGCCGCCCTGACGTCAGCGCGTCGGCGGTGGGGGGGGGGGGGGGGGGGACACAGCGCCGCAGCGCCCCCCCCCCCCCCCTCACACACACACACACACACACACACACACACAACGCGCGGAGGGCGACGGGAGAGGGGAGGGCGGGGCTAAAGGGGCGGGACACAGAGCGGCTGCCATTGGCTGGCGTGGCCCGGCGGCGGGGATGCTCATTGGTGGGGGCCTGTGAGTGACAGGAGGAGGGGGCAGCACCACCGGGAGGTGGCGGCGCCGCCTCAGGCCTCCCGCCCCCCCCAATGCCCCCGGGGACCGAGCCCCGCGCCCTGAGCCCCGGCCCCCGGCAGCCCCCGGGCACAACCGCCCCCCCCCGCGGGGCGCAGGGCACGCGCCCGGCCCGCCGTTGAGTAACGGCGTGAGGGGGATTTGCCGTCAGCCCGTCCCGCACCCGGCTTAGTCTCGTTTATCTGTGCCCGGCCCGCTCCGTCAGACCCCGACTGGTCAAAAATAAAGGCTCTGGGGCTTTTTGGGTGCTCGTTTCCCTCCGTCGGCCTCCCTCTTGGTTGGCTTCTCGTCACACTTCAGCAAAAACACTGCAAACAAGCTTCTCTGGGGCCTCCGAGCTAGCAGCTGAGGGGAAATACGATTTCTCACTTCCCAAATATCGCTGTACGGCCGCCTTGGCAGCCCCAGCGTCAGCCCGGTCAGAGATCAGCGCTGGGGGGAAGCTGAAGCCTTTTTCTGTGTCCTCCTGACCCGCTGGAGCACGGCAGCGCGGGCTGTCGGCCCCTGTAGGGAGGCTTCCTCAGGGCTTTTGCTCCTTGCAGCTTACTTGCAATATTTAAGAGAAAAAAAACAGTCTGTACTCAATTATTATGCACTTCGCTAACAGTTGTGAGCCCTCAGTTCCTAAAAGGAAAGCGACACCCTGGTGCCAAGGAGGAAGGAACGCTGCGTGAGGGCAGGGAAATGAGGGCACTTGGGGATGTGCTGTCAGGCCTACTTCTGTCTGTCACATTTCTGTCCCACAGCAAACTGGAAGGACACTGACTGGGAAGGAGCTCCGTGACCCCTCGGTCCTTGCTCTGTTACTCTTTCCCTGTCTAACTGCCTACCATCCATGTCAGCCACTCAGCTGCTTTTGGAGCACCAGGCTGTCCATACGCATCCGAACGCCTCGGCTGAGCCCCCTTGTAGCTCTGCAGCACCTGTACCGCAAGGGAAGGAGCCATTACATCAACCGTCAGGGCAAAAACACCTGGTCTGTGCTACCGTGGGTGCCGTTCTCTGCTGATTCAGCGCCTACCAGGGTGGAAAGATGGGCATTTATTTTTAATAGGTTATACAAGTGATTTATGACTACTACAGTCAAACATCAGAGTAAATCCTGTGTGAGAAGTCAAGTGCCAGCATCAAAGAAGCCAAGAGAATAAAGCTTCGGGAGAACTTTGATTAGAAGAACCTTTACTTTAAGCTTGGCTCGTGTTTTAGTTAATGTCACCTATTAGCACTTGGAAGAGAGATGGGCTTGGCAAACAAGATAGCATTTAGAGAGGCGGCCGTTTGGGAGGCCGGCAAGGAGTCCCGCTGATGCTCCTGGTAGTGCAGCTCCAACCTCCCTACCTCCACACGCCATCTCGGGCTTCTTCAATAAAACGGCCTCGTGCCTATGTGACTGGCAAGGTGGAGCGTCAGGCCTCCCGCGTCCCCAGCCGAGGAAGATTTCCGAGGGCGGTGGTCCCCTGCTGCTGGGTAAATGCCTCATATTGATGGTCTGGGCGTGAACTCGTGCCGGTCTGGTCTAATTACTGTTTTTATGATCCCTAATGACAGGCTTTAGGCTTCTAGCTTGCCAATGGATTTGAGCAGCACGGAGCGACGGCTGCTCGCACAGAGCTTCCCGAGCGGTCCGTGGGGTTCGGAGCTGACTTCAGGCACCCCCCGCACACTGATGGATGCCTGGCCGCCTGAGCTCTGTGCGCTTCAGCAGCTCTCCGGGAGCATTCCCACGGGGCAGTCTGCTCCTTCGTGGCCTCCAACAGCTCTGGTTCCTACCGAGCTACTCCCCTCTTCCTGCTCTGCCCCTGCAAGCTCAGCGAGGTTGCCTCCTCGCCAGTTCTAGAGCTTCCCAAGCCCCAACGGGCAGCTGTCCTGACGCTGCTGCCGTACCGCTGATTCCCTCTGATCCCCTGTCTGTAGCCATCTGTCACCTACCTGTCTAAAACTGTCTGGTCCTCAGCAGTGACTCCCAGCTACAAGCCTGTGCCCCAGCAGCGTGTCCCGGCCAGGCCTGAGGCCCGTGGCTGCCTGACGGGCTGGGGTGCCTTCCTTGCCCCCAGTGGAATTTCAGGCCCTGCGCTGCTCCACGTGCAACGAGAGCAATTTCACGTCTTTTAAAAGTCTGAATTTCCCTTCTGGTTGCTTCAGCTCTGCATTTAATCCCTTGATCCATTATTGATGTAACGTCTGCGGACGGCGCAGTGGATACCTGACTCCAGGTATCCGTTTGCTCTGCTTGCAAAGTGCTGTGAGATGAGTCCGAGCTAAGAGGGGGGTGGTGGCACCCTGCAAGGAGCTTCCCGAGGTTCGGGTGGCAAGCACGTCTCACGGGGAGCGTGAAAATAGGGGATGCGAGTTCTCAGACAGCAGGGCTGAGGGCTGTGTTGGCTGTGGAACCTGATTCCTCTTAGCCTGAAGAACACCCGGATGGGGCTGCTAATGCTGCTTCCTGTCCCTAACCTGCTCAGGGGATAAAGCAGGGATTTCAGGCTCCGATCCCGCACCTTCCCCCAGTAGTAAATACACGTAGCATTACCGAGTGATGTCATGGCTGGAGCACGTCCCAGTGAGGCCAAGCCTGGATCAGGTTAGATCTGTCTGCTCAGAGCGTTGGCTCGCTCCCAGCGGAGCATATTGCCAGTCCGGGGATGGTGACTGAAGCCACCTTTCCCAAGGTCATCTCTCACACATGCAGAGAGGGCAGCACTCGCCTTCCCCTACGCGGCCCGGCCCGAGCCGCCCACGCACGAGTCGCAGCGCAGCCGCCGTGGTTGCTGGCCGCACGCAGAGCAAAACTTCTCGCCTCTCCTTCCTGGCACCGCTTCGCGTTGGCACGGGCGAGGCAAGGACCCCAGCACCCCCTTCCTGGTGGCTCATCATCTGCTCGCCTCTGAGGCACAGTGTGAGAGGAGGAATAGGAATTGCGTCAACTGCAGCTACGTGGTGCGTCTGTAAATAACCCGTCCTGGCAGATTGGTCGCATCCAGGCCGGCGTCTTCTGGCTCAGAGGGTCCCAGCAAGAGCCCCGCAGACCTCAAACGCTGTTTGTGGCAGTCAGAGAGCCCACCCAGGCTCAGCCTTTTGCTGGAGCTTTGGCCCATCCAGCTTCCAGCGCCCTGCATCGTTCAGTGGGTGCAGGTTTCCCTCCCTGAAGCTGCAGCAGAACTGTAAGGCAGGCAGGGTGAAGCACGTTTGGCCCCCCGTCGGGTCAGCCTGGTAGAAGGCAGTGAAGCCCCGTCTAAGCAAACTGCACTGCTTCGCTTCTAATTGGGCCGTAAATTTATTTAAATGATGCAACTCTTTTAAAAATAGATCGTGCTTAATTAGCAACAGGTCTAATCGCAGAATCGGTGGAGGCAGTGTGACGCCTTGAGTGAAGCTGAGGTGCGGGAGGTGCACGGCCCCAGTGGTGGGGGCCCTCAGCCCCTTGGTTCCTGGCGCACTTCGCTGTGGTCGCTACATGCTGTGTTTCCGCACTGGAAATCCCATGCCTCTCGCCTCTGTGGGCACAGCCCGAGCTAGAGGCAGCCTCCCCCCTCAGTCAGCATTTCCAGAGGAGCTATTTCCTCCTCCAAACGTAGCTGGAGTGTAAAATACCTCCCACTCTGGTCCCTCCGCGTGCCGGGTGAAGACGTGCGCTCGTCTCTGTCAACAAAGGACAGCGGTGGCGAGGGCTGGCGTGGCTTGCACGGGGCCGGTGTTTGTGCTCAGCTCGAGCTGTGACCGGCCCGTAGAGATTAATTGCAACCAGTTTAATTTTGTGTCTGTAAATTAAGCTGTTTGACGATTAAGCCAGTGATACAGAGAGACTTCCAGGAGTGAGGAGGACATTAACATGCTAATAGACCTTGCTGGTAGAAGGTTTGCTTAGACACATCCCAGGGGGCAGATGACAATTAACATCCTAAGAGACTCTTCTAGAAAGAGGATGCTAATTCAGACCTGCTGGGAAGGGAGAGATCCTTCATACGGATAATTATTTATTATTATTTTATGTAGCCCTGCAACCTCCCATTCAAGAACGCCTGAGATACATCAGGACAGGTGAGTTGGGAGAACCAACCACAGTGACAGTCACTAAAGTTTTCCTGGAGCCACCAGAGGGGAGGGAGAAACACCTGCAGGAACCATCCTGGTCAGAAAAACAGGAGAGAAGGAAGAAACAGGACTTGACTTCTTGAAAGGGAGTAAAATGGCACGTCAAAGGAAGTGGGCAGGAGGTTGGAGATCAGACCTGCAGGCCTGGCAAAGGGAACGTACATTGGAGTAGAGCAAGAAGGGTGTAACTGCGGCAGAAGGGAGGGGATGTTTGGGAGGAGACAGTTTACTCCGAACGTTGTCATAACAGAGCAGGAGGGCACCGCAGTTTAGTGAGGGCTGTTCAGGGCGAAACTCCTGGTGTGAACGTGGAGCAGGGCCCAGGCAGGGCTTGTGGGGCCAGAAGCCATGGAAAGCTCGCCCTGGACGGGTCAGGCAGATGGTCGTGGTTAGACAGAAGCTGGCAAACAGCTTGGCAGAGCCTGTCCTTGGGGAGCTGCAGCTCCTGAAGGACTTGTGTTGATTTATGGATTAAACCAGCCGTTACTGGAGTGCAGCCCGTGAACCTCTTCAGTTCCCGGGCCACCCTTAGCACAGTCTCCTGGGGAAAGCCGTGGATCTCCACGTCTGCGTTCGCTGGTGGTACTGGGCAGGTGCAGGGGGTACTGGGCAGGTACTGGGCAGGTGCAGGGGGAACTCTGCAGGCTGCCATAGGCCCACAGGCCGAAAAGCCTGGGGGCTCTGCACCTGAACTTGCTTCCCCAGAAGCTTGATCAAAAGGTTGCTGTTGCCCCTAAGGTCTTCCACCTTACAGCTCTCACTGGTGTTTCTGGGTGAACCAGGGGGAGGGCTTCTCATAGTCTTAACTGGCACAGCAGTGATTGCAAAACTTGTATTTTTGACTGACTTTTAGACCCTGAATTGGAAGGAAGGTGGAGTCACTGGAACCATGAAGAGACAAATTGTTCAGGTTGTGCTCTGAAATGCTTTCCTGCCCCAGAGAAACATTCGGTGGAGGACATCAGGCCTACCAGCTCTGCTGGGTACAACTAGGGCAAAACGGAAGAGATTACACAAGATTCAGGATCAGGGACTTAAAATGCGATGACCTTTGTGATATCTGTACACAGAGGCTGTAACACCACTCACAACCTTGATTTCGGTGTAACGCGTGAGAGGATTTTTGCACCGCCGTCAGGACTGCACGCCTGCACTGCCAAACATGGTTTAAGGAGCTGGGAGCTGCCAAACGCACTGTGGGGGCTTTTCCTCAGAAAACAGAGCCAGCTAACCCGCCTGATAAATGGCGTGTAGCTGTAAATACACACTGAATATTTATATATATTCCAACGGTAAATACGTCTGTGCTCGTCCTAGTTCCGACGATACCTGGCGGTGCCTCAGGCGCGGCCGCCACCCCCCGCTCACCCTCAGACCGTACCGTGAGCTCCAGCAGGGCCGTTCTCCCTCAGCAGCGCCTGCCAAGGCCGGGCACAGCCCCGTTCCCCTCAGCCCCGCCGGGCCGGGCCGGGCTCCCCGTGGCCGCGGTACCCCCCCGGGCCCGGCCGCACCCCCCCCTCACACGGCGCCATGACGAGGGCGGAGCCAAGGCGGCGCCGCCATCTTGCGGCATGGCAGCCCCGCGGCTGCCCGCCCGCCTCCAAGATGGCCGCCCGGCCTTCACCGGGCGCTTCCGGCCCCGCTGAGGCCTCCTCCCGGTGGCTCGGCGCTCCCTTCGGCGGCCCCGCGGCGCTCGTTCCCTGGCGGGCCCCCGGCGGAGCGGGCCGGGGCCGGGCCATGGCGCTGCTGCGGCTGCTGCTGCTCCGGGGGCGCTGCGCATGGCCGCGGCCCGCCCCGCCGCCAGCCCCGGCTTGGGCACGGCCTCGCCCGCAGCCCCGGGGCCTGCAGGTAACGGGGGGCGGCGGGGCCGGGGGGGCTCGGTCGGAGCGGCCCGAAGGTGCCGTGCCACGGGTGAAGCGTTAGGAGCGCCTAGGAGGGCCGGCACGGGCTGAGGGCGCCTGGGCTGTCACCGCCGAGGCTCCTTTCCCTCCCCCCGCCCTCCGCTGTGCCGGTCCCTGCACCGGTCCCGGTACCGGCGGGACGAGTCCCCCCCTGCGGCACCCGGGTGGCCTCCAGGGCCCCTTCCAGCCCAAACCCCAAACGGTTATGGGTCCATACAGCACCGCTCCCTGCGGCTGTGCGCCATAAATGCGTTTTTCCCTGCCTTGCTGTGCTCCTGGTATTGTTTTGCTCTCAAACACACGCCCTTAATGCATACAGAAGTCAAGGATCTTCTTTGAAGAAGGCCTGCGACATGATTTAACTCTGTTTTCTGCCTCAGCGCAGTGAACAAGTACGGGCAGTCCAAGTAGGCGAAGGAAGAACAATTCTGAGACTGCTCTGTGAATTGTGCCAAAGTTTTCTACTACCACAGCTCTGTCATCAATTTAAAGTAGCCTGAGCTGCTCTGTTCCAAAAAATACTGATCCCAGGAGGTTACCCTCTCAGGCAGACAAAAACAGTTGTGCTGCTGACTACCAGATGGGAAAAAAGAGGAATTTCAGCCAGGTCAGTGCTCCTGTCCAGCTTGCTGCACAGAAACTTGCCTCAGGGCATCGGGCAGCGAGACAGGGAGTCACGTCTGAGGAAGGGAAGGGTGTGTTCAGTGAGGGTATTACTTCGTGTCAATTCTCAGATGCTAAGAAATTGCCCTTAAATGTGGATATAAACTGTAGGATTGCTGCTGAATGACCATGGGGAGAACAGCTGTGTTACCCTTACAGCAGGGTTACAGAGTAGTAGTTGTTCAGATTCCCTCCTGTGGGAGGGTATGTTTGCATTCTAGGAGTTGATTTCTAGCATATCTGTAGAGTGAGGAGCAGCGGTACAGCGAGGAAAAAGATAAAAATTCCAAGTGTTTTGAATATATGTTTCTATTTATACGTGCGCTTACTTTAAACTGGGTTATAAACAACATCTTCAAAGTCACATGGCAAGTTCGCAGCACAATCAGGAATAATATTTGGGGCTTACAACTGCTGGTTCTGCAACTTAGCCACAATATTTTGATGTTTTGGAATTTCTGCCTCATGGGATACAGAAACGATAAGCAGTCGCAGAACTTTAACGATAGTTGTCTTTTTTTTTCCTCCTTTATCTTTCTCTTCAGAGCCTTCTGTCACAAACACTTTCCCCCACATCTCAAGGTCTCAGTGGAGTCCTACTGAAACAACAAATAATTCGAGACCCTGTCAGGCTTTGGAATCTCTTAGGTGAGTCCCAAAGAGCAACTCAAATGAGAAATTAGGAGGGGAAAAAAAGTCTTATTTAGTAAGAATGTTGACTTTTCCTTACTTTTAATTCCTGAAACAAAGCTGTCCTGTTCTTGGCTTTGGGAGCAGAGTGCCATTTGCAGGGGTTCTAGGTTTTTGGTGGCAGAGATGAACAATGGCATTTTTCCACAAGGAGCTCGGTGTGATTAAGTGAGCACTTGAGTCATTAGACCTAAAAGCTAATTTAAAAACAGCAGACTTCAAACTAGAGAATCTTCCTGTGCCTCATTAGCGAAGCCTAAGAAGAAAATGTCATTCACCTTAGAAATCACATCATGTAACCTTGCTAAAAGCCATGCATTGGAGCAGGTTAAAAGTGTATGTTGTAAGGTGTTATCTGAATTCTTAGAGCAAAAGTACAAAGCTGTAAAACAAAGGCAATTATTCTTCTCACTTTCCTCTTCAAATTGGGAAGGCAGCTTTGCTGATGCTTTTGAGATTTGAACGAAAGCGGTCCCTGCTATTGTGACTGCTGTGGGTCTGGTGAGCTCGAGCTACTTTACCTTGAAGAGTTTGTGGGTTTTTTTTTGGGGTAGAGGGGGTTGTTTGTTTTGGTTTGCCCCCTTTTTAAAAATAAAAATAAAAGAAAAAAGATATGCATAATCTTTCAAATGGCTGTGAATCCTCTAGTAGAAATAGCAGTTGACAAGCAGTCCAGCTCCTGGGCTTGCTTCTCTTTCCAGACCATGAGAAATAGAAGCTACAGTCCTTAAGTCAATTGCTTTGCTTCTGAAATTTTTGCATTTTCCTGGCAAAAAGCCTTCACTTAATTGTTTTGTAGCAGCTGCCGTGGGTTTTGCTGTTTGTAGCCATCCTTCCTTGGCTTTTATGAGAGCATCCTAACAGTATGTACTGAGAAACCTGCATTGAACTCCAGCAGATAATTTCCTCTAGCATGCATTTACAGCTCTAGCGTGAGGCTGTTCTTCACTGACCCCACCAGCGTTAACTTTGGTTATGCCTTGGGGAACGTGTAAATGCTTTAGTACTGAAGGAATTTCTCCAAATGATTTTTTTTGCCATATTAAAACAATGTCTGAACAAACTCATATTTTGATTGGATTGTTGAGGAGTATATATTATATAAGGAAACTGAAGGAGTCTTTCCCTCCCAGTACTCCCTCCTTGTGAGGCTGTCTCATTTCCGTGGCACACAAACGAAGCTGTGCACTTGGGTGGGTGTGGAACCGAGGTTTATGTGCATTGGGAGCTCACATGGATTTCTGCCATCCGTGGTCCACCTCTCTCACTGCCACCTGAGGTCTTTGGTAGTAACTGCTTAATTCTGCTTGCCTGCAGGTAGCACTTACTATTTTAGTACTTCAAGTTCTCAAGGGAGTAACCATAAGAATGGAGGATTCAAGAAGAAATCTCCAAAGGAGGATGAGGGTATGTACATGCCAGAAACGTATTTAATGGCATGAATTTTTTGTGTGTGTGAGGGACACGGGTGGAGAGCGTGGAAGATCAGCCTTAATGCTCATCTCTCTGGGTGCTGTAAACTTGTTCCCGTAACGTACCAACTGTACGAGCCTGTGGCTATGAATGAGTTGGAAGGGGAATTTTGTCTTAGTTGATGGTAGAATAAAGCTTAAGACAGGCCATGAAACTGAATCTTTTTATGTGCTGCTTTGCATCCTGTGCAAATAATTGTTTTTTGCTTTAATTTTGCCACTTTACAAAGGGGAACGGTATTTACTGAGTTTTGGTTTGGAGGTTTTGGTGTAGAGCACTTTGACTTCATTAAGAACTAAACATTAATACGAATCGAAGCTGGAATCGGTTTATTTCTTATTTCGTTCACCTTCTTTGTGAACATGTCTGCTTCTAGTGGTTTACAGAGCTCAGATATAAAAATAGATTCTTAAAGAGTTCTTAGCTGTGTTAGTAAGGGCACTTGCTCAGAAATTTTCTTTTCATTAAGTTGGTCTTCCTAGATACTGTGTGGGTACTGCTGAGAGGTCAGTGTCCCCTCTGTACCTTAAGCTTGTTGGGGGAAGGGGAGAGAGGAATTCCAGGGTGCTAAAAAGGAGCAGGGACATGAAGGAGAACATCTGTTGTGTATGAGACAAAAACCTTGCGTAACTTCTGACAGGCCGGAGTTTTGATCCTTGTATCTTCTACCAGTAGGTTTTCATCAGAGATTTTTCAAATTCGAGCTGATTTGTGGGTGTCCCTCCAAGTCTTGGTATTGTCAGCAACAGTTTGCTATTTGTAGATTGACAACAGCTGCATTCCATTTCAAAAGTGTAATTTGATTCTTCCTTTCCACTTCTGTAAGGAAAATTCTTTGCTCATTTGTGAATACATTTCTTTCCCTCCAGTCTCCCAAGAACTGAAGCGTGTGCAGAGTTTCTAGGATCTGGATTAGGCGTGTTTTCAGGCTCTGTGTTGCAGATTTTGAGCTGTGAAATCCCACAGCTGCGGGCATGTCCTGCATCTACGGGCCTGGGGATTTTTTTAAGAAAGGAGTCAGAAGCGGTCCGGATGAAGGCCTCATTCTTCTGTCTTGTCAACGACACTTTCAGAAGCGTAACAAAAACCTAAGCATTTTATTCATTTTATGGCACTCATTGATGCTTGCAGGGGCTGGTGATGGTTTGAGAGGCTTTACGTGGATGTCTGCTGCTTTCTGGACTTCTGAGTGAGGGCTGAGCCTCCTGTAGATGGAGGGCTCCAGACCTTTGCACTGCAAGCTGGAAGGCAGTTAACATCACACTGCTTTTGTAGATTACATTATAAACTTTTACCTTAGTGCATCTGATCTGGATGCGAGCGCAGGTATCGCCGAGTCCTCGAAGAGGAAGCCGGAGCTCAGAGGCTGGGGTGCTTGTGGTTTGCGAGACCACACAGGGTGATTGTGAGCACAGCGCCTTGAGGTATTGTAGCTGTTAAAATTAGTAAACAGTAACATGCTGTGTTCTGCGGCCTCTTTTCTCCGGTGATTAATGGCTAGCTTGACTTTGGGAGGTGGAATGCTACCCCATGTCTCCAGGGGAATACTCATCTCTGCAGTAATTATTAAAAAGAACTCTTCAAACTGTCAGTGCAGCCCTTGCAAGATTTTAATCAGAGAGTTCAGATTTGGGGTTAATGGCAAATCATTGCTTCATGGAGGCTTTTGGAGACTAAAGAGCTGGAAGTATTCCCACAGCTGTTGCTCGCAAGTGTCACATCCAGTTACTGGTTCTCATTTACTGACTGTTGTGGGGTAGCTTATGGTGCAATATGAATGTTGTACTGTAAAGACAGTCATATTTTACATAAACTTAGGATTAGATTAATTTTGTCCTTAATTAAATGCAGGGTAGAAGAAGCCTTTGTGTTGTCTTCTAGCTTTCTAGAAATTTCTGAAATTATTCAGCTGTAGGTTAAAGATCTGAGAACAAGTCTTGTATCCCAGACACTCTTTGTCTCGAGATATCTAATGGCTAGCTTTTACCCTGTAGTGATCTTTTTTTGTGATAACGTCTTCAGTGAATGCGTGCTTTACAACATACTACATGCACGCTGACTTTGTCTGAAATTTAACACAAAGAAGTGTTTAGCAATAATTGACTCAGATCTCCAAGAAGGAATTTGCATAGCAGGAGCTGGACGCTTTCTTTAAGTCAGAACTCCTTTTTCTAGTCGTTCCTTTTTTCTATAAACTTATTCAGAACTTGCTCAGTAGTTAGGGATAATGCCCAGGCTAAGGCCTCTACAATACTACATTTTAATTTTTTTTAATAAAACTGCTGGATGTTAGCCTGCAGTTTTATGACGGATTGCTTTGTTCTAACGAGGCTGGATCTAGCAGATAACGCAGAAGTGAGGAGATGGCATCAAAGAACAAAGTGGATGGGCTGGACGCAGCGTCTGAGCTTGTCACCGTGTTTTGAAATTGTGGCCTTATCTGAAACGCCGCATTGTTTCTATTTAGGAACAAGCCTTTCCTGTTAAATGTGGAGCAGAGCGAGGAAACGAGTGAAAAATGATGCTGTGTATCTGAAGGACAGAGTACTTTTTTTAGCATCTGACTGGGTCATATGTTTGTCCCTCGGTTTTGTTGCAGTGTGTATAAGGGTCTAATTGGTGGCTAGTGATAAATGCTGGTGTCAGAACACTTGTTATGAATTCGCAAATAAATCTAATCTGGGCTGCAGCAGGCAGATGCACTAGCAGTCCAGTGGTACAGAATTAATTTATTTCTGGGTGTAGAATAGTATTTATGTATGCCATGTTGCTGTTGATGTTAAATCGTATATCAAGAACGAGCAGTAAATTATATATTGAGAAGTTCCACATATAACTGGAAAGAGGAAGATATTTGTTGTCATCGTAACAACTCCAGTGCTCGCTGGCAGTTGACATTGAGCTGTGCTACCACAGAATTCAGAATTTGCCTGTGCAGTACAGAAAATGTTGGGAGCCTGAAAGAAAAGATTTGGTGTCAAATACTGCAAACCAGCCGTCCCTTTTTCTCGTGTCACCACTTCAGTATGTCACTGGTACAGTAAAGGTGGGGGAAAGCACATCTAGTGTGTAATGCTGATACAAATCCTTAACATGGACAAGTTATCAAGCCTATTTAAACAGGAAGGTGGTTACATAGCAGGGGAGAAAACGTGCAATGAACAGTGAGATTGATTTGCAGTGTATTTTGATTCAGAAGTGAGCTGCATACCGCTCTTCCTGTGCGGTGTTCGATTTGTTGCAAGTGCCGATTCTCTCTTAGGCAGTAGAGCTGTTGTCGCTCTCATGGTGCAGAGCGCCAGCAGATCAGGAGTTCACCAGGAAGCAATTATCCGTCAGCACTGTGCTACACGATTTAACAGTGAAACTAAGACTGGTTTTACTCACTCCTAATATTTTTTTCAGTGGATATGTTAGTAACAGCCTGAGGACTAGGCAGCGTAGAAGCGTGTTGATTAGAAGCGTGGGCTGTGGTCGTACTTGAGTGATTTTTTAGCAACAAAGGTCTGGTGGCTTTATTATTTTATCCATCCATATTAGGCCAGGCAAGTGAGTCCTTCCTTTCTGAGCAGAATGATAGTTGGTGTCGCCACAATGGGGGCAGTGGGCTGTGACCATCTGAAGTCTCCTGGAGCACAGTCGGACTGCCCCAAAACACGGAACGCTCATCAGAGCTTTTCAAAATGTTAGAGGTCGGCTTTGTGCATGACAAATTCTGGAAGTAAGGGACTTTCTTTGGCTCGCTGATGCTTCAGTTCCTCCTCTTACTGAAGTAACACTTAAAATGAAAGAGGCAATCCTCCATTATCTTTGTAACGTGTGTACGCAGTGCCTCCCCGCGTGGCTTTTGGGGATTTGGGGAACAGCTGAATATAGATGTGGTAAAACAGCCTCAATTGGAAAAGCAGCAATGTGATGCAAGCGGATGATTGCTGGCTATCAGGATGCAAAATGTGTCTCCTTCCAGGCAACCACTAAGTTTACGTGTGACTGCTCGTGCTTTCGTAACCAGGCTTTTGCCCTGGTGCTGTTCCGTATGCACAGCTGAGGCCCTGTGGCTTGACAGCCTAGAAGCCAGGAAGGCCTGGAAGTGAAATGTAACCCAGAAAACCGACTCCCTTGTGTAACCTTGGGCAAGTCGCACAGCCTGCTGTTACCTTTGTGAGCCAAGCTAGAAAACGGCCTGTGCAGAGCGAGTTAGGTCCTGCCTCTGAGTATAGTGCCTCCAGAGAACCATGCAACAAAAGCGTTAAAGGTACCCTTGTGTTAGTCTTTGTCATTTAGGTGTCCCTTCTGTTAGTCAGAAAGCTGTGCAGTTACATGCTCACGTCTTTTTTTCTCTGATCTTTTTCCTTTTTAAGAGGAAGAGAAACGGAGGAAAAGGGAAAATCAGATGCACCTTGAACGCTTGCGGGCACTCCTCATCGTAACTTTAATAGTGCTGATGTTTCGATTCACGGTCAGCGAGAACAGAGAAGGGACCAACATTTCCTGGAATTATTTCATCAATGAGATGCTGTCAAAGGGGGAGGTCCAGAGAATCGAAGTGGTTCCAGAAAGTGATATTGTAGAAATTTATCTGCACCCGGGAGGAACTCCGCATGGACAAGTTGTGAGTGGCTTTCTCTGATTGGAGTAGATGATCTTAGATTATACTGTGGAAAGAATTGAATTAATGAATTATGTACAGTAAAACTCTAGCCGGTAGATTTGCTTTCATTAATTTTACTTCCTGTTGTTTGTCATTCAGGGGGCTTCTATTATTCATACCAACCTGGACACTAAGATTTTTATTTTAAACTGTAAGAATAATTAATAGTGACCTGGAAGGAAACATTACGAACGTTTAAAAAGCTGGGGAAATTCAATAGTTCTTTCTTCCCAGCTCAGTCTAAAATGTCAGAAGGTGTCTAGAAGATGATTGTGAACTCTTAAATCTAGATCCAGTTTTAAAAATTGCATCCTGTTTGGATTTTAGGTTCAGTTGCTCTGTCAAACTCCATCAGACTTCCTTCTTAAATTTTCCAAGATGGGGAAAAAAAAGCAAAGTTTGATCACATGCTTACTATATTTCCAAGAGTTGCCACCAAGAATCGTTACAAACTAGCCCGAGAGATTAAAATATTGTTCTTGGGTACATCCCACTTAGTTCATCGATTTATGATCCATTTTGCAAACTGCTGGATGAAATTAATTTCTGAGAGAGATACAGAAACAATATCCAGAAGGCCTCCTGCCCAATGATGTAGTTTTCCAGATGCATTGTAAAACTTTGACTGGACCCAAGCTATCATTACAATTAGGTTTATAATACTAACTTCATCCTCCAGTCTGCCTACAAAATCATTGCATCTCCTTGTTTCTAGAGAGCTGAGATTTAGTTCTTGGCCTTAACGCTTTCATAAGGTGCCAGAAAGCGGTGAGGTGCTGCTGACTTGATTTGGAGGCCCAGTGTCAGTTACCTGCTCATGAGTTCATTGGTGTAGCCAACAAAGGATGTAACAATGCTAACTTTTATCTGACTTCTCCGTTTTGTGCACCTCTTCTGCTCGTTGTCGTCTTTATACCACACTTACAATTTCTTTTTGCTGCTTTTGATTGCATGTCCCCAGAACGTTACCCTCTTGTACACAATGCGGGTGGCAAACATTGACAAATTTGAAGAGAAGCTGAGAGCTGCGGAGGACGAGTTGAATATTGATGAGAGAGAGAGAATCCCTGTTTCCTACAAACACCCTGGCTTTTATGGAAAGTATGATATAAACTCGTGCTTACTGTTGAT
Organism: Cygnus olor; assembly: GCF_009769625.2. Taxonomy (NCBI): domain Eukaryota; kingdom Metazoa; phylum Chordata; class Aves; order Anseriformes; family Anatidae; genus Cygnus; species Cygnus olor. Next base: position 1,400,654 of record NC_049180.1, on the reverse strand, counting down.
CTTATGTTGGCAACAACATCCTTCACTTGAAGAGCAAAGTTCCTTCCAACTACATGTTACGTAAATGCAGAACAAAAAAAGTGGTCCCTGTTTTGGAGTACTTAAGCAGTCTTTGAAAAACGCTCTAGATGTGCCTTAGTGACTCAGAAATGAGGGTCTCAAGGAGATGTCTGGAACTGCAGCACGCAGTGGACCAAAATATTTGGGGTCAGTGTCAGCAGCTCTGAGCAAAGTCTGTCAGTTGCTGCATGTCCTTGCACAGCTGAGCACTTTCCGTCCGCGTAATCCGTTATTCAAGTGCAACGTGAGATAGAAATCCCGACTCAACACGTGTGATGTTACACCCTGGTTTGTGGAGAATGTCGGTGGTGCAGTAAGCCGTCCCCCATTAGAATGCTTCAAGGAAGGCCTGTGGTGGTGGTTCAGTCCGTAAAAATAAACACCTAATTTTGGCCTGTTTCTCCAACAGCTGTAGATCAGAGGACAGCCCGTGCTGGTGCTCGCTCCAGCTGTGAGCCACATACTGAGCAGAGCAGCTTTGAAGCTAAGATAGAAAATCTCACTGAGGGAGGAGTGCTTCTATTAAATTTGCAGCCCCTTTCTGTTACCTGAAAGGATCTCGGGATCCTTTGCTCTTAAAAATAATAATTAAAAAGTCAGTGCTCAAAGGTTTTAATTCTGAAATAAACTGCAATGAGCAAGAAGTAAAAATCTGACAAAAGATTACAGAGCCCTGGCTAGCCTTTGTTCTGTGCTTTCGTATGATGTTTTGTGGTCATTTGCCGCTCACGCGGTTTATTTGCCCTTCTGTTAAGACGGGCAGCTTATTTTTGCAAGATGGGATTTATGGAGCTCAGAGTACAAAAGAGACCTGTGAAGCTCACTCACTGGGCTATTGAACAAGTTCACCTCCATCACTGACAGCTGTGCTGATGTAGAAAGATGCTCTCTGTAAGTTTGCAGAGAGACTGGCCTTTGGAGAGCTCTCAACTAATATTTTGTTCTAGAGTCCTAGAGACGGAGATGCAGCACAGTAGTCCTGTCTGCCAAGAAAGAAAGTAGCTCGTGGGGTTTGAAGCACGGTATCTTTCCCGGATGCCTTACTAAAATGTGAAATAAATGTCACGTTCATATATGAGAAAATACCCTTGCAGAGTTTTGTCTAGTTGCTTGTCCTCTGAGTGACATTTTTTTACACTTTGAATGCATGATTTCTATGAAGATAAACTTCTTAAATTGATCACACAGTATTAAATCTTCCGTTGAGATTCATAACTTGCTGATTTTTGTCAAAGTTTGTGTAATGGGAAGAGTACACTGAACAGTTAGTCAGTTAGCAGCACAGGCTGCTTCTTCCCCTACTTCTGAAAATATCGTGTTTCTTTTTAAAGAGATGCTACAGGGTCTGAAGTCTCTCTCAGGAGACGTTAGAGTCTGGAGTTTGAACCTGTGAGATGCAGAGCACTTAGAGCTTGCATTCAGTTTGCTATCAGGTATGGGCACTTGATGTGTTTCAGAATTAATCCTCTGTTTGCACAGTTGCCAAACCGTAGGTGATTTTCAGTTTCCAGTGTTGCCTAGGAGCCCTCGCTCAGAGGAGACAAATGCAGCTAGGTATACAGCACATGCTGCTCCCATTGCCTCAGTAAATCATCCGTTCCTGAGAGGTGGAACGCATGCTCCTAGTTTAAAGATCTGAAACAGAAGTGCGAGGAGGCAAGATCATTTCACGGGGTCAAGCAGGGCATGTGGAGCAGAACAAGGAGCTTAGTTAGGATACCTCAAGTCCCAGCCTGCCATCTGATAGTCCGATCATTCTTCCTCTTATTAAAAGTGTCCCGTGTTCAGAGCTCACAGGGTATTTTGTCCTCAGCACGTTTGTCTTGTAGCTGCGTTAGACCTGCCCTGTCAGCTCTGCTCCATGTCTCCCCTCTAACCCAAGAGGTACTGCAAAGGATCCAGAAAATTCGTTGTGGTGGTTGCTGCAGGACCTCCTTGTGAAGGACCTCCGAGAGACTTGAGCAGGGGCAGCCAACCAGCTCTCTTAATGGGAGACTTGCACTGGGATTTCTGCCAGGTTTGGGGGAGCTGGAATCTTCCTAGCGTCGCTGGACACGGGTCTTCTGCGGTGAGCTCCCGTGGGAAGGACCGCCAGTGCCACCGGCTTCCGCTCTGGATGCGGGATGTGGTCTGACTGCCCGAAGGTCTATCTGTTTTATAAGTAAAAATGCCTCTGCAGGGAACGGTGAAGTGGAATTTCTTCCACAGCTGTGAGCAGTATGTGCCAGTGTCCTCTGTTTAACTTCTTAGGTTATGTAATTGTTGAGGTTTTGTTTTTATATACAAAATTTTAAGGTGCCGTTTTCTTAGTCATGGATGCTCATGGCCGCACTTCTAGCCGAAATGTCAGGACCTTTAAAACACTGAAAATAGCTATGTTGAGTAATATTTACTGAGTTGTGGCTGAACGCTTCAATTTTTACCTGTTCTGCTTTTGTCCTTTCAGTGATGTCATTTCCCTGATAGTGACACTTGTGGCTGTGTCCATGTTGTGGAGCATCTTCCGTCTTATTAGGGTCGCAGGCAGGGCAGGAGGATTCAATGCTTTTGTAAGTATCCTGGATCTTTACGTTGCTTTGCAGCCTGCGAGTAGTCTTGCCTTCTGCTGGCCTAATCTCCTCCCCTTTCCCCAGCAAAGTCAACACAGATTGAGAATTAACTGATGCCAAGGACTCCTCAGTCTTGACACATCTTGCATCTTTTCCTGTCCTGATCATCTGACTCGTTTGTACAGTAACTGGCCTTAGCTGAGGCCCTTTCTTTCCCCCAATGGCAGGAAGGGCTGAGCTCAGTGAATTTGCAGTCCAGTTTGCTCTGCTATTTTCAAAGCTTGTTAATGAGTTGCAGCTGCAGATGGTGTTTTTCTCTGGGTCCTGCCAATATGCCTCCCATACAGCCAGGAGTAGGAATTGCTGCTTTCTGCAAAATGAATTCTCAATTTATAAAATATGTTCAGATTCTGGATTTCATTACGCGTTGGCCTGTTCCCCTCACGCCACATGCCTCACTTGCAACATCAGTTAAATCTCCTGCTATCCTCCGCCCTTGCCTGGATCAGCTGATGAAACTCGGTAGAAATCAGCTCTGGGTGCACTGGTACTGACCTCAGGGATCCGGGGATGAAAACAGTGGTGAATTCAGTCCCTTGTTAGGTTTCCCACTCGCTCTCCTCTGTAGTTCTCTTCTGGCTTCGGGATTCTCTTTGTATAAAGGGGTGCAGCTGCCTGGGAGAAAAGAGTAGTTTAAAGAAGTGTTAAGTAATGAGGGCCTTGAGGACTGGTTTCTGCCTTTGCATAAGTGGGGACAGCTAGGCCCAGCATGTTTAACTCTTTGTTTGGATAAACTGCTGCTTCTAAGGCATGAGAAGCTATAAACGTTCTTCTCAAAAAAAAAATCCTGAGTAGCTGTTTTCAGAGGAACATAATGAGCAGTTACAAGTAGGACGTTTAACTAAATCCTTGTTTTGACTGTCACTGTGGCTTAACACACACCAGAAGGCTGAAATGCGGTGCCTGTTAAATTTGAGAGCCTATATTCTCTCCCCGGGTTGTGTTGTAGTAGAAGCTGGTGGCAGCATTGGTCAGTGGTCCAAAGTGTATGTTTGCATACGTTTACAAGGCAATACTGGTAATTTATTTACCATTAATATTTACCATCCATCCATGTTCCTTAAAGCTACACCTATCCCGAGTGTATTAAGGATCGGTGAATTTAAAAATCAGGGAGAAGATTTCAGATAAGGTTTTGGGCATTCTGTACATTTTTAATAAATGTCTCTGCCTGGTCTACAGGGATTTGAGCTGGGTTGGGTTGGGAGTATTATTGCAGGTTTACTTTCTCTTCCCAACAAAATGTGGGTAAATAAAGCTTGAGTCAGCAGTCCTGCAGTCTGGCCGTGAAGTATATCCAAAGCAGAAGTTAGTAAAACAATGATGCATTGGTGGACATTGTAATGTCCTTTGTTAGGGATGGCTGTACCTGTGCTGTGCTGTGCAGCAAACCGCCTTTCCAGGCTGTTGCCTTGTCCAGAGCCAGAGCACATCTTCAGTATTTGTGTTGCCTTCCCCAGAACCAGCTGAAGATGGCTCGTTTCACCATTGTGGACGGAAAATCCGGAAAAGGGATTGGTTTCAAGGATGTAGCAGGAATGCATGAGGCGAAAATGGAAGTCAAAGAATTTGTGGACTACTTAAAGGTATTTAAGAGTAGACCACAACAAGTGCTTGCTGCCCATCTTCTGGGTTAGAATTAACCTGGGGAGGAGGGTCTATTCTCTTCATCCTGCACGATACTGAGCAGCCTCTGTTTAAATAAGCTGAAAACTTTTGTGCTGTGATCGCCATGACTCAATGTCTATTTCCAGTTCTGTAACAGACTGCAGATGTAGCTGCTCCCATTAGGAGCTCGGGGTTGCTCAGGATGAGAACAGTGTCGAGAAGCTCTGGGAGACTGTATTCTTGTGGAGATGCCTCATGTTGGCTGCGGATCTGACACAGCTGTGCTGCTCTTGCAGAGTCCTGATCGCTACCTTCAGCTTGGAGCTAAAGTGCCCAAGGGTGCCTTATTGCTTGGGCCGCCGGGCTGTGGGAAGACGTTGCTGGCAAAGGCGGTGGCTACAGAAGCACAAGTACCGTTCCTGGCCATGGCAGGCTCTGAATTCGTGGAGGTGATAGGAGGTGAGCGTGGTGGGAGGAAGGGAGTGGAGATTACTTGGGGAATGTTGGCTGGGCCTCTCACAAAGGGCAGAGTTTTGGCGTTGCTTTGCATGGGAAGGGTAAGTTGGATATTTCTGCTGAAAATATAAAAGGTTTTCAGCAATAGTGGATAGATAATAATGTGGCACCTAAAACATTTTCTTTGAATAACTAGTTGCTTCTTTCTGACTACGGGAAACCATGGTTCTTCACCTGAAAGCATTATCTCTGACTCGCCTTTACTTATTAAAGCCATTCACTGAGGCTTCCTTCCTTATATTGAGAATGCTGACGGATTTTCTGCTGCTCCCTGCTGATGGGAGGAAGTATGGCCTCTCTGTGCTCAGGGATTTCAGTTTTCTTCCTTCCTTCCTAGATCTCTTGAGACCCAACAAGGGTCTGTGTGTGGAAATGTGCTGAATATTTTTGCTCCTAACCTGTGGAAGGAACAGGAGCTCACGTCTGGAGCTGGGAGCAGAGCTCCTCTTACAGCAGCTCTGAAGAGTCCCTGCAGCTTTGGGAGCTCAGTTAAAAGCCAGCACGCTCCAGGACAAGCAGTGTTTAAGGACTAAAGAGATGAGTTCTGTGACTAATTCTTTGTGTCTGGAGTGTTGAGAGAGGGACTGTCACACACTGAGGGTTTGCCTGGGTCAGATGTCTGACTGGGGGCCAGCAATCCTCTACAGCTGTGGCTGTGAAGCTCATTTCTTCTTCCCTTCCCCTACAGGTCTTGGAGCTGCCCGAGTTCGGAGCCTCTTCAGAGAAGCCCAGGCTCGTGCACCCTGCATCGTGTACATTGATGAAATCGATGCCGTGGGCAAGAAGCGCTCAACCAATATATCTGGTTTTGCCAATGCTGAGGAGGAGCAGACCTTAAACCAGCTGCTGGTAGAAATGGATGGTCAGTATTTCTGTCTCTTAGCAGTTGGGCCCTTATCACCTTGGAGATCTGGGCTGCTGTCCTGTTTGAACTTGCAGTGCTTCTTTAGCGTTTTCTTCTTGGGGGAGTATTTACCGCTGCATTGAAACAAACCTCACTTCCCTCTTTCCTGGGACAAGGCTAGCTGGCACTTCACAGCATTTTCAGGACTAAGCCCAGCATTATGATTTGGTCATGTCATTGTTAAAAGAGTCTCTGTATGACAAGTGATAACCGTGGTTTGGACTGCTGCTTAGGGACTTTCACGCCTGAAATCATTTTTTTTGTGATTTTTTTTTCCTATTTGGACACCAGTGTGGCCTTGTCTGGCCTTGTTTTGTTTCTGGAGGTCATCATAGCACTCAACTGGAGTGGGTCCTTTCTCTGCTCTTTCTCCCCTTCACCAGCTGCTGCAGTGAGTACAGAGGAAGAGCAGCAGCTGTTGGTCAGCACAGGGTTTTTGGAAGCTGTGTGTCCAGTAATTGCTTCACACTGAATTATGCTTTTCTGCAGATCCCCCCGGGCTCTCCTCAAGCACTTGTCTGAATTTGTGTCCCATCGTTAGTCCCTGTTTCTGAAGGCTCTGTATTGCATCTTGCCATCAGTCACTGGAGACTTAGGTAGGACTACTCCAGAGCTGATGGTGCCTAGGAAATCACTGGGCTAAGGAGAGATGTTTGAGAACGTGGTGTGAATAAGCTGTGGAGATAAAAACCCTATATAAATGTCTAGATTTCAAAAGGATTAAGGGTCAAAATCTAGTAAACGTAAAACCCTGGAGCCAGCTGTTTTTGTGACTGTACTCCAAAGACTGAATCAGAATTGTAGTGTCACATTCGGGGTGAATGTGCACCGACAACACGGCAGCATCCACCTGCGAACAAAACCGGTGGATAACATGCATTAGAGATCCTGACTGGCAGAGGGCAGCAACCCCGAAGACTCTTCCTACAGTAAGTGGCTTCAGTTCAGGAGTATGTTTTCCTACTGGCAGTTGGAGAGGAATTTTTTACAATACTGGGGAACCAAAAGAGAATGAATTGGCAGCAAGGACACTACTGTCCATAGCTGGTAACGTTTAGGTCCAGCTGACCATTAAATTTTGAATATTGGCTATGTTCTAAGACAGGTGATGTCTTAAAATCTGATAAGGTTTAAAGTTTAGTTGCCCAGAGGGACATAAGCAATGGAAAATACTCATTCTCCTGTCCCTTGACCTATTCTCACATCTCTTGCCTGGCTATAAGATGCCTATCTAAGCTGGGAGAGTGAGGCTTTGCAGACAAGTCCTGGTTTGATGCCACACTTCTGGATGGTTGCTGGCTGTACCACGTATGGAATCAACCCTTTTCTCAGACGCTTTCATGCAACGCCAAAAAGAACGATCCTTTGTCTGTTGTTAGTCATAACTCTGTCAGAGCCTGCCGCCCTGACCCAACTTGCACTGCTTCTGTTGCTAAACCCTCCTGTTGCAGGGCAAGGTAAGGGATAGCTACTTGTCCATCAGGGTGTGTTTGTATCAGTCTGCTGTTCTGTGGGACAGGGCTGCCTTTTACCTCGACTATAACCGTGACACCTCATCAGATTCTTTATGCGAGAAGTTAAAAGTCCTGCACTGAAGGCATCCCTCTTTCTCCAGACCTAAGGGGTGAAAGGAGCTTGTTCCTCTTTGCTGGATGCTCACAGGGGAGCAGTGGGCGCAGCCCTGCTGAAGCAGAGCTCTTCCTGCAGCTCGGCGGTAAGGCTGCCTTCTGGAGCTTGCTGTGTGGTCAACCTTCGGCTCTCAAGGAGAGAAGCTGGGACTTGTGAAGTGTCTTCAGGAAAGGGTAGCTATTCCTCCGTGCTGCACGCGAGATGATCTGTAATTCTGGATCTCTGACTGTGCTGCAGAAGGAGGAGAAATTGTAAGCTGGAGCACAGCATGGTACGAACAGGGTGGAGTGGTCCTTCTGAACAGAAATCCTCCAGGCCCCTCTCTGCTTTCGCCCAGGTGCCATGAAGTTTTTGAAGGAGGGGAATGAGCTTTAAGTGGGTCCTAAATAACCAGACACAAATCTGGTTATCGGAGGAACCTCCCTGAAACACACAGTGCTATGTTGTTACCAGAAATCACCATAAATGCGTATGCAGTTCCATGGGACGTTGCGCATACGCTAACTTAGGCATCTTGGCCAAGCATATAGATATTCTTGGAGCGAACATAACTGTTTACAGCTGTATCTGTGTAGTGCTGTCTCCATGGAAAAGGCCATTGCTGACACACAGAACGCCAGTGCCAGCTTGGTTGTTTTTTCCTCTTGACGGTTGCAAGGTGAACCGGCAACAGGTTAATGCTGAATCAGATGGGGGCCATCTGTTCAGGAATACGTGGTCAGTGCAATCGACATCTCAGTGCTAGAAATGAAAATGTCTCATTTTCTGTGGTCTGTAGAAATCAGGTGCTGTTTCTAGAGCTTCTTTGGTGAGTCTCAATTCGGAAGTTAGGGAACAAATCCGTTCAAAAGTGAGTTTAGGAGGTAAATATTGTCCTCAGTTTATGCTTTAAAAGTCCTAGGAAAAAAAAAAAGCTTCTTTGTTGTGTGCTGCCTAACTTATTTTTAAATTTATATTGCTTCATGATTATTTATTTGTCTCTCGTACGGATCACGGACTAAGTCCCTTGTTTAGCTAAGTGCTTTATCAAACACACTAAAAAAATAGCCCAAGGAGTTTATAATGTCAAACGAGAGACAGCTGGCAAGGACTGTCAGGGTAGTACAAGAAACACGGGCTTACTGTTGGCTTGTACACATAAGCGTGGATCTTGGCTCGTGTTATTGAAATGCTATCTAGCTGCATGTTACCTAAATGAATGCTGAAGTGATGTGTCCATCTTTACAAGAGAGTTTTCAGGAGGATAGTGAATATTTTCCTTATTTTTTAAGGAGGCTGACAGTTTACCCAGGCACGAGTGGAAGAGTCATATGTTTCTAATGAGGAACCTCGAAAGGGGAGGTTGAGAGCTGTTTTAGCTGCTTTTAGCTTAAATTGATGGTTGAATCTCTGCAAGGCAACACCACAGCACTGAGTCGAGCTATTCATTTGAAAAAAAAATCAAGTGCAGAAGTAGACCTGTGAATCATCAGCTTAGCAGCGACTGTGGAATGTGTGTGCTGGAACGAGATTACTCATAGGTGAGGTGGGGAAAGAAGAGGAGGGTCAGAGCCTCACGGATCCCCTCTGCCGGCTGCGGGAAGGACGAGGGCACCAAGAGCTGTTACACTGAGCTGTGCAGGATGCAATGTGCAGTTTGCTCTGACGCTGGTGTGCGGATTTTAGAGTAATTGTAGCCTCTTCCTGCAAGCTACCTTGGTTTCATCGCTCTGACAGCTTGCTTCACGTTCTGGAAGCCCCAGGAATGGGGTGGGAGAAGGGGCGGGACGGGACGGAGCCTGTGCGTACAAAAGCTGCTTTAAAAGCAGAGCGACTCGTACTCCAGCCTTCGTCGGAGCAGGTGCCTGCTCTGAATAGTGAATCTTCCCTCACAAGCCGCAAACAAGCGGAAGAGGAATGTGACCCAAATATCTCCTCCCTTCTGAATGCATCTGAGAGGAGCCTGACAGGCCGGGGCTGATTCCTGGTTTTGTGAATAAAAACGCAGGCCTGCTTTTGGTGGCAGCCTGAAATCCTCAGACGAGACCTCTCCCCTGACTCGTGCCATGTGCAGGCGTGCGACCCTGCGACTTCCCTCGCAGCGGTGGCCCTGTTTCAGTGACACTGCGCACAGATGATGTCCAGAATGCTTTGAATGAGTGGCTGGGGAAGGACGGTGTAGTAATGCGCATGGGATGCCCGTCGGGGCAGCTCTGGCAGTGGGGAGGGAGAGCACTGAGCAATTCAAGTGGCCCCTTCTCCTTTCCTTTTGAAGTGGGTTAAGTTGTAAGCTTTATAGATACGAAGGCTCTCTTCGGGCTAAATTTTCAGAACCAATTTTAACTTGTTGCTGTTACTGAGGTGGTGTTTTCGTAGCCTGTTCCTGTGACTGATTGCTGCCTGTGGAAGCCAAAGCCTGTCACATGCCAGGTGACACGGCGCCGGGAGCTGGGATGTGACTCAGAGGCTGCTGGTGTAGGTTTCTCGGAGCTGTTCTGCACCGCTGGGCTGCAGGCTGGAGAACAAGTGGGGCAGAAGCTGACGTGAGGAGGATGCACTCAGCGGTTCTGTTTTTATTATGCTCGTTCTAATAGTCAGACCTATTTTAAGGCCGTGTCTTCCCAGCTGCAAAGCTGATAATGTACCGTACCATCTAATCCTACCACGTGAAGGAAGCTTGCTATCCCCCAAGTGCCTGCCAGTCTCTCTGCTTGTTTATCACCCTCCAGAGCGCAGCGTAATGCGTGCCTGAAGAGTGGTCGGCTTCATCCTCTCCGGGAGCTTATTCAGACAGCATCCTGCAGGGAGGAAGAACGGAGGTTCGCTGTAGTGCAAGCTGACAGAGCCAGTCCTCTGCCTTACCTGTAACCTTAATCTCTCTGCTGAGCTCTTGTACGCTGACACATTTGGCAGCTCTTCGGCAAAGCCGGAGAGAGCTGAAACCCACCCAGCTTACGTGCATAAAGCCGCTTTCTGCAGCGTGTGACTTGGCAGCCAGGGGAGGCGCATGGGGCTAACGCGGCCGTTCCCTGGGAAGGCTGCTGCGTGCCAGGGCGGCTGAATCGGCTCTGAGCAGGTGACTCATACCAGGGGCCTCTGGGCACCTGGTGGAATGTAATAAATAAGCAGCGTGGTTCGGTGATTCAGCATCATCCCTGGCTCCCCACCCAAGCAGCGCAACCACCTGCCCCGTTCTGCCCTCCTCCAGCTGTTAGTGCTCTGGCTTCCCCAGGAAGTCCCGTCTGCCTTTGATGCCTCCGTGCTGCTCTCGCAAAGCCTGTAAATCCTGATGCTCCCTTCATCTTTAAGACCCGGAGACAAAACCTTGTGGCTGTGGCTTGAGCTGGTGTCTGCTAACAATCACTGCGGAGCCGTTCGGGCACATTCTGCCCCTGCCTACATGGTGTCTGTGGGATGTTCTGCAGGGCTGGTCTTTGCACTGGTCTGCGGGATGCCTGGGTGCCTTTGGAGTGATAAAAGGCGAGTGAAAAGACGCAGATCAAGTCGTGCTGTAATATGGCACTTGCTGGGTGGCAAGGCTGCGTCTTCTGTTTCTGCATTAATGTGAGCTGGTCAGAAGGAAGCCTGTCCCTTCCCTGGTGATCAGTCTGGGACTGAGGGCTAACAGTAAATGAAAGCTGGACGGGCTTTCCGCAGGAATACTGGGGAGGAAATTGCTATTTCAGCTAAAAAGGGTTGTTTGTACAACTGGAGCTAAAGAAGCGGGAATTGACTTAAGGCTGGGGGTGAGAAGGCACATCCCAGCTCATCTGAACAGAACGATTCTGTTCTGGCTTCCAGTTGGAGCAATTTCAACATGTGGCAAAAAAAAAAAAAAAAAAGTTTTAGGCTGGGGTTTAAGTAACTGAAGCGGGAATTTCAGAGTGGCCACAAGGACCAGAGACTGGCCCGGGTGACCTGGGAGGTTCCTTCCTGCCTCGTGCTCCTAGGGAACAGGACACTTTCTCAGCTTCAGCTGCCCTAAAGGATGTCGTAAATGCGTCCTTTGTGATAAAGATGTGTAAGATGTTCTCTGCATCCTGCCCAGCCTCGTCCCTTTGTGTGCTTGCTCTTTGTGGTGGTGGAAACCTTCACCTTTGTTTTCGCTTGCTCTGCTACAGGAATGGGGACCGCAGATCACGTTATAGTGCTGGCTTCCACCAACCGTGCTGATGTCTTGGATAATGCCTTGATGAGACCTGGGAGGCTTGACAGGCACATCTTTATTGATCTTCCAACGCTCCAGGTATTTTCCACGTACTGCCCTGTCCTTCCTATAATGCTAGTGACAAAAGCGTCCCGGTCCTTTGCTTGCTGATGATTCACGGGCCTGGCAAAGGCTGAGCTTGGAGAAGATAGAGATAGTATGCCTTTCTGTGTGCCTTCCTTCTTATTTATGCGCCCTAAATCAGAGATTTGACATGCTAATGTAGTTGCCTGTTGCAGTGAAATGACAGCTCGCTGTTTTTAAGTGTATCTGTTCCTATACGAGCTTTGGCAGAAGATTCTCCTGTGAGGCTCTTTGCCATGCAGATGCAGAACGTTATATATAGTCTTCTCCCCAGGAAGTTGGGAACCACCTAATTGGCAAGTTGGCTTGTGGGGGAGAGCTCAAATTGTCGTGCGCTTTGAGCATCATTTGCCTCGCAGGTTTGTTGTCCTCACTATCCTTGTCAGGCTCTTTGTTTTCCTTCAGACAGCCCGCTAAGCGACTTTCCTTCCGAATGCTTGTTAAATCCATTTACTAGGGGAGTCTTCCACGGCTGCTGTGTTGACGTTTGTAGCAGAGCTTTGGAAACAGGCTCAGCTGCCGTAAAGGTCTGTCCGCTCTGCCAGCACAGCCTCTTCCTTCTTCCATCTGTGCTTTGCTGTCGTCCTCAGAGTTTTCACTTAAAATACCTTAAATGCCTGATACAATCTGGCACCGGAAGCATGAACCGTGCAGCTGCCCTGAAGGAGGAAGGGGAAAAACCCTGGCAACTGAGCCCATTGTTTTAATCAGGATCTCCTGGACCAGCTGAATGAGTCACTGCTTGGCTGCCCGCCAGCCATCATCTCACCCCCACCTTTGTCTGGGAAATGGTTGCAGGCTAAGTCGCTAGTAGATGGGGTTTTCGTTTGCAGTGTAGGAGGAGCAGGTAGAGGCACTCAGAGCTCCTTCCTGCAAGTGCTTTTATGGTGAGAGAAAAGTTAAAAGACAGATCAGAGTGAAAGTTTGGAGGAGGAGAGAGTGGCCCTGAGAGAGAAAGCAGTGACTCAGGGTAAGCCTTCATACATCTGTTCCGAATTTGAGAGCTGGGTGATTATCGGGGCTCCCGTAGAACTGAAGTGCTGTAAGGACAGCCCTGCCCTCTGGTGGCAGTGCTCCTGTCCCCGCTGCCAGAGGTCTGGCTCCTCCTCTGCTCCCTGGGATAGGGAGCAGGCAAGCTGCCATGTTGCAAAGGCTTGCTGGGCTCGGGTGTTCGCTGTCGTGCGAGTGCTCTGTGTTCTTCGCAGGAGAGAAGAGAGATCTTTGAGCAGCACCTGAAGGGTCTCAAACTGATCCAAGACGCCAGCTTCTACTCGCAGCACCTTGCAGAACTGACTCCAGGCTTCAGCGGTATGACGTGCATTGTCCCTCTAGGGCTGTTCTGCCTCCTTCCATGCTTGCTAATTCTGCACTTCAACCCGAAGCTTCTCAGTTGCTTAGTTTTAAGAGGGTATTTTGGTCTAAAGGGCTTTTTTTTTTTCCCCCTCCACTTCAAATCTTCTCCACTGAAATAGTGGGAACCTAACCAGCTCCCTGGTGAATGGAGTTGCAATAAGCAATTGTTTGTGGCTATTTTCAATCTTCTGAAATTTCTGGCAGGGTGTGGAGGTTGGAGGAAAACACGCTTTTACAGTGCCTGAATCCTGATTCCGAAGGGGAGGAACCACTGTTCATTCTCTGCTCCAAAGCTGTTGTCAAGGATGAGGTGTTGCACTTCACGCTGAGATGTGGAAAGACTCTTAAGTTGATGTGTGTTACCAGGAAAATGATGGGAGGAATGAATAGCAGTTCCTTCGTCGGTCAGGGTAGAAATTGGACAACTCTGGCTCCTGCACTGAGCCTGTTTCCAGGGTAGGTCCCTGGGACTTTGAAACAGTGCTGAGCAAGGGGCTCCAGAGTTCCTGTTTATGTGGAGTTCCTGGAATATCCTTTCTGGGTTTCCCCTCTAACAGGCCCCAGCACAGTGCCTCTTCGTGACTTCTTTCGGCAGCCCCCCACCACCATCACCCACACACACAAACTCAGAACAGATGTTCTTTCTCTTCTGCACAGAGGTTTGTGCGGTTGCTGTATGAACAGCGCGGCGGCCCATGCCAATCCAGGCTGCCCACGCCACTCCCCTGTTGTTGAGAGCCAGCCTTGGCTTCAGCCTGTTAATTGATTGCTGAACTCTGTCCTCTGTGTGGCAACGCAGTGTTCATTGCCAAGGCAGTTGTATTGTTCAAATCCAACATAAACATCATGGATTAGGTTTGCTCTCTGTTCCCAAGGAACAAAGAGGAGCTTGCAGTGCAGGCTATTTGACTTCCTTAGGTCCCTCTCTAGATCTGTTCCTGCCTGTTCTGTCCCCTAAAATGTCTGTCACGTAACAAACGCAATGTAATTCTTGTAAACTCTTGTCTACAGGAGCTGACATAGCAAATATATGTAACGAAGCTGCTCTTCATGCCGCTAGAGAAGGTCACAAATCCATTGATACTTTCAACTTCGAGTATGCCGTGGAACGAGTGATTGCAGGTAAGTGACCCAGCCGTTTCTGTTGTTGTCTTGTTAATCTGTGTCAGCTCCTTGAGAGAAGGATCAGGTGATTGGGTTATGTTCCAGGAAGACAGTTGGTTCTTAACTGGTTCCTCTTGTAGACAGAGCTGTCTGGAAGATCTTGAATGCCATAGTTGGAGAAAGGTTTTATGAACAAGACCCTAAATGGACCTGTTTTTCTGACTCTGCAGGCAACCTGAGCCAGTAGCTCAGGGAAAATGACCAGTAGCAAAATAGTAAAGAGGGGAATTCAAAGCTGGATGGTTGGTGGTTGGTTTGTTTTTTCATTAAAATAAATAAAGTGGAAGTATCTCTGGGTTTTTGTTTCTGCTCTGGACACCTGCTACATAAACATGAATAGCAAAAGCAAACAGGCTACCCCATCCTCAACAGCAACAGGAAGAAATTAGAGATTTTTCTTTTTGGCCTCAAAGCCCAGGCTTTGATGAATTGGCAGAAAAAACTGAAAGACAGTAGAGTACTGTTCTCCCTCTGAGAACATCCTGTCAGCCTTTCCCTGTCACTTGTGCAAGTGCCAGCAGAGGAACCTCTGGAGATTACCCTGTAGCAATGTATTAGAGGGAGGGGGGAAAAGAGTTCCCAGAACGCTTGACTTCACCTGAGGGATTTGAATCTGGTGGGTTTTGATCTGAACTGCCCTCTAGGCAAGCTTTGGTTTTCATAATCTGACACTTAACTGCTTCCAGGCTGCAGCATCATTACTGGGGGGTGAGCCTGGGCAAACGGAGAGGCGTTCTGTGCTGTTCTTAGTAGAGCGTGTGAAACAGGATGTTTGTACTGGGTCAGTTATTTCCTAATATAGAAATTAGGTTTTCACTATTTGTTTTTTTTATCAGAAAATGCCTAAATAATTCCTCATCTAAGAGAAGATTTTTGAGAACTCCTGACAGTTTCACCTGCCTCTTAAAAACAACCCTTGGGGTGCTTTGGGTGCCTGTGACCCCGTTTCTACAAAGCCTGTACTCAGCTGTACTCAGCAGCTCCCAGGAGTGGACAGCGAGGCAGCTCTAGCTGCAGTGCAGAAGTCCTAATCAGCTATAGCAAATAGGTGCTTCACTTTCCCGTCTGCAGTACAGAAAGCACTAAACTCGCAGGCGTTCCCCTAACTTTTCATTCTGAGTCCCACCATAGCCTTAGTTCCCCAGACATGGGCAAGAAGCAAGGAAGACCACAGGGATGTGTAGCAGAAGGGATATCTTGTTTTAATGTGGTGGACGTTAGAGGGCACGGGCTTTAGCAGTTTCACTGCTGACAGGCTGGCTCGCTTCACTGAGGCTTTGTGGCATTTGAGAGGCAATAACATCTTTTTGTTGCTTAATGGGATTTTTTTCATATTAGCAGGACTTGGCTATTTTTTGTAGGACACCCTAAACACCCCTCCAGGCCCTTATATTAAATGTACCCTTGCCATGTAATAGGAATGCTTCTGAGTTTCACAATTCAGAGGGTATTTCAGTTGCTATAAAAGCTTTTCTTGAAGAAAAGAAGATATTACTGTGCTTTCCATTATAGGCTGCTGGTTTTAATAAGGGTGGTGCGGAATCAAAAGAGAACTTCGCAAGTCCAGAGGCCCTGTCAGCCTTAAAGCTTTGTGTTGCTGTAAGGGAGGAGTAAGAACTCTTCACTGTGGTAGTCTCCATTGTGTTTTTAGTTTGGGAACAGAAAGTAGTCAGTAAGTCAGGTCTCCTGGGAGTGATGGAGGAAACCTGCTGAGCACACAGAGGCAGTTAGGGGCTGTCTTTGGGACTGTCTTTGGAAGATGGAGCAGAGCCTGTGCCCTGGTGGGGTTTGTGCACGCAGGGTAAGACCAGCAGAGATGCACCAGAGTTGCTTCCTGGATTATTTCTCTCATAAATGTGATAAGTGCAGGCCTTCAGAGAGCTCTCCTGCCTGGAGCTTGCTTTCTGTAGGGGAAGAAACAATCTTTGTGGGCACACTGTGTGCTATTGTGAAGAGTACAGTCCCTCCCTTCTTGGTGGGCTGGCAGAGGGATGCTTCCAGAGTATAAAAAAATTACATAGATTATATATAGTGCATGCATGCATCTTTCTATAGAAAGATCCATACAGGGAATGCGCGCACACTGCTGAAGGCAAGGTAAGGGGCTGACTAATGAAAATCAAGGCTGTTGCAATTAATCTGCTATTCCATCACCATCATGCCTTGCAGGGCACAGTGGTTTCCAGCATCCCCGAGCAGTAATTTTACAAGATCTGCCACGCTAATTTTGCTGTTTCCTTGTTTAATAAAGCTCTTGACTTTGTTTAAAAATTAATGTTAATAGAATGTTGTTTTCCAAGACATCAGGCAACCTTGGTATAATGCTGCTCTTGACTGTGCCTGCTCTACTCCCTATTGCTCCTGGCACTGTGCAGAGACATCCACTTTAAAGTACTGGTACCTTCTTGCGCTCGATACGCAGGGCAGTAATGAGTGCTCGGTGCGCAGTGTGTTCTGTAGTTAACGTATTTTCTACGTGCTAGAAGCTTTACTCCCATTCAGCATTTTTTTGAAATCCTAATTGGACTTATTCTGTGTTACGGACTACTGGGTTGGAAAATAGACACTTTCGAAAATCACCTTTCTGGAGAAAGTATTAAATGTGAGTTATGGCTTAATTTGCTAGTTCTCAAGAGCCTGGGAATAAGCTCATACAGAGCATGCCATGTGTAATCAGATATTCCTTGGGTCTGGAGAAAGATTTTGGTAGATATTCGTGGTTTTTTTTGCTGACTTGAACACTACTAATGCACGAGAATCTCAGCTGGGACCTCTCTGCTACATATAATGGAACATCTCGGTTCCCTCGTGTCCCTAGGGGACTGAAAGATCGTACAGCAGAATAAGTACGCTCTTCCAGCCAGACTCCTTTTTTTTTTGGTGGTGGGTTTTTTTAGGGGTTGGATTTTTTTTTCTTGAAATGGTGCTGACTTGTTGCAGACCTGTCCCTTCGCAGAGATGTAGTGTACGTACCTTTGACAGAGCTGGGAACAGAACAGAGCTTTGCGTTCTGGAGCTGAGAGTTAATCGAACATTAAATTATTTGTGCAATGACTAAGTCTGTTGTAAGGGGAAAAAGTTTCTGCCAGGCATGGATTGCCTTCTGCTGCAGGGACAGAGAGCACCTCTTCCACTGTGTAACTGAAGGGTGTTTTACTGCCTCTCCCTAGACAGCGTGCAATGGCAACTTTGCTGGCAGTGCAGCCACAGACTGCTCTAGCTCGTGTGCTTCTCTTTACAAGGTGATGCCTGTTGGTTACATTTATTGACAGTTTATTGTCTTATCTTGTCTGTGTTCCGACAGGCACTGCCAAAAGAAGTAAGATCTTGTCACCAGAAGAGAGGAAGGTTGTGGCGTTCCATGAATCAGGTCACGCGTTGGTTGGCTGGCTGCTGGAGCACACGGAGGCAGTGATGAAGGTAACCCCACCACTGGCTGTCGTGTAATGAAGCCCCGTGCTGGGTGGGAAGAGAATCCTTTGGGATCCTCCGTCCAAGACGTGTTGATTGTTTTGCAGCACTTGTGTTAGATTCTGCTACATTACCCTGGTCTCCATGAACTTGGAGCTGTGAATGCTGCATCAACATAAACAGCAAATATCATAGAATCACGGGATGGTTTGGGTTGGAAGGGACCTTAAAGGTTACCCAGTTCCAACCCCCCTGCCATGGGCAGGGACCTCTCCCACCAGACCAGGTTGCTCCAAGCCCCATCCAACATGGCCTTGAGCACCCTCAGGGATGGGGCACCCGCAGCTTCTCTGGGCAGCCTGTGCCAGGGCCTCACCACCCTCAGAGTAAAGAATTTCCTCCGTATATCTAATTAAACCTATCCTCTTTTTGTTTAAAGCCATCACCCCTTGTCCTATCACTACACCCCCTGACAAAAAGTCCCTCCCCAGCTTTCCCTTTAGGTACCCGCAGGCCACTGTAAGGTCTCCCTGCAGCCTTTGCTTCTCCAGGCTGAACAACCCCAACTCCCTCAGCCTGTCTTTGTAGGAGAGGTGCTCCAGCCCCTTGATCATCTTTGTGGCCCTCCTCTGGACTTGTTCTAATACATCCATGTCGTTCTTGTGCTGGGGTCCCCAGAGCTGAACGCAGTGCCGCAGGTGGGGGCTCACGAGAGCAGAGACCTGTCTTTGCTCTCAAGATATGCTGTCAAGAAGTCCGTCATCGGGCTCCAGTCATGACAGTGTTGCTGCAAAGCTTAATCAGCCACAGGAAAAATCTTGCATTTGCAAGCCAACTGTAAAGCACCCCCGGTGTGTCTGCTGGCCACCCTGGTGCTGGGCACATTTGGAGCAAGCGAGCGTCCTGCCGCTGCTGCTCAGCTCGTGCGCCGCCTCCAGGCACACAGCGCTGCGCTGTGTGCGCGCCTGCGTGGTCTCTTTCCCTGCCAGCGTGTTGCAGCTACCAGTCAGGCCATTGCAGGAGCTGCTCTGATACTGATGGAAAGAGAGGTGTTTTTCAGATCGGCACACTTGGGAGTTTGTGTGCCTGAAGCCCTTCTCTGTAGGGAAGGGCCTCCCTTTGGCACCCCAGGGTGCCTTCTGTCCCATGCACGTCTCCTCAAAGAGCCTTGACGCGGGGAAGAGGTGGAGGGGTGGGAATGGCAAGGATGACAGCTTCTTGGCCTGCCACCAGCAGCAAATTCACTCTGAATGACCTATTGTATAAGCTGAACTGTTGTTAATTACTCTCAAGGAGACGTGGCTGGATGAGGGAAATGGCTGTTATTTTTCTGAAAACATCCCGTGTTTCTCCAGGTAGTCCTGATGATTCTGGAACGTGGTAAAGCAAACTCTGGATTATATCCTCCAAAGGCACCCTTAAATCTTAGGGTTTCATTTACTTGCTGTTAAGGACAGGTTCCTTTTAATTTTTTTGGTCTGGAATGGCAGAAAGGGCATGTCTGCAGCTGTGGAGGCAGAGGCTTCATTATGGGAATGGCAACGTACTGCAGTTTTGGCCGTGTGTCTGTAGGTCAGCCTGCACCATCGCTTTCAACAGATTTCACTGGGAGTGCAGGCCCTTCCTTTCTTCCTTTTGTTGCTATGGTTGGTTCTTTTGTTCTCTGCACTGACGGAGCTGCCCTGTGTTGCAGGTTTCCATAGCCCCTCGAACAAACGCAGCGCTTGGATTCGCTCAGATCCTTCCACGAGAGCAGTATCTCTTCACCAAGGAGCAGCTGCTGGAGAGGATGTGTATGGCTCTGGGCGGGAGAGTGTCTGAGGCCATCACCTTTAACAAAGTCACTACAGGTGAGGAGTCAGACCCTGCTGCGGGCAGGTGGAGAACTTGTTGAGAGAGTCCAAACTTCTGTACTTGTTGCTCTGTCCAAGGGTGACCTGAGAATTTTCCCACTCTGGGCAGTGGGAAAGGGAAATGCCAAATTACTTGTTTTGATCTTCGAGTTGTTTTTTTAAGAATGAAGGTCTCTCATTGTGGGTTGCAACTGTGTTGTCTTAGACTTTGTCCCGAAGCCTAAGGCCACAGATGCGGTTACCCAGCGAGGCTGTTGGCTGGTGGAAGAGCCTGGACCTTCTGTGCCTTAGTTCCGCGTAGTTCCAGCTAGTTACAGACAAACGTGGTAACAGAAGGCAGTGGCTGCTAAGCGATCCGTATACTTCAGCTACCGGTGTGTTTACTCAGGGTCGTGCACAGGTCTTGCAGTACACGAGGAAAGGTCCATCAGCAGGTAGCGTTCACCTGGGTGGGTTCCTGCAGGTGCCCCAGGCTCTCGCCTAGTCATACGTGTGTTTGTGTAGGACCTGCTTCTCCTGCACTCAGCTCAGAGCTGGCAAGCATCGCATCTCTTTTCACGCAGGAGCCCAGGACGACCTGAAGAAGGTGACCAAGATCGCCTACTCCATGGTGAAGCAGTACGGGATGGTGCCCAGCATCGGGCAGCTCTCCTTCCCCGATGCGGAGAGTGCACCGGGAATCGGTCGGCGCCCTTTCAGCCAGGGACTTCAGCAAATGATGGACCACGTAAGGCTGCCCCTGAGCGCGTGTTCCTGTCTGTTCTTTACTTTCTGCAGCTCGCTGAAAAATGCAAGTCAAATAGCTGAAAACCAGAAAAGCTCTGGTTCCAAAGCACTGTAGCTGTGCTTCCCTGGGCTTTGTACTGAGCTGTATCTTTTGCTACTGGGCAGCTTCCGTAGACTTCATTTCCCATCAGCAGGGAAATTCAGGAGTTTTGCTAGCACAAGAGTTTACTGTTCCTTATCCCAAGCACACTTGGCTTTTTTCAAAAGGTTTATCTGTATTTTCTGTTAGTGGTAACTGCTTTCTGCCTGCTCGGTTTGCACATTCTTTCCCATGGTGCTCTCCTTGTTTGTCCACATGTTGTGTTTGTTGCCACTTGCACTGCAAATCTCTTCTTGTTACTGTCTTCTAGGAAGCAAAAGTGCTGGTGGCTCAGGCTTACAGACGCACAGAAAAACTCCTGCTGGACAACCGGGAGAAGCTGCAAACAGTAAGTTGGAGTTCTCTGAGGTTTCTTTCACTGTTACTTTTGACCTTGATATTTTTTGGGCTCTGCAGCTTGGCTGTTGCAGCATCTCTGTGGTCCTAGAATATCTCATAGCAGAGAGATTAACATGCTGGAGTTTGCGTTGGGACTGCTGGGAATAAGAGGCTGTTCGCTGCGTATCCCCTAGGTGAGAAGCAGGCACAGGGAGGATGTGCGCCTTCTCTAGCAGTGAGTAGTTCACCTCCTGACACCAGCTGATATTTGCAGGGTAGGGGAGGAGTGCTCTGTGCTGGATGGAAGTGATCAAACCCAGAACTTGCCTCCCTCACCTGTACTTCTGCGCTAGCCTCTCGGAAGTATAACTTCGTGGAAAGCGGTGACCATTCTTGTGAAGGCAAGAGCAGTTTGTCCTTCCAGGCTCTGTAGACATAAAAGAATTGGGTGAACAGTTTCTGGGGATGGTGAAAGGACAAGGGACCTGTCACCTAGGCTGACTGGTGCTGACCCATGCTCTCTGGTGGCTCCAGGCAGCTTTCGCCTGTCATCTACTTGACTCCTGATACATCGAGGAGACCTTGTTGCAGAGGCAGAGCTTTGCCTCCTCTAATTTGTGTCCTGGGAGCCCATAGCCAGTCCCCGCCTCGCTGCCAGGACCTCTGCACCCATCCTTTGGGGCTTGCAGCACCCCGTGTACCTCCGTGACCTTCCCTTCAAAAGCAGGGTCCGTAACATGCAAACTAGCCAGGAGCCGACTTAACGTTGCATGGTTTGCAAATGAAGCAATCCTTAAATCTTCTTTTTAAACAACAACAAAGCCCAAAACACTTCCCTCTACCCAGCAGCAAGCCTCCTCTGCCTGGTAAGGTGGCCAGAACTGGCTCGGACACCCTGCTGTTCCCCGCATCCCCGCTCTGTCCCCGGGACAGTGCCCCAGCAGCGCTCTGAGAGCGGGCGTTGTCGGGGGGTCTCCTCTCCGCAGGCCTCCTCTGTTCCGACGCTTTCATTTAACAGCAGTCAGATGGTTGCTAGAGGGTCAGCGGAGAAAAACCTTTTAAGTCAAGCCAAAGTATCTACAGAGCGCTCCGTTTGCCGGGCCAGTGTGTCGCCTCTTGTCAGCAGAACGGGGCGGTTCGTGGGGGACAGCCACCTGCTGCTCGAGCGCGGCCCTGCTTGCAGAGGGGCTGGAGAGCTGGCGTTCCCGGGGAGGACCTTCCTGGTGACCCTCAGCCCGTGCCTGCAGGGACAGCTCCGCTATCTGGGACACGTTCTGTGCGCAGGGGAGGGGTCTGGCTCTGGCTCCAGCCTCGTCTGCCGTCGCCCTGCCTCCTTAGGCAGGGCCACAGGTGCTGGGACAGTGGCAGTGAGGGCGCTTCCCCAATCGTCCCCGCGGTTCTGCCTTGCCGAATCATTTCCTGAAGCAGGCTTTATCGCCTCCAGTCATACTTGGCGTTTCTGGCCAAAAACACGCTTGCAAAAGGTGCCGGCTGCCCGGAGAGCTTTGTACCGGCTCGGCGGGCGCTCGGGTCACGCCGGCTGCAGCGTGGTGGCTGGGGCCCTGTTCCCTGCGGGCTCCAGCACGTGCTGTGTCCAGATGTGGAGGTCCAAGTTGAGCTGGCAGGGAGAGGTCAGGTCAGTTCGGAGGGGCTGTTTTCAGACCTCTGTGCCTCATTATGCCTTATTTACTCTTTCTAGCTGTCTAATGCCCTCCTGGAGAAAGAAGTGATAAATTATGATGACATCGAAGCTTTGATTGGGCCTCCACCCTACGGGCCGAAGAAAATGATAGCTCCTCAGAGCTGGCTTCAAGCAGAGAGAGACAAGCAAGACACGAGAGACGAAGAAATGCCCCAGCAGCCACCAAACCACGAGGAGGAGGAAGAACCACGCCTGAGACCAGTGTGAAGCCCCCTCTTTATGTGGAATGGGAGGACTCCAGAGGCTTCTTTTGAACACAGACCCTTTCCCTCTTCAGCTCTGGAATCAGAGATACCGAGTAGGGAATCTCTGTGACGCCGTTCCCCGAAAACGAAGGGATGGCTCCGTTGGCTCTTGTAACAAGCTTTTCCCTGCAGGAAGGAGAACTCCTTAGGATTTTGAAATTGATTCCCAGCAAGGTAGTAGTGGTTAGGAGTTGGGTAAGTCTAATCTGCTGGAAGGACTTCTTGTACACAGGGATGTTGTGTACGTGTTCTTAGGGCTGAAATGTGCTGTGGAGTCCTTGTCGGCTACCTCTAGCTGTGCCCTGTGGGGTGCCAGGGGTGCGCTGCCATTCCCCTCGGTGCCAGAGTGGTCAGCAGCGAACCCTTGGGAGACTGAGCTGGCTGCAGGGCTGCAGTTACGCGACTCCACCGTAACCTTTGATTGTCTTTGCTGCCGGACATAAAATAGAAGCTGAAAACCAGACTGCGCTAGAATAAACGCTCTAATGTGCTGCTGTTTGTGCGGTGTGTCAGGGCATGGCGAAGTGCGTGCCGCAGGTACGGGGTTGCACAGGACGTGGGCTTTCTTTTCCCTGGCCAGTAGCTTATATCTGGTTTTTATACCAGGGGTCTCAGAAGCAGAGATTGAGGGAAAACTCCTATTCCCAACCCAACGCGAGCCCACGGTGCGATGTTGGGACCCAGCCCTGCAGAGAAGCGCTGGGTGCCGGGTGTGCTCCGGCCGGGCCAGGCCCCTTCAGGCAGTTCCGTCGGTCCTGGGTTACTCCTCGAGGACTGTCTGTGCCCTGCAGGACCCCTCTGACATCTTCCAGGCCCCCCCCATCTCCCCCCCAGCCCTCGGGCCTTGGTTCCAAGCCCCCTGCTCGGGGTCAGGCGGGAGCTGGGAGCTGCCCTTCCCCCGGTGCGGGGCCCTTTAAAGCCGCCGCCATCTTGAGTGCGGGCACGGTGAAGCCGCCACGAGCCCCTTCCGGCGCCGCCATCTTCCCGGAGCCGCCTCCGCACTTCCGGCGCGCGCCGCGGCCGCGCTTCCCTTTTCCGGTCGGCCATCTTCGCAGGCGGGAGGTGAGTGGCGGCGCCGCGGGGCTCCATCCGCCGCCATCCGGCCGGGGCCGCGCCGGGCGGCGCTCGGGGCCCCGCGGGGGAGCGGGGCGGGACCCGGGGGACGCCTCGGAGGGGTTTTGGGCCGGTCGATGCCGCGCGATCCGCGCCCAGCCCCGTCCGTGTCCGCAGGCCGCAGCCGCCATGGCGCCCAGCCGCAATGGCATGATCCTGAAGCCGCACTTCCACAAGGACTGGCAGCGGCGGGTGGCCACCTGGTTCAACCAGCCCGCCCGCAAGATCCGCAGGTGAGCGGGGAGCGGGGCGGCTCCGGCTGCGGTCAGATGATGCGAAACCTCCGGAATCGCTGCAGCGCCGTGATGAGAGCTTGAACCCTGTCTGGCTGATGACCGCCGGAGCCGCCGGGGGGGCTTTGGGGAGCCCCCGGTGCGGCTGTGGGGGGTGGCAGGAGGGCTCTGCCCCTGACGGGTCTCTGCCCCCCGCTCCAGGAGGAAGGCTCGCCAGGCAAAGGCTCGCCGCATCGCGCCTCGGCCCGTGGCTGGGCCCGTCCGGCCCATCGTGAGGTGCCCGACCGTCAGGTACCACAAAAAAGTCCGTGCTGGCAGAGGCTTCAGCCTAGAGGAGCTGAAAGTAAGTACGGAGGAGCTGTCCCGGCCCGGTAAGGCCAGCTCTCGAGTTTGAGCTCGGTCGTCCTGTTCTTTGTGTAAAACTAACTCACAAGTGGCTGCAGTGTACTGAACTGGCAGTAGCTGCTTGCACTGGCTGAGCCTGCGCTTAGCCAGGGACAGGCTGCTGCTGTCGCTGGCTGTGGAGAAGCACGCAAAACGTTAGTCTTTTTTTTTTTTTTTTTTTTTTTTGTAATTGTGGCATGGGGAAGCAGTAACGCGACAGAGTGAAAGGTTAACTTAAAAAGTAAATACTGGTGTGCCTGGTCAGACTGTCAGTTAAAACAAAATATTAAAATCAGATTCTGGTAGGGTGTGAATTGAGTCTCCTGAACTTAACTTAAGTAAAAGGACTGGCCGGTTTTGTTGTTAAATGTCTCCTTCCTTGTAAAACGCGTTATTGCAAACCCTACAGAATGTAGCTGGTGGGGACCTGTTTGTGCTGTGGAACGAGTAGGTCGTGGTCACCGCAAAGACTGGGGGAAGCTTTCAGCGCCCTCGCCTTGCTTCAGGAAAAGGTGCTGCACCATCCTCCCAGGTGGCTCTCAGCTGATGAGCTGCTGGTGGTGAGCTGAGAGGGAGGTGGCCCGCAGAAAGCCCCACCGGCCTGCTTCCACACAGCAGGAGTAAATGTTAGTGACTGCTGGCAGCCAGTATCCCCAGCCTCTTGCGTGTTGTTTAGTGTCTAATTAAAGCATTTATAACAGCGAAATTAGCGCATTGAAGCAGTAAAGCTGTACTTCTGAATGCCAAATGCTTCGTTACTTTGCTTTCCTTTAACGTTCAGACAATGTTGGGATATGAAATGGAACGTAGATGTTTGTTCTTAAACAGAAAACGAGGTTATCGCTTAAGGATGTTACCAAAAGTATTTTTTTAACGGAGCTTTCACTGTTCAGCGAACCACAGTTGCCCTGTGCCAGCTCCATAAACTCATCTGGCACGTATCAGACTTTAAATGGTGGCACCGGTGGGGGCTCCAGTCGAGTGCTGAGGCCGGTGGCTGTGCTCAGCGGCGCGGTGTCGGGCGTTGTCGCACGCTGGCACTGCACGCTCTCTTTCTGTTCAGCTGGCCGGCATTAACAAAAGGTTTGCCCGGACCATCGGAATCTCCGTGGATCCCAGGCGGCGGAACAAGTCCACGGAGTCGCTGCAGGCCAACGTGCAGAGGCTGAAGGAGTACCGCTCCAAGCTCATCCTCTTCCCGAGGAAGCCCTCGGCGCCGAAGAAGGGAGACAGCTCCGTAAGTACTTGGCCTCTAGAAGCACTTGACCGGATCTGTTTGCGGTGGCTTCGGCAGAGGTTTGGTTGCCGGTCCTTCCTCCTGGTGCTCTGGTGTGCAGTCAGGGGGCGTTCTGAACGCTTGGAGCACGGCCCCTGGTGGGGGGGACGGCTGCAGGCTGGGCCTGCCCTGTGCTGCGAGCTGCTTCGGGGACTGCCGTGCTGCTGGGGGGGCGCAGCTCGGGGCCGGGGCTGGCTGCCTGGCCGCTCTGCTTCAGCTGGCCGAATTTCAGTCTGAGGCTCACCTGGCAGCGGCTGGAAAGGGCTGGCAGCGGCTGACAGGACCAGGAAGGCGAGGGTGTGCTCTGCACCGCCGAGTAGGTCGGGGAAAGGGGTGGTGGAAGTCTCGAGAAGCTTGTTGCTGTTGACACACAAAAATGCTTTTCGTAAAAATCTCACCGAGGTCCAAAGTGGAGTTGGCTTTTCCTGTCTGGTCTTGGCTCTGCGCGTGAAAAACACACGCTTCCCGTGGGGAGGCGCAGGCAGTGAAACGCGGTGCTGTGTTCAAGCTGCCTTCAGTCTCTGGGAGGGCCTGTCAGCCCTGAGCTGCTCAGCCACGGTGCTGTCCGCGGAGCTGGGCCGCGCTCGGGCTGCTGTCACAACGGGGGCAGGAGGGTCTCTGGCATCTTGCACAGCCTGGTTGAACACAAGTTCTGCTGAACGTGTCAGCTTCACGGTTTTTAAGTCAGGAGGGTGCTGCTCTCCACCTTGACTTGTGGACTGGCAGAAGTGTGGACGTGAGGATTATGAGATTGCATCCAAGATTCAGAAATAGTTTCATATGAATACAGGGGATTTTTCCAAACTGCTGTGAGTAGCGCATAGAGTCTGTGCCGAACCCAGTCTGTTCTAGTTCTGACCTGGCTAGCAGCACAAACTCGTAGCTTTCCAAGTCCAGCCCAGCTTTCTGGTTGTCCACTGCAGTCTGTTTTCAATACCAGAAGATAAAGATAGTTGTGTCTGGAATCATGTTTCAAATTAGTTTACTTTAAACTTTATCTCAGATAGCTGATTAATGATTTTTGTTGATGCAGTGGTTGCACAAGGAGCTGGAATTAGCTGTAGAAGGAATTGCTGAAGAACACGCTGAGCAGCCAAACTAAAAATGGCTCGGTAGACTTCACCTTTTTTCCAGCTGGCAGAACTCCGAAAGGCCACAGCTCCCCTGGCCGGATCCAGCCTTACTGGTAGCCGGGCAGAGCACGCTTGGATGCGGCGCGTCGGTGCCAAGTGCTCCTACACTACAGCTGCATGGGTGAAGCGCTGAACTCGCTACCGTCGCTGCTAAGCCTGCAGTCAGAACCGTCATCAGTGTGTTTAGGCTGGGAGCTCGTGTTAAAAACATGTTTTGAATGTAGGCACCAGGCTGAGAAGCGTACGTACCGGTTTTTAAATGATGTTTTTTCCCCTCTCTTGTTATGCAGGCTGAGGAACTCAAGATGGCGACTCAGCTCTCTGGACCAGTTATGCCAATTAGGAACGTAAGTGAAGCCCTAAATCGTGTTCCTTGTGTGAGGTAATTCAGGCCGGGCTCAGGGGAGAGGATTCTTGTCGTACAGTTACGGGTTGCTGGCTTCAGATGCTTCCCATCCTGGATGCACAAACAAAAACCCAACGGGTCAAGCCCTGCCCTCATTTAGTTTTTTTTTTTTTTTAATCAACTGAGAAAAGTCCTTAAATCATGACCTGTGTAGAGGAGAGCTCTAGGCACCAAGCTCAGGGGTCAGGTCAAGATAGATCGGACAAGGATAATCGTAAATTCTGCTTCTGCCCTAAATCACGTGGGAACGACCTAGTTATGCGCACCTCCAGAGAAGGCCGGGGTGGAACTTACCCGGTAGCCCCCAAAAAGCAACGTTCTGCGGGGACGGGGGTTAGAACCACACGTTAAGGATGTGCAACGTGCTTGTGTTCAGCACTGTCCTCCCGGCAGGGGGCTGTTTGTGCCCTGCCTGGTGTCTTCGAAGGAGCCCGTGCCCCCGGCAGATTTGGGGCACGTGTTGGCAGCCGGGGTGTCGGGGCCGAGCAGGTTGCGAGGTCACCGCTTGTCTCTGAAGCCCTTGCTAATTGTGAAAGATTGTTGATAGCGTGCCACGAACCTGACTCAGATTTCGTTTTGCGCTTGTTTTTCCCTGGTATTTTCTGCTCGTCTGCTGATGTGCGCTGGCAAATTAGGAGCTGGTTGAAATGAGGTGTCTGGTGGAGTGATGATAAGGGCAGGGCCTGCAGATTGCACAAATTCTGTATTCTTAACAGCATCCTGGAGCCAGTGGTAAAAATGTAGCGAGATTAATTGTGTTAAGCCTTAAATACCGTCTTTTCTGGCAGCCTCTGATGTGTAGTCTGACTGTCGGGCTCTCTCCCACTAGGTTTTCAAACGGGAGAAGGCCCGCGTTATCTCCGAAGAGGAGAAGAACTTCAAGGCCTTCGCCAGCCTGCGCATGGCCCGGGCCAACGCCCGTCTCTTCGGGATTCGGGCAAAACGCGCCAAAGAAGCGGCAGAGCAGGATGTGGAGAAGAAGAAATGAACTGTTCTCACCAGAACTGCCAATAAAAAATGTAGAAACGGAGCCGTGTGGTGTCTTCTTAGGGCAGCCGCACAGCATGGAGCGGCCTTGGAGCTTCTCCTGCCCGCTCTGCTGCGGGGTGCCGGTACCGACGGTGGGCAGCTGTGCGTGGAGGTACTCAGGCAGGGGAGGGCTCCTCTGTGATTAGGAGCTCCGAGCTTCTTGGCAGCGAGGGAAGCAGGCACCTCGGCTCCCTGGCGGAGGGCGGTTTGTTTCGTCTTTGGGAACGGGACCAGAGCTTGCTCCTGCCTGGAGCCTGACCCAGCCCTGCCCTGCGGTGCTGCGCTGCTGCCTCTGCCGGGGGGCCCAGGGCCGCTCCCTGGGAAGTCCTCGCCCTGCCCAAAGCTTTTCCCGCTGCCTTCGTGTTCCCAGGGGTCCCTGTATGAGGAAAGGTGTCCTCCGTGCTCCAGCTTCAGGGGCTGGGCGTGGGGTAACTGCCGTGTGGTGTGCCGGAGGCACCCTGGGGCTCTCAAACCTTGGGGCTGTGGGAAGGAGAAAGCGGAGGCTGCTTCAGGGTGCCCCGTCGCTGCTTTACCTCCACCCAGCTGTCTTTATTATTTCAGATTTCGTTATTTCCACACCTCTGCGTGTGGATTCGTGTGAGAGCAGTTAGCTCTGCTCTAACGGGGGGGATGCTGCGGGGGCACGGCGCGCTCGGTGTCCCTGGGCGTGCGAGCTGGGCGCCCGCAGCCCCTCGGCAGCTGCAGCACGGCTCAGAAGTGGGGTCCTTGCGGGGTCCCTGCTCCCGCATTTCGGAGGGGTGCGGGGCTGTGCTTGCTGCCGCCGGCCGCTGGGTGGAGCCGGGTCCCAGCACCGGCCTGCACCGTCCTGCACGCTGTCACCCGGGCGGGCAGCTGCCCCCGGCTCTCCCTGCCTCACTCCATCCCCTTGCACGCACCCCACAGACCTTTAAGCCACTTCTTTAGGGAAACACCTTGGTGACCTCAATGAGGAGCCCAGTCCTGGGGCGCTGCCCCATCCCTGCGGCTCTCGGTGGCCCCGGGGCTCTGCCAGCCGTGTCCCCGCGTGCTGCGGTCACGGGGCCGTGGGCTCCGTCCCGCTCCGGGGAGCGCTTGCTGGCTCCTGGCTGGCTAAGCAGTTCTGGGGCCCCGCTGCGCTGCGCCTCGCCCGTGCCGGGATAATTGAACCATTCGTATTCATTAGCGGTGTGATGACAAACTTGGGACTCGCATCAGCTGAGGGCTCGGGCGCAGGGCTGTGAGCTGGGGCCCTCGGCCCCGGGGTGCTGGACGAACCCCGGGGCGCTGGAGCGGGGCTGCGGGACGGCACGGAGGGGAGGGTGGCCTACTTCTGCCAGGCAGGCTGGGGATTAGCTCCCGGAGCCCAGGCCCTGCAGTGCCCTCCCGCTCGTTAGCCCTCTCTGCATTTAATCCCTCCGAACGCGGGCTAATTACATCATCCCTCACGCAGCCCAGCTGACAGCGCTGCAGTGCTCGGGTGTCGGGGGGGGTGTGGGGGCAGCCCCGGCCCGGGACGGGGGCTCCGGCACGTGGGGGCTTGGGCACGCCAGGACCCCCCCGTCCTTGTGGCAGGGACGGCTCCAGCGGGGGGCACGGGGGGACAGGGGCACACAGGGGATGGGACAGGCCTCGGGCACCCCATGGGGAGTGGTGAGGGGGCCTTGGGGCACGTGGAGCGAGGGCTGTGCCGGGCAGGGTGCAGGAGGGCTGGCCGGCGGTGCCACCAGTGCTGTGCCGTGTGCCCTGGCCTGGCCGGCTGTACCGGGGACCCCCGGGCACCGCGGAGCCCCTGTGCCCGCAGGCAGGCTCTGCTCCGGTGCCGGCAGCGAGGCAGTTAACGGAGATTGTAGTCTCCCTCTTAGGGCTCCGCTCCCGAACTGCAGCTTGAGTCAGTTGTGTGGAGGTGGCAGCGGCGGCAGCTCCGGCTGGCACACCGGCTCCGGCTGGCACACCGGCTCCGGCAGCCACGCCAGCCCTCGGCCGGCCCCGCACGGCGCCCGGCCACCGGCACCCAGGTGAGGGGGGCGGCCGGGCAGGGCAGGGGCTCCGTGCCCCTCCACCGGGGGATGCCGAGCGGTGCCGCGATGCCGGGGAGGGGACGGTGCCCACCGGAGCCATGTGCCGGGGAGGGCAGGGCCCGGCGCGACTTCGCCGGGAAACTTCGGTCAGGCGGCGCCAGCTCCCGGCACGGCTGGTGGGGGGCGGCTCTGCCACAGCCTCAGCAGCAACCGGGGGCTGCAGCTGGGGGCAACGAGCCCGGGGATGGGATGGGATGGGGATGGGGATGGGGATGGGGTTTGGGATGGGGATGGAGCAGCAGAGCCAGCGTTGCAGCATCGCCTGGCTGAGCCCTGCCAGCGCCCAGGTGGAGCATGGCAGCTCCGTGTCCCCAGCACAGGGAGCAGCAGGGTGGAGGGTGTCCCCCGCGGGCAGAAATCCCACCCCAGGGTGCAGGGGATGGGAGGGGAGGTCCTGTTCTCCTGCACAAGGAGGGGGCTCAGGGCTGGGGCTGCCGGCGCTGCCCCTGCTCCTGCTCAGCCTCCCAGCCTCGTCCCAGCGCCCCTGCCCACCGGACACCTCGCGGGGTGAGGCTGGGGGCAGAGCCGGGCACGGCCCCATGCGATCCACCCCAGGGGTCCAGCGAGTGGACAGGGGCAGAGCCGTGCCCGTGGGGCTGCCTGTCCAGGGGTGACCCAGCTCCGGCTCACCCCTCGGTGCTCTGACACCTTGCAGGTCCACCATCGGGGCTGGGATCAACCACCACGCCTCGGAGAGGGTCCCTCAGGTCCCCAGCACCCACCGGGCCATCTCACCCCAGTCCCCTCCTGCGCCCCTGCTCCGTGAGCCCCCCCAGCCCCCGCCAGCGCCCTCCACCACCAGGAACCTGCACCCGGGCTCCAGCCCCACTCCTGGCACCGCGGGGCCCCGTGCCCTGGGCATGACGGGCACCAGCCTGGTGCGCTGACAGCGAGGAAGGCAGCGGCCACCCCGTCCCCCCGCATGCCCTTCACCCACGGTGCCGCCTGCCCCCCGTCACGCCTGGCAGCCCCCCGCGCCGCCGCCACCATGGGCGAAGCGCCCGAGCCGTCCTCCCAGGCGCCGCTGGCCGTCCTCTCCAAGGTGGAGCTGCGGGTGAGCTGCAAGCACCTCCTGGACCGCGACACCCTCAACAAGTCGGACCCCTGCGTCCTGCTGCTCATGCAGTCCCAGGGGCAGTGGGTGGAGGTAGGCAGGGCCGGGGCCGGGCAGGGTGCTGGGCACAGGGCTGGGGGCTCCGGGACGGGGACGGGAGCGGAGACAGCCCCAGGGTGGCCGCGATGTCCGGCGGGGCCAGGGCCAGGGCAGGAGTTGGCGGCAGGGCGCGGAGCGTGGTGCGAGGTGCAAGGTGCAGGAAATGGCGCAGGGTGGGGTGTAGGGTGCAGGGATGGTGCAGGGATGGGCGCAGGCACAGGCTGCGGGGTGCAAGGTGCAGGGCTCGGGGTGGGGTGAAGGACACAGGGTGTGAAGGGCAGGGACCGGGGCTCCTGGTGCTGTGGGACGCTCGGGCTGTGCACGGGGACGGTGCAGAGTCCTGGCTCGGGGCGAGTCCCCCGGGACTCGGTGGCTGTGGCAGCACCAGGGGATGGAGTGCTCATGGTGTGGGGGTCCACCCCGTGCCAGGGCCATTTGATGCACTGGCCATCTCTGGGGTGGATCAGGGTTTGGGGGCTGCTGTGTCCCTGCTGGGGCTGGGCTGGCTCCATCCCATGGCTGCCCCACAGCTCAGCTCCCGGCTGGCTCCAGCAGCTCCGCGCTCGCTAATCACCGCTGCTCAGCCGGCAGATTTAGCGCTAAATCCCTCTGCGTGTAATTGACTCTGCTCGCCCGGGCTGGAGCCAGAGCTGGAGCCAGGGCGGGCGGCGAGGGGCCCCGTGCCAGCTCGGGGATGCAGCACCCCCAGGCTGTGCCATGCCATGGTGCTGTGCTGTGCGAGGGCCACATCCGAAGGGCAAGAGGACCCCTCCTGGGCTGTTTTGGTCCCCACCCGTGGCAGCGGGCAGGGCTGGTGGGCAATGGGGGACCCTCACAGGGACGCATCCCCTTGCTCAAACAGAGCCATGGCAAAAGGTGGGCCAGAGCCCGAGCGTCGCCTCGATGCAGCCCCAGTGATGTGGGGTCTGCCCCAGAGGGAGCAGTGCCTCAGCACCCAGGGCTTGCACCCAGGGCACCTCTCCCTCCTGCGCCAGCCACGGGCACGACAACGAAATGCTTCTGCCCCGGGGATGAACACAGGCAGATAAACGCTTGTGCACGGCTGGTCCTGCTGGCAGCTGCCCAGCGTCCCTGGTGTCCCCCCTGCGTCCCCAAGTCCCTGTGTCCCTGCACCCCATAGCAGCGCCACCAGCCCCGGGTCTGGCCCCGCACTGGCTCCAGCCCCGGTTACAATCCCACTGCAGCAATGCAGCGGGCTGGGGGCTTGAGCTGATTTAAGGATAAATTTCAGTGAGACGAGCTTGGACCGGTACTGCCTCTAAGGGGTAAATCCCAGTTCGTTTGGGGGGAAGGCATGGCCGGAGCTCCCACAGGCACAGTTTGAGGAGGCGCAGCCAGCACCGTGCCGGGACCCAGGGGCAGCCCCTTGGTGCCGAGCGGCGGGGCTGGCGGAGCCCCCTCTGCCCCGCAGGTGGACCGCAGCGAGGTGATCAAGAGCAACCTGAACCCCGTCTTCGCCAAGATCTTCACGGTGGACTACTACTTCGAGGAGGTGCAGAAGCTGCGCTTCGAGGTGTACGACAGCCACGGGCACGCCGGCATCGGCACGCACGACGATGACTTCCTGGGGGGCATGGAGTGCACCGTGGGGCAGGTGAGCCCCCCGCCGTGACCCCCCCATCACCTGCAGGCTGCTGTCCCCTCCCTGAGCCCGTCGGTTTTTGCAGATCGTGGCGCAGAAGCGGGTGACGAAGCCGCTGTTCCTCAAGTACGGGAAGTTCGCGGGGAAGTCCACCATCACGGTGAGCGGCCGAGCTGGGCTGGGGCTGCGGGTAGCAGCGGGACGGGACACTACGGTGGGACGAGCCTGGGACAGCAGGGTGGCACTGAGCAGGGGCACGTGTGGTGGGACCCCAGTGACCCTCCGCCCATCCCGGCCATTTATCCAGCTGCCCCACACCTCCCAGATGGATTGGGGTCCCCTCAGCAGCTGCTAGCCATCCTGGGGGTCCCCGTGGTGCCAGGAGGCGCGTGGAGGACGGGAGGCACGGGGGGGGAAGGAGGGCAGGGGAACAACATCACGCCGGGTGCTGAGCACCCCACGGCCACCTCTCCTGGCAGGTCATCTCCGAGGAGATCTCAGGGAACAACGGCTACGTGGAGCTGGCCTTCCGGGCCAAGAAGCTGGATGACAAGGTGGGATGGGGCTCACAGGCAGGGGGGTGGGATGGGATGGATGGGATGGGATGGGATGGGGATGGGGATGGGATGGGGATGGGATGGGGATGGGGATGGGGATGGGGATGGGGATGGGGATGGGGATGGGGATGGGGATGGGGATGGGGATGGGATGGGGATGGGGATGGGGATGGGGATGGGATGGGGATGGGGATGGGGATGGGGATGGGATGGGACGGGACGGGATGCATGGGATGGGTGGGATGCATGGGATGCATACGATGTATGAGACAGGTGGGATGGATGGGACAGATGGTTCTCTGATCTGTCCCGTCCCATCCTCTCTCCTCCAGGACCTCTTCAGCAAGTCCGACCCCTTCCTGGAGATCTACCGCATTGACGATGACCGCAGCGAGCAGCTGGTGTACCGCACTGAGGTGAGGCTTGGCTGGATCTGACCTGGGGCCGCCCCACGGGTCCCCAGTCCTGCTGAGCCCCCTCGCCCCCCAGGTGGTGAAGAACAACCTGAGCCCCATCTGGGAGCCCTTCAAGGTCTCCCTGAACTCGCTCTGCAGCTGCGAGGAGAAGAGGAAGCTGAGGGTGAGGAAGGGTGATGGGGATCCCATCCCCAGGCAGTGGCATGTGGGGGGGGACACGCACCCAGCCGGGGCTGAGCCGTGTCCCCCCGCAGTGCGTGGTGTGGGACTATGACTCGCGGGGCAAACACGACTTCATCGGCGAGTTCTTCACCACCTTTGAGGAGATGCAGAAGGCGATGGGGGAAAACAAGGTGGAGCGGGGACAGGGGGACGTGGGGATGTCCCCTGCAGGGCTGGGGCACAGCCTTTGGGCTGCCGACAGCTCCCGTTCCAGGAGGCTCCATGGGGAGGGGATGGCCGGGATGGGCTCCTCTGGGGACATCAGCCCAGGGTGGGTCATGGGGCTGTGGGGCCAGGGGGGGCTCTCACGTTATGGGGCGGGGGGCTGGGGGGCCGGGGCCAGCCCCGGGCAGCGCGGGTGCCGCGTGCCGCAGGTGCAGTGGGAGTGCATGAACCCCAAGTACAAGATCAAGAAGCGCAACTACAAGAACTCGGGGGTGGTGGTGCTGCTGGACCTGAAGGTGAGTGCCTGCGTGCCGAGCTGTGCTGAGCCAGGCTGCTGCGGGGCGGTGGGGGACAGCAGCAGCTGAGGCGGGTCGCTTCGGCAGATCCACAGGGTCTACTCCTTCCTGGACTACATCATGGGCGGCTGCCAGATCCACTTCACGGTGAGAGGCATCCCCCGGGGGGGCCGGAGCTGTGCCATGGTGCCGGTGAGCAGGGACAGCAGCTTGGGGCTGCTCCCGGCCCTGGGGACATGGGGACCTCACCGGCACCCCGCTGTGCCAGGTGGCCATCGACTTCACGGCCTCCAACGGGGACCCCCGCAACAGCTGCTCCCTGCACTACATCAACCCCTACCAGCCCAACGAGTACCTCAAGGCGCTCGTCGCTGTGGGTGAGATCTGCCAGGACTACGACAGGTTGGTGGCTCCGGCGGGGACCCTGGGGCTGGGGCACCCCGGTGTCGGCCACCCCAGGGCCAGGACACCTTGGTGACGGCCACCTTGGTGCTGGCACACACAACCCGCCGTGCCGGGGCTCCTCACACCCTTTCCTTTGCAGCGATAAGAAATTCTCTGCTCTGGGCTTTGGTGCACGGATCCCCCCCAAGTACGAGGTATGGGGGCGGCCGGGACCCCCGGGCCATGCCCGTCCCTGTCAGCACCCTGGCTGCCCCTCGCCCCTCTCACCCCCAGGTCTCCCACGACTTCGCCATCAACTTCAACCCCGACAACGACGAGTGTGAGGGTGAGCCCGGCCCCGCTGCACGGGTGCCAGACCCTGTCCCTGTGACCCCGGGGTGCAGCCGGGCCGCCCCCACACCCTGCACTCCCCCAGGCATCCAGGGCGTCGTGGAGTCCTACCAGAGCTGCCTGCCCAAAATCCAGCTGTACGGCCCCACCAATGTGGCCCCCATCATCTCCAAGGTGGCTCGCGTGGCGGCCGACGAGGAGCGGACCAAGGAG
This sequence comes from Cygnus olor, assembly GCF_009769625.2. Taxonomy (NCBI): domain Eukaryota; kingdom Metazoa; phylum Chordata; class Aves; order Anseriformes; family Anatidae; genus Cygnus; species Cygnus olor. Next base: position 1,365,135 of record NC_049180.1, on the reverse strand, counting down.
GCGTCGGTAGGTCCCCGCGCAGCACCAGCACGCCTTGGGTGCGCTTACCCACAAGTACATGGAGGGGGGGGCTAATTAAAAGCCTGACAATTATTTACACTTGCTGACGAGGAGGGTTTTAGGAAAATGACAGCCTCTCCTGGGACCTTGTGGACTGTTTGGGGCGGGATCATTGATAACGCCACCTCGCCCCATGCGCACGGGGGGGCGCATGGCAGCAGTGCCCTGTACCAGGCAGCCCCCCCCAGAGCTTCCCTCCCCCCCCAGCAATACTTCATCCTGCTGATCCTGACAGACGGCGTGGTGACGGACATGGCGGACACGCGGGAGGCCATCGTCCGCGCCTCCTACCTGCCCATGTCCATCATCATCGTGGGCGTGGGCAACGCCGACTTCACCGACATGCAGATCCTGGACGGGGACGACGGCGTCCTGCGCTCCCCCAGGGGCGAGCCCGTCCTGCGCGACATCGTCCAGTTCGTCCCCTTCCGGGAGTTCAAGAATGTGAGTGGGGGACGATCCCGTGCCCTCTGATCCCCTCTGGTCCCTGCACAGGGCTGAGCGTCACCGGCCGGAGCGCTGCCGGGGCGAGCGGCTGCCACCGAACCCCCATCACCCGTCCCGCTCCATCCCACAGGCGTCCCCAACGGCGCTGGCCAAGTGCGTGCTGGCCGAGGTGCCCAAGCAGGTGGTGGAGTACTACAGCTACAAGGCCTTCCCGCCCCGCTGCCCCCAGCCCGACACCCCCGACTCCAGCCTCAGCTCACCCCAGTGAGGGCACCCGTGTGGGGACCGGCACCGTGCCCCCACCGCACCTGGCCGGGGACACGGGGACAGCCCCGGTGCCCCAGTGCAGGACGCCACGCCGTGCTGCACAGGGGCGGCCGGGTCCCCAGAGGGCACTGCCTGCTGCCGGTGGCCCGTGCCCGTGGCCCATCCCCGCTCCGTCCCCCTGCGCCCGCTGTCCTCGTGGTCCCCCGTGGTCTGTGCTTGTCTGTCGCTGTGATGCCATTTCGAGGCTGCATGACGAACCCGTCCTCGGTGCGCGGGAGGCACCAGCCAATAAAGCAACCTGCCCCTTCCCTGCGCCGCGTGCTCTCTGGGGGCTGGGGCCCTGCCACATCCCACAAAATCCCCAACTGTGAGCACTCAATGGAGCAGAGGGACAGGCTGCGGACACAACCCACTGCTCCCCCCCGAGTGCCCGAGCCCACGAGCATGGCACCGTCCCGCAGCGAGGGGTCCCAAGGGCGTAAGCAAGCAAAAGCTGAAAGCACGCACCAGCTGCCCAGTGCTGCGCTGCCACCTCAGCCGTGTCCCTCATTAGCAGGGATTTGTCACTTGAAAGCCACCGGCCGGTGAAAGAAGCGGTAGTGCTTTGTAGCTGCTGTGCTTTGGAGCAGCCACGGCTTTAAAGTTGTGCCGGAGCCGCCCCACCACGGGGCTCCCGCCCTGCTGCGCTGCCGGCCTCGGCAGCCTGAAAATCCAGGCCAGCGGAGGCAGAGACAGAGCCGTGCTTCTGCCCCTGCCCAGCACAATGCAACTGCCACGTGCCATGAGCTGTGTGCTATGAGCCCTGTGCCATGGGCCATGTGCTGTGCCGTATGTGCTGTGTGCTGTGCCATGTGCCACATGCCACAAGCCGCGTGCCAAGTGCCGTGTGCCTTGTGCTGCGTGCTGCGCCACGCGCTCCATGTTGTGCGCTGCATGGTATGTGCCACGCGCCACGTACTCTGTGCCGTGTTCTGCATGCCATGCATCACGCACTGTGCCATGGGCCCTGTGCTGTGTGCCGCCTGCCGTGTGCCGTGCTGCTGCCATGTGCTGCACAGCTCTGTGTGGCTGGCTGTGCCAAGCCCCACGTGCTGTTCTGTGTGTGCCAGCTGCCTCACGCCGTGTGCTATGTGACGCCGCGTGCCACGTGCCGTGTGCCATGTGCCGTCCGACATGTGCCATGCACCGTGTGCCATTCACCATGTGCTGTGTGCCGTGTGTCTTTTACCATGTGCCATGCACTGTGCCATTCGCCATGTGCCATGTGCCACCGTCCTGCCACCTGCAGATGCTCATGGGGAGGTGACATCTGCCCGGGGGGGGCACCCAGAGGCCACCACAGGGCTGCAGCTGTGGCCTGGGGCAGCTGTCATGGGGCAGGGGCTGCCGCAGATCCTGCTCCCCATGCCCCCCCCCCCCCCAGGGCCACTGCTGTCACCCTGTCAGGGTGCTGGCACAGGGCTCCCAGCCTGACCCCATCCACGCGGCCGTGCCTGCACAGAGCTGCCCGTGCCCCTCTCTGGCACACGCTGGGCGCGGGGCTGCCGCGGGGCTGCCAGCTGCAGGCAGAGCGCGGTGCCCGCAGCGCCCCGATCAGTCGCGTATTTATAGCGCCTGATTCATCCCCCTATAAAACAGGATAATGGACGTCACCATGGAAACCCAGCGCCTGATGAGGCTGCTGCTGCATTCGGCCCTCGGCGCAGGCAGGGGGTGCCCGGGCCCCCTCCAGCATTGCCCCACACACGCAGGGGCGCAGGGGTCCCCTTGGGCTGGGGGTGCCAGTGTCCCCGGGGGGCGGGGGGGTCCCTCTGCCCGCCCCCACTCAGCTGAGCCCCCAACAAGGCAGTGTGGGCAGTGGGTGCCCTGCTGGCCCCCGCACCTCCCCGGAGCGCTTCACCATGCTGAGCGAGCAGGAGATGTTTAGTTCACGGGGTTAATTATTCACTTTTCCTGCATTTTATGAGCTTTTTATAAGGCAATTGCCTGGAATGCATCAGGATGAGGCAGGGCCCGTGGGCACGCTGGTGGGGGGCATGAGCCCTCGGGGCAAACACCCCACAAGGAGATGAGGCAGGTGGGTGCCAGCGGCTGCTCGGGGCACCACGGCCAGCCCAGGGCTTCACGAGGGGCACGGGCGTGCACCGGGGCAGAGAGGGGCACCGTGGGGCTGGGACCCTGAGTGCTGCTGAAGAAGACACCTGGCAGCCTGCCACGGCCCCCCCCCGACCGTCACCCGTACCCAAGATAACGTCCCTGGGGATGGGTTCCTGCCCCGATGCGTCCCTGATAACGCCTCGCACTTCCCGGCACCCGGCGCCACCAGAACGGCGCTGCCTGGCCCACACCCCTGGGAAAGCTCTGCCAGCATGGGAATTGCAATAAATATTTATTTTTTCCTGAGTGGGCCTCTGCTCCCTGCTGGGACGGAGGAAGGAGGGGGTCAGGGCCACCGAAGGGCAGGATGGCCATGGGGACAGTGGCTGTGTGTGGCCGGAAACATCCCCTGGACGGAGCACGGAGCAGCTGCTTCCCATCGCCACCTCCGGCCCCAAGGGTCTATAAGTTATGGGGTCAGGGCTCCCAGCCCTCACACCATGGGCCAGTGGACGCTGAGGTCAACGTCGCGCATCTCCTCCTGGTAGACGCGGTTGAAGAGGGCGTTTTGCAGCGGGGAGAAGTGGTCGCGCCAGTCCCCCACCACGCCTGCGGGATGGGAAGGGACCGGTGGGACCGGGGCACGGGGCGACGCCGGCACCGACGTGCCCGCCACCCCCCCCCGTCCCCTCACCTTTGCGCATGAAGCGTCCCTGGCTGTGGTCCATGATCTCGCGGGGGATGAGGGTGTAGTTGGCCATGGCGTTGTCCCGCATGGCGGCGAAGCTGCAGTGCTGCTCCAGAGCCTCCAGCGTCTCCGGCCCCAGCGGGCAGCCCAGGAAGGTGCCGAGCCGCTGCGCCGTGCCCCGCAGGTCCTGCAGCACAGGGGGTCAGCCGGCGGGGCTGGGACAAGGGGCTGGGGGACACAGGGCTGGGGGACACGGGGACGCAGGGCTCACCTGGTGCAGCTCCTCATAGGTGACGTAGAAGATGTCCAGGAGCTGCCGCTGACCCACCCAGCCCTTGATGTGGTCGAACCAGGAGCCGTAGTGCACTGCGGGGAGCCTGGGGGTGATGCGAGCCCGTGGCCGGCCCCCGGCGTGCCCCCCACTCACACACATGGGCCCCCCCAGCCCTTACCAGTGCCCTCGAGGAACTGCTGGAGGAAGGCATCGAAGGAGACAGGGTCGGGCAGGAATTTGGCCAGGCGGTGGAAGTAGTAGAAGGAGACGACGACGTCCTTGGGGTTCCTGGCCACATAGATCACCTGGTGGGGGGACACTGCTCTCAGCACTGCGGCAGCAAGGGAGTTTCCAGGCTCTGTCCCCGTCGCTCCGCTGCACCCTCAGAAAGTCCCTGGCAGCTGCCCCAGCTGGGGGAAGCCCCAGCAGCACGGGGACCCCCCGCCCGCCCGGCTCCCCTCACCTTGGCCTTGCTCCGCTGCAGCAGGGGGGCCAGGACACGGGCGGGCAGGTGGCTGGTGATGAGGCGGTGCGCGGCTGTGTCCCGCAGCGCATCCCTGAAGTGGATCTGCTCCAGCCAGGGCGCCCGCTCCCAGTTGGGGATGGTCTTGGCCGGCAGCGCATCCCCGTGGCTGTACAGCAGCGTCAGGATCTCCTGCATCCACGTGGTGCCTGGGGAAGGGGGCATCAGGGCACTGCCACCCCGCACAGGCACTGCCACACACACCGCGGCATGGCATGGCATGGGATGGCATTGTGTGGCTTGATACAGCACGGTGTGGCACAGCATGGCACAGCATGGCACGGCACGGCACAGCACGGCACAGCGTGGCACAGCGTGGCACAGCACGGCACAGCGTGGCATGGCACGGCACAGCACGGCACAGCACGGCACAGTGTGGCACAGCACGGCACAGCGTGGCATGGCACGGCACAGCACAGCATGGCGCAGCACGGCACAGCGTGGCACAGCATGGCACAGCACAGCACAGCATGGCACAGCACGGCACAGCATGGCACAGCACGGCACAGCGTGGCACAGTGTGGCACAGCACGGCACAGCGTGGCACAGCACGGCACAGCATGGCACAGTGTGGCACAGCACGGCACAGTGTGGCACAGCGTGGCACAACATGGCACAGCGTGGCATGGCACAGCACAGTGTGGCACAGCACCCCATGGCTTGACTTGTCACGGCACAGCACGGCATGGCGCAGCACAGCATGGCGATGTATGCCACGTAATGGCCATAGCACAGCTCAGCATGGCGCAGCACAGCATGTCCCGGCATGGCACGGCGCGGAGCGAGGTGGCGGAGGGCAGCAGCAGCGGCGTGGGACCACTGCCCCACCAAGACCCGGCAGTCGTAACCCCCCCGGGGATGGGGATGGGGATGGGGTCGGGAATGGGGACGGGGCTGGGGACACAGCAGGGGTAGGTGTGGGGTGGCCGCCTCCACCCCACAAAGCGGGGGGGGGGGGGGGGGGGGGGCTGAGCCCCCTGACATGGGGCTGTGGGGCTGTGCCGGAGGGATGGGGGGAGGCAGTGGCTGTGCAGGGCGGGGACGCGGTGCCCTCCAGGGCTGGCCGAGGGCCCAGCCACATCCCAGCCACGTCGGCAGCACCAGGGCCTGCTGGCGAGCGGGGGCTGCACAGCAGAGCTCCCCCCCCCACCCCCCGTCCCTCCGCCCGGGGGGGGTCCCTATGGCCATCCCCCTACCCCATCCCTGTCCCCCTCCCTGACACCTCCCCGCCTGCCGCCGCTCACCTGACTTGGGGTAGGTGACGATGACCACGTCGGTGTCACGGAAGGGGAAGGTGGTGGCGAACTGCAGGGACTCCTTGGTGTGGAGGTGCCCGGGCAGGGTGATGCCAGCGAAGGTCTCCGTCACCTCCAGCCGCTCCATGGCCCAGCCGCGCGGGACGTGCCGGGGACGGCCCTTAAATAGCTGCAGAAGAGGAAGCCAGACCCGGCGGGCGCAGGGCGTGGGGCTGGGCCCCCCCGGCGCATTCCTGGCAAGGGGCCGGGGGCGGTGGCAGGGGCCGGCGCGGGGGAAAGCTGCTGCGGGGCTGGGGGCTGTGGGGCCATCCCCAGGTTGGGGCCATGCTGGGGGGACACGCAGCCGGACCCACTGGGGATGTGGGGGGAGTTTGGAGGGGCTGCGAGCCCCCCCAGCAGGGCCGGGGGTGCTCAGGACCCTCCTGGCTGCGGTGGCCCAGACGGTGAGCCGTGTGCCGTGGGGTGCCAGCCCCACACCGTGCCCCATACGATGCAGGCCTCGGCGCCCCACATCCGGGCTCGCTGCGCCGCAGTGGGGGCCTCCCAGCCCAGCCACCCCAGGATGAGGGGCTGGGGCTGGGTTTGCTCCACGTGGCTCCTCACCGCTCCCGCAGCCCCACGGTGCCGCTCCTTGCCCGCGGCCACCGGCAGGATGCACCCCACGGTGGGTGACGGGGCGCGGGAAGGGCAGTGCCTCAGTTTCCCCCCGCAGCAGCAGCAGCACCGGTGCCCGTGCTGCCCCACCGCTGCCCCCCAGCCCTCGGCGTGGGGCAGCCTGGGCACGGAGCTGCGGGGCGCGCTGGAGCTCGGCCACCGCCCGGCGCCATGGCGGGGGCTGGCTCTGGGGTGGCCGGAGCCCGTTCCAGCCCCGAGCGCAGACACACAAGCCAGAAAACATATTGCACAGCCGCTACTGGGAGCAGCCACCCGAGCGTCCCGGGGACAGCGGTGAGCTGGGGACAGGGGGACAGGGGCAGCGGGCCCTGCCGAGACCCCCCCCCAGGGACATGGGGCACGGGGCTGGGGTGCCAGCGTGGGGCTGGGGGTGCCGGTGGGTGCCGGCAGTGGGGAGGCCGAGGCGCGGGTGGGACCGGCGCTTTTCCAGCAGAAAAATCTGCGCTGCGTTAGAGGGGCCGGGAGCGTAACCACAGCTATGCCGAGAGGCCCCCGGCGCGTCCCCGCGCCACCCGCGCCGTGCTGGGGGAGGCCGTCGCGGTGCCCAGGCACAGCCAGAGCCGGGCACAGGGTGCAAGGGTGGGTTTATGGCCGGGGCTCCTGGTTATTGATTTACCACGGGAGGGGAAGGACGGTGAGGCCGGGCAGCTGCGAGCACTCAGCAGGCTCCCACGGTGGTGGCAGGACACCGGTCTCATCCCAGAGCAGCCGGCGGCGCCCATACCCACACGGGGCGAGGATAGGATGCTGCGCTGGAGCGTGCTGGTGCTGTGCCTGCTCCTGCCCTGCTCGGCGCAGCAGCACCAGGAGGAGGCCAAGCGCATCATGGAGACCACGCCGGTCATCGACGGGTGAGCGCGGCCCCGCGGCGGCTCCAAAGGTTGCCCGGCCCCGCGGCGCAGGGGTCTTGGTTCCTGCGAAACTCCCAGGCGCAGAAAGCCCCGCGGCCCTGCCGGGGGGATGCCCGTGCTGTGCACCCCGGGGACACGCGGGGCTGGCCTCGCCGGGGGATCCCCGCACGGTGCACCCGGGGGCTGCACAACCACGGGGGATCCCCGGACACCACGCAGCCAGGCCAGGAATGGGGCCGGTGCTGGGAAACGGGGCCAGGCTGCCCCCGGGGGAAGTCCTGCAGAGCCGTGTCCCAAGGGACATTCCCGGTCCCCTGCCAGGACGCCCCGGACGCTGTTCCCGGTGGTGGGGTCGGGTCCTCGGTGGCACCCCCACGGCTCCACGGGGTGTGTGGCCACCACCTCGCCCGGAGCAGCCCCGGCAGAGGGAGTGGGGACAGAGGAGCGGGAGGATGTGGCGGGGCCGTAATGCGGGAGGGAAGAGGTGGGAGCTGGCTCGTGCGTCTGCCCCGAGAACTTCCCCAGAAATGCCGCTGGGTACATGACGCCACAGGTACGTGACGCCACGTGGTGGTGACATCCCCACGGCGGTGACATGCCCATGGCGGTGACATCCCCATGGTGGTGACATCCCCAGCGCGGTGACAGCAATGTCCCTCGGTGGGGATGCTGGGCTGCCTCCCCCGGGTGCAGGAGGGAGCCCTGCGGTGGGCGAGGGCTGCGTGGGAATGGGTGCGGGGGGCTGCGCCGAGGGGTCCCAGCGGGGTGACCGCCCCTGCTCCTGGCCTGAGCGGCTTGGGCGGCTCCTCCTGGGGGGCACAGATGGGTGGGAGGCGGGGAGGAGGGACAGGAGGCGGGAGGGACAGACAGATGGATAGAGGGAAGGAGGGACAGGCGGAGGGAAGGACGGACAGATGGACAGAGGGAGGGACAGGCAGAGGGAAGGAGAGAGGGAGGGGCAAAGGAAGGGAGGGATGGAGGGAGGGGTTATGGATAGATAGAGAGAGGAAGGGAGGGAGGGAGAGATGGAGGGAGGGAGGGAGGGAGGGAGGGATGGAGGGATGGATGGGTGGATGGATGGAGGGAGGGAGGGAGGGAGGGAGGGATGGGAGGGAGGGATGGGTGGGTGGGTGGGTAGGCAGGTAGGTGGGCAGGCAGCCAGGGGTCCCGGGCAGGTAGCTGGGCAGCCGTCTGGCTGGCTGGACAGACGGACAGACAGCCCCCCACTCCGCTCTCTCCCCGGCCCAGGCACAACGACCTGCCCTGGCAGCTCCTCAAAAGGTTCAACAACCAGCTGGGGCTGCCGGAGGCCAACCTCACGCAGCTGACCGGCACGCACACCAACATCCCCAAGCTGAACGCCGGGCACGTGGGCGGCCAGGTGGGACGGCGAGCGGGGCGCGGGCACCGGGGCGGCCCCAGAATGGGGTCGGGGTGCTCACCCCCTGCCTCCCCGTGCAGTTCTGGTCGGTGTACGTGCCCTGCGAGACGCAGAACAAGGACGCGGTGAAGCGCACGCTGGAGCAGATCGACGTGGTGCACCGCATGTGCGAGCTCTACCCCGAGACCTTCGCCTGTGTCGTCAACAGCGCCGGTGAGCGGGCGCGGGGCCGGCGGCGGGGGGCAAGGGGCTGCCGGTGCCCGTCCCTGGCTGAGCGCCCGCCGCCCTCCCGCAGGCATCGAGGCGGCTTTCCAGAACAAGAAGGTGGCCAGCCTCATCGGCGTGGAGGGCGGCCACTCCATCGACAGCAGCCTGGGCGTCCTGCGCACCTTCTACCACCTGGGCGTCCGCTACATGACCCTCACCCACAGCTGCAACACGCCCTGGTGCGGGGCATCGGAGGGGCTGGGGGGTGGCAGGGATGGGGAGGAGGCTGGGGGGCTGCTCTGATGCTCTGCCGGCCCCGCAGGGCTGACAACTGGCTGGTGGACACCGCGGAGGAGTCGCCCGTGCACCACGGCCTCTCGTCCTTTGGGAAGGTGAGCGGGGATGGAGCTGGGAGCAGCGCCCCGGAGTTGGGGGGGATGTGGCCTGGGGTCAGCCAGCCCCCGGTGCACGGTGTCCCCCCTGTGGGGCTGCCACAACCCTCACCCCGTCCCCATCCCCGTCCCCATCCCCGCAGACCGTGGTGGAGGAGATGAACCGCCTGGGCATGATCGTGGACCTGGCCCACGTCTCAGTGGATACCATGAAGATGGTGCTGAACATCTCCAAAGCCCCCGTCATCTTCAGCCACTCGTCCGCCTACAGCCTCTGCCCGCACCGCCGCAACGTGCCGGATGACGTGCTGAGGATGGTGGTGAGCGATGGCACGGCTGCTGGCAGGGGCACGGGGGGGGGGGGTGTCCAGCAGGGCTGCCACGGGGCTCAGGACCACCTCTCCCCCAGGCCTCCAAGGAGGGGCTGGTGATGGTCAACTTCTACAACGAGTACGTGACGTGCAGTGACAAGGCCAACCTGAGCGACGTCGCGGGTGAGGCAGCGGGCGGGGATGGGGGGGTACGAGGGGGGTGCAGTGTCCCCCTGCCCGCTCAACCCCCCCCCCCCCTCTGCACCCTCAGACCACATGGACCACGTGAAGAAGGTGGCAGGCGCCCAGTCCGTCGGCTTCGGCGGGGACTACGACGGCGTCACGGGGTAACGCGGGCGGCAGCGTGCAGGGACTGGGACGGGGTGGCCCAAAGGGTGAGATCAGGATCAGCCCTGGGGCACCCCCGTGCCCTGCCTGGGGGCCTGGGGGGGGGACACGGGGTGCTGCCGGGCTGGGCTCTGAGCCGCGGGGTGCCACAGGGTCCCCACGGGCCTGGAGGACGTCTCCACCTACCCGGCGCTGGTGGCGGAGCTGCTGCTCAGGAACTGGACGGAGCAGGATGTGAGAGCGGCGCTGGCGAACAACCTGCTCCGTGTGTTCAGGAAGGTGGAGGAGGTGAGTGTGGAGCGGGGGGCACGGGGATGCACAGGGCACTGGGACATGGGGACACACGGATAAGTGGGACGCCAGGGTGCTCGGGGACGTCTGGGGACACAGGGCGGCACGGGGACACGCAGGGCAGCACCGTGAAGGTGCCACGGGGCGGTGCGGCACGCGGGGACCACCCCTCACCGCAGGAACCCACCCCGTCCCCCCGCAGGTGAAGATGTCCCTGCAGGGCACGGCGCCCCACGAGGAGCCCATCGCCTTCAAGGAGCTGGCAGGGGAGTGCAGGACGAGCTACGGCTACAGCGACACCAGCGGGGCCGGCCCAGCCCCGCTCCTGCCGGCAGCCCTGGTCCTGGCGCTGCCCCTGCTCAGCACCCTGCTCTCCTAGCATCCTGCCTGTGGGTGCTGGGCAGCACTGGCATGGCCGGATCCTGCCGCGCCTTACCCCGAGCAAAATGAAGCTGTGCCTGGCGTCCCGCTGGCTGCGCGCATCGCCCCCGAGCCCCCAGGGCTGTGTGGTGGGGTCGGCACCTGCCCCGCTGCGGTGACGAGCCACCACGGCGTGTCACCGGCCACCCCGGCACCCCGATGGCACCCAAGCACAGCACCGGTCACCCCGGCGTGGCGGAGGCAGCCGGTGGGTGCCCACCCCGGGGCAGCGGCCGGGCTCCAGGCTGCCACCGCACCGGGAGTGAGACATCGCCGCAACACCCGGCCAGGTGGCGGCGGGGCTGCCTCCGCAGGATGCTTCCATTAATCATTAGCGAATTAATTGGTTACTCAATCATCTTCTTAGCAATTTCCTCTCACATTTGGGAACAGCCTGTCTTCGGAGCGGAGGCGGCTTTGGGCACCGGGGAAAACAAGCTCGCGAAGCAGAGCCACCTTCCTGTGGCATTCGCGGCTTGGCTGCGGCGCACAGCCCGTCTGCCAGGCGTAGGGGAGGGGACGAGCCCCCAGCCCCCCGGGTTGCACCCGCCGTCGGTGGGTGCTCGGGATGGGAAAGGGCAGAGCTCCTGCGTGGGCATCTCCCCTTTGGCAAGCCCAAGCTTCCCCCCCACAAGGTCTTGGGAGAGGCGTGGGGAAGAGCGCAGGGAGCCAGGCAGCCCCAGAACAATGCTGGGAAAAGAACCGGGGAGGGAGGCGGCTGCCTCGGCCCCCCGGGAGCTGGTGGTGGCCGCAGCAGGGCTGTGGCAGCTCCTGCTCGTCCCAGTTCCCCCGGCTCAGCCACAGGAAGGGAACTGGTCCCTGCCGGGAGGCGTAGGTATGTGGCACGCAGGGTGTCCCAAACACGTCAGGGGCCTTCCCCTCAGCTGCCCCCAGAGGCTGTGACCCCCCCAGTCCCATGGGGACAGCAGGTGAGGGCTCCCCTTCTCCCGGAACAGGAGGCAGGGAGGCTGCAGGACCAGGACCGGCCTCTCCCTCCTCCCTACCTGAGCCCCACGGGACCCCCAGTTCTGTCCCCAGCTGCGGTGGGGTTCACAGCCCGGCTCCCCTCTTCGTGCCCGAGCCCCTTGTGCACACCACGACGGATGTTCAGGCAGGTTTTATTTAAAATAGCAGAAGGTAATCAACAGTGTGTTGGAGAAGAAAAAGGCAACGGAGACGAGCTTAAAAAAAAAAGAAAAACAAAACACAACAACAAAAACCCAACAGGAATCAAGACAGAAACATCACGGGAAGAGGGAGTGGTTCCATGGGCCGGGGGGCACGTCCCAGCCCCCAGCCCGGTGCCGATGCAGGGCCGGGTGCTGGTGGCAGCCCTGCTCCGTGGTGCAGGCACCGTGCACAAGTGGCTTTGCAGCCCAAAGCCCCCTCCTGCTGCCCTGTTGTCACCCCCCCACGTCCCCACCCTGGCACACGAGGGCGGAAGGCTCTCTCAGCTAGACACATGCAGCCAAGGCCACTGAACTCAGAAAAAAGAAAATAATCCAAACAGCACGAAGTGTTTTAGTTACAAGCACTGAGGAGGTGGCCCCGGCCTGGAGCGTGTCCTGCCCTGTGTCCTTGGCCTGAGCCGGGCCGGGCGCCAGCACCGGAGGCGTGCAGGGGTTGCCGCCCATCCCCGCGCTTCCCCTGCCCCGCAGACAGCCGCCGAGGCCCCGCTCTCAGCCCAGCCCCACGCAGCGGCTGCGTGTGTCTGAGAATTCCCACTAAAGCTGATGGATGGGAGCTGCCCGTGGCAGCAGCAGCCGCGTGCCGCACAGCTCCGCGCTGCGGGCGCACCGGGGCAGCTCCAGCGCTGCGGGGCCGGGTGGCCGCAGGGTGCTCACTCACGGCCTGCAGCGAGGGGGCTGAAATTCCTCCTCCTGAGAGCCAAAGGAAGCTTCGTTTCCTTCCCACAAGCTCCCCACCCACTCGGTACCTCGGGGAGTCGCAGGGGAGAAGGGGCGCTGGGAGCATCAGCCCCGGGCAGCCCCATTTCCCCGCGAGCCGACCGCCGTGCCTCCCGCCCAGCCCGGCGCCAGCCCCCCGGGCACGGAGATGTGGCAAGGTGGGGACAGCGGGGAGGAAACGGCAGCAGGGGGACCCAGGGGACAGGCGGATGCGTGCCCAGGACGGTTTGGCACCCACCCCGGTACGCCCATGCGGCCAGGACGAGGCTGCGATGCCAGGCACAGACCAGCCCCACAGGGTCACGGCCCCGATAACTCACTGCCTGCAGCGCTGGGAGGGGGCACGGGTGGATTCGCGGGGCAGGACGAGCGTTTCAAAGGCCACTTCGTGGTAGAGACGCGGGGAGGGTCAGCCTGCCAGGGCCAGGCGAGTCGGCAAGGCGAGGTCTGCAAGCAGGGCCAGCAGGTATGGCTACGAACCGGGCAGCAGGGGCTGGGGAAGGTCGCTGCTAGGCGAGAGGTGCGGCGGCGTACCCACGCCTTCCTGCAAGGCACAAACCCCACAGAAACACCACCGCCCCGCGGGGAGCGAGCCCCCATCCCTCCTGCTGCAACACCGAGGGCACAGCTGCTTGCTGCGGGCCCCTGCCGGGTGCTGCCCACAGCTGGGAGGCCCTACAGCAGGTAACAAGCGTGCTACGCACGGAGGAGGCAGGCAACCAGCACCCCAGGAGACGCCACAACCCACCCCCAGAAGGATTCGTTTAGTGTTAAATCAGGAGTGGCACGTTGCATCAGGGGGCGCCGCGAGAAACCAGCAGCGACCCACAAATGAAGAACACCCTAAAATCACCCTAAAATCAGAACCAGCGAAGGATCCGTCAAGCCCAGAGAAGGGCTGCCCTTGCTCCATCCCCCCTGCCGGGATCTCTGCCTGCTCCGGTCACCGTCGCACCCCAAAAGAAGTCTGCAGGGAAGCGGGCAGGGCTGGGGACGTGCTGCTGCAGGAGGGGCCGGCCCTGCCCGGCCAGCAGGTCAGAGCAAGGACATAACGGGCAGAGGGGAAGGAGTCCTGGGTCCCTCCGTCCCCACACACCATACAACCAGTGTGGCAGCAGTCCGCAGGGGAGGCAGGAGACCTTAATTCCGCAAGGCAGCCAACCTGGAAGGGAGAGAACAAGAGGGAAGCGGCATGAGAGCAGCCAGGAACGGCCGCCAGGCAGGAGGACCTACAGCACGTCCAGGGCACGACTCTGCCTCCCTCCAGCGGCGGAGAGGCAAGAAATCCTGCCCCGGAGCACGCAGCCCTGACAGCCTGCAGGAAACGCAGAGCGTCTGTTGTCAGTGCAGCTGATGTGCTGCAGAAATGGGGCTCCCAGCTCCTCTCGTGGGTACCCCGCGGCTGCAGCCGCTTGGTGCCTCCCCCAGGGCAGCACGGGGCCGCTGCCACCTCGGTGCCGTCGCGCTGAGGGACCCCGGCAGCGGCTGCGTGGGGAGGGAGCGGGGAGAGGAAGCTGATCGGCTCCTCCTGGGGCAGTTCCAGCGAGACAGCCTGTTCCCGGAGCTGGCTGCGGCTGCGTGAGGGCGAGCACGGAGCAGGGGCAGAGGGCCCGGTGCCAGATCGAGGACAGCTCGCTGCCAGGTGCCAGCAGCCGGCCCCGAGCGGCCACCTCGCCTGCCTGCACCCTTCCCGGGCCCGGCCAGGTACCCAACGGGGAACGCCTGGCACACGCTGCAGGGCTCTGGCTCGCCTGAGCTTTACGGAGGAGCTCAGCACCCACTCGGCCAACCACGATGCGGTAATTCATGCCTTTCATGCTGATGGGAGACCCCCGTGAAGAATTCAGACTGCCTCAGCGCGAGGCGAAGGACCCGGCAGAGAACCAACCTCCGTGACAGCTGGTCCTCCTGGGAGCGCACCGAGCTCTCGCCCACCGCCGAAGCCCCCTCGGGGAGCTGGCTGAGCTGGTCCATGATCTCCAAGCCGTTCTCCTCGGCGATCTGCACGATGAGGCTGTCCACCTGCTCCTGCGGCGTGGTCAGGGTGGTGGCGGAGCTCATGGAGTCCTCCATGACCTGAAACAGAGACAGCCCGTCAGCCTGCCCCACAGGGAAAGTTGCTCGGTCCAGCACGACTTCTTCCCCTCGAAAATCACGCCACAGACCCCGTATCACCACTGCCCCTGCACCAGAATGGTCCCCATGGCCTCAAGCCTGACAACAAGGCCACGGCAAAGGGTTGCAAGGCCCAGTCCTCCACAGCCCCATCTGAGAAGCCCCTGGCTGGGACAGCAGCCTCCCTCCTCCCTCTCCTCCCCTGCCACTTTGCCTCTTTGCGTGGCAAAACCCTTCCCTGCTGGGCAGCAGAGCCGTGGCCTGCCCAGCCCCTCTCACGCACCAGACACACAGGACAGTGCCCGTCCTCCCACACCCCCCGAGGCCTCCTCCACTTACCGACGTATGAACATCCAAATTCTGAACCTGCTGCTCGAATTTATCCATCACAGCAGACACCTTCTGCAGGTCCATGGAGCTCAGAGCCTTGTCCAGAGCCTTAGTCACCTGAGCCATGTTTTTGGTCACCTGCAAGAGGAGGAGATTGCTTCGTGGGTGCTGCCCAAAAGCAAAGTCATCGCTGCTGAGAGCGAATCCCTGGCACAGAGCCCTGGGCAGAGCGCAGCCAGGGGTGCCGCACCAGGGCGCAGACCACCCTCAAAGCCCCCCGCTCGAGAACAGAGGCCCTTACCCCTTTCATCGTCACGGCCGTCTGCACCTTGGAGGCCACGGCATCCACTCGGGAAGCCATGCGGAGCCAGTTCAGCCCCTCGTTCTTCTTGCGAATGGCATTCTCCGCGTAGACACGAGCACATTCCACGTTCTTCTGCTGAAGGGCCTGGAAGAGCAAAGGGCAGCTGCTTGCACCAAGAATCCACTCCATGTTTACGAACCAGCATGATCCATTTCTGCCTGACAGGCCTCCAGCAGGAAACGGCTTCGCTGTGACCCCTACAAACACGGAGCACGTCCTGGGAATGGAATTAAATCCTTCCCAGCGTCGCAGGGAGGCACCACACATGCCCAGCAGAGCCAAGATCTCAGCGTGGGACTTACGATCACAGGACCCCCTGTGCTGGAAGGGACCCACCAGGGTCACCGAGTCCAACTCACGGCCCCGCACGGGACCCCCCAGCGATCAGACCCGATGCCTGAGCGACGCCCACGCGTTTCTCAAGCTCCATCAGCTCGGTGCTGTGACCGCTTCCCTGGGGAGCCTGTGTCCGAGCACGCTCCCAGAGAAAAAAAAAGCCATTCCTAAAACGTTCTGAGGCCAACGTTCTGTGACTGCTGGTGCGCAGCAAAGCCCGGAGAGGGGAACCTGCCCCTTTCCCCGTCCCTCGATGGCACACGGCTGGCAGGGCACAGGCGGAGGCAGGGTCCCCAGCCCCTGGGCGCAGCACCCAGGGCTGCCAGCACCCGTGGCTCCGTGACGAGCTGCCACCCACCTTCTTGACCTTAGCTTGCTCCGCCTTGGAGTCCTTCTCAGCCTTTTTAGCGAGCTTCTCCAGCTGCTTGGCCGTGAACTGGAAAGGAAGCAGGGGTTAGCGCTGGGACGCAGCGGGGAAGGCGGCGGCAGCAACCCGGGGGCCTGCGAAGCGCCCCCACCTCCACGGGGAGGGCTGCTCGCAGGGGGGCAGCACCCTGGGGTGCTGAGCAGCTCCCCGGGTCAGAGGGGGACCCACAGGGCCACGGGGGGGGGGGGGGGGGGCAGGTAAAAAGGGGGAGAGTTAAAAAAAAGGAGGGGGTATAAATGGGGGTTAAAAAGAAGAGGTTAAAAAAAGGGGTTAAAAAAGGGGGGGTAAAAAAGGGGGGGTAAAAAAAGGGGGGTAAAAAAGGGGGGGTAAAAAAAGGGGACTATAAAGAGGGAGCAAAGAAAGGGGAGTTAAAAAAAGGGGGGGTAAAGGGGGGAGTAAATGGAGGGGTAAATAAGGATGGGTTAAAAGAGGGGGGGCAAAAGGGGGGAGGGCAAAAGGTCCCTGTCCCCACCCAACCCCCAAGGGACCCCAGAACAGTCCGGACTGCCCCCCCCGCAGCACGAACGCCGTTACCGGCCCCTGGGCGGCGGGCACGTCCCGGGGCTGCCGGCGGGGTCGGCGCCGCGCTCACCTTCAGCTGGAAGAGCGTGTCTGCGGGGAGAGAGCGGCCTCAGCGCCCGGCCCGCCGCACCGGGAGCCCCCCGGGGCCAGGACGGGGCCCGGCCCGGTGCGGAGGGGCCTCCCCCCCCCGCTCCCCGCCCCCCCGCTCCTTACCGTCCATCCTGCCCCGCCGCCGCTTCCGGGTGCCGCCGCCGCCGCTTCCGGGCTGCGCGCGCCGCCTCCCGGTGGGGGCGGCCCCCGGTGGGGCGGGGCACCGGGGCCGGGGGGGGGGGACACGGACGGCGGGGGCCGCACCGGGGCTCTGCGGGGGGACCGGCCCCGGGGCTGGGGGCAGCGCGGTGACCGGGCCGGGCCGTGCCAGGGCTGGACCGGGACCGGGGCGAGGCGAGCCCGGTGCCGCGGGGCCCGGTGCCCGTGCCGTGGGCCGGGGCCCCGACGGCAGCCGTGGGGCAGGCGCTCGGCAGGGCCCTGCGTGGGAAGGGTAACGGGGGCTCGGCGGGACCGTGCGCCCTGGACGGGGACGGTAACGGGGACAGTGACGGTGACACGGACAGGGACGCCCCCCGGTGCACAGGGAGCTGCCGCCCGCCGGGGTCGCCCGTCACCATCTCGACCCCGTTTGACTCCGAGAGGGAAATTTTATTTCCAGACCCATCTCGTAGGCAGAGATCAAGGAGCGAAGCGCCCCGGGCTGCTGCCGGTACCGGTACCGCGCCGTAACAGCGCTCGGATCCGTGACGTGACGCTTCCAGCCTTTCTTCTGCCCCCTCTCCGCCCCACAAAGGAGAGCGGAGATAAACTGGGCCCTTCCCGTTGCGCCGTGCTCGCAGCCGGCCGGGTTTTAACGAGCCGCTGTATAAATAGCGCAGGTGCCCGGGGGTATTCGGAGCACCGGCGTCAGGAGGCGGGTGGGAAGCAGCTCCCGTGACCGCACCGTGCCCTGGAGCACGCAGCCACCCTCGATTTGTCTCCCCTCTGCTCCACCCGGAGCAGGGGCGCGGCGCGGGTGGCTGCGGGTGCAGGGGGCAGGCTGCAGCTCCCCGGTGGGTGCGCGCCCCCGAAGCTCGGAGGCAGCCGGACCTCCCGGCGGGCCCCGCACAGAGCACGGCGGTCCCGGTGCTCCCGCCGTGCCGGTGCCGGTGCCGCTGGGCGCCGTGAGGCTCCTCGCGGTGACCCCTCAGGCACGGCTTGCCCCCGGTTCTTTTAGACGCCCCAGGAGGCGCGGCCGACGAGGAGAGCCCCGCTCCCGCCCCAAAAACCATCGTCGCGTCGCCCTCGGAGGACGCGATCCTGATGGTGGTGACGGAGCACGCCGCGGGGGCGGCTGACCGGCACCGGGAGCACGGCCCGGGGGCTCAGTAAACGCCAGTGCTGGGCTCAGACCGCGCCGGGCGCGAGCGCTGCGGGCAGGGCCCGGGCACGGCGGGGGCCTCACGGCGGGCAGGGCCCGGGGCCTCCGCCGGGCCGGGCCGGGCCGGGCCGCGCATAGCAACCGTTGCTAGGGCCCCGCGCGGGGAGGGCGGGGGCTGGGCGGCACCGCGCATGCGTGAGGCGGCGCCGAGCGGCGCTGCGCATGCGTGAGGCGGGCGGCGGGCGGGAGGACGCATGCGTGAGGCGGGCGGCGGGCGGCCATGGCGGAGGGCGGCGGCGCTGAGGCGGAGCTGGAGCCGCTGCGCTTCCCGCGGCTGTGGGCGGACGGCTTCTTCGAGGTGCCGGCGGCAGAGAGGGTGAGGGGACGGGGCTGCGGGGTCCTGAGGTGGGGACTCGGGGGGCGCCGGGCCGTGAGGTGAGGTAAGGCCCCGGGCCCTGAGGGGGGGGGCCGGGGGGCACCGGGTGCAGGCCGGGGCCGTCCCTGCGGCAGAAGGGGCCGGGGCAGCTCCGCCGCCCACCCGGTGGGGGTAGGGCCGGGGCTCGGTGTCAGGCTGCCGTCGGGCGGTGCCTCTCTCCGCTCGTGGGAGGCCGCCCCACGGGCAGCTGCCGCCCGTGACCGCCGCTTTGGTTGCAGCTGGGGAGGTGCCGGAGCGTGAAGGAGTTCGAGAAGCTGAATCGCATCGGGGAAGGCACCTATGGCATAGTGTGTGAGTGCGGGGCTGGCTGGCTGCCCTCCCGGCCTGGGGTGGGGCTGGTTCCTGGGTGGAAGGACGGGCACCCGCCCTGGGAGCGGAGCGCGATGGGCTGTGGGGCAGCGGGGCGGAGGGACTGAGGCTGAGCGGGGGCTCAGTGGTGCCGGTGCCCCACCGATAATTGGGAATAAAGCCGGTGTTTGCCTCCTGGTGCTGAGCACCTGGCTGCTCTTCCAGACCGTGCCCGGGACACCGTAACGGATGAGACCGTGGCACTGAAGAAGGTGCGGATGGACAATGAGAAAGAAGGTAATAGAGGACCAGGGGAGGGAGCCGTGGCAAGGGTGGCTCCCCGTGCAGACAGCAGCGCTCCTGACCCCTGCTTGAGGCACTCGTGCAGCGCAGCTCTCGCTGTCCCCAGGAATGCCCGTCAGCAGCCTGCGGGAGATCACCCTGCTTCTGGAGCTCCACCACCCCAACATCGTGGAGCTGAAGGAGGTGGTCGTGGGGAACCACCTCGAGAGGTGAGAGCGCCCCCTCTGTCCTCCTGTCATCTCTTGCCCTCTCCGCTCTTCAGAGGCGATGCCTTCCTGGTGCTCCAGCGCAGACCGTGCCTTACCTGCCTCTGTCCTATCCCCTCCAGTATTTTCCTGGTAATGGGCTACTGTGAGCAGGACCTCGCCAGCCTTCTGGAGAACATGCAGACACCTTTTTCCGAGGCTCAGGTAAAGGTTGGGTCAGGCTTTTAGGGATGCCACCCGTGAGAGGGGGCTGCGACTCCAGCCAAAACACGCTGGCCACCAGCGTGGGTTCCCTGTGCCTTGCAACCCCTGCGCTCCGCCTGGTGCTGGTCACACAGTGGGTGACGCCGCCGTCCTCTGCCTCCAGGTGAAGTGCATCATCTTGCAAGTGCTCAGGGGCCTGCAGTACCTGCACGAGAAGTACATCATCCACAGGTGGGGGCCGGGGGAGAGGCGTGGTGGGGAGGGGGGACCGCTGGGAGGCAGCCTGCAGAGCCCTCGAACCGTGGGGCGGTTCCTCAGCTCCTGTGCCCCTGCCACGGGAGCAGGGAGCGCCGTGTGGAGAAACTGGGTGGGGGCGTGGGGCGAACTTTGACGGGCAGCGTGGGAGCCGTGGCAGGGCGGGGATGGCGAGATGCGCTTCTCTCGGTGACCAGCCAGCTCGGGGGCTCGGCGTCTCCCCAGGCTCCCTGGGGAAGGGCAGGCGTGGGAGGAACCGCGTGTGCAGGGCGGTGCTGACCGGCCCCTCGGTGTTCCTGGCAGGGATCTGAAGGTGTCCAACCTGCTCATGACTGACAAAGGCTGCGTGAAGATAGGTGAGCCCCTGCGGTTCCCCCGTCGGTTCCTGCTGCGGATGTGCCTGCAGCTCTCCCTCTGCTCCGCGAGCAGCCGGAGCACGGAGCTCGCCTCTCCCCTCACCTCGGGCCTGCTCCTCTCTTGCAGCGGATTTCGGTCTGGCGCGTACGTACGGGATGCCGCCGAAGCCCATGACCCCCAAAGTCGTCACGCTGTGGTGAGCGCTGGGTGCGGGGCCCCGAGCTGTGCTGCCTCGGGCTGACACGGGACGAGCCCTGCAGGGGGCGGCGGGGGCTTCCTGCAGACCTGCCCCTTCCCTGCGCAGGTACCGAGCGCCTGAGCTGCTGCTGGGGATGACGACGCAGACCACCAGCATTGACATGTGGTAAGGGCGGGGACGAAGGCCAGCAGGGGCCGAGGCTGGCTGGGGCGGTGCCGGGGGGGGGTTGTCGGGGGCCAGGACTGCGAGCACACATGGGGATGGCGGGGGTTCTCCTGCCACCGCTGACTCCTGCACGCCCTCTGCGCCGCAGGGCCGTGGGCTGCATCCTCGCCGAGCTGCTGGCTCACAAGCCGCTGCTGCCGGGCACCTCCGAGATCCACCAGATCGACCTCATCGTGCAGCTCCTGGGGACGCCCAGCGAAAACATCTGGCCGGTGAGAGCTGTTCCGCGGGCGCTGCCCGCCCTGCCCGCCCTCCCTGCCTGCGCCTGACGCTCTGCACCCCTGCCCTCAGGGTTTCTCCAAGCTGCCCCTGGTGAGTCAGTACACCCTGCGGAAGCAGCCTTACAACAACCTCAAGCACAAGTTCCCCTGGCTCTCGGAGGCCGGGCTGCGTCTGCTCAACTTCCTCTTCATGTACGATCCCAAGAAGCGGTAAGAGCCAACTGCGTGGGCAGGGCTCGGGGCCGCTGGTGTCGCTGTGCCCGCGTGGCGGGGACTGTCCCTCGGGCTGGGGGCAGCTCAGCCCCGCGGGCGGGTGCTGGGGTGGAAACGAGACCGGGGAAGAGCGTGGGCAGGTTGGGGACCGGGAGAGTCGGGCACCTGTGAGGGTGAGGGGCGGCAGCAGCGTGTTCGGGCCGGGAGCAGAGCTTGCCACCTGCCCTCGTACCCACAGGGCGACGGCGAAAGACTGCCTGGAGAGCTCCTACTTCAAGGAGAAGCCCCTCCGTAAGTAAATCCCCCACCAACCAAGGGCTGCGGAGCTCGGGCCCCGCTGACCCACCTCTCTGCCCCCCAGCCTGCGAGCCAGAGCTCATGCCCACCTTCCCGCACCACCGCAACAAGCGGGCAGCCTCCACCAGCACGGGGACTGAGACCCAGGCGAAGCGGGGCAAGCCCTGAGCCCCGGCCCGCAGCGGGAGGTAACGGGAGCTCGCAGCGGGGGCGGCCGCTGCCCCGCGTGGGGCTGGGCGCTGGCTCCTGCCCTGCTGCTGGCCGGGCACGCGGCCCCTCGGCGGCGCTGGCGCCCTCCTGGGACGGCCCCGTCAGCCCTGAGGGGGTGTGGTGCCGGGGGGGGCCGCCTGGAGGTCCTGCGCTCAGCCCCGCGGGGAGCTGCTCGCGCCAAGACATCCCCGGGCTGCCAGAGCCCGCGCTGTGACCCCATCACAGCACCGGTGCCCTCCCGCCCTGCGGCTGGGGCTGGGAGCGCAGCCCCCGGGTGGGGTTCAGCCCTGTGCCGCCTCCTCCCCGGGGGTGGGATGGGGGCACAGCCCGCAGGGTGGGAGGATGGGGGGAACGGGGTTTGGTACGGAGACACGGGGGGGGCTGGCGGGGCCAGCCCTGGGCTGCGCGGTGTAACCCCGGCTGTGCTGTCAATAAAAGCAGCTGCAAACAAACGTCCGTGGCGTGAGCGAGGTCCCTGGCGCAGTACCCAGGCAGGATGCGGCCCTGGCCCTCCCCTGCCCTGCGCAAGGCCCAGGGCACCCAGCCCGAGGCAAGGCCTGGCCCAGCCGTGCTGTGAGGCGAGAGCTGCTCCTGCGGCGTGACACCGGCATGGAGCTGAAGCCCCCCCAGGGACGAAACCACCCTGGGGACAGCGCTGGGTGCCCAGTCCCTTCCCGTGAGGGTCGGGGTGTGTGTGTGTGTGTGGGGGGGGGGTCCTCGGGCTGTTCCTCCCCGCTCCCTCCCTGGCAGACGAGACCAGCGTGCCGCGAGGCAGCCACGTTTTACTGGGATGCACGGAGCCGTTTACAGCAGCAGCTGGAGCAGGGGCCCTGCCAGCCCTCGCACCGCCCCGCTACATCCAGAAGCTCGGCGGCAGCGCAGGCTGGGGGGGGGGGGGGGGGGGTCGGGTGCCCCCGTGCCGAGCAGCAGCAGGCAGCACCCCCGGCGCTGCGCTGCCCGGGCCCCTGCTAGGGCCGGGTGCTGGAGCTGTCGGCCAGCAGCATGTCCACCTCTGTCCGCTGCAGCCAGAGGCGCTGCTGCCGCTCGCCGCGCAGCTCCTGCCCGCGGTGCCGGCTGCGGCAGGCCCGCCCGGCCGCGCAGGTGCTGGCGTGCAGCTGCTGGCAGGTGGTGCAGCAGTAGGCGGGCAGCGCGCCCTGGCGCAGGCAGGAGTGCAGCTGGTAGCAGGGCAGCTCGGGCGCTTCCTGCGGGGCGCCGGGGGGCGCGGCCTCGGCCTGGCTGCCAGGTGGGGGCTCCCCGGGGGGCAGCCAGGCGGGGGGGAGCACCTGGGGGCTGCCGCCGGCCCCCCTGAGCTCCTGCTCCAGGAAAAAGCGAGGGGAGGACGAGAAGGAGGAGGAAGCGTCCGGCTTGGGGATGGCGGGGAGCAGCTCCCGCCCGAGCTCGCTGTGTTCACAGAGGTCCCAGCTCCTCCCGAGCGCGTCCTGGGCCTCCCGCGGCCCCGCAGGGTCCCTCCGCAGCCTGGAGCTCGGCGCAGGGGGGCTGAGGTCCTGCTCCCCGCCGTCCCCGGGGCTCTGCGGCATCTCCCGGTACAGATCCACGTCGTCGTCGCAGGCGGCCGCCGCCTCGCCGCCTCCCGGCACGAGCTCCTGCAGCATCTCCACGCAGGCCTCCGCGTCGCGGGCGAGGCAGCGGGCCTCCAGCAGCTCCTCGGCGCGCAGCCGGCGGGGCCGCAGCCGCTGCAGCACCTCGGCCAGGATCTCGCACTCCAGCCGGCAGGCCAAGAAGCCGCAGGCGGCGGCGGCCAGCTCGGCGCCCGGGGGCCGGCGGCACACGGCCAGGCGGTGCTCGTCCCGCCGCACGTAGCCCAGGCGGCCGAAGCTCCGCAGCAGGTCGGCTTCGGGCAGCGCCGCCCGCAGCGAGTGCACGTAGGCCCCCGAGAAGGTCTGCAAGGAGAGCGGCGTGACGCCGGGGGTCCCGCTTCCCCTCCCCGGGACCCCCCCCCCGTCCCCGCCGCCTGCCCACCTGCACGGTGCCGAACTCCTTGCGCCAGGGGAAGAGGTAGAGGTTGAGGGCTGCCCGCTCCAGCAGCTCGAAGGCGGCCGCCAGGCCCCGCAGCGCCGGCCCCAGCTCGCGGCGGCCCCGCAGCCCCCGGGCCAGGAGGGCGCCGGCGTCGTCCTGCAGGGCCCGCAGCAGCCCCGGCTCGGCCCGCAGCCGCTGCCGCAGCCTCTCGGTGAACGAGGGGTCGGGGCAGGCGCCCGCGCGGCCCCGCTCCAGGCTCCGCCGGTACTCCTGCCGCACCGCCGGGCCCGCGCACATCCTGCGGGAGCCCTCGGATCAGCGCCCCCGGGCCCCTACCGGCACCGGTGTCCCCGGTTCCCCCCGGTACTCCTCCGGTTCCCCGCCCCAGCACCGCCCCGTGGCCCCTACCGGTCCCGGTTCCCCGCCGCAGCACCAACTCGGATCCCGCCCCGTGGCCCCCTACCGGCCCCGGTTCCCCCCGGTACTCCTCCGGGGCACCGCCCCGGCACCGCCCCGGCCCCGGGTCCCGCCCCGTGGCCCCGTACCGGCCCCGGTTCCTCCCGGTGCCCCCCCCGGTTCCCCGCCCCAGCACCGCCCCCGGGCCCGGTCCTCCCCGATCCCCCCGCCGCACCTCCCGGTCCCCGCCCCGTGGCCCCGAACCGGCCCCGGCTTCCTCCCCCCTGCACCTCCCCCCTGCACCGCCCCCGGTCCCCCCCCCCCGTCCCGGTCCCGGTTCCCGCTCCCACCTGCCCGGCCCGGCCCCGCGCCCCTTCCGCTTTCCCGCGCCCCGCCCACCGTGACGTCACGCGAGGGGGCGGGGCCCTCCCGGGGGTTGGGGGGGGAGCTCCGCAGGGCCCCCCCGCGGGCCCGGCCCCGCCACTTGCCGGGAGGGGGGGTCCCGGGGGCGGCTCAGGGCAGGGTCTCCAGGTAGGCCAGGGCGCTCCGCAGGGACGTCAGGCAGTACCCCTCCTCGCCGAGCAGGCACCTGCGGCACGCGGCGTCACCGCCCGGTGTCACGGTGTCGTCCCCCCCCCACCACCCCCGGGCCCCCCCGGAGCCCCCTACCCCTCGTGGATGAACTCCTCCAGCGCCGCGCACTCGGGGAGCAGCTGGGGCAGCCCGCTGCGCAGCGCCGCGAAGGAGACGAGGGGCAGCAGGTCGTCCGCACCGCTGCCGGCGACACGCGACCTCAGGTGGGCCGCCGGGCACCAGCACCACCGGCACCCGGGGGCACCAGCACCCAAGGACACCGGCACCCATGGCCACTGACAACCACGGCCACTGGCACTCAAGGACACCGGCACCCATAGTCACTGGCACCAATGGCCACCATTACCCATGGCCACCAGCACCCAAGGACGGCAGTACCCTTGGGTACCAGCACCCAAGGACAACAGCACCCATGGTCACCAGCACCTACGGTCACCAAGCACCCAGGGCCACTGACAACCATGGCCACTGGGCACCCATGGCCGATGACACCCAAGGACACCAGTACCCATGCTCACTGGTACCTGTGACCACTGCTACCCATGGCCTCCAGCACCCGAGGACACCAGCACCCATGGCCACCAGCACCCATGGCTACCAGTACCCACATCGGGAACCAGCAGCCCTGTGGCACCAGGGGGTGCCAGCCCCGCTGCCCCCCCAGGCCGGGCGCCCCTCTCGCAGCGCCGTACTCACATGGTGCCGGAGGCGGGGGCCCGGCTGTCGCGGGCGCTGCAGTACTCCTCGGCGCACTCGCAGATGCTGCGCAGGGCTCGCACTGCGGCACAGAGCAGGGTGCTGACAGGCGCCTCCGCTGCCCCCCGCGCACCCCAGCACACCCCCGGCCCGGCCCCGCACCGATGCAGTCCAGCTTCCTGCGGGGACACGTCTCCAGCGGGATGAGGCGCAGGTCCTCGACGGCGGCGCCGTAGGCGGGGGAAGAGCCGGGTGCCGCGGGGAAGAGCCGGGAGGGCAGCCCCATCTCGGCGGGGCTGGCGTTGCGGTGCCGCTCCATGCTGTGGGCCAGGGCCGCCTCGCGGGGCCGGTGCACGCTCCTGCGGGCAGACGAGGGGAGTTGCTGGGGTAAAGTGCCGGGACAGAAGCCCCCAGCCAAGCCCCGGTGCTGTGGTACCTGTAGAGGGCCAGCAGCGGGGCCCAGAGCGGGGGGAAGAAGGCCTCCTCGATGCAGGCCAGGCACTGGTCCTTGCCGGCGGCGGTGTTCAGCCCCTCGAAGGCCAGCAGGGTCAGGGACAGCAGCCTGTCTGGGAAGGAAGGAGTTACGCAGCTCGCTTGGCTGGGCACAGCAAGACCCCGTCCCCCTCCCGCGTGCCCCGTCCCCCCCCTCACCGATGGCGTTGTGGATGTCCCGCACGACGCCCTTCAGCTGCTCCTGCAGCGACGACGCTTGCCCGGGGCCAGCGGGGGGCTCCCCCAGGGGCCAGTCCTCGGGTGACGCCAGAAACCGCTCCAGGTCCTCGAAGGAGCTCTCCCGGGGGGCCTGGGGGTCCCCCTCTGTCCCGGGGGCGTCGGTGCTGCTGTCGGCGAGGGGCGTGCTGGAGAGGCTGTGCCGCAGCTCGGCCGGGCTGTGCTCAGGCACGGAGAACATGCAGTGCAGGCTGCGGGAGGCTCGGAGCCGCCGGCCCCCCGGCTCCGCAGGCAGCGGCCCCCCAGCATCCAGCGAGAGGAAGGCGAGGCCGGCGGGGGCCGCGGGGGCGGCCTCGGGGCTGCTCTGGCTGACAGCCGGGTACAGCCGGGTGTACACCACGCACTGCAGCTTGCGCAGGAGCTGGGCAATGGGGTGCTCGGGGAAGCTGGAAGCAGAGGGACAGGGGTGAGGGGGGTACTGGCAGGCGGCTGCACCCCCCCCGGCTCCAAGCAGAGCCCCCTGCCAGCCCCGCAGTACCTGAGGAGGCAGGAAAAGAGCCCCGTCACCAGGGACAGGTCTGCCGGGCTCCTCTTCAGCCTGGCCTTCCACTGCCGCGGCCAGTCCTGAGGGAGCGTCCGTGGTCCATCAGGAGGGACGGGGGGACAGCACCTTGCCGTGCCCCACAGCACGTCATTCTGCCCCCACGGCGCCTGCGGCAGCAGCCTCCGGCGCATACTCACGTGGTCCTGCTCATACTCGAGGATGGCAGCATAGAGCGCTCTCTGCTCCTGCTCCTCGGGGGTGAGGGCCACGCTGCTGGAGAACCTCCTGGGGGTGCCGTGGGCCCAGGTGAGGGTGCATGCAGGGAGGCCTCCATGTCCCCCCTGCGACACCCGGTGCCCTCACCTGTTGGCCGCCTCCTGCAGCCGCAGCCGCCGCTCCTCCATTTTCCGCTGCAGCTGGGCCAGGGCAGAGTCAAGGCTCTGGAACCGCAGCAGCCCCGCGCCAGCCCCACTCACCCAGCACAGCCCCCGTGTGGCTGACGAAACAGCAACCACAAGCACAGGCCGGGTGCATGGGGTGGCACAGCGGGAGCCTCCCGGGACCCCCGTGGTGGCTGAGCGGTGCCAGGGAGGCAGCTTGGACAGGCACAGCCTGCACCTCTCCCACCTCAGCCCCCCAAACCAGCCAGGAACGGGACAGGACTCAGACCCCAAAGCCTGGCACAGCCTCCGGCCCCTGCTCTGAGCTCTCTCCCAGCAGCAAGGATACGGTCTCCTCCCGTGCCTTGGCGATCACCAGGTTCTCCATCATCTGCCGCTGCAGGGACAGCGTCTGCAAAGGGATGCTGCGTCGGTGACGCCCGACAAAAGCCCGGGTGCGGGACCCACCGCACCCAGCTGCCTGCAGCCACCGCCCCCTTGCTCCCCGCTTACCAGCGAGGTTTTCTGCACGGCCTGGCTGGGGTTCAGCCGCGCCACCCGCGCCTCGTAGGCAGCCTTCAGCTTCTGGTTCTGCAGCGACGCCTCCTCCAGCGGCGTCAGCTCCCTGCGGGGAACCAGGGGTGTAGGGGTGACCCCGCACACGAGCCAGGCACCGCAGCCAGCTCAGGGCTGCCCTGTACGGGACCCAGCAGTGGGGCTGGGCAAACGCTGACCCCACAGCCCCTGCTCCCAGCCCACCACGTCCCCATCCCCACGCACTTGCGGGCTCCCTGCGCCTCGGCGATCTGCAGCTTCTGGAAGATCTCCGGCGGCAGGAAAGGCGAGAGCTTGCCCCCTTCATCCGAGAAGACCCTGCGGTGCCTGGCGATGGGAGCGGGCCCCCCGCCGCGCTCCTGCGGGGCTGGTATCACCTTGGCTTTGCCTGGGGAGGGCAGGACGGGTCCAGCCACCCCTGCCACCACCCCTTCTCCCCCCCCACGTCCCCTGAGGACCACCGTGCTCACCCAGCGCAGCCGCCAGGGACTTGACCCTCTCCAGGCACTGCTCCGCCAACTTCAGCATCTTCGGGGTGTCGGGGCCGAGCCCCTCGCCCCCATCTGCGCGGGGGGGGGGGGGTTGTAGGGCCGTCATCTCCCCCCCCGTGTCCCCTTCACAGGGTGGGGGGACAACAGGGGCTGGGGGGTGGGCTACCTGTCAGCGCCGCTTCGTCCTGCAGGGCCTGCGAGATGAGGGCGATGCTCTTCAGGTACTCCACGTACGCCTCCTGCCATAAAAAGGAACGGGGGTGAAATAGGGGTGCTAAAAAGCCCTTGGGGGGGGACACGGGGGTCCGGGGCCCCGGACCCCCGTGTCCCCCCCCCTCTTACGGTCTCCGGTGCTCACCCTCGGCCTCCCCCCGCTGTCCATCTCCAGAGCCCCGCTCGCCGCCCTCATAGCGGCCTGCAAAGCCCGGCCCGGCCCGGCCCCGCCGCCTCCGCCACCCGCCGCCGCCATGGCGGCCGGAACGCCCGGGAGCCCCGGTACCGGCCCTGTATGGGGGGGGGGGGCGGAGGGAACCTAAACCGGGACGGACCGGGCCGGGGCCTCCCCGCCGCTGGAGGCGCTGCCGGGGTCGGGGCGGAGGGGCCGGGCGGGGCGCGCCGGGCCCGCGGCGGCGGCGGCGGCGGCGATGAAGCGCGATCGGCGCGGGCGGTTCCTGGCGGCCGCGGGCGGCCCCGCTGCGGCCTCAGCCGAGCCCCGGAGGCGGCCCGGGGCGGCGGCGGCGGCCCGGGGGCCTGCGGAGGGAGCGGCGAGGCCCGAACCGGCCGCGGGGTGGGCCCCGGTGGCGGCGGCGGCCTCCGCTTGGGCACGGCCCGGGGGGGCGGCGGAGGAAGGTGAGGCCCCGCGGGGTGCCCCGGTGCGGGGGGGGGGGGGGGTTTGGGTTCGCGGGGGCCGGTGGGGGCCTCGTCCCGTCCCGTCCCGCCCCGCCCCGCCCCGTGCACGGCACGCGGGGCTCGGAGGTGCGAGGGCGGCGCTCGGGGCCTCGGACGGTGAGGCCGAGCCTCGCTGCGACCTCCTGGGCACGAGGGACGGAGCCGTCCCCTCCGCGGGCACCGGGCTGCCCCGCGCCACCGGAGGGCTGGGGTGGTGAGGAAGGGGCTGGGAACGTGATGGGGAAAGGCCCGGGCGGCAGGGAGCCCCCTTCGTCCTCGTCTGTCCCCGGGTGGGCACGGCGGGGCTGATAGCCGCCTGCGTGTCGCTGCAGGGGCAGGAGGCGAGTCTGGTCCCCGAGCTGCGCGGGGCTGGGTTGGGCGGCCCGGCAAACGCAGCTGGTACGGGGGAGACGTGGGTGCCCCGGTGTGGGTCAGGGCGAGGGGTGCCCGAGGGGCTCTTCCCCCGTGGGGGGGTGCGTGGAGGAGAGCAGGCGCCAGCCCTCGTGCCTGCGGCTGGCCCGGGAACGAGGGGTGGTTTTCAGCCCTCCAAAGCGCTTGTGGGCACTCTGCTGGCACATGCTGCCCTTCCGTACCGCCGTCACCTCCCCAGAGCTCCCTGTAGTGCTGTGCCCCCCAGCCCCACGTCTCCCATTGAGCGAAGGAGCCCCTTGCTGGGTGCAATGGGAACCTGAGGCTCTGGAGCTCTATGGCTGCTGCTGGCGTGGCCAGAGGCAGCTCATGGGGGCAGTGGGCAGGAGCTGTAACCCCCCAGGTGAGGGGCAGGACCACCATCACTTGCCGTGTGCTGTCCTTTTGGAGGGGGCTGGAGCCCAGCCATGGCCCTGAGGAGGCTGTGATGAGGCAGAACCGTTGGGGTGGCAGAGAAACGGTGGGCCTGGAAGAGGGGGGAGAGCTGGGGCGGTGCAGGCTCACAGAGGGCCACAGCCGCTGTCTATAAATATTCTGGAGATAAACGCCGGGCAGGGAGAAGAGTGACTTAGCTAGAGGATGGTGCTGGAGGAAGTGTGGGTGCGCGAGAGCCCTGCGAGCACCACGGCCGGGAGGAGCTGGGTCTGGAGCAGCCTCCCCAGGGCGCAGGGCAGGGACATCAGGGGGTTTGGGGTGCAGCACAGCAGTGATGCTGCGGAGCCCCTGCTCTGTCAGGGGCTGCCCTGAGTCCTGGAGAAGGTCTCATCCTGCCTGGCCTTCCTGTGCTTGCACTGAGGCCAGGACTTTGAAGGCAGCCTGCTGACTTGGGTCGAGGGATGGGGAATGTCTTCCTGCGTGCCGGTGCCCTCGGGCCACAGCTGGCTGCGTGCTCTTGGAGCAGGCACAAGCAGCTGTACCCGATCCTTCTCTCGCAGGAATTGGCAGAGCCCTGAGTACTGGATACTGTCGCCTCTGCCATGGGAAGTTCTCCTCCAGGAGCCTGCGCAACGCTTTTGGGAAGGTCCCCGTGATGGGGGAGAACTCGGAGAAGCAGCGCCGCGTGGATCAGGTCTTCTTCACGGACTTCCAGCGGCTGGTCGGGGTGGCGGTGCGCCAGGACCCCGCGCTCCCCCAGTTCGTCTGCAAGAAATGCCATGCCCAGTTCTACAAATGCCGCAGCGTCCTCAGGACGTTCATTCAGAGGGTGAACGCGTCTCCCACGGGCCACGTCAAGTCGAAAGGAAAGTACGTTGCGTTTCTTTGCCCCCGGTAGTTACCGGGAGTAGTAAAACCACCACGCGTCGGTGCGGTCCCGCTGTAACGCTGCCGCTGCTGTTCTGGCTCTTGCAGGAGCAGCGCTGCCCCAGCCCAGCCTGGCGTGGAGGGAGGTGCCTCCTGTCTGGGTGAGTAGCTGCTCATGGAGCTGCCTCCCTTCTCTTTCTGCAGTTCTGGCACAGGGGGGTGGTTTTCTGGGGTGTTTGGGGCAGGGCGGTGCCTGCGTCCTTCGGCAGGGCTGTGGCCCGGGTTGGGCGGTCATGCTGCCCCATCCTCCCTCCACCACGAGCTCTCCCCTCGCATCCCCAGGAGGATCCTCACTGGCACCAGCCTCCCAGCGCCACGCTGGAAAGGCGCTGGCTTACGTGGGGAATGCGAAGAGCGGGTTTGGGGGCAGCACCAGCCGCTGTCAGTGGCTCGGGAGCCATCGGGAGTGGGTCCGCAGCCACTGACCCTGCGCCCGCTGCTTCTCCCCTCCCAACAGTCGACCTGATCACCTCCAGCCCGCAGTGCCTGCACAGCCTGGTGACGTGGGCGCACGCGCACGCCGGGGGCTGCCAGTCGGTGCCGAGCCTGCAGAGCGTGCTGTCCTCCGAGTACTGCGGGATCATCCGCGCCGTCTGGGGCTGCGGGGACGGGCACGACTACGTCATGGACACGGATTCTGACTGTAGCACGGTGCTCGTTGACAATGCCTTGTCTGTCAAACGGGAGTGGAGCAAGGGCACGGCGCAGCGTTTGACTGACAACGGGGCAGGGGCAGACAATGCCGAGGCTGTTTCTGCTCCCAGACCCCAGCATGCTCCAGTAAGGACAACTCCTTGCCAGCAGCCCGCAAACAAAGGGACCACATCAGTGCCACTGAACGTGGAGAATGAGCCGCCGCAGAACAGGGATTCATCTCACTCGCAACTGGACAGCACGGCCTCGTTACAGGAGAAAGCCCTGCCCCAGCCCGTGTCACCGCTGAGCAGCGCCACAGGTAAGGGATTTGCCTTCTGATCTTCTCCCAGGCTTCTGGGGAAGGCCAAGATCTGAAGAGCTGGCCCAGGGAGCGGTGCCGGGGCTGGGGTGCCCTCCTCGGGGACCGCCGCTCCTCAGGGGGATTCGGATCCCACCGGGAAGCACAGGTTGCCCAGAAAACTGCCTCTGGTCTCAGACACCAAACCTCAGAGAGGGAAGGGGGAGCGCGGGGCTTCGGCTGGCCGCGTTGTCCTGCAGCCAGAGCCGTCCCCTTGCCTCTGTGCCTCTTGTTCCCCTCTGGTGGAGGGGTGAGACTTGACCGTTCCTCAGCTGGCCCTGCCCTCGCCCAGGGACATGAGCAGTGCAGAGCAGTCTCTAGTTCTGACCGTCTGCCAGGTGTTGGTTTCTGATCAGTCCTAACCCTGTCCACGTGTCGGCGATTGGGTGTGACCCCCCCCCAGCTGCAGGGCGATGGCGAGCAGCAGGAGCCCCCGGAGACACTTGGGTCTTGCTCTTGCTGCTGCGCTCCCCTCTCTCCTAAAACTTGGGGACTTAGGCTAATCCCGAGTTCCAGAAGTCGAGATGTGTTTATCTCTAACAGCCACGTGAGATGGCTGCTGCTGGGAGGAGGAAAGGCAGTTGTGACTCAGTGGGGAATGAGCCTGCCAGTTACAGAGCGGTTGTCACTGGGGAAACCAAAAGATGCTGGTGGCAGCTGCAGGGTGAGGGCTCTCCCAGTCCCTGGGGCGCAGGCAGAATGCTGCTCCTGGAGCACACGAGGCATGGAGTTTGGCTTAAATAATCATTAACTTGTCGTGGAGCGCTTTTTTTTTTTTCCCCCTCCAGTATGAGCCACCATGAGTGAAGTCAGAGTGCCGTCCCGGCAGCTGTCTCTGCTGGCTTGTTCTCACTGCTTTTCCTAGTAACGCACCTTGTTCTCCTTCATTTCCTAGGACAGTTGAGTGGGAAGCAGGTTCTGTCTACAACGTCGGATGAGCGGGTAAAAGACGAGTTCAGTGACCTTTCTGAGGGGTGAGAGAAGAGTGGGTTTAAAATAGCCTTAATGTCTTCTTTGCGAGTATGAAATGAGAGGCCTCGGAGAGCTCTTTCTCCACGAGAGACCCGGTCCCCGGAGGCCCTGGGAGCTGGCACGCGAGGCGCAGAGCGGTTTCTCTGCGATGGCAGCGCTCAGCTCCCTCCCTCGGCTGCCTCTGCCGCAGCAGGGTGTTTGCACATCAGCGTGTGCGTGTGTGTTCTCTGTTTGGTTGCTTCCAGCAGACCTGGCCGTGCTCTGCGCCAGGCCCTGCGCCCTGGGAAAGCAGCCGCACGGTTCTGCGTGGGGCAGCAGGCTGCTGGCGGCTCCATCCCGCTCCCACGCTGTTCCCCTCTGCAGCTCAGGGCAGCGGAGTGCGGGTGCGCAGCCCTGAGCTCGTGGGCAGTAGGTGGGACCCCGAGAAATCATCCCATGCGGGAGCGTTTGCGCAGAAGTCTGAGTGGGAGTGGGACACTGGCAGCCTAGCGGGTTTTCTGATCAAAGGTTTGGCCGAGTTCTCCAAACCCAGGAGTGAAATGAGGCTGGTACGCGGCTGGTGACTGAGTGTAGGTGCTGAACGGCCAAGTGCAAACTTAGCGCAGCGTGGCAGGTAGATCTGTCACACTGAAAGCACCCCAAAAACTTACTGCTGGCTTCCTGGCTACAGAATGAATTGCCTCTTGTATAGCGTAGGGTTTAAAAACCGAACAAAACATCCCAACAAAAATGCGGCTGCTACGTATGAGGAAACACTGAATGACCTGCAGCTTAATTAACCTGTGCCAGACGATCATATCGCATTCTTGCTCTATAAAATTACTTTTCCTAGTATAGGAACTGGTTACAACATCGGATCTTTTCAGTAATGGACAATTTTTGTTCTCCTGACAGTGGTTCAGTTAATCTTACAGAGATCTAACCCTAAAAGGAGCCGATTTTGCTATTTGCTGTGTTCACCGAGGCTTTATTTGCTTTGGGAGATTGCGGGGGAGGAGAACACGTGGAGCTTCAGTTCCTGCGCGGTTCTGTGGGGGTGATGAACGTGCTGGGAGCAGAGAACGCGTGTTGCTGCTGGTGCTGGAGCGTCAGGCGTGTCCTATGTCGGTAAAGGTCATCTTCTCTCTCTTTCTCAGAGACTTCTTGAGTGATGATGAGAATGAGAAGAGAAACGTGCAATCTTCAGATGACTCCTTCGAGCCTTACCCCGAGAAGAAGTAAGGGGCTTTCCCCCCCTGGAAGCGCGGTGTGGTTGGCAGGGGGCTGTGGCTGAGCAGCAGGGCTGGTGCCCACCTCTGCTCTGCTGGCCACGGGGCAGGACTCAGCTGGGCAGATGAGCTCTGTTTTCCTGCCTGGCCTCAGTTCTCCCACATCCCTGCCTTCCTGCCCCTGAGGTAACTGTAATGCCCAGAACACGCGTTCCCCAAGCTGCCCATCAGGTTAAAGCGCGGCCGAGTTCCTCTTCCCCAGGCCCTGCAGTAAATACAGCAGCTCGGCTCACATGTATTTATGTGATGGCACGTGTGCTCCTGTTTAGCCTGGGCTTTGCCAGGTCAGGCATCAGGCTAAGCCTTCAGGCCAGGTGTGACACGCAGGGACAGTTAGGTGGGAGGACTTAAATCAACATCAAGTATTAAACAGATGTCCTAAGTGTTAAACACATGTCCTTCTTCCTTCCTGGAGGGTTTCTAGCAAGAAGAGTGACAGCAAAGAAGCAAAGAAGGCAGAAGAGCCCAAAGTAAGGAAGAAGCCAGGGCCTAAGCCAGGCTGGAAAAAAAAAATCAAATGTGAAAGGTAATAAAGAGCAGGGTGTGGCCGGGCAGCAGCGCTGGCTCCCAGCACGCCGGCTGACAGCAAGCCTCTGCTTTGCAGGGAGGAGCTGCCCACCATTTACAAGTGTCCTTACCAGGGCTGCACAGCTGTCTACAGAGGGGCAGACGGCATGAAGGTAGGGTCAGGGCTTGGTCCTACTTCAAACCTGCAGCTTTGAGTGTTGTAGAGCAGCGTTCGCGCGAGGGGAAGGTCCGTGATTTCTCGTTCACCGTCTAGCTTTGCGGGGGGTGAGAGCCCGGGTGAGTCACCGAAGGGAGCAGTCCGTCCAGTGTCCCTGGCCTTTTTCTGTGCTTCCAAAAGGAAAAGGAGCTGCTCTGGCTCAGCGCGCTCCTCCTGTTCTGGAAGCTTGCCACTGGCTCGGCAGCAGCCCTTGGAACGAGCTGCGCTGTGTCCTGTTAAGTCCCTGCCGCCAGGGATGGATTTGGATGCAAGTCTGTTTTTTTCACAGCAAAACAGTGACGGTGCGCAAGGCTGCCAGGATGGGGGTCTCATATCCTGGGGGATTGGTTTTTTTCCTCTGGAGAAAACGCAGCCTTGATCTCCGCTTTAAGATCAGCATTTAGAAGCTCTGTCCTTTCTTTTCAGAAACACATCAAAGAGCATCACGAAGAAGTTCGGGAGAGGCCCTGTCCTCATCCGGGCTGCAACAAGGTGTTCATGATTGACCGGTACCTGCAGCGGCACGTGAAACTCATTCATACAGGTGGGTCTGCACAGTGCTGATCACACTGGGGATGGGTGTGAGCAATGCCAACTGATTCATTGTACAAGGCTGACGGGTGCTGTAGCAAGGCTCTGTGGGGGCTGCAGAACTGTCATCCTGACACACACGCTTGTAAGAAGCCATCGTGTGGGGGATTTGAGGCAGGGGGGAGGAATTCAGCTTCCCCCAGTAACTGTGGGCAGCTGTTCGTGTGTGTTTCATGCACTAAGAAATCAGCAGTAGCGGCCATTCTTTCCTCGTTTCCATTGCAGAGGTACGGAATTATATCTGTGATGAATGCGGGCAGACCTTTAAGCAACGCAAACACCTCTCGGTCCATCAGATGCGGCACTCAGGAGCAAAGCCCCTCCAGTAAGTGCACATCATCTGTTCATAGCTAAAAAAGGGACAGAAGGCGTCAGGAAGTTCTGGTGTCCTTAGCACAGGGTAATTCCCTGCCCCCAGCCCTGCCTGTAGCACTTTGTGTTCATCCGCTTCTGCAGTGCGTGCCCCAGCTCCAGCACGTCCCTTTGCTGAGCAGGTCTCACCCCCTCTGTTCCTGTTCAGGCGACTGCTCAGCTCCAGCCCTGAGGGTAAGGGTGTTGCTTGACCAGGGCAGCTTTAGGAGATGCTATGAGCCAGCCCCTGAGGCTGTGGTGTTTGTTCGTCTCGTGCAGCCCCAGCTCCTGGTCAGCACAGCCTAAGGTGAGCTGGTCGCTGTGCCAGACAGCTTGGGCGGGGAGCTAAGCCTGTGCCTTGCCTTGCAGGTGTGAAATCTGCGGGTTCCAGTGCCGGCAGCGCGCATCGCTCAAGTACCACATGACCAAACACAAAGCCGAGACGGAGCTGGAGTTTGCCTGCGACCAGTGTGGGAAGCGTTTTGAGAAGGCCCATAACCTTAACGTCCACATGTCCATGGTGCACCCTCTGACCCAGACTCAGGACAAAACCAAGCCACTGGAGCCAGAGCCTATTCTCCTCCTAAATACTTCAGGGACTTCAGAGAGCCAGGCAGTAAAGCCAGAAGTGACTGCACAGCAGGAGCCCACCTGAGGGGGACGGGGCAGCTTTCCCAGTCCAGCCCTGTAGAAACCGTACAGCAGAGTGGAGATTTTTAATCTACATTTTAGTCTCCAAAGAACTCAGTGGAATTAGCTTCAGCTTGCTCAGAAAAAGCTTGTTATCATGCTGTGATTCTCCATGCTCACGTCTGATTCAGCAGTGTTGTACTAAGAGTCTGTCTAATCCAAGGGGAGTGGATGTTTGGCAGCACCCCTTTGTTGTTCCCCTTCTCCCCACGCACACAGTTGTAGAAACAGAGTTGGCCCACAACTGTTACCGACCTGCACAAGCTGCTGCCTGTACAGTATTGCCCGCAGGTGGCTGTAAGAGTACCTAGGACAGTGGAGCAACTTTAAGCAGACATTTTGTTTTGGTAAAAAAAAAAGAAAAAGATTCCCAAAGCAAGTCTAAATTGAAATTTGTAACCTACTTTTTATTGTAACAAGAGCTTCATGGTTATGCTTGTAATAAATTATTTACAAAGTAATTGGAAAGAAACTGGTGAGAAAGAAAGGGAGCACGGGGTCTGTCCCTTGTCCCCAGTCAGCGGGGTGGCACTGTCTGGCCCTCAGAACAGAACCAGCTCCTCGTCCAGGTCCAGAGCTGCGGCCGGCCTCAAGCGACGCAGGAGGATGGCTCCCAGCTCGGGGTCAAGTTGGTCACACGCGTCTAGTAACTGGGGAGAGGGCACGTGTCGGGTGTTAGGCCTGCTCTTGCTTCCTCAGAGCAAGTTACAGCAACACCAGTGAGTTGTGCAGGCAGCTGCTGCTGACCGCTGCGGCAATCAGGGGCTGCAGGCAGCCAGCGCCGTGCGCGTGGGGATTGCACCACCTGCCCCGTAACCGGGCCCGGCACTTTCCGTAAGACCAAGCATTAAGCAAGAGTGCATGAGGGTAATGTTTAACGGAGCTGAGACGGAGCCTGCAGCAGGGGAGCGGGATGGCAGTGGCTATAGCACTGGGCGAACAGCAGGTGGCTGCTGCTCCAACGCGTGGTACAGCAGCACGCTGCCTGCCGCCGGTTAAGCGAGCGAAGTGTGGCAAGAAAGGCTACGCAAGCTGGTGCTGCTCAGACACTGGGCTCTCAGACTGGGAGGAGAGAAAATGCTCAACGCACCGGTCCTATGTTTCCAAAGCTTCTGGTAGGGCAGCGAGGAATTGCAGCAAGCAGGAACCGACGGGCCTTCGAGATCACCTCCACGGGATCCCCCTGAGGAACAGACGAGATGAGGCACAGCCGAGCCACCAGCGGTGTCACTCAGCGCTCAGCCCCTGCCTCCAGCAGGGGCACAGGGACCACCAGGCTCTACCCGTGGCCTAGGCACAAGCTGAGCAGATCATTCGCTCAATGGCTCCATCCATTCTAAGGCCCCGTACAAGTAGGACGGCAGCGGGGCAGCTGAGGGTTCAGGCACCAGCAGCGCCTGCAGCCCCTCACCCCAGGCTGGGAACAAGCTGCCTGCCTGCAAAGGCATCTCCACGCGATCCCACCGCTTCGTACAGGAGAGCGAGAACAAGAGGGATGCTGCAAGCAGCAGGGGGAAGGGAAAATGGATAGGATTCACAGTTAGGAGAGGAAAAAGAGACTGAGCTTCACTCACGTGTTCCGCAGGGTCTGGGCCTTGTCCCACCTGCTCAGCCTGGGGCAGCTCCTTCCCTTCCACAAAGAGCTGAAGCAGCTGGATGTAGAGGTCGAGCGCCACGTAGAGGAAGAGCTGCTCTCTAGCAAGCAGCTCCTGGTCAAAGCCAGGGGTGAGGCTATGGGAAGTCACACACGTATCCAGTCAGTGCCGATTCCACCTTAGTTTCTAACAGCAAGACACGAGGTAAGTTCAGGTAGTGCTCCCGCTGCCATCTATTTCACAAGTCCCATTGTGTGCAGGGCCACCCCCTGCCAGGAGCAATAACACAGCCTAGGACACTTCCATTTGAAGCTCAAAGATGAAGGGAAACTTCTAGCAAAAGAGACGGGGGGTTTCTAAAATAGTAGCCCTGCCATGATCCAGTGTTCTCTCCTGCACAGCTAACGTAGGAGCTCAGCTCACCAACAGGCCAGCTGCTGCCCATGCCAGCCACCACCCACATCCTCCCTCACAAGCACGTTCCTTCTGAAACCAGCAGGACATTCGTTACCTGTAGAACGCAAGAGGCAAGAGCCGGCTGTGGCAGTCGGAGGCTGCACTGTGCAGGACAAAGTATTTTCTGGAGCCTGTAACAGCCAGAGAGAAGCACTAAGCATCTGCAGTGGTCCTCATGCTACCTCGTGTACTGCTACAGCAGCGCAGGGGCTGCACAGCTTCCTCCCAGCCCACACTAAACCCTGACACTTGGGTGCGGTGATCCTGAGGGAAGACAGCTAGAAGACAGCTGTTCCCTCTTAGGCTTTCTCTACCAGATGAAACAATACCGAGTTTCAGCCAGCTCTAATCATCAGCCGGGTCACCGTACCGTCGGGTAGAAGCAGGATGTTCTCAGCCTTTACTGAAGCAACTTTTTTTTCCCCATGCAGCTCACAAAGGCCCAACAGTTCCTCCTTACAAAGCACATTCATTAATCAAAGAGAGCATTACTGTCCAGCACTAAACCTCAACTTTCCATCCCTTGGAGGCAGGACTCGCTCACCTTTTTCTGCTGACTGGAAGAGAAGTGGCCAGGACGCGCCCCTCTCTTCCAGGCATTGCAAAATCTCCAGTGACCATTCCAGAGAGGTCTGAAAATCCACGCCCTCCTGGGTGTCAGAAAGGATAGATCACCTTAGGTTTTAGTTGCATCAAAGCAGAGCAGAAGTCCCAGTAAGAGATCACACACATGACATGCTCTATTAAAGGACCTTCAGGAATTTAGCCCAAGCCTTTCCCCTCGCCTGGGGGCCTGGGTTCCTCCCTGGGCTATCAGGCACTTGTGCAATGCAGGCGCTTCATCACAACAGGGGCAGGGGAAGCAGTATGGGTGTGCTGGTGACAAACTGGTTGCTCACTTCCTAGCTGTGCTCCACAAAGTCCCTGCAAGTCCTGCACCTACCCCTACTCGCCTGTAGCAGACTTTTCCCCTCTAACGTCTCCAGTGACAGCAAGCCTTGGGAGGGTTTTTCGCATTGCTCATTTTACTTGGAACAACCTCCCCTATCTGTTTGCTCAAGATATTTCTTTCCTCAATGACTCTTCCTCCAGACTCCCCCAATGAAAGACGACGAGATCAAATGATTATTTTTAGCATGAATCTGCTCCCCAATCCAATCTGCTAGCTGACTACACCAACGGTTGCACTTCAAAGCTGAGAAGGCAGCAAAGGGAAAAAGACAAACGCATTCATAGGCAGGAGGGTGCTTAGGGCAGAGAGCTGCTGAAAGAAACTTGTGGTCTTTGCTCTTCCATTTTGTAGCACTAAATCATTTGGAAACCCGTGTTCCTCCTTGTTAGGGACTCTTCTGTTGTGAAATTCCGTGCGTGCTTCTGGCCTGAGGAAAAGCGTCTTACAACAAACGTGCAATGCTACACAAACGCCAAGAGATAGATAAGAGGTTCCGGCGCTACCTGGAGGTGTAAAGTCTGAGCAGGAAACTGAGAATAGTAAGCCATTCAGAAATAAAAGCTCCTGTAGTGACAGGGAACGTAACGTCAGATAGAAGGAAATACACATTCAATCTGATATGAACAGAAGGGCTTTCAGCAGGCTCTGTCTGGGACGCTGCAGATCCCTTCCTTCTGGCAGAACAAGCTACCAGCCTTCTCAGTACTGGTACAAAGCATTTTTAGGCAGCGCACCGAGCCGATCAGATGTATTTAGTGCCATGAGAATTCCCTGAGGGCTGAATTTACCTTTGGTGCTATTTTTGCTGAGATGAGATCCATGAGTGAGAAGAACAGCAGCGAAACAAGAAGCTGCAAGGGAAAGAGAGTACCTGTTAGTTGTATCCGCGGCGATGACTCAGAACT
Organism: Cygnus olor; assembly: GCF_009769625.2. Lineage (NCBI taxonomy): Eukaryota > Metazoa > Chordata > Aves > Anseriformes > Anatidae > Cygnus > Cygnus olor. The sequence goes on along the minus strand of NC_049180.1, from coordinate 1,325,402 downwards.
CACACTTTCCAATCAGGAAATAACATTTCACCAAGTACGTCCAGGATAGACCTGGACGAACTACAAGCATTGCTGCTCCTTCCAGGTGAAGGAAGTGCATTTGAAGAAGAGAGACTGGGGCCTGACTTGGTTCATTGCTTCTAAGGGTAAATTCCACACTAAATTCACAGTTTTTCAAAGCAAGGCTCGCTGCAGTCAGCAGTTCAGCCAACAAATGGCAAATTCTACCAAATACAGGGAAAACTAAGTAAGCTACCATAGATGTAAACCTGGAGGCGAGCTAATCTTGGTCCATGCATGCTACCAGCAGATGCTGTGCAGCCTCCTACCTCAGCAAGTGCATTGCAATCCTGCCCTGCCACATGTTACTGCTTTTCCGGATCCTTACAACTGAAATCAAAGGATGCAGTTCTGTGACCCTGGGAATTTAACGTAACACTTTTATTTGTGCTGCTAACCAAGCTGTAAAGCTCAACCTCCTTTCTTTTCGTGTCTCTTTCTGAGAAAAGAGAGGGCAGAGCCAGACAGCAAGCTACGTGCATGGCACAGGACCGTGTGCACATGCACAAAAGTCAGGCCAAGGCAGAGAAAAGAGCAGCAAGAGACCTTACACTTCAGGCGAAAATCTTCCGGAGGCACAGACTGCTGCATGTGGGTGAATCAAACAAAAGGGAGTGGCACATGCAGAACGACTGGGCTCTTTGGATTTAACCGCAGTGCCTCATTCCCCAAGGTGGCTGATCCCACGACACTGCCCCTTCTGACTTAGCAAGATTAGCATTTTAACACTGCCTGTCACCTGGAGGGATTTGATTTGGCATCTGACCTCACACTCGTCCTGTTTGTGAGGCCAAGTCCCCACCACAGACAGATCTGGGGAATTCCACCAAAACCGGAGCAGTAGCTGAGGGTCTGACCCGAAGGCTGAGCACCAGGCAGCCAGTGTGATCTGCTGGGACCCGTTACACTCAGCCCTCCCGCTGCTCTCATTCTACTGGTGCCCTCCTCCTATCTTAAGGAAGATTTCTGAGGTGAAAGCTGTCATTATTTCACCTGTACTAAATGCACCTATCACCTCGGTGAGATCGGTTTCTGACTAACAGCTTTTGGCTCTAGACCAGTATAAACAACGGTGGAGTCAATCCCACGGCAAGAAGAGCAGCTACCGCAACTGCTGCCCTGAGGATTAAAACTTAGGAGTAAATAGTAAGGCACGGGTTCAGCATGAACAAGATTTACCTGTGAATTTCTCAATACAGAGACACTCCCCATACTGAGCTCTGGTCCCTGCTATCCCCTGAAGATCAACACACCCCTGGCAGAGCAGCAGCACAACTTCCTTCTCAGCAGAAGGCTTCAGAGAATTCCTGTGCACAGACGGCCTGAGCCATGGTGAAACAGCAGACGTGTTCCTGGAGCATACCTGGGAATCCCCCGGGAGTCTTTTCCCTAGGATTCCCAGAACACCTGCCCAGAGCCCTTCAGATGCCTGCACTCCTGTTTCACAGCCACTTTCTGCATCTCCTTCGCCTTCCAACCAAGATGCCTCAACTAAAATTAACGAGGACAGCTCCTTTGTCAAAAGGAGAAGTGATTCTAGTGTGCCATGGACTGAGCTCTCAATCTCTGCAGCACTCTCTCCATCTTCGTTTATTTTTTAAAGCAGCAATTTAATAATCCTCCTTAACTTCACAGAGAAACCAATATCGGAGTCAAACTTTAAATTTGAAAAAACTTTGCCTCTAGGATAAATATTTAGTATCTGGTAATCTACAGCTACATTCTATCAACTAGCCACCAGCAAGATTTCACAACAAGGTTTACAATTTCTCAGTTCAAGATATTCTACTTCTAGTTTTAAGTGTAGAGAACAGCAGACATTTAAAATGTGTCCAGTCTTGCCTGCTCCGTGTCAGTCCCCAGCCTCTTCAGTACGTTTCTCTCTCTTCCACGTGGTGACTGCTGTTGAATGGTGCAGTGGAGGAAGGCAGCAGAAATCCAAGGAGGGCCAGAGAGAGGAAAAACCCCTCCTGAAGAAAGGAAGCTAAGAAACAAAACCAGCATGACATAGTTTTAGATAAAGAAGCATAGCTGTAAATGAGGAGATTTACGGGCTTTGGCAAAGGGCATAAATTTGTGACCGGGACAAAAAAAAGTAATTTTTCTCCCCGAGTTTTTCCCTATTGTTGAATGCTACTTGGAGAGTTTGCAGAAATAAAGGGAAGTCTAGCAACAGACAGCAGCCTTCCCCAATCTCTTTTATCACAGGCTGGGCAGGTAGGTAGCTGTATACACTACTACAGAATCATATGGTTACTGCCTGCAATCATCTGCAAGGAGATTCTTACACTGAATTCCCAGCTTTTAGTGAAAAGCTGCAGGACACTGAACAGACAGCAGATTTACCACATGGGAAATGACACAGAGGGAAGGATACAGCAGAGAAGCAGTCAGTAGTTTCAGGAGACCAGAGATTGACCAAATCCAGGGTGTGAAACCAAATCCAGGGTGTGAAGGGTGCGGCAGCTTCAGGGAATGACTCAACACTGTGCTAAAGGCTATTTCCAGTGTTTGTCTAACAGGGAGTCTGCCTTCCAATCTCCTCTAAAAAGATTCTCTTCTCTTTATGGTGAAACACTCTGACCCACATTACACAAAAGGCCAGACTAAATGATTATAATGACCCGTTCTGAGTTTAAACTCTACAAAGGAATCTGTATGTAGCTGTCCTACAAGCCTCAGACCGCACTAGCATTTCACAGTGCCTGCTGAACCCCAGCCTGTCTCAGAGAACAGGCTTCCTGCGTGCTGATCCATCACAGCCAAGCTACCTCGCAGCAGGTTCTCCTGCCTGCAGCTCCACATTCAGGTTCCTCATACACACCCCGTAGCTGAGGACTGGCATTCCCTCAGTCTTCCCAACTCTTCTGCAAGCGGAGCCCCGAAGAGTCTCTTCCACTGACAGCAAAGTATTGGCTCCAACCGTGGCCACCAGAGCTAGGGAGAAAGCCAGAAACCAGCAGCATTAGTGGTGGCATACTTGGTAGCTGTTTGTAATAAGGTGTGCAAGCTATCTCAGCCAGCTACCGAGAAACAATTTTTTTTTTCCCCCCTTAATAGAAAAGCCCAAGACGTACATACATACATAACTAACATGAGAAGTTTCACATCCTGGAAATGCAAACTGAGTTATATATGAAAAAAATATGAGCAGATACCACTGCAGAGAAAAGCACAATGGGACATTTGGCTTGACTTGTTGTTAGAACATCATTGACCGCTTCTGCTGATTCTTCACAGTCCAAGCTGGCATTCAGCAGGCCCTGGAAGAGGATATAATACAAGATGACTACACACCTATGTCTTTGCTGCTCTGAAGTACCTCCCAAACCCAAATGTAAACTAATCAAAAGTAACTGTAGGGGTCAGCATGGCCCAGCAAAAGGAATGTGTTCAACAGCTTCTCTTCCCCCCCTCCCACACACACACTTTGCTGCACTGTATTAAAATTAGTCTCTACCATTACTTCCTCCTATTAATTCTTTTCACTTCCCTGGACTACTGCTCGTCTTTTTGTAATTTACACCAACAATTCTCAAAACAGCTGTGAAAGGAGCACATCTCACTGCTAAGAATAGCGTACATAGCCAGGTATCTTGTAAAGGAACGTCTGCTCTGGCTAGCAGGAACAACAGAGCAGAACGACGAAAGCAGGAGTTACCCTGAAGAAGTGGGCGGTGATGTCGTAGGGAAGCGCGTACCCTCTGGAACAGACGTTCTTCTGTGGCAAGATGAGGAGAGAAAAAGTTTGAATGCCTCTTAAATTCTGTCATAAACCCATGTTTAAAGATCTTTAGCTAGAGCATTTGCCAACAAGAAGTTGTTTGGCTAGCCACACATACCAGCTCAGAGTTTACAAAATGAAAAAAGTCTTCACAGTCCAACGTTGTTTTCTTTCCCTTCCGACAAGTCATGATCAGAGTGGATGCAGGGAGCCCTACCAGAATCCTTAGGCAGGAGAGAAAAACAAAATCAAAGCTGCCATCAAGAAGAGAATCTGGCTCCACACTCTCAGGACACGAGACTTTGATATTCAGGAGAGTTTGTGAGTATGTCAGACATGACAGAGCTCAAACATGTTGACAGAAACTGTACCAGGAATTTTTCCTGTTGACCAGGAAGGAACTTGCATTTCAACGAGATATACTGACCACTTTCAAAGATATTATCTATGGATCAAAAACAGAAACGCACTCTTAAGTTACAGCAGCAAGTAATTTAATGATGGTTAATACAAGTGACGGCATTAACGGTGCTGCTGGCTGTAAACAGAGTCCAGGAAGATGTGTGGTCTTTGAAATCCAGTCTAGTGACAGGGGCAACTTTTAACCCACGATGGCACACAAACCCATTTAAACTACGTGGGTGCTACGGAATAAACATCCCTTGCACAGCTGCTACCAGGACTCCGTCATTTCCACTTGCAGTGGGATCTGAGGGGAGGCTACCTGACTGCACGAGCACACAACATAATTCCTCTGAACAGCAGATCTGGTCAAGGTATTCCCAGCCGTTCACATCTGCATTTACCTTCTGTGCAACAGCAGCTCCTGCTGCCTCCACAACTGCTCACCCAAAGCAGAGTCGTGCTTTCTGTCTTTCAATCTTTCCTGAAGAATCTTAAACAGGAAGTGTCTCTTGGCATCCAAACAGCCCGAAAGCAGCTTTCGCCTACAGCCCAGCTCAAGTACCATCTCCTAAACGAGGTAGGGCAGGAAAAAACAGTGTTTATCAGGGCTACACATTAGTTTGCACTCAAACCCCCTATGATTCTCCAAAGTAATTCAAAGAGCTCAATATCAGTCTATTTCCACACCGCTGCCCACATCTGAGAACTGAGTATCGGCCTTACTTACACGGACATTTTAGGAAAAATCTTTGCCTGAACAGATTCAAGGATTGAACGCACAGATACGCATTAAAATCTGAAATCACCTGCAACTTGCAAAGAATATCAGGATTCACTGACATCTTCAACTGGCCGTAGCTACCCAGGTCCAACCTGAAATGAAGAGACATTACCGGGTAACTATCCCTTTTAGGCCAGAAAGGGAACATAATTCAAAGAAAAAAAATAATCAAATGGCTTCACATGAGCATAAACGTCTAATATCAACATTCCTTAAATAAGCTGTAGATGTAACTCTCCTTTAGCCCTTCCCCTCCTTATTTTCCAGCTTCAGCCACTTCCTCAAGGGCATCGATGCTTGTCTGGCCAAACAAATCTGAATACAATTCGACGTAAAGCCAGACAAAGTAGGAACTATCTGTAAGTTCAGCCCCAAACCTGTCACCTAAAGCAAGACGCAAAGACCAGTGAATCATGCAGAGAAACCTCCCAGCTTTCACATGCAGCCAGACCTGTGAGAAGGGAATCACTTCCACTCAGGAAAACATAGCCCCACGTAAGACAAGTTCACAGCTCCTAGCTTGCAAGGTCATTAGCAGAACTATTGCTTCTGCAGAACTGCAAGTCGTGAAACAGAATACCTCTGTGAGAAATCCAGAATGGTGTTGATAATAATGCCACATGCCTTTTCCAGGTCTCCATCACAGCCACCAGAAGCAGAAGGTGCTGGAAGATACCACTGATAGATAGCCCAGTAATGGAAATCCTGTCTGCAATATTGAAAGAGAAAATAGGGAACCATTAAATTGCTGTGATAGATTTCCTTTACCTTACTATAAAAGGAAGTTCAAGCACCAAGTCACGTGGAGTGACAGACACAAGCATGCAAGTAAGTGCCAATATAAGTAAAGCCATCCACCAGACGCCACATGTCCAGATGACAGCTCTCTTGCTTCTGGAAACAGGGAGGTTTTATGAAAAGTCACGTGGAAGGACTGCATATGCAGGCCAGAGGTCATCTTGGTGAACTTCCTCAAGGTAAAACACACAGCTCACTCCAGCATTGTGTGAACTTTGCAATTCATTGCTTTAGCCTGTAGTGGACAACAGGCATGTGTGCCCCACTGCAGCTTTCTTATTTACTTTTGTTGTTAACCTCCTGGTCTTCAAGGCTTTTTCCTAATCTGAGTGGGAAAGACTCTTGAACTAGTCCCACTATAATCTGGGATTAAAACATCTCTGCACTTACCTTTCTGAAGCAGAAAGAATATCCTTTTCAGGGTGCACTTCTAGTTCCAAGAGCAGCCACTCTCTGAAAGATAACTGGGAGGAGAAAAAAAAACAAAAAAACAATTTAGATAAGAGAGCAGATCAGCAAGGCAAGTAACTTGTGCAGAACAGCTGCCTTCTTTCCAAAATAAAATAAATCCCACCTTCACCTGTATCCAGACACAACCCAGTGCAGACTAAGATATTAAACTGGAGGCATCAAGCCAAGGACGTTACAGTACCATTTCCCTTGCAAGAAATCTAAGATAAAAACCTACAGGAATCTAGAAATTTACTGAAAGCAAGTCCATTGAGAATCTCGTTCACAAACACACCCCTTTGGCATTCCCAAAAATGCCCACGTTCTTAAAGTGTAGATACTAGAACGAACACAGGTTATTAGAAACATACTTGAAAATGAACAAAGAGCAGCATAGGCAGGCTGGTATAAGCATCAGAGAAAGGTTAGAATGCAAAGGTATTTTAGTCCCGTACTTTAAACTAGCAAAGCGCATGGAATCATTCTAATAATATGACAAACTCCTCTGCACAAACTGGTTTTTACATGAACTGGGTTAAAAAAAAGCAATCCTGTCAAATCAGATATAATGCAAGGATGGTATAAAGAGAATATCTGATATGCTAACCTGCTTCATAGCACGGCAGAGCCAAACAATCCAAGATACACAAGTGGTTCTGGAGAACACCGACATTTAGACAAAGCATCAAAAACACTAGAAAGTATTTTCAGTGACTTGAGTCATCATCACTTTGTGCACTGCACACAGTGGGAAGCTGAGGTGAGGGACAGGCCTTTTCTCTACAGCTCCTGATAATTTTCTTGTTGTATACTGTATCACGCCAAGGCTTCAAGTTTTGCCATAAACAGGACAGAGAAGCTTCACCTCAGGTTATCTATTTCTGCCTTTTCATCATCACCATCGAAATCTACAAATAACACTGAGTACATGACGTAGCACACATCACGTCTCCCCATTGTCATACCAACTTTTCAGATATCAGATTTTTTACACAAAGCTTGTATCAGCAAAAAGGAAATTGTAAAGGGGAGATCTGAAAAATGAGAGTCCCAGCATGAACTTAAGGCACGGGAAATATTTTTACCTGGAATGCTTTTTCCTTCAAGAGCTCTTGAAACCGTGCTTGCTTCCATAAACAGAGGCTGGCTCTTCTGTAGTTTAGAGAGGGGCACGACAGGGAACTCCAATTTAGGTCAGCTTTACCGTCCTCACACGTGATTCCCCGGGCTTCCAAGCTCAGCCGTGGTATAATGTACTGCAACTGAAATAAAGGCAGAAAAATTCTGCACTTTTCCACAAAAAACAACAACAACAAAAAAAAAAAAACACTGCAACATCTGTTTGTCTGAAACTGCCAAACAAGCAAATACACAAAACGGTAAAGTAGTAGGGTGTCAAGATGCATTTTTATGTAGCTTTCTTTGTACAAGTTATAGTTTCACGGGAGTCTGCAGCGGGAAGTTGAACTGAGACTGATTTTTCTCATGAGCAATAGCAAAACATTTATTCCTTTTACCTTTTTAACAAGGCTAGGAGGAACCAAGGCACATAAGTCATCATGAGAAAAGGATGGAAACTTGCACATCAGATAAGATACTGCTGTAGTGCAAAACCTGATCAAGAAAGAGAGAGAATTCAGTTATCTGGCTGGTTCAGTCATCCCTCTTCCCATTCACAAAAGTTCAAAGTCAAAGCAAAGATCAAGTTTTAAAAGTAGTTTTAACCACCATGTTCAAAACCCGTTCGCTTTTGGGGTCATTTCTATTTATGTGCTCCCAAAACCAAGCACATTAATGGCATGAATCACCAGCGACTAAACCAGACCTTTGAGATCACCCAGTCAGTCCTTTCTCCAGCAAGCAACAGTCATCGGGACGCTATTTCACGTGGGTTCACCATCAGCCTGTTTCTCTGTGTAACGCCTCTATGCAGCACCTACACCTAAACACGCTCTGGAAATCCTCCGCAAGAACACGGGAGCTTTCCCAGCACCCCTCCTGTGCCAAAGCTAAGCCATTGCCCAGGGAAGCAAGCACGTGGGGGATGTGCGACCTCACCTCATGCAGAAGGAGAACGATTCTTTCGTCCTGCACACCAGCAAGCAGCTCCAGTACTCAGAAATGGAAAGGACCCTTTCAGCAACAGGCTGAGAAATCCCCAAATCAGCTTCCATTTCAGGAATTAAAGACCTGGATTCACTTAAATGGATCACAAAAGCAGCGAGTCCTAAAATATGAGCATCGTTCAGGGAAGGACCCTGCAAGACAAACAAAAGAATCGGAGAAATAGATGAATCTCACTGGTAACAAAACAGCCATTTGCAGAAAAATCTCAGAATTAATCAAGTAGCAAAACACTGCATCTGCCCATCGAGCAATTCCGTGCAATGATACCAATTGATACCAATTCAGCAGATGAGAGGCACCAGGTAAATTAAGCATGTTCTTCCTTCCTTCCTTTTATCAACCTGCAGCTAAATTTGTACATTTCTGTAACAGAGTAACTTGGAGCAACTAGCTGTAATTTCAACCCAGCAGAATTCGAAACTCTCAAGACTTTTTAGCTTCCATGACAGCTAATCTGGTCTATCAGACTTTTAATTTCTCACTTTCAGTATCACTGAGTAAAGGAAAATAAAATCAACAGTTCTTTAAAAGAAAGCCACGCACTGCTGCAACTCAGATTTGGGGTCTTACTTTTATTTTTAAAAGGGGTTTCTAGTGAAATATTCAATATGGAAGTTTGGGAAATAAGCATCCTACTATTTTTCTTTTGGATCCATTCATAGCCTGGTTTATTTTAGCTTCCATTAAAATACATCTCAATGAATTAACCTGCTACAGCAGCACTTCTGCAGGAAAACATTTAGCTCACGTTCCTAAGATCAAGTCCAGACTATTTTTCTGAAATGAGAAATTTTGGAAGCCTGAAAACTAGTGAAGTCCCTTCACGATGCAGTCCAGACAGGTACATGCCTCACAGCTCAGGAAATGGAGCCAGGCTAGCCTTTAGCACACTATAACCATAGGATTCTTGCTTGGAAAACTAACCTGGTGATAAATAAGCTGACAGAGCCTGCCCAGAAGGGCAGGTATGAGACTTCTGTGTCCACATATCATCTTCACAAACAAGGAGAGACATGGGCCCTGCCTGTAGAAAGGTAAAAACCACATGCTGATTTTACTGTTTTTCTTTTATCACTAATACAGTAAGAGTTTTCTTTTTTTTTTTTAATGGTTAGACACAATGAGCCTGAGCCATACTTGTCCATAAATACAAGATAATTATAATTCCATTTATAGGCTCAAAGAAAGTATCATTTTTAGAGCATCTGAGCTAAGGACCTCTATAAAGGCACAAACTCCACCAGAGCCCTGCATCAAATAACTGACTATATAGTCAAAGAAGAGTTCTGAAATGACATCAAGGGGAGGAGGAAATCGCGCCTGGGGCAAAGACAGCTTTTTCAGACAGAGAGCACAATGTGAGCAGAGGCAGAGCAATAAACGGGAACATAAAACAAAGCAAGCGTAGAAAAGAAGCAATATGACAAGGTCCCTGTTAAAAAATAAAGGAAGGGAAGGGCTTTCCTATGGAGCATTCCCGCTTAGCTGACAGAAAACAAACCATCTTCAGAGGATATTGGATGGGGGGTTGGGTTTAGAAATAATTTCCTGGAATGCTCTTGTTCATCATTGTTCCTTTTTGTGTGGGTTTGCAACGCAGATTCACCTACACTCCTGTGTCACCAGGGCAAACTACTAGAGAAGAGAGGTAAAGATGCACTGGTTGCCGAAGCGTGCTGCACTCCAGAGAGGCAGCTACCCAGCTCAACACCGTCAGCAGCTGGGATCCCAGGCAGTTTGTCAGTACACTGGTGTTTTCCAACAAAGCAATTTCCACTGACATGTTGACTGTTAACATTGACAGACTTCTGTCACATCATGAAGGAGACGGCATTAATAGAGTCCTTCCAAAGAAGGCTCACAGTGAAGGATGAGTGCTACCTTTCCCTCCTCCTATAGCTCATTTAGGCCAGAGTCAAACCGAATCACTTGCAGGGGGAAGAGGAGAAGGAAGATGGAGAGAAAGCGTATCAGGCTGCTCTTCCTGTGCCCATAGCACTTATGTCTCACTCATTTTGTATTAGATACGGCATCAGGGATGAAGAGTGAGGTGCCTGAATCTGCAAAAATCACTGAACGTGCCAAAAAGACCCCTGTGCACCCTGTCAGAAGACAAACATTCCTCTGATCTTTAGTGTCAGCCAGCAAGTAATTACCAGACAAAAGGAAAAAAGTTTGCTTCATTCCCCATCCCTCACCGCTGAGCTGAAAGCACCAACCTAAGCACGTAGTATTTGCAGAAAGTTTTAATGCACTGTCACAGAGAACAAAGCAGAGCCAAGCGCCACCTTTTTTCTGAAGAAATCAGTAACAAAAGAGGAGAAGTATGTTTTATTTACACTTGCACATCAAAGTGCATTAGTTCTTAGATTACTAAACTCAGAATAAAGCAGCCTGCTACTCCCAGTCTGGCACAGTAGGTATGAACAACCAGAAGTCCCTCCTGGCCCCTAGACAAATGTTGGAATTATAGTGTATTAACTAGTTTTCATTTCCCTGCTCTTTTACTTGCATCTTACCTGTCAGGAGGGTTAAAGTAGGAAGCAGCAATTAGGTTTTGGCAGAAAGATGTCAGCAGAAGATCAACAACCTGGAACAAGAGACACTGCTATTTCCTCCTCGTTGGGCTGGATATCTAGATCTAGTTTTGTGCTCTGTATACTTTATGTTTTCCAACATTAAAACAAAGGAGACAAATCTGTAAATGGTATTTCACCACCATAAGTTTTACAGATCCACTGGCACTAATAAGAGATGGAAAGTTAAGCCCATAACAGCCCAGGAATAATCTCAACATACAATGAATATCTAGGCAAGTCTGGTGAGGAAAGCCAAGCTCATCACAGGATTGCTCTAATAGATTCTATCTCTAGATCTCTCCACCAGACATCCAACAACTTCAAGGAGGTTAAAACACAGGTAAGAGTCTGTGCAGGGCACTACAAAGCAGACAAAAGGAGAAGTGTATTTCCTGGTAGCCACAGATAAAGCAACCTTTCTCACGTACTATCCAGATGCCTTTTTACCTACCCAGCCCTACCTATTTCTCATCCCAAGACAGATGGCACTCACACTCTGATGGCAGGGTTCCAGCTTGGGGTCAAAAACATTAACTTGGATTCGAGAATTCAAAGTAGCAGTGTCGTTCTCATCACCACTGTGACCCAAGACACTTGAGAGTCTGTCAGAAATCAAGGCAATCTGTGCTGGCACATCTGCAAGAAAGCAACAGGAGAAGACGAGAGTCAGGACAGAAGGCATGAAAGATTTACAACTCCACATAACAGGAAGAACAAGTGAAATACATACTCTAATTGATCAGAACCCAAATTATGCAATGGAAACCTTTAATGAGCAAAAAATGTCAGCTGGAACATAGTGATCATCACCCTCATTTTAGAAGACAACATTAATTTTTCCTCGCAGTACTATTATGAACACACATCGAGAACCATTTTTCACACCAAAAAGGAAAAGCCTTCAAAAGGCAGGGGTTCAGGTCACCAGGCAAGTCCAGGAACAAAGCTGCCAAACTTGGCAAAGATGCGTGTGGTAGCAAGCAATCATCACAAAGCTGCAGACCTGAAGTTCCCAACTCAAGCACAGAAATTGTTAGACATGAAAAAAATATATGTATTCATAGCTGGAAGGATACAGATCTGAGAAGGCTGCAGTCTTCAGGTACCAGTGGCAAGTAACTACTGCCATTGCTTTGGCTACCATTAGCCACATTTTATTAATGTAGCTTTTGTAGCAGTCAGTTATGGGTAATTATAACTTGCCTTCCTCCATACCTTCATATTTAGCCTGGTCCACAATCAGCATCCTTAGTTCAGCCAGTTCGGCCTTCAGCTGCTCAACAGGCTCTTTGGAATGGCTGGTCTCCACTTTTGATTCATCTAGACATGTAAGAGAGCAATGCAATACGTTATTCTTACTTCTGTGCATTACATCACTTTATGAAATGTATTCAACAGCCTTTGCATACACTTGCTGCAAAAGCAGAATTTATATACTTTTCTATAAACTGTCACAGACCCCAAACCATCAATCCTTCACACACGCAGCTTTATTTTTACATTCCAGATGTACTACTTGATTAATCATTTACCAGTTTATGCCTCGTTTCAGAACAGAATTCAGTTTTTAGAGACAAATACAGAAAAAAAAAGTCTCCTTTCCGAGTTTCCTTCCTACTTGCTTCAGCTCTCTGCCCCACACAGAAACATTTGTTGTCTTCCAAAGACTGGAAGCAGAATTTCAAAATACAGAAATACTGCAATGCAAACATACTATGTCATCAGCTGCTCCTCCAGCCCGACACCATCTTCAGATGTTACATGTTGCTTTATTTTGTTTGAAAGAAGAAATGAAAGGCAATTCCATTTACCACTAGAAAAGGAGTGCCACCACCAAGAAGCCGCCACAGCACAGCCCCAAAAACCACCCAGTGCAGTTTGTTAGACAGGAAGAGCGTCTCGTACATGGGCCAGAAATAGCTCAACCATGAACAAGAGAAGTAAATGACAAGGTTAAAATTTATAATTGTTATAAACGCATTGTAAAGCAACAACGAATGCTGAGTCACTTTTATGTGCGAGAATGAGCACTAACGAACAGGGCAGGTTTAGAGCTGACCAGTACTCAATCCTGCCCTAAATCCCGTGCCAAAGCCCCAGGGATGGATCAGGACGCAGGGGACAGCAGGGGACACAGAAGAGGCTGGTCAGGATGCAGGGGACACGGATCAGGCTGTGCCACTAGAGGTCACTGGCAATTCAGACTCCTGCAGAGCTCTGGCTGCCCAGCAGGATCCTGCTGATCCCACGAAGGGATTCTTCACTTCTGCTGGTTGCCAGGACAACCTCGCAGCCAGGCTGCTGCATTCCGCGCTTCTGTCACGGCTCTTCCGAGCCACAGCATCCTCAGAAAGCTTCAAACGTCCGGAGTGCCCTGAGCAGGAGTCCATTGCAGACACATCCCTGTACAGGGGTGTATTTACTGCCACCGTGCTGTGGGAACAACCCCTATTCACCAGCCTGACCTTTCATTTTGTACAAACCTGCGCTGAGGACGTTGCCCATTTTAAGCTGCAAGGGTATGAAAAAACCCACTTGCTGAAAGAGATAGGATTGTTCATTGAATAACTATTTCACACATGTTGTGCTGCTAATAGGGCTGCAGGGACGGAATCTGAAATTGTGGGGGCCCTCCCGCCCACAGACATGTAAGGTATGAACCACGATCCCTTTGTTGCTGGCTTCATTCCTAGCCCCTCCTGTCTCCCCAGCTCTCAGCCACGCACAGTGATCTGTTCTTAAAAAGGCACGAGGGTGAGTTCAGACAGCTCCAGTGCCATTACACGAGGGATGGACACAGGTTCACACCCCAGGCTAGCTGGAGCTGACAGGCACTCACTGCAAACGCTGATTCATGCCGATGTCCTGGAGCTAGATTTAAATCAGCTAGCTCAGGCCTCATCTGCAGCCTCAGCACTGCACAGCTCCACACGGACTGCAGAAATCCCACTCAGGCAGGAAAGGCGGAGAAAATAATTACGGCAGTAACTATTTAATACCTCAAGAAGACATAAAGAACATACACATACATATACATACCATTTCCATATAGATTAAAGACCTAATCAGCTGTAACTTTTTGAGAGTTTTTCAATTTATGAGAGCATCAATGGAAACATTAACATTTCTTCAAGCTCATCTGTAAGTAAAATTGTTTTACCTTGTAACATTTTCTCTTTCATAGCACAACAGGCCTGGGTATACGTCGAGTACAAGTTTGAGGGTATTTTATCAGCTCTATAATAAAAAAAGAGACACTTAATATACCATATAAGCATATATTTAATAAAGATGAAGTTTGAATAAGTAGAAAGAACAGCTATGCTATGAAAAATAATTACAGAGGCTCCAAAAAATACAGAGCATCTGAATTATTATTATTATTTTTTAAATCATCACTTGGCATAAGGGCCAGAAATGTATATCCAAGGCTTTCATAGCAAGCATTATAGAAGTATAACACACACTATGCACGGTATACACATGCATTAATACCTATTTCATATATAATATATCTAAGTCACATAACTTACATTCCTATGTGATCATGAGTATTTACACTTCTAAAATGCTAATGTGGAGGAGATCAAAGTTTGACCTCCAATGCTTGCTGGTAAGGAAGAATAATTTAGCAGCTTCTCTTAAAACTTTTAAGTATTTTTTTAAAAAGATTTTTTTTTTGTCAGACTGGAATTACAGGGCAGGATCGAATGTCTCATTTGTAAAAGGCAGCGTTGAGCATTTTTTCTCCATGATGGGTTACAGAGGAATTACTGGATGTAAACCAAAGCCCTCTCTGCAAGGCAGAGAAGAGCTTTTAAACATGCATACAGGACAAGCCTGAGTTCTGAGAGGGGCTGCAAGCACCCTGAAACATTACCCTGTTGTCCCTTAAGAACAGCTCAAGAAGCATTATCACACATTTAATTTCCATCTTCCCCTTCTCCCATATCCTCACCCACAGAGGGGGGAGCTTTACACAGCGGGGCTCATCTTCCTATTGAAGTTTTGTATTCAGCAGCATCCTCCAAAGTTTGCATGAAAATTTACCTGGCCGGCAGTCAGAGGGCTACGTGGTACTCCTTCTAGATAACAGTTTTATCCATGGATATTGGACTAATTACAGAACTGGAGACATTCACCCATACAGATAAGCTACTGCATCCCCAACCTGCAAGCCACAAACGAGTCTGGCCACGAAGCCCTGCCAAAAGGGTTAGCCAAGAGGCAGCATTCCGTAAACAAGGTGTCAAAGCTTCCGGTAATCTAATGGAAAGCCAAACGTTCTGAAGACAAAGTCCAGAAAACAACACTGGGGAGCCTCAATACCTTTTTAAAGAATCTATAAAAGCCATGCACACATCCGGGGTTTTAGGGAGCTGCAAGAGAAAAGCAGGCAGGTTAGGTGCAAATCACCTCTCTACAAACACACTTCTAAGTGGAAGGGTCCAAAAAAAAAAAAAAAAAAAAAGTACTAACCACACGTGGCCTGAGCAAAGCAGGAAGGAACCAAGAAATGTAATATGGTCGCCTGAAAATACTGAGAAAATAAAAGATAGCAAAATATTAACAACGCCAGAGCTGTAACGTGCCATTTCATTACCTCAAAAATTAACCTGGTTCCTGCAAATAAAAAAATATTCATGGTGGCATGAATAACCACAATCAAATCAAGTTCAGATTAGCTAATAATTATTCATTTATTTATTTAATTATAGTATTATAGTAATCGTGGACTTCTCTTGCAGGTGTGCATAAGCCTATTTATTCTCTGCAGAAATAGCCTCAATTTAGATGACTACGGAGGAAGTGAGTAACATGGGAAGAATTTCCTAAATCCTCCTTTGCTGACTTCCTCAATTTTTCTTGTTTTGTTATTTTGATTTGGACTTGGCTTTTTTTTTTTTCCCATTATTATTAAAGTTAAAAGCAAGAAGAATTGAGAAGCACACAGTACCTGGCTTCTATCACAGATGTTGGGATCTTCCTTGTATTTTCAAATATCTGAAGGGCTTTTTCAACGTCACGAAGCGCCTGGCCCTGGGGCTGGCTCACAAGCAACAATGAGAGAAAGATATTGTGAGAAATCAAAGATGACAGCAAACTTCCCTGCTTGGTCTTTCAGGGTTAGTAATAGCTGTCTGTGCTGCGAAGCGACTGAACAAATGCAATTGAATAACGAGAACTACCTGATAAGCAGAGTAAAACTGCAGGATAGAGAAACCCAGACCTGAAGCATCAGCCTGCCCTGGGAAGGCTGTTATGCGTAACAGCTCTTCTGGGTCAGCCCAAAGGTCTGTGTAGTTCTGTACCCAACTCCTACACTGATTGCAGCAGATATTCCTGTTCAACATCATTGTTTATTTAGTAGTCCCTCATGGGGACAATATCTTTTCTGTTCTGAATTTGTTTTATTGTTATTCCGTATTACTTCATACACTTGGAATTAAGACTCATAATCTTCACTTCCAGCCCATGCTAGTAGAACTACACTCCAGGCAGAAGGAATGCTGCCACAGGTTTCTCGTGTTTGAGCCGTGAGACATCTTAAGACTGCAACAACCTGTGCCAACTTCTTACCTACCAAACAGACAAGTCAGTCTATCAGCAGAGCTAATGCAGAGCCATTTCCTGCAAACCTGTCTTCTGCCTCTCCCCATCTCAATAACCTCATTTCCCCCCCACCATACAACACCATTAGGTTGTCCTTTGTCCCTTAAATCCCCACCAACGGAATCGTCCATTATTTTCTACATCCCACAGCACAGGATGGGCAAGAGGGAGCTGGCACTTTACTGGCTTCAAACAGCACGTTGCTACCTGGGTGGCTAACATAGACGCTGCTTGGCCAGTAGCTGGCTCGCTAATCATTGAGCTCCTCTGCAGCCTGTCTCCAGAAATACTTATTAGGGTCTGTTAGTCCTCTGTGCAGGTCTAATTTTCATGAAATCTGGGGAAAGTTTCCATGTTTATGAATGTCCAACTTTAAGACAGAGGAATTAGATTTGGCAGCATGCTCAAACTTGGTAGGAATAGCAGACAGGGCTAACCTAAGCCTCCACAGGAAAAAGAGCGTAATTGGTGAGAGAACTGTTGGATGGATGACCAGTACCTGCATGGCTTCATCCGTGGAAGACAAGTCTTCATAGAGCCCCATATCTTCTATAGCAACCTGTGTGGTGTTACATAAAGATGGACATCGTCACAACATGGTTAATATTTTGACAGATCCAGAAAGATGTCTTTTCTAAAGGGACAATTTTTACTAACCTTGAGGTCAGCCAGTCTCGTTTTAGCCAGAGTGATATACTCCAAGAGAATAGATCGGTGTTTTGATGGCACAAAAGGCGGGTACATAATATGGACCTGAAATGTAAAATTCAAAACACGATTTGCCATTTTTACAGGAGACGACTGTAAAATTCTGGTTTACTTTTACACTCAATTACCTCAAGTACTCCCCCAAGACATTATTGCTCGTTTTAAGAAAAGCCAGTTTCATGGCAACTGACATGCTAATTTTCCCCAACAACAACAAACAGACTAAATCACTGAATTGCTTCAATATAACTCCACGGAAGGAATTCTCCTTCTTGTCAAGGAAATAAAAGAATCTTGTTCTTGTTTATTTCAGGGAGAAAAGGTTTTGAACAGTGTGTCGGAAGTAATGCAATTACTGTAACAAAACTAATAGTATGCTCAAAGGCACATGGCACAAATATGTTTATTTTGGAGCAGTTCTGGAGCAGTCTAAAAAACCATCTCTACCAGCAGCTTCCCACCTTCAAGTACGGGGCTACTTCAAAGGGCACTAGCTCTGACAAGAACTCGAAGAGGAAGACCAGAGCCTTCTTACTGCTCCCGTGTTGACCACCAGCACTCCCAAAGGAAGCCTGAAACAGAAAACATCACAGCTCAGCCTTTCAGCGTGGAGGGAATCAGCATCCCAGCACTGCACTAAACTCAGCACACAAATCCCAGGCATCTATTGCAGACATCTGCTTTGTGTCAAGAGTATCCTCCTGGAGAAAAGTCTCCAGAGAAAGTTTTTAGAAGTCTCCACAGGAGTTTCTTTCAGTTTCTTTTTCCAGTTTCCAGACAGCCTGCCATGTCACATTCAAAATTCCTTCTGATGCACTACCATGGGTACAGTCAGGGGAGTTAAACAAGGCAAAACCAAAATGCACCAAAGGATCGAGGTTCATCAGGGCACCACAGTTCTGGAAGTGTATCTGGGCACTCTAAGAAAAATAAGCCAGTCAGACACTACAAAAAATAGAACCGGTTTACCTTTGATACATCCTAAACACTTTATCAGCAAAGGCTGAGCTTAGATTTGCAAACTCATATAAAGGAATTTAAAGGTTTAAATTATGCGGAGATTTGCATACCTTAAATACCTACATGTTTACAACTAAAAGCTAATTAGCAATTATCTATAAGGTCAAACATCAATTACAGCTGCACGCAAACATCCAGGAAATAGGAATGCTTCATGTGCAATAACCCACAACTTACGCAATCACAACACTGCTGGTTATCAAGATACTGAAAGACATCCAAGAATATGATTAGAATAGGAATTACGTGTCTGCGTTCCTGACAAATAACTAGAGGAGGCAAGATGGACTTGGAAGATGAAAGAAGGGAAGACCAGGGAAAGCCAAGTAAATATATTCTTTGCAGACACAAAGGCAGTAATAAATATTATTCCTAATACCAATATAATCACTTATTACTTTATTTTTTTCCTTGTTTTGTTGCTAGATTCCTGGTTATCTTGTCTGAAACTAGTTGTTTTTTTCTGTGCAGCAAAACCTTCCTTAAGTGCAGGTTTCTCACACACTTAAAACAAAGATTATCACTCAGGCCTCGTTTAGTCTTACCTTAAACCATTCAGAGTATGGCATGAACACAGCAGGGCCCTCGAGGGCAGCCTGACGAGCTATCAGGAACGCAGTGATCATATTTTCCATATCGTAATTCTCAAAAGCCTTTATCAGGAGATGGCTCAGTAGATCTAGAAACATAAGCAGTAACCTCAAACTTTGCTCTTGACAATTGTGCTACAATTTTATAGTAAATGAAGACAAATATCTGATAACACATCTGTCCCAAAGGGACATGCACTGCAGCTTAGAGAACCTTTGGGCCTCGCTTATATTTTTCATGTGCTTTCAGTGGTCAAATACTTTAGGACTTCCACTTGCAAGAATCACAGGGAGTCCAGCAATGACACAATCAGTAAGAAACCCTATCAAACACGGTCTGTTAGCAAAAGCGAGATAGAGGAACTAAGCTTCAGTAATCACTACTCCAAATAATCATGAAGGTAATTATCAAATAATCATTCTTAGCTGTACACTAAATTATAGAAGTGTCAGACACAAGGCCTGGCATTCACATCACGGCTGACATAGAATACTTGAATGCAGAGGGTGAGTTCCTGCTCTTTCCCCTACAGAAATCTCCAAAGAGCAGTTAGGAACTTGCTACTGCACCATTCAGGTTGTTTTCTCTGTTCAGTATCTGAGAAGCAACAAGCATGTGTTATCTTGCAGGCTTGCCAATACCTACATACCTTTGAACAACTGCTCAGCCTCAGCCTGACAGACCACCAGCGTGGAAACACAGGACAGGACATGCTGCCAATTTACTTCGTGTGTTTCCAGGACTTGCTGTAGCTGGCAGATCGACTCCTTTGCACTGAACGCCACAAACAGCTGGAAGAGAGCGACAGCAATTCACTTTAGCTATGGCATGCAGCCACCTGTAAGGGTGAAATGCACTGTCAAGATTAACACGCAGATGCCTTTTGCATAACTTATGAAAAAGCTATCTTGTGTGCACCTTTTGCATCAGCTTCCCAGGGCCAGACATTATTCTGGCTTGGAATCAGCACTGGCTAAAATACACAGGAATGCTCCAGCTCTTTCAGAAGCAACGTCATATTCTGTAACAGTGAAAATTCACATCTTCAGATATCTTTGTTCTCATTAGGAGCTTTGCACAAACGTCCCCTTAGTACTTCAGGCTTTGTCCTGCCTGCAGCTCCTGGCAGCTAGTTCAGATTCTGCGACTGTAATGCGCTATATTTAAATAATTCCATTTTAGATATTTCGATGAATACAAAACCAACATAATAATGTGCTCTTTGTAAAACCAAGAAGACATACTTTGCGATACAAGGTAGTGAGCAGCGAACAAGTCCTTGTAAAGCTCCACTCTCTCTGCATATGGATGGCATCAGACACTATATCCAGAAAAAGAATATAATAGTTACCTCTTCAGCAATAGATTTTAAAATACACCTAAAACGCAGAACTTCACCACACAAGATTTCCCTTTAGCTTTCACAGCCACATACATTAAAAACTGCCTGCTGAAATCCTTTCTCTCCTATTCATCTTTGGAACACAGACTGTGTGAACACGACTGTGCCATTTCACCACAGCACTGTCATCTCTAAGCTGTTCTCGAGATCACACATTCATTGGCCAACATAATGCAGAGAAAATCAGCAAGGAATCATCTTTTCCCTCAGTGATCTCTTTCAGCTGGAAGCCAGCAACAGTGACATTGCTCTCCCACGCTACAGGTGAGCGGCTCTAGATCATAGCTCAGTGTGGTATTTCACCAGAGATTTCGCAGCCCTAGTATTTCTTCCTAAAAACATCAAGCTTCACAATTAACAATCATGGATTAGAAGCCTTCTTGCATTTATGTCTGATCTACCAAAACGAAATGAACAACAGACACCCAACCAGCAGAGAAAGGCTATGTTTTGCACTTAAAGAGA
This sequence comes from Cygnus olor, assembly GCF_009769625.2. NCBI lineage: Eukaryota > Metazoa > Chordata > Aves > Anseriformes > Anatidae > Cygnus > Cygnus olor. Next base: position 1,304,679 of record NC_049180.1, on the reverse strand, counting down.
AACACATAGGGCCACGTTATTTTAGCCCCAAGCTTTCTCTGCAGTACCAGCTCTCCCACACAGCTGCTCCTTTGGCTAAAACTACTCCCAGAGGCCACAGTTCTCCCATGTCTGCTCCACAAAGGCTGCTAGTAGATGTTATTCCAAATATCTGCTCATGAGCCATTGGCTAAAGCTCTATCTGAAGGCCCTGATTTTCCACCTAAGGGTTTCTCCTGAACTACAGCCCTCTAAAACCCAGACGAACTTCCCATCTTTTCTGGCAACATGCAGGTAGGGAAGGAAGCAGGGAGTCAGGCAGTTTCACTGTGCTTGGTTTGCAGGCAGGACTCCATTCAGTGAGGTCTGGGTGGGATGGAGCTCCAAACCCACCACAATAACAAACCCTCGAGGCACTTACTGCTCCCCGTGTACTCCTACCTTTCAACAAGGGGTTGTAGGTAAGAACCTCAGTCAGGGTGTGTCTAAAAAACTGTTGCAAGGAATCCGGATGAACTGCACTTCCATAAATTGACATGCTGAACACATTCAGCCTATAAATGACAAGGAAATATTCTGAAACAATGCGCAGGAAATATGATGAACCAGGTGCTGATTAGGCTGAATGATTCATTTTTCTTCTACACCTACCCTCATCAAAATGCCAGAGATATATACTTTTTTTTTAATGTATTTTAAAAAATCTGTCAGTTACTCAACATTATTAAGCTATCAGATTTATAAACTTGAGTCAAATGTATACCCCTGCACAGGTCAGGACTGAAGTCTAACAAGTACAAAGCAATCAGACAAAATGGGTCTGAAAATGGAAATTTGAGGAGATGACGGCACCTTCCCAGAGCTCCTGCTAAGAAGCAGAGTGAGCAAACTTGAGAGAGGAAACTCATCACATGCTGACGTGCTCCAAGATTGGTTCTGAGACTGCCAGAATGCCCTTTCCTATCTCACACTTACCTTTTTACTTGCAATTTCACTTGTGAATACTTTATTAGAGAGAACACAAAACACAAACAGTGCTGGGGGGAGGGAATAGACATTTATCCAATCCCACTAACAAGCATAACAGTGGATAAAAAAAAACTCCTCCTGACATTATTAAGAGGAACTGTGTTTCTTACCAGAACCTCATAGCTTGCAACGCGGAGACATCCTCCTGCTTCTCTTTACCAACAGCATCAAGCACCCCTGGTACCCCAAAGTAAAGACACAAAGATGCAATGAGAGAAATGGAAGGAGCTGTGACCCCAAACAGCTAAGAAGGTGACCCCATTAGGGAAGCGTGCCATTCAGCAGCATTAAATTCTTACAAAAACTACTCAGAAGTAACACAGAGACTCAGAAACTATTAACATCAACCTTGAACCACTTTAAAAGCATTCCCAAAAATGTGCTAACAATTAAGCCATCCAAAAATGCACAAAAAGTAATATTTAATTTCCAAATCTAATCCTAGCTGTGCAGTGCATCTAAGAGTGCAAACACTGCAAGGCTGCAGTAGAGAAAAGTCTGGAGACGGATTTGCACAGGCAAGCTCTGTGTCAACAACCTCCTGAAACAATGGTCTTCACCACCCTCAACAAAGAGAGCACGCTGCTGTGAATGGCACTTATTTGTGACAGCAGAGGGACTTCACGTTACATTGCCTTAGCAGCACTCCTTCAAAAGCGAGACCTGCCCCAAAATGGCTCGTAGAGGTGGAAGAGGTGGGCAGCTTGCACAACACATGGTCCTGACCAGACTACTCAAAGCCCACATACTGAGAGATCCTCTGCTTTACAGCCTGCAGCAGCAGTGGTTTTGTTTCTTGTTCCATGCTACCTTCAAAAGTCTCCTCTTTAACCACAAAAAAGTTTGGTTTTCATTAGGATTTGATCATTAGGACCATCTCAGTGATGCGCTCTGAAAAGGAAACTACCAAACTGAGGCAGCAAAACAGGCGTCCCTCACATTTCTGTTGTAAGGCAGCCCACAGCGTATGGGAGGAACATTCTCCTCCCCTGCTGAGGAATACTTTAAGGTTAAGCAGGGGAGAACAGAGAAAAGGAGATAAACTCTACTTAGCCGCAGGCACGGGAGTTCAATTTAGCACGATCATTACTATGAAGCACGGTGCTCCCAGCCTGTCCTCCTCATGTGAACGTCTCCATTAATTGTGAATTATTTTATATAAAGCACCCTAATGTTCTTCAAAGCCGCTGACAAGCTAAGTGAAACCCCTCAAAGGTGACCCAAAAGCACACACTCACAAGAACACTTAATTCAGAACTTCCTATACGTTTTCGAACAGACTGCAAGGCAGGCAGTGGCAGCACAGGCTGCAGGAACGTGAAGGTCAGATGAAGAGCAGGTTAGCACCGACTCCAGCCTGACTGCCAGCTGCCTGCTTCACTTCCCCAGAATCCCTCCAGTCCCGTGTTTATGAGGGTTATTTTTCAAGTGCCAACACCATTAAAGGGTCACCTGAGATGGGAGTCGTACATACTAAATAATAAAGCACTTCTCTTACAGCTTTCCCTTTTTAGAACTGCTCAGCGAGGTCTGTAAGGCAGCTCTGTCTCCAGACAACGCTTTCTGCCAGACGTGGGTAAGGGATCAGGCTGGCGATACCCACACGGAGAGGTGCAGAAGGACAGTCCCCATGTTGTGTCCTGGTCTTCAGTCATTTTACAACAGACAAAAAGCACCGATTTCTGCAATAGCACTGAGCATGCTGCTGAAACATGCCAGCAAGAAAAGAGGTAAAGCGCTGTCACTAAGGAGACAGAGAAGTAAGAACACCCACGCAGCCAGATTAGACAATTACAATGGCCTAGAGCACGTGAGGAGGTGTAAGTGAATGCTTCCTCTGCAGACAAAACAGCACAGCAGAACCAGCAGCTTACTGTGAAGATCGTCTGTGACACAAGGCAAAAAAAAAAAACACACCTTCTTGTGCGTTCAGTCTTTCCGCAACAGGATTTGTAACGCAGATCAGGCACTACTACACTTGAGCTCTCAGCAGCAGCATCACCACCGCCCAGGCCAAAACAGGTACATTGTCCATGGGACAGTTGAACGCTGGCTGTTTAAAGACTAAGCATGCACATTATAATCTTTGCTCCACATCGAAAAAAAAATAAATCAGGTTTCACAAACCAATAGTCTGCAAATCCAAACAGCAAGTCAGCAAAATAGCTTGCTTGCACGTAACTTGGTAAATTCAAAGTTGAATTTAATAAGCAGAAAAAATGATCCTAGTTTAACCTCTGTGCTACAACGGATTGGATTGTTTCCAATCAAACTTGTTAAAAATCAGCTCCGATATCTTTACCTGGTGTTGCAGCTGGGAGGATCAAAAATGAACTAGCATAAAAAGCAAGAAATTATCTTTGGTGTTAGAAGACACTCGCTTTACAAGAGCAAAGGAAAAAAACAGAAGCACAGAGAATCAGTGACATAAATACAACACAGGCAAAGCATCCCAGAGAGAGGACTGCTCTGAGTCCTTAGGTGATTCAGTAACGAGCAAGGAACTTAAGCCTAGCAAACAGCAGTGACTGCACAGTTACAAATCACGAGAACACTTACATGTCAACATTCTTTGTAAAACAGCACGACAGATCTGTTCAAAATTGACAAAGTAAGAATTTAGTGTTTAAAACAGCTACAATTATACGCAGGAAAAGTAAACTGAGTCAAACAAGAAGGTTTTGTCTCTCTTAAATTAAAGCTTAACTTTTACCTGAGGCTCTAATGCAGAACAGATACAACAGGCAGACAGGCAAGCATTTTCCATGCCTCATTTACAAACAGAAAAAAAGAGCAATCAAGGTGAACCCAAGGAAGCTAAAAAGCCTCTGACAAGTTACCTAGGAGAAATTCTCTTTAAAGAGGTCTCTAGTTTCACCATTTCTTCCTTACCCACTGCAGTAAATGGGCCATTGCCTTTTCTTTGTTGCTCTAAACTCAGATTTATTTACACTCAAAGGCAGAGACATATAAAATGCAACTAGTTTTTTAAACAACTATCTCTAATGTTTAATTTTGTCCTTACATTGGGGACCTTCTTGAATTCACACCTCCTTCCCAGCTCTGAAGTTTGCTGAAAGCCATTCTGAAGAAATGTGATCGCAAAGTCTGCAAATCGAGAAGGAATGAGTGTTTCAGCATCCCCTTACGATAAAAACCTCTTGCTCTTCTGCCTTCCCATCTCAGTCCCCCAAGGGGACTGGTGTCTGAAAAGCATCACTCCCTGAACAGCACAGTCAGCAAGACTGCTCAACACTCAGTTTTTCTCTTGGAGGAAAATTACTCTCGGGCAAAAAGGACCTGGAACAGTCAATGACAAGAAGCACAGAAATGTACAGGATTATAAAGACCAGGCAGTTTAGAGGTGTCACACACTTTTACCATCGCAGAGCTCAGGTGAATTGTACCTGACCCGCCGCACTGGCCCAAAGGCCAGGCTACAGCCCTTCAAGCAATCTTATGCGGGAAACAATTCGCTAAATTCACCAAATACATTTCCCTCGTTGAAAGAACGTAAGAAAACGCAAAGCGAGGTCCCATTTTTTAAACCCCAGCTTCTGACTTGCGAGCCTGTGCTGCAGGCCAGCAGTCGGACCCCGCTTCGCAGCGCCCAGCTCAGTGCCTTGCCTGAGAGAACGCGCCCGGCGAGTTCCGCGTCCTGCGAGGGCTCCTCCGCCTGCTCACACAGAGCACGAAGGCTGCTGCACAGCCACTCCACCACGGCAGGGGCGTCAGGGTTGCTGAGAACAAACAGAAGCACGTTCAGTTCAATCCTTTCTATGCTTTGTGATGCTTGGTTTTTTTTTGCCCCACCATCCCCTTGGACTTAGGAAAGAGACATCTGTGTAGGACTCTGCGCTATATGAGGCAGTTCATTTCTTTTCATTGTAAAAGCCAACGAGAGCTTTATTTGCTTCATAATAAGATAAGAAAAAATACATGTGAAATTGAGTGTTCAAGTATTTGAGTATTAATCATATCTGACATTAAGGTATTTCAATTTTAAAACTTATTTTAGAAGATTTTAGTTCTGATTTCTAAGATACTTGGATAAAAATGCTTTCCAAAAAAATATAAAACCCAAGCTCTCTCTCTTTGGTTTCCTTAAAGTACAGCAAGCACTGAAGGCTTTTTTTCCTGTCTCTTTAACAGATAAGTAAATCGGCATCAAAGGCTGTATCAAAGATCGTTGTAATATTCCTCTGACACCATAAGAAAACATCCTGAGGTTCTGAAAGAGTAACTGATTTTGTTAGCTCTGTATTGGGAAAAATAAATAAATTCTTAGAGTAACTTCTCTGGAGATTAACTCTGCCTCACTTCATTGCAACACTGGCTTTGAGACGACAGAAGCACGCCGTTTATGCGAAGCAAGCCTTCTCACCAAGACCCACACTAATTTTCACTGGCTACACAAGAGTTTCCGAAGCAGCTCTCAGGGGATGTCCAGATGAACCGAAAGAGCTGGGTTACTGCGTCCTTCCCCACCCTGCGTGGTACCTGCCCGCTGTGCAGCCAGCTGTGCCAGTGAAACTGGGTGAAATAAACATCAGCCAGCAGGGGCTGCAGCGGTGGTTCTTGCCCAACCGTTTGCTTCACACCCCAACTGATTGAGCAGCCACCAGACGAGCAGCCACCGTACCCTGAACTGTGCTAATTAACCCAGAGTAACCTCTCAAACCCCGGGTAACTTCTTAAATCCTGCTAATCTGATCACCTGCAAGCATCTGACTATATTCATAGTCCAGAATACTCATGACTAATCCCCGATTACATTTCAATAGGCTTTAAGCGATTAAATATATCTGCAAACCTATAAACCTCTGCTCACCTCTCCAGCAGCTCTCCCAGTCCAATGATGTTGCCTCTGTGCAGGTGCCACACAGCTTCCAGCACCGGAAGGTCCTAGCAAGAACGTCACAGTTAGGCCCCAGTGCACATTTCACACTTAACAACAATGTTTTGATATGATAACCTATATAGAAAGAATGAAACTAAACTTCATTCATTCAAAGTTATCTATTCTGTGTTCCATTCATACGTATATCCACCTTTGTCTCCCTGGAATAATCCTAACTTTGCATATTCAAAGGAGCAGTGGCTATCCTAGAAAACGGGGTAGTACTACATTTCAAGTCTTGTTAATTCAGAACCAGAAACAGCTCGGAGAATTATCACTCGGTCTTGTAACTCTTCAGTAGTTTCTGTGGAACAGGTTTGCTGCTCTCAAATCCATTTCCCAAGAGGAGACTGCAGGAAGAGATTCTGCAGCTGTACGAGAAGACGGGCCCATGGGCATGGAGGAAAACCGAGCACCACCTGAGCAGCCTTTGAGCACGCAAGGCATTCGGAAGACGAGTCCCACTAGCCTTCTGCAGCGACTAGTAGCTGCTTCTTAGCGTGACCCCCAACTCGCCCACATACTTTGCCTTCAACGGCCTAATCCTTTACTGTAACGATCTCAATTACATAGCAGCACTTGATCTCCATGTCTACCTGAGAACAGGGAGATTTTAATCAGCCCATAAAATTCACAGGATTCTATTTTCAGCCCCAGACGGATATTTGAGACTAGAGCATGCCTCTTTATCCAGGGAGATCAGTCTCTTCCTTCTTTCCCACCAGAGCAGCGAGCAACCAAAATTGTCCTGCTCACAAAAAGTCCTTAACTCTATTTAGAGCACCATTTATCTTCACAAAACAAACCACACAAATGAAATCAAGCCAACACATTTGTGAAGCAATGCAACCTGTTATCTGCTCTCATATTTCTCCCAAGCCATTCGCTGCACGAACTCACTTAGGCTTATCGCAATTCCCAGACAAACGGAGCAGAGAACCAGAACGCCAGAGACCCGCTGAGCACCGCTGGCGAAGCGCACGCAGGATTTCTGGGGCTGCGCCACCCCACAGCCAGCTGCGAGTCTGCACTGACCTGGGCAGCAAGCCTATGCACCACCTGACAGAGAGTTATCAGCATATTTCATTGAAAACAGTAAGGAGTGAAGGTAAATAGGAGAGAAAATGATCCCTCCAAAGCTTGTATTAGCTGCAGTGTCACCTCGGACGAGTTTAATCCCACTACCCATGCTGTAACTCCAGATACCACATTTGTCATGCCCTTCCTTGCTTCCAAAAGCTACAGAAAACCAGCGGTGCTCAGTACAAACGGAAACGGATTAAAATCTCCTTCAGAGAGGCAACCTGCCTGCCTGGCTCCACAAAAAGCTCGATCACCAAGACGCCGTCAACTCTCTTTTGTGGCAGTTTCTCAGCAGAACTGGTCACACAGTTTTAATGACTCTTCCAAACCTCTATTAAGCCCTCGTCAAAAATAAAGCAAATCTTGCCACAGGGGCAGTTAAGCCCCCAGTGAACTGGGAGCTGTTGAACAGACAACAACAACCAAGCCCTCTGCTGTTTGTAACTCATGCTTTTGAAAGGTCAGAAAGACCACAGTCATTCTGAGGAGAAATTCAAGACGACAGTCGCCCACAACTGACACAGGGATAAGCAATAGCAAGACTACTGTAGATTACAAAAAAACACCAAAGAAAACGGAACGCAGATCACAGCATCACTAGTCCAGGTTACAGTTCCACGGAAGAAACCTAAATGGCTTGTAACAGCAAGATTTCTTTGCGAGTTCTTACCTGCATTTTCCATATTTCTTGACAGAAGTGTGAGCGACTGAACACGTTGTTCACCAACAAATCCTTGACTGTTTGAAGCAAGCAAGACAGTCTCTTCTGGAATCACCCCAAAAAATAAGCAGAAATAATTTCCCTCGTAAATAACGCATTCTTACAAAAATAACTTTTTTTTTCCCCCTTCCTGTTTTTCAAAGACTTGAATGGTGGAGAGAATTCATGGGGAAGGCCCACACCTTTCATCTCAAGGCTGAGTCAAAGGCAGCCCAGCTGACAGCACAGGCACCTGACAGCTACTCAGAGGCGATGTGAGCCAGCAGTCCTGGCACAGGTATTGTACAGAAGACCATCACCACACCTCGCTACGCTGCAAACTGAGAAGATTGATAAACATAGAACTACGACTAAGAGAGACCAAACCACACCAGGGAACACACTAGAGGTGACAGCACAGGGCCTGCTTAGAGATACTCTAGTAACAGACAGGAAACTTCACTTCCAAGGTGTCAAAAAGTAGCTCCTTTCCTGTACAGGAGAGTGCCATATTTCTACAAGCATTTCAGACACACAAATACTGGTTTCTTGATAAGCTAAATGTAAGGCTTTTTGCTTACTCTCTGGCCCAAGTTCAGCAGAGGTACTTGGGAGGGGCTTGCAGAAGGCTGACAGATCCGCTCGATGTTGGTGACAGCATTTTTGGCTGCCAAGACTGCTGCGGGGACACCCAATCTTGAGGCCTGTTCCTGCAGAACAGAGACTAAAACCAAAAACCCACAATGCAGAAACCTGACAGCACGCAATAAAAATCAGTGTGTGAATACATGACTGTGAAGAGAGAAATCCCAGGTCTTAAAACTCCTTCCAGCACTGATATCATTTGTTGTACTGGGCAAGTCGTTTATATTTCCAAGCATCATTCCTTTACTGTACATAAGATGATGGCAGAAGAAACGTAGAAATGGAAAATCCCTACTAAGTAGAATTTTGTATTTTAATCTTGCAAGACTCACAGGAACACTTTAAAATAATCAAAATATTCGAAAACTAGACCTTGCCGGGGGTGCCATTCCCTGGACAAGTAAGAAACAAGCAGCTGAATGGGAGACCAGGAACAGTGAGAAGGAAGTAAAATCGGGATTGCGTTTAACAGGCAGAAATTCGTAAGTGAAGATCTTTTTCATGTCTGTCTGCAACCAATGTTCTTTTGCTCACCAATAAATGATTCCGACAATGCTTCCTGGTGCTCTTTGCCACTCTCTCCAGCTGACTTAACTAAATCTTCCACCTGCAAGCAAAACAAAAACATTAACAGTCTCAGATGTCTATTACACACTTTTACAAATATATTCCCTCTAAAGCATATTTAGCAGCTCAGGCATTCCATGGGGCTGGAGCAATTGAAATGAAATTAACACCATGCTCCTGCACAGTCATGGTAAACCATGGATTTTAAGGCACCTTGCAAGAGATATAAGTAAGTTCCTTTTATTCAGAGAAAGCGAGATGCAGGTCAGAGCTCCTTGTCCATAGTCACCCAACAGATCAGCACACAAAGTCTTGTCCGTGCAGTCACAGTGTCATAAATATTTGATGAACATAGCAAAACTTTGCATCCTCTTATAGTTAAATCACCCCTCCCCTTATTATTTGTTTTTAAATAAAGACACACGTTCTCTAGAGAAAGAAACATTCTTGTGGCTGAACTATGGTACGTATTGGAATGGCCAACTCCAGTTATCAAAATCAAAAATTTTCTCTACTGTGGGAGGAGAAGGTAGAACGTGGCCAAGACAGAATCTTGGCTTAAGCATGTATGCAGACAAATTGCACAGGTTTTCATAAAGACAGTCACGTTAGTCAGAAATGGTTGGTAATTCAGAGAAAACCTAATAGCCTCTCCAGCTTTTTTTTTCCCCTATATACACAAAAAGGCAATTCTGGCACTCAGACAGGTGCTGGATTTCCACTTGTCCATTTGTCCCATGCTTAACCATTTTTAGTCTATAACAATAACAAAAAAAAGAGGTCTAATTTCTGCAAAGCAGACCTCTAAGCTTCAGCTTACTTCCACAGTGCTGTTTTTTCCTTTTCACTTATCATGAAAAATGTGTTCCTGGGACATTCATTTTACATCTGCCCTGGGAATGACCCTGATGGAAATCCCTCTCCAGCAGGCATCTCCCGAGGTCCCTGTCCCGCTCCTACCTCCAGGAGGAGGTCGTTCAGGTTCTGATGGCGGTCCAGAAGCTGCAGAGCTGCTTCACGGAGCTCCGCTCCGCTCCCAAAGGTGCTTCTTCGTTTCCTGGCTCTCCCTGCTGAGAAGTCTGGGTTTATTTTAAAACCAAAGCGTGCTCTGGCCCCCGCTGACAGCCTCGCTGAGGCGATCTCCCTCTCTCACCCCGCTGCCCCACCACACAGGGCTGACAGAGCCAAGGGGGTCCTGCCCAGACCCTCAGCGGGCAGCAGCAGGACAGCAGCAAGGCACATAAATCCTGGGGCCTTCAACACATACTGGCATGAGGCGTCCAGTGCAGCCAAGGCTGCCAGGCACTGCCAGCCGTCGGCCTTGGCCTTGCCCAAGCCAAATTGTACCAGACAGCTCCACCAGACGCCTCCACCTCAGGGCTCTGAGGCCGCCGGGCGCTGCAAGCAGCTCCTGAGAGGGGCAGGCAGCACCTGAGGGGCTGGGGGCACCCGAGGAGCTAGGACAGGGCTGCCTGGAGCCCCAGGGAGCCCCAAACCAGAGGAAGGGCAAGCTGTCGGTCACAGAGGACACCCCCAGCCCTCCCCCGAGCGCCGGGACAGCCCCGGCCCGCACCCACCCAGCAGCGCCCTCAGCTCGCTCCCGCCCGCGCCCGCCATCATGGCGGCGCCCAGCCGCTGCCCGCCAAACCAACCCGCCCGCTCCGCGCCGCCATTGGCCGCCCGCCGAGGCGCCTCCCTTCGCCTATTGGCTAGAAGAGGCGTGGTCCCGCCCTCCTGCCCGCCATCTTGGTAGTGGCGGCGGCAGGAGGCTGCCATGTTGGGGAGGGCGGGGTGGCGTGAGGTGGCGGGTCTCTTGGGGTCGCGTGTGTGGGACTGTCACTGCTGCCACCGGGTACCTGTGGCTGCCAAGGGTACCTGTGGCTGCCGAGGGTACAGAGCAGGAGGTGGCAGCTCGCTGTGTGTGGAACAAAAGCAGCTCATTGTGTGTGGAACAATAGCATTGCCCGGGGAAGATGGAGATTCACCCCGGGGACTCGCCCGCTGGCTGCAGCCGTCCAGAGCCCCGTGCTGGAATTGGCCCTGGGAGGTTTTCATGGCAGCACAGCCCCATGAGGGGCTGACCCCGCAGTCCTCACCACCAGAGCTGAAATCCCTTCCCGGCAGCGCTGGGGCTGCGGCCCTGTGCTCGCTGTGCCAACCCCAGCCCGCCGGCCTCTCCTTCCCACCGCCACAGCGCCAGGGAGGCTGCGGAAAGTGGCAGACCGTCTGTCCCCTGTCACGCTCCTGGCCAGGGAGGTCGTTCCCCTCCGTGCGACAATCAAACAGTAAATTTCTCCCTTACCAACATCCCTGGCAGGTTGCTGCAGCCTCACTGGTTTACCAGCCTGTGAAGAGCAGCTCTTGCTATATTTAATCCTTCAGCGCACTATCTGTGAGGTATCCTGAGTTAATGCGGTCTGCTCAGAGGATTGGTTTTAATTAAAATATTAATGAAGAAGAATCTAGAAAGGAAATGGAGCCTTAACAAGCACGCCGTGATTCAACATTGCTGCCTTTGCAGCGCCGTCATCCAGACCCTGCCGAGGCAGTGGCTCCGGCCAGGCTCTCCTCCCACACCAGGGCACATCCAGCTGCACTGCTGGGCCACATAAAGCTGCTCTGAGAGCAGGATCCGACCCAGGGACCTGCCTCTGTGCCTTTGCTCAGCTGCAGAGTGAGCAGCTTGGGGGCCTCATGCCCACCCCTTGGTTGTGCCCCGGCAATGGGAAGGTGAAACCCAGTCATACCAGAGACCTCTGCGATAAAACTGACCCTGAAGGTGGGCAGCTTTGTTGAATCCAGCCCGATCTGTTCAGCATCACGCTTATGAGCCACGCTTGCCCAGAGGAACAGCCTCATCCATCTGCTCCTCGGTGGTGCCTGGGGACAGGGCTGGCCACCAGTGCTCACAGCCCCTGGCTGCTTTGATCAGGAGTGAGGATCGGGGTTCAGTGATGGGCTGGCATGGGAATTTTGGAGTGCCAGAATGCCTCAGAGCAGTAAGCAGCCCACTACATCCTGCACCATCAGGAAATTGGGCAAAAACACCACTGCAAATGGCCAAAGTGACAAGAAACTCCCCCAAAAAGGTGAGAGGAGGCGCAGCCAAGGGTTGTGCTTGAAGTGGCAACGCCAAGAAGCTCCCCTTGAGCTCAGGCATGTCCAAGTCCAGCCACATCCAAGACCAGCACACAGCACACCCCAAGAGCACACCACCTCACCAAGCACTCACCGCTTTCACGGTCCTAAGCTCAGTGCAGCAGCTAAGGAAGCTGAATACATGCATCCAGCCCCACGGGAGCTGTGCACTGTCATCTTGACTTCCTGGGGCTGTTCAAGGAAATTTTTTTGCATACAACAAAGGAAACCCAGGCAGCGTATTACCTGAAAACAAACATTGTGCACAGCCCTGCTGCAGGCTGCCAGGGCACGGCTCTGCCCCACATCTTGGCCCCGCCACGCTGCTGCTCGTTGCCCTTCGACGCGCAGGGGGGTGGGAAGTGGGGAAATCTGACACTCCTGCAGTGATTTGCAACCTTTTCCCAATCTGTTCATTTTTTTTTTCCTATTTCTTTCATTTTTAATTAAATTTCCCCTATGCACATATACGCTTGGCTTTTGTTTGATTTTTTCCAAGGCGGTAGCTTTTAATTATATCTTGATTTCACGTTAATTACAGTTTTACCCAAAGCGAAGGGCTTTGCGCCTTATAATTCAAATGCGCTCCCACGAATCCTGCCAGCTGGGTTATCGCTGCCTCCAAAGGCCCGCGCCCAGCCCCGGCGGTGCCGCCCTGGCTGTGTCTGGAGGCAGCAGCAGGTCCTGGGGAGCAGGAGAGCCAGCAGCCGGCTCGGCCCCGCATCGGGCAGTGTGCTTGGGTTTCCTCCTTCTGCTGTCGCTGCCAAAGCAGGCTACAAAGCCGGCTGATGACAGGGTGAATGTCACATTCAAATCGCACTCGTTTGAGCAGAAAGCGAGCCGCAGACACGGGCATCACGGCCAAGATCTGCTGCATTTTCCTTCTCGATGCAGCTGGAGCTCCGTCCTGCCTCGGCTCCCCGTCCCCGTGGCTCCTGGGGCTTTGTGGCTGAGCCACAGGGGCAGTCGGGATGGCAGTGAGTGTGGTGGCCCCAGAGGGGTCAGACACCACTGTGCTCCCCAAACCCTGGCCCAGCTGATGGTGCATTTGGGCGATCCCACCGGTGCACAGATGATCTGCATCCATCCTCCTGCCTCCCCGGTCCCAGGGCACTGCAGCAGGCAGGGCTGCACCTCCCAGCCGTGCCTTCCTCAACAGCTCAGTTCTACCATTTCCTTCTCCAAAAGATGGAGCTGATGTTGCTCGGGGTCTCCAGGAGGGAATTCTCCCCTAGCTGGAAGCCTCTCACTCAGCCAAGCCATGGCACTTCGAGCACAGTCCCAGCCGTGGTGTCCCGGGGCAGCCCTTTGGCCACGAGGGACAGACGGGAGGCCCCAGTGGCCCCAGTTTCTGCTCATGGCTTAATGGAGCTGAGGTGGGTTTTATGCATCATGCAAACGGGGAGCTCATAATGATGAGCTTCATTTTGCTGCCTGACCTTTCACAGCAGGCCGTCCGCTCCCTGCTCTGCTGTGGGCACTGAGCCACGCCAGCCTCTGTGGGTGCCCCCCCCGCCATGCTCCCACGGGACATCGGCTCAGCGAGATACCCCAAGGCCCCACCTCGGTGCCTTCACCTGGCTTCTGCTGCTCCTGGCCATGCCAAAACAGCACTGCACCACGCTGCCGGCTGCTGGCGCGCTGCCTGCCTTTGCCCCCGGGCCTCTTCCAGAGGATGCAGCCCGCGGACACCCCAGAAACGCTGCCTCTGGTCCTCCCCACCCTGGTGCTCGGGTCGCTGGTTTTCAGCCCCAGCCCCGTACGCTGGCGAGGTCTCTGCTCCTCCTCCGCAGGCGATGCAGGGCTGCGCAGAGCCCACGGGGACACTTCCCCAGGAGACCTCCTGGCTCTGAGTGCTCCCAGGGGCTCCCGGGGAGCTCCTTGTGTCCTTGCAGCCACCTTCCCAGCTCGCTGCGCATCGTGACGCGGGATGGCCCCCGCGGAGCTTGTGGCTTCCATGCCTCGGGTCTGAGGCTGTGCCCCGAGCCGTGGCCGTGCCTGACCTCTGAGGTGGCCACACCAGACCTTACAGGCGGCAGGAGCCGTACCATACCATACAGCCCCGTGGCGGGGCTGTCCCACAGCTCTGCTCTGCACCCTGCACCCCGCCGTGGGCCTGCAGCCTGCACAAAGCCACGTGCCCTGCACCCTGCACCCTTCACCATGCACCCCACCTGCACTCACGCACGCTGCACCCTGCACCCCGTTGTGTCCTGCACCCCGTATGCACCTGTGCCATGCACCCTGCGCCCAGCACCCAGTTGTGCCCTGCACCTTGCATGCAGCTGCACGCTGTGCACCCTGCGCCCCGCACCCTGCATGCCCCCTGCACCCAGCTGTGCCCTACACCCTGCATGCAGCTGCCTGCTGTGCACCCTGCGCCCCGCACCCTGCGTGCAGCTGTGAGCTCTGCACTGTGCTGTGCACCCTGCGCTCTGCACCCTGCATGCCCCCTGCACCCGGCTGTGCCCCGCACCCTGCATGGAGCCGCCTGCTGTGCACCCTGCGCCCAGCACCCTGCGTGCAACGGTGTGCCCTGCACTGTGCTGGGTGCCCTGCACCCCGCATTCAGCCTGCACCCCGCATGCTGCGCACCCCGCGCCCTTAACACCCTGCGTGCACCGCACCCTGCGCCCTGCACCCGCTCGTGCGCCCCGCACCGCGCACCCTCCGCCCTTGCGCCTTGCACGCACCCTGCGCCCAGCCCCGCCCCCAGCACCCGGCCCTTGCACCCCGGCAGCCTGCGGGGCCGTGCCGAGCCGTGCTGTACCGAGCCGTGCCGAGCCGTGCCGTACCGAGCCCTACCGAGCCGCGCCGAACCGAGCCCCCCCCCCCCCCCCCCCCGCCGCAGTGCGCGCCCCGAGCGGCGGCGGCGGCGAGGGCGGAGCCGGGAGCGGGGGCGGCGCAGATCCGAGCCGAGCGGGGCCGGGCCGAGCCGCTCCCCCCCCGCCCCCCCGCCCCTCCCGCCCCGCCCGTGCGGCGGAGGTCGGCGGCGGCGGCGGCGGCGGCGGAGGCGCGGGGATGGGGCGATGGCGCGGGCGGGCGGCGGGGCCCCGCGGGAGCTGTCCCTGGAGGAGGTGCTGAAGTGCTACGAGCAGCCGCTCAACGAGGAGCAGGCGTGGGCGCTCTGCTTCCAGGCCTGCCGCGCCGCCGCCGCCGCCCCCGCCGCGCCGCCCCGCACCGCCGACATCCGCCTCCGAGCCGACGGCAGCGTGGCGCTCCCGGCACCGCCGCCCGGTGAGAGGCGGCCGGGGAGGAGGAGGGGGCACACGGGGGAGGGAGCCCCGGGACCGGTAGGGGGTGCTGCGGGGCCCGGGGGGGGGAGAGGAGAGCTCCGCTGGAACCGGGGGGGGGGGGGGACCGGGAGCGGTGAGGAGGAGCGGGGGGGGGGGCGCGCAGAGGGGAGAGGGAACCGGCAGCGGGAGGCGGGGAGGGGGGCGGGGAGGGGGACGGCACCGCTGCGGGAGCCGGTGGGCTCCGTGGGCAGCGGGGGGTGGGAAGGCACCGGGGGGTTGGGGGGCTGGCACCGGGCAAACCGGGACCAACAGACCCCGGTGAGGCGGGCGGAGAAAGGGGGGCGCGCACCCCAAGCCTCAGTCCCGGCACCGGGTCGGTTCCAGCACCGGCACCGCGGGTACCGGCACCGGCAGCGGGTCGGTGGCTCAGGGCCCCAGGCCCGGTGCGGCACCGGCACCGGCACCGGGGAGGAGGCTGCTGGGTGCCCCGCGAGGCTGGACGCGGCACAGGGTGTGCGTGGCACGGGGGGTAGGGGCGGTGGGGTGCGGGGTGCCCACGGTGCAGGGCCCGGGACACGGAGCCCTTCAGGGCAGGCAGGACACACGGCAGGGACAGACGTGGGGACACGCACCTGCACGCACACGGGCACGCAGCGCGCACGCAGCACACCCACGGGATGGGGTGCACGCTCGGACCCCACTCCTCCCCCCTTCCTGGGCACCCGGAAGGGGCATTTTGGGGCAGCACCGTCCCTGACCTTTGGACTCGTGGCCGTGCCCTCCCTGCGGGCGGTTGGCGCTGCTGGGCAGGGCCGGCTGTGTTTATGGTCTGTAATTAGGCCCCGCCGGGTGCCAGCAGCAACGCTGGGTGGCTCGGCGCGGGGCTGAGCACCGTGTGCCTA